>NC_066584.1:68377856-69125356 GCF_024323335.1 Lathyrus oleraceus
AGTCTATTCTTGTAGTGATGCAAATCACTATAATTCTACAATATGATGAGAAATGATTGACATTTTTCACTTGAATGTTTAGACGTGCTTGTGAGAAAGTCCAAGTAAAAGTTCTTCATATCAAGATTATACAAATTCTCATTTCCTCATACTTGTGGGTAGTAAGCTGAGTTTTTCACTCGAATACGACAAAATATATTTTCAATTTAAAATCAATCAATAAATAATCCAGCTTTTTTATAAACACAGATTTGCAAGTGGTTCGTATGGAGTACCATAGATGTGAGGGGTGCTAATACATTCCCCTTTCATAACCAACCCTGGTATCCAGATTTCTCTTTTGTTTTACCTTTTGTAAGTTTTGTTCGACCTTTTTCCCGTTCCCTTTGGAAACAATAAAGTTCGGTGGCGACTCTTGCTTTTCTGAGTTAAGTTAATCAATAGCTTAATCTTAAATTTTCCCGCCGCGATAGGGAGGAAGGACCAATATTTTGTTAGTATGGGAGAAAAATATAATTAAGACTTATTTTGCCCTAGCTATATATTATAAAGAGAAAACTATAAATAGGTTATTTTGTCAGTACGTAGAAACCATAGAAAAGAGAAATAGACCAAAGGGTTAAGAAGAGGAAGAGGCTTGGAGTGGAGAAGAAGAAGTTCTACCAGAAATCAGAATTTTACTACTTTTCATAACTGGTTTTTCTATTTTTATACTTGATGTTTTTCCACCATTGTTGCATTGTCGAAAGTTTTGTAAATCAATGATTTTCATGAAAATAAAGGAATTTATGTGTAAAATTGGGTTTTAATCATGGGATAATCGTAGTATGTCTAATTCTGAGCGTTTGGATTTTTACGGAATCAAAATCGGAGTTCCAGAGGTCTTCCAATGGTGAAAATCTCATTTTGGTTTTTGCAAGTATGTATGTCGTCGCTTAGCATGGGAAGCGTCACTTAGTGAGGGAGGTTCTCACGTAGCGAGATGCTCTGGCGACGAAATTCTTTGTTTTTTATTTTTATCATAACTTGAATTCCATAACTCAAAATGAGACGCGGTTCGAAGTGTTGGAAAGCTAACGCGAATTACTATCAATTGGTAATAATTTCATAGGATGAATGTGTTATGATAACATGAGTAATTGATGAGAATGATTATTAAAAATTATTTGATCGAGTAAATATCGAGTTGTGCGAGTTTGAAGAATATGTTTTATGATTTATGGAAATGTTTGAATATGTTTCTATGACAAGACATTAAGCGTTAAGAATAAGTAAGAAATATGAGAATATTGTGCATATGGATTATTTTGAGTTATGTTTGTTGTATTGTTGCATGTTTGAAATATAATTCTATTGAGGTGAATTATTAGCATACGTGTATTGTACTGTTGATTGATAATGTGCATTTTGTAACTTTGGTGTGATGTAATTGAGAGAGGAGATTACTTAAGTTATCAATGCATTTATGTTAGAATCAGATAGGGATCTTAACACATTGATTTGAGGATATGATCATGCATCATAAGATTTGTGTCAAAAGGCATGTCTACTAGTTCAAAGAGGACACTAGTGGCTTATCACAAGCTCAAAGAGGGGACTTTGAGCTCAGAGAGAGGGGCTCGGGATTCGCAGAATTTGGAACCTTGTTCGTATGAAGAACCAAATATTAAATTAGTACCACACGCATATGCATAGAGTTGCATAGTCGAGTTTCATTGCATAATAAGTTATAACATAATTGTTGAGTTGTGATTGATTAATGATTTGGGTGTGAGATTGTGATGAGATATACTGTGAATGAAATTGTATAGAGAATGTTGTGTTGTTATCCTACCTTGCAGTATATGCATGTTATTATTGTTTTTGATTTCTCACTCCTTTGTTATTGATGTGGTTTGTGCTCCTCTTCGGAGTACAGATAAGCAGGTAACTGAGTAGCTGCTTAGAATGGGAGGATGGCGAGAGGTTGTTCTTCTTCTTTTTTTTTTGTGTGTGCTTTATTTTACGTGCTCTTTTGTTAGTTAGTGTCTAATCTTTATGGGCTTTATGTAACACCGAGAAACGTTTGCGAGTTTTTGTCTAATCTTTTGTTAGAGAGTTAACGTATACTCCCGTGTTTGATTTTTCGATGTTTTTAGGAGATTTCATTTATGAGTTTTTTTATGCCATAAAATGAATTTAAAGTTTGAATGATTTAGTTAATGCTTACTTTATTATAAGAAATTTCACTGCAATGATACCCTAAGTGAATGTGAGCATTCGACGACACCCTATTTAATTGTGTGAATAAAATGTTACAGGGCATGTATGTTTTGAATAGAGAATGTGGGACATCCTATTTGATTGTGAGAATACTTTGATTTTACTGTATATTTATGCGCGGGGAAGGAAAATAAGTGTTATAAATATTATCTTTCTTTTAAATCGGCTAAGGGTTATAACATTTTAAAAAGAACAAAAAAAATCATTTTAAGGCTTAGATGAGTTTGTCAAAGGATTCACACCCTCACAAAGTAGGCTTTTTAGGTTAAGTAGTTTTTCACTCAATAACAAACAATTCCTTGACCATATCCATGACTTTTAAACATATCAAGTAATAGCAATACTGATGCAAAGTCTACATAGTTAGCATGCATGTTCACTCTCATTATTTATGTAAAACATAAGGTTGCACACATCTTACTTGGATAGGCTTATTATTTTTTACTTATATCAACGTGTTTTCACTAGGTACTGACTTTGATCATCTCTGTATTTCACCCCTGACAGAAAATATTTGCCTGTCCGCAGATAACAAAATTATGAGCAAAACGTATAGGTCTTCACCTAGTATATGGCTTCGCCTAGCTAATTTTGTGCAGCACTTCTCGTTGGGCGTACATAGAGCTTGACCAACGAGCACTCTACATCATAAACATGTTGTGCTTGTGCCATTTTTGATACCAAGATTCATCATAATTCACCAGTTTGATGTAACATAAATTCAAATAAACTGGTTTGAGTGTGCACGGTGTTTAGTTAGGAAAAACAAAGAAATAACATAAATTTACAAACAAGGATGAAAAGTAACCTCATGTTAAAGATTTGGTTGCCTCCCAATAAGAGTTTGTTTTACGTCATTAGCTTGACCCCTGTTTTCTTTTGCGGATCATCCAAGGATATGACATTAATTTTTTTGTCATTCTCATCAAGGTATGGTTTCAGTCTATGGTCATTTACAATCCATTTTACTTGAGAAACTATGTCTTCCAATTCTACTACTCAATGAGACTTCACTATTTTTACTTTAAATGGTCCTTACCATTCTGACTTCAATTTTCTGTGGAACAGTTTAAGCCTAGAATTGAATATGAGGACCAATTCTCGTGGTTTGAATTATTTTCTTATCAAACGTTGATCATGATATTTCTTGACCATTTTTTCATATAATTTGTATGATTCATAGGCTTGACTTCTTAACTCATCAAACTTATGCCGCTGTAATTTCCTTTTTTGTCTAGCTAGTGATTGGTTAAAATTTAGGAACTTAAGTGTCCAATAAGCCTTGTGTTGTTTGATAAGTCCATAGAATTTCGCCTAATTTTGATGCCAATTTCTTTTTCATGAGGATATCATTTTTTCTAAAAATTCTCTTTATCTCTCCGTTTGACACCTAGGCTTGGCCATTAGTCTATGGGTGGTATGGTGATGCCACCTTGTGTCTTACCCCATAATATTCAAATTCAAGCGTCTTTGATAGTTAACTATTACAGAAATGGGATCCTCCATCAAAACTATTTTTTTTCAAAAATTCCATCGCTATTTCTCCATATTTTTTGGGTGATGCAATTGCTTTAGATATATAGTTTACTGCAACTAGAATGCAATTGTTGTTATATTAAGATGGAAATGATCCAATGAAACAATGACAAAAGATAATTTAATGAGTTAGAACATACTTACACAACTATATAAATTCAATTTGATAAAAATATATAAATGACTAAATTAACTCTAAAAATTGATTTTACTTATTTTAATGAAGGATAAAAAAATAAAAATAAAATAAACATTTAAATTTTTAATATATTAAATACACAAATTTATATAAAAATATTTGTAAAAGTTACCCTCATGACATATGCCACTTGTTAGCGTTTTCTAATAATAAAACCAGAACAACCTCCCGCTTTGGTATCCTTTGCAACTTAAGACATTTTCACAATTCTTCAACAACTGAACTCTCAATAAAACTACAACAAACCAATAAGAGATTGACATGGATTTGATTGCTTCTTCCATAAAATCATCCACCATGGTGCACATCTCAAATGGGTGTGTAATTGAGTTTTACTTCATATACTTTTTTTACAATGTTAATATTCATTAAACATCAAATTTTTATAATCTAACACCTTAAAAAACTACTCAAGAAGCCAAACAACTAAAAAAGATACAGAACAAAAATATAAAAATAATTATGGTAAATTTTCTAGTTTGCTAATGTTGTATTCATTAATACAGGCACAAGGATGGGTTACTGAAAATAATTATGGTAAAGTTTCTCATAATGGTAGCACAAACTACAAAATTTTAAAAACCTCCAAGGCAATGATTCTAATGTTTTACTAATACTTCATCCTAGGTACTTGGATTGGAATAACAATAGAAAGAACAGACAAAATAAGCTAAAAGCAGGAGGAAAAACTTGTACTTTAATCAGAATCAGCTCTCAGTTATTAGCTCTATGAGATCGACCTTCTTCAATTTTGAGTACCCTTTTAGGCCACGAGATTTTGCGAGTGCTCTCAATTCAGACAACTTCAATGCACTTAAATCCTCAGTTTGAACATCTAGTTGCTCCTCCACGCTCTCATCGTTATAGGTTTGTTCAGCATCATGAGAATCATCCTCCGACAGTTCTGGGAAGAACAGCTCATCCTTTGTATCAAGATCAATTTCAGACTTAGGTTCTGGTTCGGGCTCTGGCTCGTCCTCCGGTTTCAAATCTATTTGATGTCGATTGTTGACATTATCTTCACTAACTATTGGCTCTACATTAGTCTCATCCTCATAATGGGAGACAGGCTGATACTTTACGCGTGGAACAGGAGACTTTCTTTGGAAAACTGACCGAGGCCTTGCCACAGCAGCAACATTGGCATCTCGAGACTCATCCTTTGGAGAATTGTTTGAATCAAAAGAATTAGTGCTCTGTACTCCATTGTATTGATTACTTTCTTGCAACTGGTCAGAGTTACGATCTTCTCCGCCGTCTTCTCCGCTGCTTTTCTTTACTGGCTGAACCGAGTGTCTCTTCAGGACGTTAAGAAGGGAATCTACAGCAGAATTCTCTTTAACATGTCTGTGGGGTACTTCAATTTTCTTTTCTTCTTTAACCAAGGAAGCTCTCTCACGTAGCTGAGCCTGAACCTTCTTAAATAACTCAACAATCTCTTTCTCTCTGGCGCCAGGGGCTGAAGCGGCCTGGAATTTTCCTGAAGAAAGTGATTCCAACGGTCCATTTTTTGAGGATAACATATCTTCTTCAAAATTCTCAAAGAGAACTCTTCCATCATTGTTCCCGTTTCTTCCTCTGGATGGCTCGTTCCTGTTGTTTTGTCTTGAGAAATACGGGTCCCTCCTTGCTTCACAAACAATAGATGCAGCCAAAGAACCAGACTTTAGTCCTCCGATTTTGACATGGGAACAAATTCTATGACGACCTATAATAGGGCATGAATACACAGCAGTTGTTCTTCCATAAACACGTGAACACGGGAAACACTTGCCTTCTGGCATTCCACCACCTGAGAAAACATACAGATTCAAATTGGATAGTCAAAACTCAAAAATAATCTTAAACAAAGTTAAAACCCTAAACCAGAGTAAGAATGCAACCATCCACTAATTCTACACCAAAGTTACACTTACGTCATTGAAATGTCAAATATTGGTCACACAAAAAAAGTATATCTTCAACCCACTTGGATAACATCATTTCCCCAGAGATTAAAGTCAATAAAGTTTGAGGCTTTACTATCAGAAAGCAACAAGCAATTGAAAATAAAACTGAAAATTTACCCAATTGAAGAAGACACGGTTCGTAAAACCCTAGTGGGAAATTTGTATTTCAAACCAAAGAAATGAAAGGGGTTTTAGAAGTTGAAGTAGCTTCAACTATTGAACAACGCTATGGTTTTTCTTATATGAGAGAAATCTTAAAGCAGAAAGGAAAAGAGAGATAAATAAGCACTAACCAACGTTGTTGGCGACGACGAGATTCACTGTTTGCGACATTGTTCGGTAACAAAACCCTTACAATGCCGGTTATGCATTTTATAAGCGTCTTATTTTATCCCGCAGGTTGAAACTCGCGTGTTTTGTATGATAAGGGGTGTTCTCGGCAATATGTTATTATTTTAGAGGTAAAACTGTCATATCATGTCATGCTATTTTTATTTTTGAAAAATAGTTAGTTTAATGTAAATGAATAGAAGAAAAAAATACCAAAATAATGTTGTTAAAGAAAAGTAGACCCAATATTAATTTCTCGGCAAATTTGTTTTAACACGAGAGATTTGTAAGTTATTTGACTAATGTAAAATAGACTTGTGTGTTGATGCTTAACTTCCTAAAAACTTTTTTGGAAAGAAGTTTTATTGTTTGTGTCTAGGTGCTTAACTTCCTAAAAAAAATATTGGAAAGAAGTTTAATTGTAATTTTAAGGTGTTATTCATTGCCTCATAATATTTGATCTAGCTTCTAATGAGCAGACTTCACCTTAAAATAAACAAAAATTAAAATTTCACCAATATATACAAAAATACTAAGTTAAAATATTGTTAGAAATTTCGAGAAGATTAAATGGATCCAGGTTGAATCGTGAACAAAATCATTTTTCTTAAAAGTATTTCAAGTACTCTCTTTGATGTCTTAGAGTCGAAAATCAAGAATATCCAGGATAATTCAGCCTTTTGATCGAGTCTGCACAAGACAGGTGAAGAACGCGAATGCAAGGAAGTGTGTCTGGAATATTTAAGAGGATGTGCAGATTTTTTGAGTGAGTCATTTTCGAATTCAGAAACATGTATTTATAGGTCATGCATGTGTTGTTTCATAAGTTTGCATCTCTTGATGAAACAACACATTTTCACCATATGTTACAATGGTTCACTTATGATCATACAATGCACCACTTCATGAAGTGTTGTATATTTTGAATTCGAAATTCAAACTTAAGCAACGGTCAAAATCCTGGAGCAATACTTGGGATTAATTTGCAGCATGTCGGCCGAAAACCGGCCGCCGGAGCGCCGCCTCATTAACGTCGCGAATAGCCCGATTGCTCTGATGCGTTGTGTCTAAGTTCCCAAGTGCTGCCTACAAGCCGTCAGTAGCGCCTCTACGCCCATGCCCTCGGACCCGGTCCCTGAGCCGGAGTCGGTGTCGTCGGTGGCTACACCGGCAAGGGATTCTTCGGATGTGACATGTGGCATAATGCTTGGGACCACCACATATGTCCATATGGCGTCTTATCCTCTTTGACTCCTTTGGTGAGTTTAATGTTTCAATGTCTTTATAAATACTTTTAATGTTTGCTCCACTTTCTATGTGAGACTATTTGCAATGCATTTATTGTCATTAACTCAAAAACCCAATTTTGTCATATTGGAACATACACATGGCAATTATTTTTTATAATTTCTAACAATCCCCCACTTGTTATAATACTGACAAAACTAATTCCAGAAAATAAGATATAAAGAGTGTTAATACAGTCAGGTATCTTTCAATTTAAAACTTAATCGTAGTGAAGATAACACAAAGTTTAATCGGAATATTAGGTAGCAATGCTTTTAAACCATTAATCCATATGATTAGACCGGTGTTACCTTACACACACTTTTTAAAGGTTCTTCCTCTACATATCTCGCTTAGCACTTATTTATGGTCATATGCTATCCTGTTTCATGAATTTTTCATGAGAGAAACTCCAACTCTCACTTTGAGACGGCACCATCTCGAAATTCACATAGGTGAAGTTCATGTTGTATCATTTTCCATGAGATACTTTTCCTCGGTTATGAACTTAATTAAGAGGTTTTGAAAACCCCAACCCTCTATTTAAAATAGTCAACATTATTTCCTAATGCATGACTTACATCCAAATCAACGACTTGTTGTTACCCATTGAATCTTGAAGTTAATGTTTTGTTAATATAAGATTGGGTTGTCATTGTCGTTGGAACTCTTATTCAAGGAGTTTCAACCCCATGTCTCTCGAGGTTGTTTTTACTAAGTCTTTGGTCAGTGGCTTAGTAAATGGGTCGGGCAAATTATAGCTTGTTTGTATATAGGTAAGTGAGATGATTTTGTCCTTAATCATTTTCCTCACAAACGAATGTCTAAGTCATATGTGCATATACTTTCCATTGTACATTTCGCTGAATGCTCTTGCTAAAATGGCTTGGCTATCTGTATACGTGCGTTTTTGACGCCATGAGATTAGTATGCAAAAGGGTTCTTTCGACAAATGACGCCATGGAATTAACAGTTTAGTTGATAAGTATTTTCAAAACTTCGACATATTGATGGTTCGACATTTCGACAAGATGTTTGCAGATGAAGAGACGTCTTTGACAGGCATGGATGATATTATGGTATTTCGACAATTCGACAAAGTCTGGAGAGAGACGTCATTTCGACATAAAGTGAAATTTTAAATTCAAAAGAGTTGTGACGTTTGGCAGAAGACGCGTGGAAGCATCTGGCGAAAGGAAGAAAGCCAAGTGTCACAATATTAGGATTTATTCGTTAGTAACAGTTATTTTGTTTGTATATAAATAGGATAGTTGTTATCAGAAAAAGGTGTGTGAGAGAAAAGAGTCATATTTGGAACATGTACGTGTAAACAAACACCAATTCTTTCAAAGTTTTATCTTATAAAATTCAAAGTTCTTTACCAATTTTCCTTTACATTTACCAGTCATTTATCTTTTTTGCATTTTCGTTTCGACACTTTATGCTTCGCCATTTATATTCCACCATTTATCTTAATCTTGTTAAGTTTACTTTTATTTAAGCATTCGTAATCAATATATTTCGACATGAAAGACTTAGTGAACCAAATGAAAGATACAAAAGTTGTTCTAGAGATTTACAAAGTTATTTAGATTTGCACATGTCCTAGGATTTGTGTGGTTGATCCTGCAAGTAACCCAATTCGACAAGTTTTGGAAAATCAGAGGTTGTTCGCCAAAATCAATTGCGAACAAATTGGCATGCCCAGTGGGACAGTGCATAAATCTAAGACTTAAATAATCGTTAGTCAAGGTTTCTTCTTCGTTGTATGAGACTGAGAAGCGGTAAATTAGCCGTATCTGACGTAGAAAGACCTAAAAGAACAAGAGTAAGAAAAATGGTGAGTCAGCCAAATAATCCAAATAATCCTAATCCAAATGAAGCCATCCCAGTATCCAACCATGTCCCTTCGACAGGAGGCAATGTAGGATCACTCCCTGTGTCAGAGGCTGTGCCTTCGTCAACAGGGTCAATACCAGCGGTTTCAATATCGCAAAATGCGCCTAGTTCGTCCATTAGGGCACAACAAATGCCTGTCGGGACGCCTCCTTCTATAGGGAATACTTCTAGGCCTTTTGTGACGAATTTCACCATGCCTCTGCCTGGTAGGGAACAACCATTTGGAATGCCAACTTCGGTAATGGCAAATTTACACAATTCCCCGGTAGTGTATTCTGATTCTATGGCCAATATGTCTTCACCTTTACAAGGGTCAGGATATGGCGGAAACATGAGTAGACTAAACCAACAACCACTTTACTTGTCAGCGATAACAAATTACTCTGCGCAAGTAATTAGACAACAAATGGACGAGAGCAATCATGATATGGTCCAAATGTTGACGCAACAAATGGGGGCGGTGTTTAACCCTCTAATACAAAACACCACCCAAACAAACAAATTGTTGGCAGTGCAAATGACGCGCATTGCTGACTTTTTTGGGGTCCCTCAAACTCGACACAGAGAACAAGTGGTTCAGAACCCAGTGGGAGCGGTCCAGGAAGTGTAACACCCTTCTAAAATACCCCAATATTTAATTAAAACAACAAAACATAATTCAGAGTAAATATGCAATTAAGGGTGTCACACTTGACACTTCACACCATTTTCCAAATAACTGGTCATACTCATTTGTTTATCAAAATAAAACATTGCACAATACGCAGCGGATAGAGATCAAATCAATCATGCAAACCATGTAATCACATTACATGTAAAACTGTTCAACAACCACAATGAAAACAAAGTAAAACATCCCGTCCCGATGTTACATCTACCAGAGCATGACCCACTAAGGAACTACACTAGACTCCAAGCACTAGCTTCTACTCAATCACTGCTCGTTACCTGAAACATAGTTGTAAGGGTGAGTTCCTCAATCGATATAATAAGCATTATAAAATATCATGTAATGCTAAGTAAATGAACACATCTCATCACCCTAATCATATCACACATTCAGTAACGGCAACATCAACTCATACTCATAATCATGCTCAACATAAACATCAAAACACACGTATAATATTGGAACACATCCATTCATATTATACACAATACATACATTATGCAATGAGACTCCATGCATGCGGTACCGACTATTCGTGAACATATAGTTCAACCTCACCGATCAAATCCAGATACGGCTACCAAGCTCACTAGTCCCACTCATTTGAGACCTAGTGACTCACATCACTAATTCCTCACCATGGGAATTAGCTACCACCCCAAGGGCTATGCTATGCACGCTAAATCACCTAGCATGCAAACATCAACAACAATCCACAATAATTCATCACTAATTCCTCACCATGGGAATTAGCTACCACCATAAAGGCCACAATATGCAAGCTAACTCACTTAGTCATGCAAACACCAACAATCATCCACAATGGACATATGCTCACACTCTAAGCCATAAACAGTCCATTCACACTTGCATACATAATAGATACATCCACAGCATTATGCATACAATCATACATCATCCACATATTTATCACATAATCATATCATGCCACATAATCAATCACAGTATTAGCACGCTCTACTAATACCCCTACCGCTCAAAACAACGGGAAATGATCCCTATTATATCATACGCCAATATAGGCCAAACATCAAACATGCACACCACATTTAAATATAAATTTTTCACTTTTCACACGGTGTTAATCGGTTAACGCCCTGGGTTAACCGGTTAACGCAACACAGAACACGCTTCCTGGCAATTCACAACAGTGTTAACCGGTTAACACCCTGGGTTAACCGGTTAACGCAAGACAGACAGCAATATTTCACAATTCATAACAGTGTTAACCGGTTAACACCCTGGGTTAACCGGTTAACGCAAGACAGAAAGTTGTTCCTGCGCTAACACGAAGCAGAATGCAGAATTCTCCGCATTTTCCGCCGTTGGAGGACTTCCGGACCTCCGATTCCAATTCCGTAAAAAGCTACACGTTCGGAAAATCAAGACTCATCCAATTACAGATTCAATTACAGCTTTAACATAACTTATTCATCTCAATTTTTCAGCATTCATCATCCCAATTAGGGTCAAATCAATGGCTTATCACTACCCATTACATGTTAACCCATAATACCCATTAAACGACGATAAACCCCCCTTACCTGAGTTAATCCGGCAAATCTTCTTTGACCTTCAACAATCGTGAATCCTCCTCTTGAGCCCTAGCCTCTTCTTCTCCCTTTCTCAGTTTCTTCTCTTTTCTCCCAATCCGTACGTGTTCTCTGTTTTCACGTATCAAACCCTTTTTACCAAATGGGACCTTATATATATATTCCAACTTATTATTCCAATTTATATTATTCCAATAATAATAATAATTCCAATAATATTCCAATTATTTAATTAAATTAATAAATATATTATTAAATTTAATTTAAATAATTATCATATTTTATCGGGGTGTTACAGGAAGAGCCTACGATAAACCAAATACCTTTAGACAATCCTCAGACAAACGTCAGAAACCAAGAGGATGTGGTCGAACAGCCTCGTGTCGAAATCCCTGTTCCACAAGAGCCTAGAAGGATAGTAATCCAGAGAGGCCAAGACGCGGATGCTGTGTTGCAACGGCGAATCCGGTATAATAACTTGCCTGTCGAAAACAATTTAGCAGCCATGGTCGAAACGATAATGGCACAAAATGGGGTGAACATGGGATTGCAAAGGCCTAGTTACGCTTCCCCACTGTCGAATATATTCTGCAAGTAGAACTGCCACCAAGGTGGAAAGTTCCTAAGTTCACCAAGTTCTCAGGAGACACTAGTGAGTCCACCATAGAACATGTGGCACGTTATCTGATCGAAGCGGGGGAAATAGCTCGTAATGAAAATTTGAAAATAAAATATTTCCCTAGTTCCTTGATGAAAAACGCGTTTACTTGGTTTACATCTTTGCCTGCAAACTCAGTGTATACGTGGACCCAATTAGAAAGGTTGTTCCATGAACAATTTTACATGGGACAAACAAAAATAAGTCTGAAAGAATTGGCCAGTGTTAAGAGAAAACATTCAGAACCAATAGATGATTATCTAAATAAGTTCAGGTTGCTAAAGGCTAGATGTTTCACTCCAGTGTCAGAACATGAGTTAGTCGAAATGGCCGCAGGGGGACTAGATTATTCTATAAGAAAGAAACTAGACACACAGTATTTAAGGGATATGGCACAATTAGCCGATAGGGTGAGACAGGTCGAAAGGTTAAGGGATGAGAAATTCAGAGCGAATAAGAATAAAAAAGAAAGGGTGACCTACGTAGGGGTTTGCCAAGATGATGAATACGACGAAAATGAACCAAGTAACTTCGACGAAAAAGAGATTGACTTAGCAGAACTAAAGCAAGGCCCACCTTATTCATGTAAAGTACTAACTCCGTCGAACGGAAACCCAGTCGAAACCAATGATAAGTTCCCCAAAAGAACTTATACGTTCGACATCACCAAATATGACGAAATTTTCGACTTATTGGTTAAAGATGGTCAATTAATAAAACCACCAGGCGCTAAAGAACCACCTATGGAACAACAGAAAAAGAGAGGTTTTTGTAAATACCATAATTTTATGGGCCATAAAATGTCTCGTTGTTTCCTTTTCAGGGATCTCGTTCAAAATGCCATCCGTGACGGAAGGCTGAAGTTTGGTGATAAGTCAAAACAACAGATGAAGATTGATTCGAATCCTATGCAGCCAGTCGAAGCCCATTACGCTGAACCATCCATGGTGAACATGGTGGAGGTTGAAATTGCTCCTGATGGCAATCTCGAAATTGTGGAAGCTGCTGGAGGTTTCGACACAAATATCAACATGGTTGAGATTGCTGATGATCTCGCAAACCAGAACGAAGTTGAAGTTACTGAAGGCTTTGACGACCAGAAAAAGATGGAAACTACTGAAGGTTTCGACAAAAAGGACTGTGACGATACTGCTGAAGATGTTATGGTTCGACAAGAAGAGAATTGGAACTGCTTGGGACAGCCAAGTGGGAAGTACGATTATCTCGTGAAATACAATGCGCCGGCAAGCTCTCATATCGACATCAACACAATCCAACCAACCGGTTGGGGAGATGTACCTTTGAGCAACAATGAAAAAACATTCGAGACAATTGAGAATCTCCCTATTACTAAAAAGAAGGTTACTGAAGACCTCACTGTTGAAAACAAGGCTACTGAAGGCCTTGATCCTGATCAAATGAAGACAAGTGATGTCGCAAACTGCGTCAACACTATGGGACCTTTCAGTGAAGAGGTCACAAGAATCAAAACAGAAGCTGTGAAGGGTCCTATGAAGCCTGTGACCAGTGGAATCCTGCACAGAATAATGGAGGACCCCAAAAGAAGTTGGAACAAGTGTTGTTGCAAACATAGTCCCAGGAACATGTCTTGGTGTTGCTTCCCAGAAAAGGAACCAAGAGGTGTCGAAGTCGAAGAAGAAAGACACATTAAGAAAATGAATGAATTAAGCATTGCTGACGAACGAAATGTTGGGGTAAATATGGTGGAAGTATCTCAGAGAGACCAAGCTGAAGTGGGTGAAGATCGTCGTCGAAAGGAGTACCAAAGGCTGGCGTATCCTAAAGAAGAGGAAAATCTAGTGGAATTCATCAAGAGGTGCCAAAAGATGAGGACTGAAGTGATGTTATGCCCACGCTGCAGTGCAATCTTCGACAGGAAGGCAGCAACCAATCTTCTACATCTCGGGATTCTACAATTACATTAGTCTCTAAATTTAAGAGTCTATATGTTTTACTATTTTATGCGTATCCTACAAAAGCACATCTTATCCCTTAAGGACCTAACTTGGTTCTTTTAGGATCCATGTTTTTGTAGTAATCCACACACCCTCACACTTTAAAGTAATCGATATTTGGTGCTCTTCCTTTCCATGCCTCATATGGAGAAATATCGGTTTTCTTTAAAGGAATTCTATTAATTATATGGAAATCGGATAATAAGGCCTCACCCCACAAATTGAGGGGTAATTCAGAATGCATCAACATGGCATTCATCATATCTTGATATGTTTGATTCTTTCTTTCGGCCATGCCATTTTGTTGTGGTGTGCGAGGTGCCGAACATTCATGTATTATGTCGTGTTCTTCACAAAATGCATCGAATTCAGTAGAAAAGTATTCACCGCCCCTATCACTCCTAAGGACTTTAATACTTCTACTTAATTGATTTTCCACTTATGTTGTATAAATATTAAAGGCATTAAAAGCATCATCTTTATGCTTTAAGAGATATACATGTGTGTATCTAGAAGAATCGTCGATGAATGTAATAAAATATCTATTTCTCCCACGGGTTAGCATGCCATTGAATTCGCACAAATCTGAGTGTACAAGATCAAGTAGATTTGTATTTCTTTCAACACTTTTCAAAGGTTTCTTAATCATCTTTGATTTGACACATAATTCACATTTTTTGAAATCATTTATATTACATGAAATCAATCCAGATTTAATTAGTCTTTTCATAGAACTAATACCGGAATGTGCTAGTCTATTATGCCATAGAGAAATAGATTCAAGCATGTAAGCGGAAGTAGAAATTTCATTAATAGTATTGTCGACAATACATAGTTTGATCATTCCTTCAGCGGAATATCCTTTTCCAACAAATACACCATTACTGGTCAATATAAGTTTGCCTGATTCATAAACAGATTTAATGTCTGGTTTTCCCAATAAGTCACCACTAATAAGATTCATATTCATGTTCGAGACATGAAGTACATTGGCGAGAGTGACTTTCTTTCCTGAGGTGAAGTTGAGTTTGACCGATCCGGTTCCAACAACTTTAGATCGTACTTCATTCCCATATGCACTTCTTGTCCATCATTTGTCTCAGAATAGGTTTTGAAAGCAGCTTTGTCATAAGAGACGTGCACCGTAGTGCATGTATCATACCACCAACCTTGAACTTTTCCTTTGATTGCCATAATTTCGCCCACTGTAGCAATTATGTCAGCATTTGCATGAACTGCATTGATCTTGTTTTTTGACTTGTTGTGCCTGCAATTCTAGCATAGTGTCCAGGTTTTCCACAAACAAAACATCCGCTTTTTGGACCCTTATGACCGCCAACATTCTTGAACTTATTATGTTCCTTCTTTGGTCCAAGATGACTCTTTATGTCATCATGTTTCTTCTTTCTTTTGGTGGTCACGGCATGGGCTTTAGAAAGACCCGTAGATTCTGATTTCTCCATCTCCTTCAATTCCTCCTCGATTCTAAGATGTTTCTGAATTTTCTCCAAAGAGAAGTCCTCAGAACTGTGCAACAATTTCTTTATGTAGCCTTTCCACGAAGGTGGCAATTTTGCAATGACTGCACCGACTTGAAAGGTCTCAGGGATGTCTATTTTCACTGTTTTTATTTTATTCACAAGGACTTGCAACTCATTCACTTGGGGAATAATGGGATTGCAGTATATAAATTTAAAATCAAAATGCTTAGAAATTAAAAACTTCTGTGTACCTTCCTCTTCGGCCTTGAACTTGAATTCGAGGGCTTTCCAGATTTCTGTTGCAAACGGATTATTCGTATAGAGGTCGTAGAGACGATCAGACAGTGTATTCAGAATATGTCAACGACATAATAATTCGTCATCCTTACGTTTCTTGCGCTCTTTCTTGACTTCTTCAGATTCATTTTCTGATGGTTCAGGAATTGGTGCTAAGTCAGGATCTAAGACATAGCGAACCTTAAGGGCAGTCGGTAGGAATGTCATCTTGTATTGCCATCTGGTGTAGTTGGTTCCATAAAAATGATCCAACTTGACAAGATCTTGATTCATAACCTTGATGCTTGAAACTGCAGCGTCGGAAGCCATTGTGTAAATACTTTTAAGACTGTTGGAAATTTCGAGAAGATTAAATGGATCCAGGTTGAATCGTGAACAAAGTCATTTTCCTTAAAAGTATTTCAAGCACTCTCTTTGATGTCTTAGAGTTGGAAAGCAAGAATACCCAGGATAATTCAGCCTAGAATGTTTAAGAGGATGTGCAGATTTTTTGAGTGAGTCATTTTCGAATTCAGAAACATGTATTTATAGGTCATGCATGTGTTGTTTCATAAGTTTGCATCTCTTGATGAAACAACACTTTTTCACCATATGTTGCAATGGTCCACCTATGATCATACAATGCACCACTTCATGAAGTGTTGTATATTTTGAATTCGAAATTCAAACTTAAGCAACGACCAAAATCCTAGAGCAATACTTAGGATTAATTTGCAGCATGTCGGCCGAAGGCTGGCCGCCGGAGCGCCGCCTCATTAACGCCGCAAATAGCCCGATTGCTCTGATGCGTCGTGCCTAAGTGCTCAAGTGTCGCCTACAAGCCGCCACTAGCGCCTCTACGCCCATGCCCTCGGACCCGGTCCCGGAGTCGGAGCCGATGTCGCAGGTACACCGGCGAGGGGTTGTTCGGATGTGACATGTGGCATAATGCTTGGGACCACCACATATGTCCATGTGGAACCTTATCCTCTTTGGCTCCTTTGGTGAGTTTAATGTTTCAATATCTTTATAAATGCTATGTTAGCTCCACTTTTTATGTGAGACTATTTGCAATGCATTTATTGCCATGAACTCAAAATCCCAATTTTGTCATATTGGAACATACCCATGACGATTATTGTTTATAATTTCCAATAAATACTACTAATAAATATGTCTATTAGTCGTGGTGTTTCTCAAAAGTAAAACTCGATTAATCTATGCTCCAACAAATTTATATCTATGAGGAGTCAATCATGTGTCTTTTATGTAATCAATAAATTCACTATAATGTACACATGTCTGCTCAAGTTGTTGCAACCGTTAATCATACACAACCTCATCACTAATCCAAACAACTTTCATCCATACTGAACCTGGATGGGTCCAACAAATATCTCTCACAACTTTTGAGTCATCTCTTTTTCTACTCTAGTAAACATAGCTTGCGTCCTCTATAAGTTTAAACAATTATTATATCTCACTTCTAGGACCTCTTATCTCTTTTTGTAACTTACTCTTATTTTTGTATATTTGGGTGATTCAAGTGATATTCTCCAGATCTCGCTCTTGCAAGAAAAGTAATATTTGTTTAGGTGGAACATGTCTCTTTATCAAATCAACAACATGTTGCTTCTCATTTGTGCTAAACCTACCAACAAAGGAATGATCTTCTAATCTAACCATGATTATGAAGTTCACATTTTACACCAACCTTCCATCCAAATCCATTTTTCGTCAGAGTCGACTTGATTTTGAATGGACATCCATATTTCTTAGTCACATTTTGTGTTGTTCCACTATTTGTATCCTTGTATTCTCCATCTTTATCACATCCAAATAGCACTTTGTAACTTTTACCTCTCTTGCCCGTTTTTATATTTGAATGAGTGATGACAAAAATTACTTTATTTCTAATTTTAACCTCTTTAATCCATCTTATGACCTCGTCGCATGTATCGAATCTTTGTGTATTTGAAAATGCATCAAATATATCTACACATATTTAGTTTTTACAGCATATTTATTGAGGAATTTCAAGTTTAAAAACTTAAAAATGACTTTATGATAACTTTCAATTAAGTCTTTTGGTACAAGAAAAGTTGAATATTTAATATCTTGAGAAAAAGAGTTTGAGTACACATTATTTCCAAATCGAAAGTCATTTTGAACTGCTACATTAAAAATTAAAAACATCATAACGCATTTTTATCGGTATAAGAAATAAAGAAAAAATGTACACCAGATCATTTATTACAAATCACTATAAAAAAAATATGTACCATAATTCATTTTAGTAGTTATTTTGTACACATATTTAGGGGTGTAATTTTTCGAAAATCTAAAAAAATAATAATAAAGAGTAAAATGGTAAATTAGTTAGAAATATATAAGAATTCACAAAATGTAAGAGTATGAGAATAAATAGAGTATGGGATAAAACTTTAAGTTTTAGATGCCTTTATTGTTTTCTATTTAAAATCTTCCAAAAAATTATGGATTTTGTTTTCTATTTAAAATCTTCCAAAAAATTATGGATTTTGTTTTTAGAATTAGGACCTTTGTTAACTATGCAAATTCATGATTTCTTTACGAATATTACCAATAATATAATATTCATATTTTATTTTTATTACTCAAAGAGATTAAAGATACAATTTTACATCATTGTTCAAAAAATAAAAAATAAAGAATAAAGTGATACATTAGTTAAAAACTTATTAAAATAAAATTGACATTTTCCACAAAAATGTAACGAATAAATATAAGAGGAGTATGGGGTAAAATTCTAAGTTTTAGATGCCTTTATTATTTTTTATTTAAAATCTTTCAAAAAATTATGAATTTTGTTTTTAGAATTAGGACATTTGTTAACAATGCAAATTCATGATTTCTTTACAAATATTACCAATAATATAATATTTATATTTTATTTATGTTACTCAAAGAGATTAAAAATATAATTTTACATCATTATTCAATATATTTCTAAGATTCAATTATGTCATATCCGTATTTTAAAATATATATATATATATATATATATATATATATATATATATATATATATATATATATATATATATATATATATATATATATATATATATATATATATATATAATTTGACACAATACACGTTCTTATATAAAATTATTTTATAGTATATAAATGCGTCTCCTTTTTTATCTTAGTTAAAGATTACTACTGAATTTTATTATAAAAAATTAGGTTAGTGTAAAGTGAATTTCTCCCTCGATTTATTTTTAAATATCATTTTTTATTTTTTACGTATATCAATAAAATTAATCATTATTATTATTTTTTAAATAATAATTATCATTTTACCTATAATATCCTTAATTTTTATTACATTTATTTTACTTTTTCTCTCTCCATAATAATAGTTTTGATAAAAATGCACTTAATACACATAGAACTTTACAAGTGACAATTAAAAAGAAATAAAAATTTATCAAAAAAGTGACACTTATAAAAGAAAGGAACGGATGAGTACCATTTACAAACAAATCACTAGTTAAAATTAATGTATGTATAATAATTCGCAAGAATCCTCGGGGTGAAGATTCTCTCCGTGTAAATTGTGTACCACAAGATCCCCTACTACTATTCACTGTATGGAATCCCTATAAAGCTGTTATGCACGTCGTTATTCATACAATGATGAGGCCTAGGGGAAGAAATGATAGGGGAGTATAAAACGCATAGAACAAAAGGAAAATAAACATGAGTCATATTTTCTCATAATGTAACTTTTTATCATCAACAAAGAGTAAAAATTGGTAAACCAAGTTTAGAGCCAAATGATTAACAAATAGAACAGGAGGCAGAAGATCCTTTGCCAGAACTTCAGCTTACGACAATGCTGAACTCAATCTTAAACACAAGCCGCTTCAAATTTTCTGGTTGGGATAAGATTCAATCAATTGTCTAATATGCAGACTTATCTAAGGGCATTCCACACTATACCACCATCCCATAACAACAATTTAAAAATCATATATTTATTTATTTTCCGTTCTAGCTTCAAGTAAAATCCATAACAAAGAAACAAAGGGATAGGTAAATTCAAGAAGTTAGCGCTTCTCGGAACTAAAGTTCAGGCTTTGTGGCTTTTAGCCATCTCATCGACATCAAGTTCCACTTCCAACACTGGTGAATCATTTTGCATGCTGAAAGGACTGGCGAGGGAGAAAATATATTAATAATCAAAAGAACCATACCCATTTGTGCGCAATGTATTAATCTCAGAAATTTGTTACCTGTTCTGTACACGGCCGTGGTCTACAGCACTTCGTAGACAGTATAGGACTCTGCCTACTATGTTCGTCATCTGAATTGGACCAAATGTTCTACTATCATTTGCTTCCTGCCATTTGGGTTGGAAACATTCAAAATAAAGTATCATTCATTGTTTACAACAAATTGAGGAGTCAAAAAATAACCAAACATACTATAAAATATTATACTTTCCTTTTTGGAAACTTGCACTCAATGCTTAGATATAAAGACATCAAAGGACAAAAAATGTCAGGTTCAAATAACTATATTTTCGGTTTTCACTTAACATGGAGACACAGCGCTACATACAAAAAAATTTTAAGAGCTAGCCACTGAAACCATTAACTTTAGATTTCTATTGTAGCTATTATTATTAAGAAGCTTTGGTCAAAATAGGATTTGAGAAAAATTTACTTCATGAACCCAGACACAAACACAACGTAGAACCATATCAAAGTCTTAAGCATAATTCCAAAATATGCTTAAGTGAATTGCCGTGCCAAACTGTGGACTGCTTCATTTTGTAGTGAAGGAGTGCGATAGGTGTCGAACGCACAGGTAATATCTCAAGGCGAAATCAAATGCCCCAAAACTCTATTAGAAATAAAACTCTTTGATGTGTGGGGCATAGATTTCACGGGACCTTTCCCACCGTCTTTTGAAAAGAATTACATCTTGGTTGCAGTGGATTATGTCTCAAAATGGGTAGAAGTTGTAGCATTACAGACTGATGATGCTAAAGTGGTGATAAATTTTCTAAGAAACTGTATATTCTCAAGGTTAGGGGTGCCGAGAGCATTGATCAGTGATGAAGACACCCATTTCTTGAATACGTTGATGGAAAACCTATTGAAAAAGTATAATGTGAAGCACAAGATTGTCACTCCTTATCATCCTCAGATGAGTGGGCAAGTCAAAGTTTTGAATAGGCAAATCAAGCAAATTCTTGGAAAGACTGTCGATGCTTCTTGAAAAGACTAGTCAACCAAACTATAGGATGCATTGTGGGCATACAGAACTGCGTTCAAAACACTCATAGGTATGTCTCTCTATCAGTTAGTTTATGGAAAAGTCTGTCATTTACCACTTGAGTTAGAGCACAAAGCGTTTTAGGCTTCCAAATTCTTGAACTATGATCTTACAAAAGCTGTCGAATCCCGAATTCTTCAATTTCATGTGTTAGAAGAATTTATGAATCAAGATTATGAGAATGCCAAAATTTATAAAGAATAAACCAAAAAATGGCATGATCAAAAGATTCAGAAAAAAGAATTTTGGGAAGGACAGTCGGTTCTGCTGTTTAATTTCAAGTTGAAGTTGTTTCTTGGAAAGATGAAATCTAGATGGTCTGGCCCGTTCGTTGTTAACAAAGTCTTCTCTTATGGGGCAATAGAACTGAGGAATCAGAAAAATGAGGTCACTTTTAACGTTAAGCAGAGAATGAAACCATACTACCAAGGACAAGGAAGGCTAGGGAAATCCTTGAGACCGATAATGGGGATTTCCCCTCTTATTACTATATTGGCAGATTAGTACACTTGTTAACTTACCGATCAAGTTTTTAGCGCCGTTATTCTGCATGTCAGCGTCAAAATCAACGAACGCAATCGTATCAGTCTCATGTTCCCCATGCACAAAAGCGGAGATAGGGGACATGAATCCTGGCGGACTGTGTAGGCTATTGCTGATGTTGCGGATGAATTGGTCCTCCCAGCTGGATCAGAGTCTCTATCCCAGAATACCGATAACGATCATAGTGTGAGGCTGGTGGCTCTCCTGCAAAGGGATCTCGAAACCTCTGAGCAGCTGCCCAAGTGTCTACCTAGTGAGTCAGATAACGGCCAGACAATCCGAAGTGTGCACACATATCCTGAATCATGCAGAAATGACTCATCCGGTCAAAATGTGCCTGAGAATCCTCATCAGCTATAGTAGGAGTTGCCAGAGACACTCTCTAATGGACGTCCTGCCTAGGTGGGACACTCGGTCCTACATCATCTACCTGTGGTCGCCTCGTGGCTCTCACTTTGGCATTTTGATCCTCCCTCGCCACAGTATTCTCCTTCAACCATACAGGATCCAGAGGTCGAGCTGGCTTCACCATCTGCCTGTCGTCCAGATTTGCTACCCCTGCCTTCTGACATAACATCAAGATCACATTAGCATGCCCTAACGACTTCTTCGGGGACTGAGCTATCTCATTCATATCTCCAGAAATAATCCTGCCTATGTTGACAGGCTGACGAGTGAGAAGCAGGTACAGCATCAGATCAGAACCACTCTGGTTCATGTCTAGAGTGTGGTGCATGAAGTATGGACATACTTTTGGAATGGCATCCATATCCACAACGAACATCTTAGAAGGGCTTTGTTTCACAGTTGGTTGTCAGTCTTTACCCGGCTGAGCTAACAAGTCCCGCATGGCATTATACGGCCAACATACTGGAGAAGATGACTTCATCGTATGAAATTTGCTATTGGGCTCAAGAAACTTACACTTCAGCACCCTCTTAATTTTTTTCCAATCGTACTCACTTTTTTTCCCTCAGACCCTTGACTCCAAATCAGTAACAGAAGCAGAATCATAAAATTCAAGAACAAGGTTGCGCGCTACAGGCTGGATCTGTTGATTTAGATATGTGAGCTTGTGCTTTATGAGCACCTCATTAACCTTGTGCAGTTGGTCCGGTTGTAGATTCCAGACCCTCTCTTCAATTATTTTTCGTTCTGAAAGGATCCTAAACCGTTCAGCATGCACAGCAGATTTTTGAATCTCTGAGAGTCATAAGAAGAAGAAGACAGGTTTGTGATGTACATGTGAACAATCTGGTAAAACCAAGGAAAAATGCGGAGAAAACCAAGTGATATGAAAAATTTGCGTACAGGAAAAATTGATAAATGACTAAAAATGTACGGAAAAACAATTCCCATACGCGTATGATACGCATTCCCATAGGACAATACGCGTATCATACAACCCTTACGCGTATGGTACGAGACATTTTTTGTAGTTCAAAATTCCAGATCACGTATGAGACGCATATGATCTAGAAAAAAGGGGGTTTAAAGCCACTGAAGTCCAGAATCCAGATAATGCCAATAATGTCAACATCTTTTGACACAAGTGTAAAAACTGGCTTACACAATCTAATAACTCAAACAAAACAAAAAATTTAACCAATCAAACTATTAGTCAAACCTAGTTAATATTACACAGTAATTTTCAGAATTCAGAACATTTAAAGAACTGAGTATTGATCACCTTTTAAAATTAAAATAAAAAAAGAAGCATGAACCACCTTAAATACTTCAATATCAACGATAACTAAGAACAGCTTGATAAAATAATACTTTAATCTAGAAGTTATATTTCAACATGAATATAGTAATAATTTTTCAGATTGGACATAGTGATCCACTTAAGGATAGCATAAAAGTAATAGTAAATTGTCAATGTAAATATAGGCTAAGTAGCTAAGTCATTCATACCTTGACTTTCAATTTTTCATTTTCAGCCACTACCCAACATTGATCCTGCTCAAGAACAAACGATTCATCCTTTTCATTAGTAGAAGCCATTTCATAACCTCCAGTAGCAGCTAGTCTTCTGACTAGGTAGTCATCTGGCTTTTCAGGGTTCTTCAAGACCACAACATCTCCTACATAAACATGTCTGTCAAAGAAAAATGTCTATCACTAACAAATAATGGGAGATTAAAATATACATAACGAACTCCAGATGAAAAAGTCTATTGCCAGTTAATCTTTTAGCTGCCTTTTGTGGAACTCAATAATAACAAGAACAAAAGGGAATAAGACCAGTTTCCGAATTTTGAAATTGACACAATAATGTGGCAATATGTTTTTACTGTGGAGGGGGGTGATCATGACTTATAGCATCCTTAAGCTTCAACCTGATAACAAGTTCAAAAAAAAAAGTATTTGCATTGCAGAGAAAAATCTACACATAACTACTGCCTGTGATGAGCATGAAATCAGTCACACCATTGAAACCGGTTAATTTACAGCTTTATTTATAACATTTTCTGGAAATTAAAAAAAAGGTTGTTTCCACAACAACCACCTGACAACCAGAAAGCAACTTTATCATTGCAGCAAGGCTCACCCTTGAGCACGTACGTTATTGAATCAAGAATAACCACAACCAAAGTGTTTTCCTACTAGGAAGAATCAACTACTTGAATCAAATGGTACTATGATGTCGTGTTGTCATAAATCATGTCTGCTGCTTCAGTATTTAAATCAAAATCTTTAGCAATTATTTGACCTATAATTTTCCTTTGGACAATCCTCTATCTGACGTACACATACCTAGACTACCTAAAATGAAAACTAGCATCTTTTCCCAAATGCAAACTACCTCAACTTTCCCTGTAATAATTGATTCTTAACCTTATATTATCTAGTGAACCAATAATCATCTCGTCTACCTTAACATTTTTGTCTCGCAAACATAAACTGAACACAGCATAATCTGAAAAATAATAATTATAACGGAAAAAACTTCAAACCAAGTTCAAGAATAGCTACAACTTTTTCACGAGTAACCTAGATATAACAGAGATTGAAGCAATCAGGACAAAAAAATAAATAAATGAAATCATTTATGATGCATCCAAACTGAGCAGCTATTGTATGAAAAACATGAGTAAATGAACTGACAAGGTTTCAATTTTAGACATAACTAAACTCATTAAAAACTTGTGTCATTATGACCTATGAAGCACTAAACACTGTAATTAATAGCGGATCACAGAAAATAGCAGATCACTTGAAACCCGATATGTGAAAGAGCGTTTAGCATGACAGGTAAATAGCGGAAGCCGCAATGCAGTTGAAATATAAATAAATGTATATAAAATAAAGCATGTTACCCAATAAAAGTTTAAAACATGGCCAACTTCAGTATGTGTATTTTTATTCAACTTTAAATGACCAGGTTGATGTTGAAAACTAATTTTTAAACTAGACATGTAGAGACATGTGTCATCATTGTATCATGCAGGATAGAAATCCGGCACAAGCATGGCGCCAAAGTGATGTGTATGCGTTATTTAATGCTGTCCAACTCCAAGTAAAGTAGGTAGAAGAAACCAAACATATGGTAAAACTGTGGCAGAAAACCATAGAGTGTAAACATAATTTAACTGAAAGTTATGCAGAGAAATTGATTTCATCATAACATGCTGGCTCAGCATGAGAGATATTGGTGTGTAAATATTTCTTCATCAAAACAGTTTTCGTCATAACATGCTGGCTCAGCATAAGAGATATTGGCGTGTAAATATTTCCTCATCAAGTGTGTACACCTGATTCCACTTTAAAAATCCACTATGACAGAATATGAAGGCCCAGTAGCATAAAATGGCACTCTGCCTAAACACACATTTAGAGGGAAAAGGTACATAAAAGCATGTAGAATTGAAAGCACGTTTGTTGTATTATCTCAAGATTAAGAACATCAACATCTTGCTATAGAAGTCAAATAAATTGCACAAAGGGACAGCATATGATATATTAGATGCGTATGATTGATTACCTTGGGTCTGGAATTGGTAATCTCCTAACAAGAAGAGTTGCTCCTTTTCCAGCAATAGTAGGTGCCATCTCCTCTCCTTTATTCCAGTGCAAGAAGGTCATTTTTCCATGGCAGAAGTGCTTCCAAAGAAAATCTGTGAGCTCGTTATCTTTGACATGACCTCCTTTATGGTTCTGTCAAATTTCAACATCGTATCAGTCAGCCGAAACTTCTAAGGAGAATTTTGAAGTGCTAAAAATGTGATGCACGGCTGTGGGACTTAAACTACAAAGAAGAGTATTACTCTAAATGCCATTGCTCTGTTGATAACTTCACCATTGTTCCAAATGTTTAACATTGGGGTTCTTTATTATGTAACATACACAAAGATGGGCCTAAAAAAGCTAGCTCGCCTTCCAAATCCATGTTCAAATAAACTAAGCTCATTGCAAAGATAAACTTCAAATGTCCCCTCCCCTCAAATGATATCATCTTAATTAAGAATATAGTAAATTCAATTGACATAACAGAAAATAAAGAATATATGTGTTTAGGATTGGTCTCCCGAATTAGACCGTTTTGGGGCTGGATACTGAGTGTTCAAAAAATAGTTAATACTCATACTCTAAGAGAAAGGACCGCACGGGGAAAATTTGACTAATTAACGAAGTTGCCCCCACACAAAAAAAAAGCAAAATTACACCAGAGATAATAGATTGGTCCTTTAAGTTTTTTTTGTAACAACTTGGTCCTTTAGGGTGATTTCTACATTTTTTTCTCACATTTTGAACATTTAGAAATGTGTGACCGTTGTATTTCTGGTTGCACTTCATTATTTTCATACCACTCAATAATTGCATCCACAATTAGCACATTCACTCTATTGAAAAAGGGTAACAGTGCACATGTATGGTAACTTAAAGGACTAAGTTTTTACAAAAAAAAATAACTTAAGGACCTTTGGAGGAATTTTGCAACAAAAAAACAACTCATGTTGCAAATCCTTTCATTCCCGTGATTATTTAGTTATTTATATAGTGACATTTTTATTGACAAATTTATATATGTCATCCCCACAACTCAAAAGTTTTGAGTGGACGTTTATAAGAAGGATCTTCTTTTAGACCAAATTAAAGTATCTTATTATCATCATTTCCAAATTAAACCAAAACATATTTCATTTTAATTGCAGAGATTAGGTCTTTCTTACAATGACACAATCTTACCTCTCACCATGTACCATTATAATGTATTAAAACAGCTGATCAGGACTTGCAACCGGGGAAAACTGGTCAATCTTTCTTTAGAAAGTAGTACTTAAACCAATGTATAGCAAATAGACAACGCTGATAACAAGGGTAAATTTCACTTCTAATTTCCTCTTTATAAATTTCAACCCACAAATAAAATTCTTCTACCTAAAACTCGAAGCACATTTGATTGAAGTTAATTAGCAAGGGTAATAGATAAACACACTACTTTATAAATTTCACACTTTTTTGTTGAAACTGAAACCCTAACTCAGCAACAAACATAAACAATTACCAATGACAAAAAACAGCGCTGATAACAATTTTCAAAATAACAAAAGTAAACGCACAAATTAGATAAAATGGAGCTGCTAAATCGCTATAAATTCGAAAGCTATGGAATTAAAATCAGAAAAAGTAAACCGAAATGATATAATAAAATGAGATTTGAAACTAAATTAAGGGAAAACGGAAAGGGAGAGAAAAAGAAGAGAGACCTTGAATCCGAGAGCAATGGAGTACTGAGCTTTGGATTTAAGGTAGCGAAGCCACGTGAACGTGGAAACCATTGGAGAGTGTAGAATTGCACTGAATATTGTGTCAAGAACGCAAGATGCAGAAACCTTCTTTTTCCCTTAAACCCCAAAAAAATGATTTCCTTTTTGTTCGCTCTGTTTTTTGCTTAAGTAGAAATTGTGATTTCTGGAAGTACAGTGGCTTATATAAGAAAAACTGGAAATAGAGTGGCATATTTAAAAAAACATTAGTATATTATATTTCTTTTATAAATGTAGTAAGAATATAGATATAACACACTGAAATATAAGAGTGAAGTCTAGCTCATCCGAAAAAATGAACATGGGTAAATGGAATTTTTTATAAAAATAACCCATTTTTTTAAGAAAATTCCTAAAATATCTCTAGTTTCAAAAAAAATCTCAAACTACCTCATTTTTAGGAGGAGACGTCAATTCAATTGGCGTCTCCTCTTAAATACTTGAATGGAGGCGTCAATTGGATTGGCTAGGGCAGCCCATGTGTAGTACTTAAGAGGAGGCGCCAATTGAATTGGTGCCTCAGTGTAAAATGATATTTTTTTGGTAGATGGTATATGTGATAGATAAATTTGATATATAACCAATTGATATTAATAAAATTTGTCGTTTACACAAAGGAACCTAATGGTGATGACCGGGATCACCTAACCGACCTCCGGTCTCACATCCTCTAGCTACCCTAACTCGTGACCCTAACCCACATTGATGATTCGGTACCGGTGTTTGAGCATCTGAGGGGCCAGGAGCGTCACTTCCAACTACAAGAGAAGGCCTGTTGAGGTAGTCAGACAAGTCGGCATAGTCTTCAGTATGCATCGATGGTGTACCTCCGTAGTTGAGCTCATGACCCATGCCAGAGAAGTTGGGTTGTGATTGACTCATTGATGGGCGACCAGGACGGTTGAAGGGAGACATGGGTGTGAACGATGCGCCGAGGAAAGGTTGGAAAGGTTGTTGGGGTGTTTGGTAGAGATAGGATTGTTGGATGTTTTGGTTTTGTGAGGTTTGGGCTTCTTGGCTATGGTAGGAGGAGGGGCGGTCGGTGTTGAATGATTGTTGGGTATTCTGGCTTAGGCGACTTTGGTAGGGTGATGGGATGGGTGCGAAGGGATGTTGAGTCTCAGGTTGATGGCCAATTTGTTGGTGGTGGTATGGGGTATGCTCTTGGTATTGGGGTTGGGTGTATGGTATGTTTTGGTTGTATGTTTGTGTGTTGGTTGAACGGAACGTTTGACGGACAGGGGGTTGTGTGTATCCGGTCTGACATTGTTGTTGGGGGTTTGATGTTGAGGTATCAGGTGTGTAGGTCATCTGGCGTGGGTCGTACAAGTACATATCCTCGGCGATGAACTGAAAATTAACCGATCTGTACCAAGCCATATAAGTACGACTTGGTTTTTCTTCAGTTGGCATGACTGCGTCAGTTAAGACATGGTCATGACGGTGCTTCCCTTTGCGACACTCCGATCTTGCGAAGCTTTGCCATGGATTGAAGTTCCATTGGTCGTTAACTTTGCGCATATGCCATTCTCCTAGGCTAGCTGGGGGATCTGGGATGTTTTGGGGCATACTGAACTACAACTTCACACGATTATTGTTATGCATCTCCACAGTTGTGAATATATTATCAGTGTGCATGTAGCCCATACGGCCGCGTCTTCAGCGTTGACCTGATGGTCATGATCCAAATTAAGGTATGGACGCCAAATGAATTGAAATGTGAAAGAAGATAGGATTATAGTCTAGGTAGAAGAAGTTAACAAAATATAACAAAATTATTAAGTTATTTTCCTTACGTCTGTCGGTCGAAGGTGATCCAACAGGTTGCGATACTGAGTAATACAGTGTCTTGGACATCTATTGTAACTCATACCACATGTAGACCATCTACACGAAAAAGTCAAAAAAACATTAGTTAGAGATAATAATTTTTAAAGAAGTAAGTAAAGATATAGCAATTTAAACAACTCACTTTTGTGCATACGAAAATGTGAAAGGGTTGTTGTTGACGAGTGCTAGGGACGGTAATCTTGACCAACCCCATGCTTGTAGCAAAACAGCACATCCAAAAAATGTAGATGTGTCTTTGTGTGAGTTTTTGCACATGGAGCTATAGAGATAGGCTAGACGAGCAGATCCCCAACTGTAACTTCCTATTCTATCTACATGTCTAAGTAAAGGTAAATACATAATATGCATGCTAAAACCACTACCTTCGGGAAATAAAAACGAGCCAATTAACAGCATAATGTAACACATAGTTTTTATTATTCGAGCATCTTCGGTAGAATGTTCATCTAAGTATAAACTATTATAGTATGACTTAAGGCGTGAAAGTAGTATACCTTAACCTCTTGCGTTATCATCTAACAAATCGGTCTCCAAGAGATCCATGCAAATTGAATTTGCATAGTTGGTTTTACCAATAACAACCTTACCTTCAATTGGCAGTCCCAAAAGCATGTAGATGTCTTCTAACGTCACGGTACACTCACCGGTTGGGAACCAAAATGTGTGTGTCTCTGGTCTCCATCTTTTACATAAAGCTAGAATGAATTTGTTATCTACGGACCAAGACAAAATCTTGCTTATATGACCAAAACCGGCGAGTTCAACATAAGGTTGAATCATCAGGTCCATATGGACATATTCGTGGACCCGAGTCCGGAACCTTAATACATCCTATAAAAGAAAGAACAAAAAACTTGACTAAGTTGGTATGTTAAAATAAAAGGGGGTTGGTGAAGATGAAAGATAAAAAGTTAACAAAAGAAAAAACTTACATATGTTGCGATGTTTGCAATTGTTCCTCTATGTGATTCACCCATTGTGAGGATAAACATTTTGTCGGGGGGTTGGTGTAGATGAAACTACAAGAAGTTGTTGCAGATGAAATTGTAGAAGAAGTAGTGAGAGTGATGGTGTGGAAGAAGTGTTGATGGAGTGGATGTATTTATAGGCAAATGGATGGGAGCATGAAAAGTTGTGCTTGCATGGTGTCTCCACTTGAATTGGCGACCATGTACAACCTTTAAGAGGGGTCGCCATTCAAATTGGTGCCTCCATAGGGACATGCATGCAAGACCTAGGACTGATTGTTTGGTTTCGAGGCCTGGATGCATGCTTTGACAAGGTGTCTCCACTTGAATTGGCGCCCATGTGCAAGGAATGAGTGGGGGCGCCAATTCATTTGAAGTGTGTGTCTGCATGTTTGACACGTGGTTGTCATATCTCTTGCATGTTGAACATGTCACTTCTTAGTAGCTTGCATGGTTGACACATCATTTCGGAGAAGCTTGCATGTGCGACACGTCAATTCGAACTAGCTAGCATGTGAGACACTTCACTCCTCTATTTAAGTGTCTTACTATTAACATCCAAGACACTTCACTCACATTCATCTGCAGTAAGAAAATAGTTTTCATCTGCACAATGTCATCTTCATTATTATACAGTGTCAACGTTCACTACAACGGTGAAACATACGAGTTTTAGCTATATGGTTTTTGTTTTCGAAACACTGATACAATTAGACTCATGATCAAGAGAAATGCAACCTTCTTGCATTTGAAAAAAAAGAATACAATCATGTATAGGAACGGATATTGTGTCAAAGATCACGTTTCAAAATCCAATATTTTTTTAGAATAGTCAATGCAAGCTTTCCCCCCTTAAGGTACGAGACGATGAAGATGTTGAATACATGTTTGTTAGTCATGAACATTCAGGCTGCAACTATATTGAGTTGTACATTACTCTTCAACCATGTATACCATCTCAATAGTCTCAAATAACCAGTCAGGATGAATATGGTGAATTTGATCCACAATGGTCAGATGACGTCAACCCAGAAGCAGAAGCATAAGTGGACGTCGTTGATGAAGAAGAAGAAGAAGAGACTGAGATACAGGTTGATCACATGTTGAACAACGATATTGAAGATGATGATCAACCACCACTGATACCTCTTACTCATGTCTACAATTCGCCTCAACATAAGACAAATATGGATTTGCACAATGATGAAACATCCAACAATGTTTTTTATAATCCGTATCCGAGATCAGAAGGAGAATTAAAGGTGGGAGACATGTTTCGTACCAAAGAAGAATGTGTTTTGGCTATCAAAAAATTCCACATGAACAACTCTGTTGATTTTACAGTGAAACACACTGATTCTAGAAGGTATGTTATCGAATGTCGTAACATGCTTTGTAAGTTTCATTTGGTTGCGTCTTACAAAAAGAAAAACGACTCTTGGGAGATCGCTTCAATAGACCCACCTCACAGTTGCATTGCAACTAACATTGAACAAGATCACCGTAAACTAAGCGCAGCGTTGATATGTTAAAAGATTATGTCGTTGGTTAATAAAGACCCATCTGTGAAGGTGAGTATAATTATATCCCATATCAGAACAACATATAATTATACTCCATCTTACAAGAAAGCCTGGATTGCGAGGACAAAGGTTGTTGAACAAGTTTTCGGCAATTGGGAGGATTCATACAAGGAATTGCCACGGTTTTTATGGGCACTAAAAACATATGTCCCAGGAACTGTGGCAATTATGGAGACATTACCAGCGATGATGCTAGACGGAACCTGTGCTACAGGTAATAGAATCTTTCACCGTCTCTTTTGGGCATTGACCCGTGCATCAAAGGTTTCGCATTCTGCAAACCTATTATTCAAATTGATGGCACTTGGTTAGACGGAAAAAACAAGGGTACTTTGCTCATGGCGGTTGCACAAGACGGTAACAACAATGTCTTTCCCATTGCCTTTTCTCTTGTTGAAGGTGAAACGGCTGGTGGATGGGGTTTCTTTCTTCGACATCTCAGAATGTATGTGGCTCCACAAGCCAAACTCTGTTTGATTTCTGATAGACATGCTTCCATTGAGAGTGCCTACAACAACCATGACAATGAATGGCATGATCCTCCTTCTACCCATGTCTATTGCATCATACACATTGCACAAAACTTCATGCATGTTATAAAAGATAAGAATCTTCGCAAGAAGGTGGTGAATGTTGGGTATGCTCTAACTCAGCCGTCATTTCAATATTATCGTGATGAAATTACACTGTCTAATAAAGACACAGGGAGATGGCTAAATAACATACCAGTAGAGCAGTGGACAAGGGCATTTAACGGAGGTTATCGACGGGGCCACATGACAACAAACCTTGTGGAATGCATGAACGGGGTATTCAAAGGAATTCGAAATCTGTCGATAACCGCCTTGGTAAGATCGACCTATTATAGGTTGGCTTCTACATTCGTAACCAGAGGTAAAAGATGGAGTGCGGTGTTAATGTCCGGGCAAGTATTCAGTGAGTGTTACATGAATGTCATGAAAGAGGAGAGCATCAAAGCTAGTACACACGTTGTAACAGTCTCTGACCGTCATAGGAAAAATTTCAGCATCCAGGAAACAATGGACCACAACGAGGGGAGACCAAATTTAGCCTACGATGTTAGAATAAACAGAAGTTGGTGCGATTGTGGAAATTCCAGGCCTTCCGCATACCTTGCTCCCATGTCATTGCAGCATGCGCTTATACTCGTCAAGATGCTTACAGCCATTTATCTGATGTGTACAAGGCCGTCACCGTCATGAATGTATATAATTAAAGCTTCTCGGTACTACCAATGGAGGAATACTGGTCTCCATATGAAGGTGATATTGTTTGACACAATGACGAGATGCGTAGAAAGAAAAAAGGAAGGCCAAACAACACACAAATCAGGATAGAGATGGATACGATAGATAAAATGATAAGATTATGTAGTATCTGCCGACAACCAGGACACAACAAGAACAACTGTCCCAATCGAGGAACATCATCTAGGTCATAAGCTTTTTGTAACATTGTATTTCTGTAACCTTCAATCATTATATATCATTAAGTTTTTGTTACAACGAGGTTCACAACAAACATCAGTACAAAATAAGCTATCTGAAAACAGAAATAATTCTAACTGATTACAACAATCAAATTGATGTCGTCTCGACCGAACATCATTTCCCTAGCATCCTTATCAGTCTTCATTCGCACCCAACCAAAGATACTGTTAAGTCTCTCAATACTTCTAATTTTTCCCCTTCTGGTATTTTCTCATCTAACCAATGAACCAGATCCCTCTTCAGTTGATCGAACATAGTGATGTTCCAGAACAACATCAACATCTGAGGTTTGTCTCTCGCATAAATCACCTTTCCGTATCGGCGACGAACACCAAGCATGATTGCCAAATGATTATTTGAGATATGGAACAATTACTTATACAACGCATCTATTTATAACACAAAAATATCATTTTACACCGAGGCGTCAATTGAATTGGCGCCTCCATTCAAGTATTTAAGAGGAGTCGTCAATTCAATTGGCGCCTCTTCCTAAAAGTGGGGTGATGACACTAAAATTCACCGTATTTTCGACTCCGATTTTGCATGCACTCTAGTTGTTTTATTGTCATTTTGTTATGTTATTACTATGTTTCTCTTTGTTTTTAGGTTTTTACTTTAATCAGAGCCCCGGTCGAGAAAAGGAGTGAAATGAGCTAAAAAGACTAAAATTCAGTATTTTGCACTTGTGGCTCCCACTATGGCTGGCGCCATGGGCCTGGCCATGACGTGTCCTAGCTCAACTTCCCTCAACTGCCACGTTCCCCACTACTTCCACTAAGGCGCCACAATTTGTCCTTATGGCGGGCACCATGGACTTGTGGCGGGCGCCACAAGAAGGAAAGTTTTCCCTCCCAAATTCAAACTGAAGGGCATCATTGTCTTTTCCATTATTTTACTTGCCTATAAATAGAGACTCGAATTCACTTGTTTAATGATCCAAACTTATAGCAGATGCAAACTTAGAGCAAACTTAGTTTCACTTAGGCATATATTCAGTATTTTAAAGTGGTAATCGCTTCGCATTGGGGTGTTACCACAATTGTGCAATCGAGTTTGTGATCGAGTCTGTAATCGAGTTTGGAGCACTTTGGAAGGAAGTTAATCCTGCCGCCATTTTCATTTCCGCTTCGCATTTTATTCAACCCTCCGATTGGAGCAGGTTTTTATTGCTTTATCTTTATCTATTTTATTTTCCCGCACTCGCACTTTACTTTATTTATTTCCCGCACTCGCTTTACTTTTTTTATTTCCCGCACTCGCTTTACTTTATTTATTTCCCGCACTCGCACTTTACTTTATTTATTTCTCGCACTCGCACTACTTTTATTTATTTTCCGCACTCGCTTTACTTTATTTACTTTCCGCACTCGCACTACTTTTATTTACTTTCTGCACTCGCACTACTTTTATTTAAATTAAAATGCACCTTTACTTTACCATGTCTAACTAAACCTATAAGGTTAGAATGTAAAGATCGTAATTAAACCGATAATTTGTACAATTGTTCGTAGAAACACTTAAGGGCTATTTTGACTTTCAACTTAAGTTTTCTCGCACTTAATTTCCATTTGGTAAGATCAAAAGTCGTCCAACGTCCTTTTAAACTTAATTATTTTTTACTATTTAAAAAACAGCGAAAGCGCTTTGTTTAGTTCATTAGGAGTTTTTAACTTAAGAAGAAAAGTGATTTTAAAACTATTTTCGGACGCGTTTATAAGTTTAGAGTCCGGTTCGTGAGAGCCTCTTTTGGTTAAGAAATCCAGGTTAAAATACTTTTCAACTTAGTCAAGATACTATATTTCTTAAAAATAGATTTACTACTCTAACGCAATGCGCGCCTTTTTATAAGTGACAATAAGAGGGTTTAATTAGGGAGTACAACTCGGTTCTGAATACGCGAAAGCGACAGTTCCTGTTAAATTGGTTATTTTCAAAGTAGGAAACAATGCCCATAAGTAGTTCTATTAGCAAGTACTTGGATTATTAATTGATTATGTGAATTACATTCGAGCCTGTCTTTATTAATTGAACTTTATTCAACACTTTACTTTTCATTGCACACTCTCAAAACCCCTATATTGATTATCTTAGATAAACACCATAACAATAGATAACGATAGATTGACACTTGGTCTCTGTGGATTCGACAATCTTTTATATTACTCTGACGCGTTCGTATACTTGCGAAAAGCACGCATCAAGTTTTTGGCGCCGTTTCCGGGGACCAATGTCGTCAAATTTCCTACCATGTTGTTATATCGTTTAGACTTAGGCTATTACCCGCCGGTCAATGCAAAGAACTCGCAACACCGGAAGCTTAGTATACCCTCTGGCGGAACCTGAACGTTACGCTCGCGCACGTTTATTTTTCCATAGAATTAGGAGAGCTATGGCCGAAGATCAAAGTCAAAGACCTCTTAAGGACTTCGCCCAACCATCCAACGAAGAACCTAGTTCTAGTATAATAAACCCAACCATCCCAGCTAATAATTTCGAACTTAAACCCTCCCTGTTGCAATTAGTGCAACAAAGACAATTCGCAGGTCTCGCTATTGAGAACCCGAACCAACATTTAAAAATCTTTCTTCAATTAGCAGATACTTTTAAAACCAATGGAGCTTCTCCTGAGGCAATCCGTTTAAGATTATTCCCTTTTTCCCTCAGAGATAAAGCCCTATCATGGTTAGATTCCCTTCCACCCAATTCCATTACGACTTGGGATAACCTTAGAAGAGTATTCCTTGCTAGATACTTTCCCCCAAGTAAGGTTGTCGTTCTTCGAAACCATATAACTAGATTTACCCAGAACCAAGGAGAATCGTTGTTCGAAGCTTGGGAGAGATATAAAGAGCTGTTAAGAGCATGCCCACATCATGGTTTAGAAAATTGGTTAATCATTCAGACCTTCTACAATGAATTTCATTACAACACTAAGATGACCATCGACGCTGCCGCCGGCGGTGCTCTGATGAAAAAACCTTATCCTGAAGCTAGTGCCCTCATCGAGGATATGGCTCAAAACCATCAATCATGGGGAGTCGAACGAGCGACAGTTGAGAAGAAGGAAGCCCAAGGAGGAGTGCATGAACTAAGCTCTATAGACATGATGCAAGCTAAAATGGACACATTAGCCCTTAAAGTCGAGCATATGTGCATAAACCCGAATACTGTAGCCGCAATTTCGTCGGATTGTGAGATATGTGGAACCAAAGGACACCAATCTGCAGAATGCAGTCTATTAAACAAAACCCACTCTGAGGAAGTGAACTACACCCAAGGGAACCCATATTCGAATACCTATAACCCTGGATGGAGGAATCACACGAACTTCTCCTATAAAAACAATAACCCTATCCAAAATAATGCACCTCCGAGACAAACAGGTTACCAAGCCCCAAGATCAAATCAACCTATGCAACATGTACCACCAAAGCCGAGCCTTGAGAAAATTATGGAAAATTTTATCACTGCTCAAACCCAACAAAACAAAGAGTTCATGAACCAAAACATTCACATTAATGAAGTAATTACCCAGTTAGGAACCAAGGTTGACCAAATAGTTACTCATACCAAGATGTTTGAAACTCATATCTCTCAGGTAGCTTTAAACCAAACCCCTCAAACCACACATGGAGGACATTTCCCTGGACAACCTCAACAGAATCCGAGAGGGCAAGCCAATGTCATTACCCTACGGAGTGGGAACGCTTATGATGAGCCACCAAACCCAAGATTGAGTGAACCCAAAACTTCTAAGGAATATACCGAACCCCCGGACGAAGTAAAGGAACCAGAGGAATCTGAAAACCAGGAAGGTCAAGAAAAAGGAGAAAAACCTACAGATAAAACTTATGTACCACCCCCGCCATATAAACCACCTATACCATATCCGCAGAGACTCAAACAAACCCAGATCAATAACCAATATAAAAACTTTATTAAAGTTATAGAAAAACTTCACATAGAAATCCCTTTCACAGAAGCCATCACCCAAATACCTTCTTATGCAAAGTTTCTCAAAGACATCCTTATCAACAAACGTAGACTTGACGATCCGAAACCCTTGGAATATAATTCTATTTTCGAGAATAAGTTAGCCAAGAAAGATAAAGATCTTGGAAATTTCTCCATTCCTTGTCTTTTGGGAAGTCATGTCATCGAAAAAGCTTTTCTAGACTTAGGAGCTAGTGTGAGCTTAATGCCTTTAGCGGTTTGTGAGAGGTTAAACTTAGGAGAATTACAGCCTACTAAGATGTCACTTCAGTTAGCCGATAGATCTGTTAAGTATCCGATAGGCATTTTAGAAGATGTCCCTGTTAGGATAGATCAATTATTTATCCCTACTGATTTCGTTGTCATGGACATCAAAGAGGACAGTGATATACCAATCCTTCTAGGTAGACCATTCTTATCAACTGCAGGAGCCATAATAGATGTCAAGAGAGGAAAGTTGACCTTTGAGGTAGGTGACGAGAAAATATAATTTATACTTTCGAAATTTCTTATGGCACCTGTGATGGGAGACGTATGTTATGCCTTAGATATCATTGATGAGTGCGTTAGGGAATTAGAACAAGAAGAAATCATAAAAACAATTAAGTTACCATCAACTCTCATAATGGAAGATGATGACTTTAAGTAACCCTACATCGATGATAACCTTTACGAATGTTTATCCCTTACCCCATATCCTATGCCATGCCCTAAGAAACCAACCTTAGAACTTAAGGAATTGCCTAAGAACATGAGATATGAGTTCCTCGATGAAGAGATGAACCGTCCAGTTATAGTCAGTGTTACCTTGAGCCAAGAGGAAACAGACCAACTTTTAGACGTTTTACGAAGATATCCCTCAGCCTTAGGATATAATATCTCTGACCTGAAAGGTATAAGCCCATCCGTATGCATGCATCGGATTTCGCTCGAAGAAGATTCAAAACCCTCCAGAGAACATCAGAGAAGAATAAACCCTATAATGAGTGATGTTGTTAAAAAGGAAGTTATTAAGTTACTTGAGGCAGGTATAAATTATCAGATCTCGGATAGTAAGTGGGTGAGCCCTGTGCATGTAGTACTTAAAAAGGGAGGCATCATAGTCGTGCAAAACGATAAAGGCGAACATGTAGCAAAACGGTTAGAAGGAGGATGGCGGATGTGTATAGATTATAGAAAGTTAAATAAAGCAACTAGGAAGAATCATTTCCCTTTACCATTTATAGACCAGATGTTAGAGCGTCTAGCCAGACACTCTTACTTCTGCTATCTGGATGGATACTCAGGATTCTTCCAAATACCTATCCACCCCGAAGATCAAGAAAAAATTACCTTTACATGCCCTTATGGAACTTTTGCCTACAGACGAATCCCTTTCGGCCTCTGTAACGCCCCAACCACTTTCCAACGCTTCATGATGTCAATCTTTGCAGATTACCTAGATGGTATCATGGAAGTGTTTATGGATGATTTCTCGGTTTGCGGATTTGATTTCCATAATTGTCTTGCTAACCTTGAGAAAATCCTGGAGAGATGCGTGGAGGTGAACCTCGTGCTAAATTGGGAAAAGTGTCATTTCATGGTAACCGAAGGAATTTTTTTAGGACATATAGTTTCTAAAAAAGGTATTGAGGTAGATAGAGCTAAGATAGAAGTTATAGAAAACCTAAAACCACCCAGAACCATCAGAGAAGTCTGAAGCTTCCTTGGACATGCTGGATTCTACCGGCGTTTTCTTAAGGACTTCTCCAAAATAACTAAACCTTTAACTGGACTTTTAATGAAAGATGCTGAATTCATTTTCGATGGAAAATGTAATGAAGCATTTAATCTTTTAAAGCAAGCATTAGTATCAGCACCTATTATGAAACCCCCTGATTGGTCAGAACCTTTTGAGATAATGTGCGATGTTAGTGATTATGCGGTTAGAGTCGTTCTAGGACAAAGGAAAGATAAAAAGTTACATGCCATTTATTATGCCAATAGAACCCTAGACGCTGCCCAACTCAACTACGCAACAACTGAAAAGGAATTACTTGTTGTAGTTTTCACTATAGACAAATTTAGATCTTATCTAGTATGAGCCAAAATTATAGTTTACACTGATCATGTTGTCATTCGTTACCTATTAAGTAAAAAGGATGCTAAGTCCAGGTTACTCTGATAGATTATGTTACTACAAGAGTTTGATTTAGATATAAGAGATAAAAAAGGCACTGAAAATGTAGTAGCTGATCATCTTTCTAGGCTAGAACATCTAAAACCAGACTTAGTACCCATAAACGATGATTTTGCCTATGATAGACTGATAGCTAGACTAGAAACCATTGAAGACGATAACCTAGGCCCTCATGAGCACTTCCAAAATTCCTTAGCAGTAAGTAACGTACCATGGTATGCAAACTTTGTTAATTACCTAGCTGCTGACATCGTACCCCCTGATCTTGACTACCACCGCAAGAAGAAGTTCTTCAACGATGTGAGAAACGTTTATTAGGACGAACCGCTCCTTTTCAAAAGGGGTAAAGATGGCATTTTTCGCCGTTGCGTTCCAGAAGAGGAGGTAAAAAGTATAATTGAACATTGTCACTCTGCACCCTATGGTGGACATGCGAGCACCTCTAAGACATACGCCAAGATTCTTCAAGCTGGCCTATTCTGGCCTACCATGTCGCGTGATGTCCATGCTTGCATTGTTAAATGTGATAGATTTCAACGCACTGGAAACATTTCAAGGCGTGACGAGATGCCTCAAAGAAACATTCAGGAAGTAGAACTCTTCGACGTATGGGGTATAGATTTCATGGGACCTTTCCCACCATCCTTAGGAAACAGGTATATCTTAGTAGTTGTGGACTACGTGTCTAAGTGGATTGAAGTCATAACTGCACCCACAAACGATACTAGGGTGGTGATCAAGCTATTTAAGAACTATATGTTCCCCAGATTTGGAACACCATGTTTAGTCATAAGCGATGGAGGATCACACTTCATATCGAGAATATTTTATAGACTTTTAAGAAAATATGAAGTTAGGCATAAAGTAGCAACACCATACCACCCACAGACTAATGGTCAAGTAGAAGTATCCAATAGGGAGATAAAACAAATCCTAGAAAAAACTGTTTTAATCTCTAGGAGAGACTAGTCTCAGAAGCTTCAAGAAGCATTATGGGCCTATATAACCGCTTTCAAAACCCCTATAGGAACAACTCCATACCAACTAGTCTATGGAAAATCCTGTCACTTACCATTAGAATTAGAGCATAAGGCCTATTAGGCCATTAAAACTTTGAATTTAGACTACCTGACCGCTGGTGAGAAGCGTATCCTTGACATTCACAAACTAGAAGAACTCAGGCAATCTGCCTACAAGAATGCCAAGATATACAAAGAGAGAACAAAAGCTTGGCATGACAAAAGAATAGTAAAGAAAGAATTCAATATAGGCGACCATGTTCTCTTGTTCAACTCTAGGTTACGACTCTTCCATGGGAAGCTGCGCTCGAGATGGACTAGCCCTTTCAAAGTATCCAAGATTCTGAGATCCGGAGCCGTAGAAATCAAAAACGAGACTTGTAGTCCATTCATTGTAAATGGACAAAGACTGAAGCTCTACGAAGGAGGAGACATTCCAATAGACTACTCAAGCCACACTCTGATTGATCCACTGATTCCTACTACTACATGTGTATAACTTCCGATCGTCAAGCTAACGACGTTAAACAAGTGCTGCGGGGGAGGCAACCCATGGTTTTCTTACCTTGTTTTACTTTTTTGCATTTACTTTATTTTATTTTTAATTTTTAATTTTTATTTTCACTTAGACTAAATATTTGAATGGTTTGTATTTTCAGGATCCCTTTCTAACTTTTACAGGATGCAGGACTTCGACGATATGCACGTAGCCTATAGAGATGATGCTCAGAGAGAGCACTACATAGCTCTCTATCAGCGCCCTATAGCGCCCACACGTTATCCAGATCAGCACTGCATGGAGGCACTGGGCATTGAGCCGAGTATCCGATTTCTGAGCCACCAGCTCTGTCATATCCCAATTTTGTCCGGGCATATTTAAATTTTCATATAATTGATTTCATTTTTTATTTTGCATCATATGCATAGCATGACATACATTCCATCATGAATAATACCTAAAATATCAGTTAGAGTAAATTTATTGAGAATACAGACGAATTGGTTAAATCGTTTCTCAAGAACATGCAAAATCAGCGGGTAAAAAGTTTCAAAATTAAAATTGTAGACACCAGTATTATTGATCTACGGTTCATGTAGTTTAACCTGGTGTGCTCGTTGCATTTTTCAGCGGCTGTTTCGGTTGCATTTCGACCCGCCTGAGCTTTTTAACCGGTGCAAATTTATTTCAGAATTTGAAGAAATGCTGTATTTTTTCAATAAGTATATTTTGTGCTGATCATTTTAGTGTGACCGATTTAATTTTTCGAGCAAATTTATACTCGGTTTCTATTTCTAATTGGTCAATATTTTTTGGTTTAGTTATTTAATTAAAGTAATTTGAATCAAATTTTAGAAATTTTAGGAGTTTATTTTCTCAAATGAATAATAAAAAATATATATATATTTTTCTGCATTTGATTCTAGTAAGAGCTGGCATTCTTCTCTCTCTCAACGGTAACAAAAAGAAAATGTACAGCTCATAAAAAAGGCTCTCTCTCACGTGACCCTCTCTCACGTTTTCCCTCTCTCTCCAATCCACCACACACGTTTTCTTCACTTATTAAATGATAGCCACGTACCACTGATCACCTCACATTTTCTTCCTCCACTCATTTCCTCACCTCTCTTCTCTCTCACCTCTCTGGAAAAGAAAACAAAAAAAAGGAGAAAAGTTGTTTAGCTTTTCTTCTCACACCGCCATCACCATCCCCCACCACCAAATCTATCGTGCATTTTCCGTCTACCCACTTCCTCCATCGTCGCCGTTGCACTCAAAACCCTCTCCGTCGCTCTCACAGACGAGCTCACCACCACCTTCAAACAACACCATTGCACCGCTAAAAAACTCTCCGACCAACAATCCACCGTCCAACCTCGCCCCCCGCGCGATCGAAACTAAAAACATCAAACACATCAATTCAACTTGTCATCCTCGCGTGACCAAAACTCTTTTCAAAAAGAACATTGTAAATCCTTTATAATGTGCGCAACATACCAGTGCTTAAGCCTCCGCCGAGAGTAGACAAGCCAGCGTTTAGCCTTTAGAATGCAATCTACACAGTCATTCATTACAAAACACCAACTAATCATAGTCCCGAACTACGAATGCTCTGATTTCCTTATTGCACCATAAGGATACGTAGGCAGGAGATTGTTGTATCTTCGCGAGCACACTAATAAAAAACCTCTCCTTTCCCTTTCTGAGGTTCTCATCCACTTCTATTTTTCAATATCTTATAACCCAAAGATAACAAACAAACATAAATTAACACACGAAACGCACATTAGAACTAAAAGGTTCCCGTTGAGTACAACGGACGTAAGAGGTGCTAATACCTTCCCGTTACGTAATCCACTCCCGAACCCGAATATGGTTGCGATGACCATTATTCCATTTCCTAAATGTTTTATCGATATTTTCCTATCTCTTCATTGGGATAAATAAAGTTCGGTGGCAACTCTGTTCGAACATAATATTTTTCGCGACCATCGCGAGGAATCGTATTTTTCGAGATGCGACAGATGGCGACTCTGCTGGGGATATTTTGCTCTAAGCAAGAGAGAGTCAAGCCTAACTTAGTCAATTTGCTATGAATGTTAGAATACCGCTTTTATTTGCTTCTGTATATCTTGATGTATTATTTATGCCACGTAATTTATTTTGCTATTATGTTGGGTGATCTATGGTGTTTGACACATGTTGTGAGATAAGCTCCGTACCCGAGCTTCGAGAAAAACTTAGAACCCGGAGTTATGTAGTATTGAACCGAGGGGTGTACACCTCATTGGGACAATACGAGAACTCCACCTAGAGTAGATATGTTCAGAATTTCCATCATAATATGGCTAGCCCATTATTATGAGGAAACGTTGAACACGGTCCATGACTTTGGGAACCTCATCTTAAACTGAAGTTCGTCTTCATGATTGGCGATCGTGTAGTATTGAACCGAAGGGTTTACACCCTGTTCGAACAATACGAGGATCCCACTTAGAGTAGACTGATTCAGAACTTTCATTCCAATGTGGCTAGCCCATTATTGCGATGGAAGACTGAACTTGGTCCATGACTCTAAGTTCTTATCCTGAAAACGAACAACCTTAGGAGCCATCCTTTGTGTGTGGGGTAGAGAACATAGAACCTCCATATAGGGTGTCCCATATGATACTCATGATATCCTGGATCCTAATTATACCTGCATTACATTTTCTTTGCATACAAATATAAAATTTCATGCATTCGCATTTCATCAACATGGATTGCATATCATTTTCCAATACAAAAAAACTCATCCCGTCCTTTTGCCAATTACCAACAGGCTGATTTCCTGACACTCGTACTAAACCTTTAAGAGCTACTAAAAGACAAGGGAGCACTGAGAACATAATCAAGTTGAGTTGAAAATGGATATGAACAACATGAAAGGAAAGGTAGACCAGATGTTGGAGGCTAGGCTAGCCCAATCAAAGAACAATTTTTAACATGGTGTCACAGAGAATGTTGGTTCCTCATCAGGCTTTACTGTAATTACCAACCCAATGTATGACCCTTTGTCTGACTATAATCCTCCACGAGTGAATATTCCTACTCAATCCCAGTTGATGCCATTGACCAATCCTGGTGTTGAAAGGCTTCATGCCCTTGAGGAGAGAGTCCGAGCAATGGATGTGAATGACAATTTTAGGCTTGATATATGCTTAGTACCAGGCCTAGTAATCCCCCGAAATTCAAATTACCCAACTTCGAGAAGTACAAAGGGGATAACTGTCCAAGGCACTATTTGGTGATGTTCTTTCGAAAAATGGCATCACATACTCACAATGACAAGCTGATGATTCACTGTTTTCAAGACAGTTTGATTGGAGCATCATTGAGCTGGTATATGAAATTGAAAAGAATCCATATTAAGTTATGGGAAGACTTAGCCAATGCTTTTTTGAAGAAATATAACTACAACTTGGACATGGCTCCATACCGAAGGCAGCTCTGCAAAGCTTATCCCAAAAGAGCAACGAATCTTTCAAAGGATATGCACAGCGATTGAGAGAATTGGCAGCCCAAGTGCAACCACCACTCTTGGATAAGGAATTGGTTGACTTGTTTATGGATACCTTACAAAGTCCTTACTTTGAAAGGATGGTAGGCAATGTGTTATCAGACTTCGCCCACTTAGTGACAATTGGAGAACGCATCGAGAGTGCCTTGAAAAGCGGAAGAATCCAAGGCGCCTCGAGCAGCCAAGCTAGTGAGACAGAATCCCTCAGCAATTCCCAAAAGGAAGAAGAGGATGAAACTGATGCAGTCATAATAGATGTCAGGCAACCGGCAACGCCGAGAGCACCATACCAGCAACCATGGTCTGCTCCTTACGCAAATCAACAATCCTGTGGTCGAGGATATCAAAATCAGCCTTCGAACCAATCTAGGCCTCAAAACAATCTGGAAAGAAGGAATGCTCCTCTCGATCCAATTCCCATGTCATACAGTCAACTTCTGCCATATCTGATTCAAAGCTCGTTGGTGGATCCCAAGTCTCTCACGCCATTGCCAAAACCATACCCACCTGGATATGACCCTGATGTGCAATGTGGATGTCATGTCGGGTCAATAGGGCACTCGACTGAAGACTGCAACACTTTCAAAGCCAAGGTTCAACAGTTGATTGACAAAAAGTACATATCCTTTCAAGACGGAAATCTGTTGGTGCACGTCAACCTCTCATCTGAATAAGTTCGAAGACTTCAAGGGAGTATCTCATAAGGCCAGTGGTTCAAACAGGAAGACATCCTTAACATTGGCAATCATTGGACTGATTTGTTTTCATTTGCATTTGTAATTTCTTTGTTGATTAAATGCTACTTGTTTTTTAAAATTTTGTTGTCTTTAATGGTAATATTAATGTAGTAATGACGCATGTTTTGAACCAATTATATCGCATTCGCTCATTTTTTCCTTCTCTTATTTAAAAAAACAAAAATACATCCATGTTCTTTACCTCACCTTCTTTATCAAACTATAGTTTTAGCAATATTGGAGGGAGGATGACGAAAATAAAATACCCATAATTGCTGACTGTATGCTTTCAGATAAGATCCTGCTGATGATGTACATGCATTGTTTCAAATTCCCAAACATTGGAGAGATAAGGAGTTAGTCCCTAGTCAACCACTTTGAGCCTAGAAGTAGGTGTTTCTTTTGGATGAACAAACCCTTATGTTTAACCTGGGGAAGGGTAGTGTTCAGTTGATTTAACTACATATTCGAATTACAAGATGAAACATCCCGTCTGAGGATCAACCACGTGCTATTCTTTGCACACATCCTGAAGTGTCGAGGAACCAGACAAAATCCAAAAGTTATGTCGGTTTTTCTTCGATAGCCAATGACTTGGCAGTCACAATTTTCCCAAAAGAAAAACAAAGAAAGAGCCCACTAAGTTGAACATCCAAAGAGACGACTTAGGCAAAACTGGGGCAATCCTGGTGGACTAAAAGCTTCAAAAGCAGTCCAGGAAAAAGTTAGGGATAAAAAAAAATCAAAGGAGGTCACGAAAACCCTCAACAAAATAAAAACAAGATTTAGTGACCACCATATCAAGATTCAAAGGGTCACCAATATCCATGAAGAGCAAAATAAAGTGTCTGTCATTTCAAGAGATCTTACACCTGCAAACTCTCTTAAAAGTTGAATGTGTATGGCGAATTAAATGAGCATAGGACTGGAGTTTATCAAGAAGAAGGGTGGGTACAAAAACAATTTTGAGCCTCATATCCTTTGTTTCGATAACCGTGAACCAAGCCACGTTACAATCCTTAAAAGACCTAATTGAAGTAGGGTTTATTCCGAAAGCATACTACAGCAAGGTTGCGTAAACTGACTCATAAAGATTTGCTAATCTTCAACATCGATGTCATTACTCTCACTGTGTCTTTCACACTTTAAATTGCTAAATCAGCATTACATTTGGACTCATGGTCCACTCGTCACACATTATCACATCATTCAAATAAATTCTTTTCAAAACTTGCATGAGTATCGCATTAAAATTACCATTTCTGAACAAACAATTTTAACTGCAAGTCAGTACTTGACGTCAGGGAAATTCCAACAATAAGGAACAATCAGAGGAACTTGGATATTCGTTGGTGCTGACCCGAATCAAGACTACCTCACAACCTATGAATCTGAGACATGCCACTTAAACATCAGTTGGTCATAGGAAGATTACTCCAAGGATTGGTCAGCTTGAAACAGTCCCATAACATCTGTTAATCAGAGGCAAGTCATTTCGAGAATCAATTGATTCAGAGCAAATTATCTCAAGGCCCTATTAACTGGGGCAGATCACCTAGAGGTTCTGTTAACCAGGGGCAGACCCATTCAATGTTCAGTTAGGGTGAGATAAATCGCTTCAACGCTCATACCTGGGCAAGCTACCTCAAGAGTACAAAAAATTCAACCGCTCCAAGAGTCGATTAACCAAGGATAAATCCTTTCATGGATCAAAATTCTGGGGCAATCCATCTCCAAATTATGGTACAATTGCTTTCAAAACCCTTTCGAGGTAAACACTTTGCATAGACCCATCACATTGGCGCAAGATGAGCCATACAGGAGCAAGTCCTCTCCATGTTTCAAGCAGTTCAAGCAAAAGCTTTTTCGTAAGTCAGCAAATGCAGAGTTCAAGATGAGTGTCAGGGAATCATGCTATCATCCCATAAAACAACCATCTGGCAGACAAAAGCCTTTCTGCAAAGAACATTCTCTTCCAATACCCGCGCAGGGGCATTTTGGAAATCTTCCAATCATTACATAAATCATCATCATGCATTAGTCATGTCGCTTTGCTCTAGCATAAAGCCATGCATATCATATCATTTTCAGGCATAACCCATAACATGAACCTGACATCAAAAAGCCTTGAAACCCAAAATCTGACACCAAAGCCCAACATCGCTTGGACATTTTAAAGTCCAATTCTCGTCTGGCAATTTATTTTAAAGTCCAGTTCTTGCCTAGAAATTTATTTCAAAGTCCAGTTCCCGTCTGGCTATTTATTTCAAAGCCCAGTTCCCGTCTGGCAACCTTTTTCAAAAGCCCAGTTCCCGTCTGGCAATTTATTTCAAAGTCCAGTTCCCGTCTGGAAATTTATTTCAAAGCCCAGTTCCCGTCTGGCAACCTTTTTCAAAAGCCCAGTTCCCGTCTGGAAATTTATTTCCAAAGTCCAGTTCTCGTCTGGCGATTTATTTCCAAAGTCCAGTCCTCGTCTGGCAAACTATATCAAAAACCAGTTCTTGCACGACAAATCATTTTCCAAATACCATGTTCTCGTCTGGTAAATTATCTCTTAATACCAGTTCTCGTCTGGTAAATTATCTCTTAATACTAATTCTCGTCTGGTAAATTATCTCTTAATACTAGTTCTCGTCTGGTAAATTATCTTTTAATACCAGTTCTCATCTAGTAGGTCACCTATTTCGATATCAGTTCTCGTCTGGTAGTCAATTATTTTTACCAGTTCTCGTCTGGTAGCATACTTTAAAAATCAGTTCCTGTCTAACAAACAAAAACAAATTCAGTCCTGTTTGACATTTCAATTATTTTCACCTGTTCGCGTCTGGTAACATATCCTTCAAGTGTTGTCCTCATCTGGCAGTTCAATCTCCTTCACCAGTTCTCATCTGGCAGTTCCCATTTAAAGTCCAACCTCATTGGCAATCAAGAATTAAACCCAACAAAAACATCCAATTACCCAGTTGCTTTCCCACATGCATCACATGCATCATTTCATGCATAATTTCCTGCCAAACAGAAAGATTCATCAAACACAGTCATATCAATCATCAACATACTCATGCATAACACTTCCACAAAATGGGAATTTCAACAAAATAAAAATCATTCGCATTCCTACGTACACATCCTAAATATCCCCAGCAATTGCATACTTGCATGCATCTCATGCACCATCCCATGCATGGTATTCCCACCTAAAGTGGGACATCATACAAAAATCAAACATAAAATAACAAGATCCAAGGTCATTCGTATATGACTCAGACATTCCTCATTTCCACATGTAGTTATTACCCTGCATATGCTCGTGGGATTGTTTCTCAGCAACTCATTTTTCAACTTTATGATTAATAATGATGTTCCCAGTATTTTTCTTTACAGTCATTGCTCCCCAAGCAGAGGTTACCCTAAAAAGTCTCTTATGAGCTTTTTCCCCTGCAGAGCATTTCTAGTAAATCTCCCTCAAAGGGAGTCTGTTCAAAAAATTCCCCCAACAGACGAATATTCGAGATACTGCTTCATTTATCTGAAGAATCTCATCTCACTGTTTGAGATACTGCTTCATCAATTTGAAGAATCTCATTTGTTTTCTAGAGATACTGCTCTAAGTATCCTCGGAGAGTCTTAGATTCAATTAAGGTATCATTCCCTTGTCCGGAATATCTTAATTCTATCATATAAGATGTTGCTTCGACTCGATACAGAGAATCTCATTTTTTACTGTTTGAGATGCTGCTTCATCAATATGAAGAGTCTCATTTCAGATTTTTTTTAGAGATACTGCTCTAAATATCCTCGGAGAGTCTTAGATTCAATTAAGGTATTTTTCCCTTGCTGGAATATCTTAATTCTATCCTATAAGATGTTGTTTCGACCCGATACAGAGAATCTCATTTTTACTGTTTGAGATGCTGCTTCATCAATATGAAGAGTCTCATTTCAGATTTTTTTTAGAGATACTGCGTTAAATATCCTCGGAGAGTCTTAGATTCAATTAAGGGATTTTTCCCTTGCTGGAATATCTTAATTCTATCCTATAAGATGTTGTTTCGACCCGATACAGAGAATCTCATTTTTACTGTTTGAGATGCTGCTTCATCAATATGAAGAGTCTCATTTCAGATTTTTTTTAGACATACTGCTCTAATATCCTCGGAGAGTCTTAGATTCAATTAAGGTATTTTTTTCCGTTGCTGGAACATCTTAATTCTATCATATAAGATGTTGCTTCGACCTGATACAGAGAATCTCACTTTTATTGTTTGAGATGCTGCTTCATCAATATGAAGAGTCTCATTTCAGCTTTTTTTAGAGATACTGCTCTAATGTCCTCGGAGAGTCTTAGATTCAATTAAGGTATCTTTCCCTTGCTGGAACATCTTAATTCTATCATATAAGATGTTGCTTCGACTCGATACAGAGAATCTCACTTTTACTGTTGAGATGCTACTTCATCAATATGAAGAGTCTCATGCCAGATTTTCTTTATACTGCTCTAGCATCCTGAAAAAATCTTGAGATTTAGCTAGGGATGTCATTCCATTACTAACATATCTCGACTATGACGTCCAAGATATTGTTCTGACGACTCCCAGAAAGTCTTGGCTGTTCCATTTTACTTTAGGATAACGTCTCTCACTATTTCTCACTGCATTTTCTTCCTATATTTTCTTCCTTGCATTTCCAAGGACAAAATTTAGGTCTTTTCGTATTTAATTACCTTCCACTACGAATGTACGAAGGCTATTGTCATTCTTACCTTCTAGTTCAAGATAATGAAATAGGGGCAGCTGTCATACCCCAATTTTGTTCGGGCATATTTAAATTTTCATAGAATTGATTTCATTTTTTATTTTGCATCATATGCATAGCATGACATACATTCCATCATGAATAATACCTAAAATATCAGTCAGAGTAAATTTATTGAGAATACAGACGAATTGGTTAAATCGTTTCTCAAGAACATGCAAAATCAGCGAGTAAAAAGTTTCAAAATTAAAATTGAAGACACCACTATTATTGATCTACGATTCACGTAGTTTAACCTGGTGTGCTCGTTGCATTTTTCAGCGGCTGTTTCGGTTGCATTTCGACCCGCCTGAGCTTTTTAACCAATGCAAATTTATTTCAGAATTTGAAGAAATGTCGTATTTTTTCAATAAATATATTTTGTGCTGATCATTTTAGTGTGATCGGTTTAATTTTTTGAGCAAATTTATACTCGGTTTCTATTTCTAATTGATCAATATTTTTGGGTTTAGTTATTTAATTAAAGTAATTTGAATCAAATATTAATTAGAAATTTTAGGAGTTTATTTTCTCAAATGAATAATAAAAAAAAATATTTTTCTGCATTGGATTCTATTAACAGCTGACATTCTTCTCTCTCTCAACGGTAACAAAAAGAAAATGTACAGCTCATAAAACAGGCTCTCTCTCACGTGACCCTCTCTCACGTTTTCCCTCTCTCTCCAATCCACCACACACGTTTTCTTCACTCATTAAATGATAGCCACCTACCACTGATCACCTCACATTTTCTTCCTCCACTCATTTCCTCACCTCTCTTCTCTCTCACCTCTCTGGAAAAGAAAACAAGAAAAAGGAGAAAAGTTGTTTAGCTTTTCCTCTCACACCGTCATCACTATCCCTCACCACCAAATCTACCGCGCATTTTCCGTCTACCCACTTCCTCCATCGCTGCCGTTGCACTCAAAACCCTCAACACAAACCCTCTTCGTCGCTCTCACCGACGAGCTCACCACTGCCTTCAAACAACACCATTGCACCGTTGAAAAACTCTCCGACCAACAATCCACCGTCCAACCTCGCCCCCTGCGCGATCGAAACCAAAAACATCAAACACATCAATTCAACTTGTCATCCCCGCGTGACCAAAACTCTTTTCAAAAAGAACACTGTAAATCCTTTCTAATGCGCGCAACATACCAGTGCTTAAGCCTCCGCCGAGAGTAGACAAGCCAGCGTTTAGCCTTTAGAATGAAATCTACACAGTCATTCATTAAAAAACACCAACTAATCGTAGTCCTGAACTACGAATGCTCTGATTTCCTTATTGCACCATAAGGATACGTAGGCAGGAGATTGCTGTATCTTCGCGAGCACACTAATAAAAAACCTCTCCTTTCCCTTTCTGAGGTTCTCATCCACTTCTATTTTTCAATATCTTATAACCCAAAGATAACAAACAAACATAAATTAACACACGAAACGCACATTAGAACTAAAAGGTTCCCGTTGAGTACAACAGACGTAAGAGGTGCTAATACCTTCCCGTTACGTAATCCACTCCCGAACCCGAATATGGTTGCGACGACCATTATTCCATTTCCTAAAGGTTTTATCGATATTTTCCTATCCCTTCATTGGGATAAATAAAGTTCGGTGGCGACTCTGTTCGAACATAATATTTTCCGCGACCATCGCGAGGAATCGTATTTTTCGAGATGCGACAAGCTCCATTGGGACGAGTTTGCTGACGATCTGAGCAACACCTACAGGAACTTGACATTGGAGTTCCTCAGTTCATTCGATTATGACCCTTACTCTGGACCAGATGGGTATGCTGCTTTCAAACTTTTTGGAATTGAGTACTCCTTCAGCCAGAAGGAGTTCGGTGACCTATTAGGCTTCCAGACCACCCCTGACGCTATCCCTGAGACACCGGTGGGATACTTTATGGGGAAGGAAGTGGAAAAGTTCTGGAGTGACATCTGAGGTGGAGGGAGCCAAGATCCTTCTACTCAGTTATCCCAGGCTATACATAACCCTGCTTTTAGATACTTCTAGATGATACTGGCACATTCCTTCCTAGGAAGACCGGATGTTGAGACATTACTGAGTGAGGAGGAGATCCTCCTACTATTTTATGCATCCCATTCTTGCCCAGTAGCATGTGGGAACTTTCTGTTATGTGGCCTCAACGGTGTTTCCAGATCGTCTGAAGGAGTCATTCATGTAGGAGGGATCATCACACAGATCGCCATCGCCCTAGGTCTATCTCGCAAGTTGTTACATCTCCGGACCTACTGTGGGTACACTACCATGGATATCGACTTTTGCTTGACCAGAGGGTTGATGAGGAGATCCTCCTTCCACCCAAGTCAGTTCAGATTGCTGGTCGATAGCGAGGCGATTCATTATTTTACACTGCCTGATCCTATGATGACTAGTGTGCATGATCCAGCTAACTGGAGTTATGCTCTAGAAGGTCAGGGAGAGACTATCAAGGAGCCGAGATCACCACTTATTGCTGAGTACACGCCTACACCACCTTCACCCAGGATCACTGTATTCTCTAACAATTTATCATTGCAGACCCCAGACATCCGCAACCAGATTGCAGAGTGTCGTAGAGAAATCGCCGAGCTTAGATAGGAGGTGGTTGACCTCACCTTACAGATGGGAGTATCTTATCTCACACAAGCTACCGAGGCTGACTGTTTATACCAGGAGATCGCAGAGCTTAGGCAGGAGATAGCCATGCTCCATGGATCTACTCAGGAAGACGAACCTCCTACTATTTGATTTTACCATCTCATTTTATTTTGTCTCATTTATGCTTATATTTCTCGCATTTACTTAACTTATTTTATATCATTACATTTGGGATATTTTTCTTAACTATGTTAGCACATTGATATTCCTACATATATATATATATATATATATATATATATATATATATATATATATATATATATATATATATATATATATATATATATATATATATATATATATATATATATATATATATATATATATATATATATATATATATATATGTTCTATGTTTGTTTATTTTATTTTTACATTTTTATTATAGTTTTAATATATTAATTGTTTATTTATTTATTAGTCTAATGTTTTAAATTTTATTTTTATAAAATTATGCAAGCCTTATGTCAATAGGAAATTATAATGCAAACGCTATCCAGACCCCCCAACCGAAAAGACAACGAGAAGCCCAAACCAAAATGACCAAAATTCGGCCCAACCGAATTTTGCCTTGTGGCGCCCGCCATAGATGCTGTGGTGCCCGCCACAACGTCTGTATAAGCTCGGGGCAGACTCCATTTCTTCACCATTTTCACACCTTCAAACCTTCAAAACCCATTTTTCCACCTTGCAAAAATGCCCTTGAACCCCAGAAAAGCTCACACATTTCTCATCTTCACACCATACAAATCATTTTCCCAACTTCCATTTTCATTTTCACCCGTCAAATCTCATAAAAATCACACCTTTTTACATACCCTTCTTCATCTTCTTCGTCATATTCCAAGAGCTGAAAAATGGAGTTCAATGGATTTATTCTCCGAGGAGGGAAACCGAGAGATAGGCAAAGAAAGATTATCGAACGATTGCAAAATCGGGAGATCCTCTTGACAAGGTATGTTGATGAAAATTGTCTTTACACTTTGGGTATCTACCGTAGCATTTTTTATTTATTAGATAATTTAGGCTTGCATAGTATCTTTTCAAACAAAGAACCTACCTTTGAGAGATTAACAATCGAATTTTTAAGTTCTTTAATTTATATTGTCAATCCTAACACTGCTAGCACAGTTGGTACTATCCGATTTAGAATGTTTGATGTTGACTATGAATTCAGTACCGACGAACTAGCAAGCCTGTTAGGTATTCCTCATGGGGACGGTGCTATTTGTGATGCCCTTTTGGATTCAGATTGGTCGGTCAAGGTGTTTTCCTTCTGGCAGAGATTGTCAAACATTTCCATAAAATCTTTTGAAGGAATTCTTGCCTCGACTATCCATAACCCGACCATCAGAGTTTTTAGATATCTGTTGGCATGTACTATTTTTGGCCGGGAGAATCCAAATAAGGCCAATGCTCGAGAGCTTCTATTTTTGCAAGGAAGCCTCACAAATAGAAGAATTAATTCGGTCTCATTCATGCTCGCGCATATGGCTTCAACTTTAAATAAAGCGGGACCGATTATTTTCGGAGGACTTATTACGTCTATTGCTCGGGCGCTTAACCTGAACAATGAGATAGCTACCCTAGATCCCTTACCTCCTCGCACAATCAACCTAAAATTTCTGAGAGATATGAAATTGTGCCGATTGAGGAGAGAAGGAGGCTATGTGCTTATGGTTCATGGTGTAGCTATCCCATATGTTGTTTTACCATGCACTAGACGTACTGATGTACGCGATGAAAGGAATTGGACCTATGTTTTAGATGCTCCACCTGTTTTGGGTCCTCTTCCTCCTAATGTTCCTGATGAGGAGGTACACGACACTGATGATGAATATGATCGGAGAGAGCGATCTCCCGCACCTCATGTGTCCCCCCATCACCCATCACCATCATACACCGCACCATCTTCTTCTTTTGCAGGTTCTGCCTCTGGCTTCTATATTACAGGGGAGATGTGGCGTGACCACATGGATAGAGAGCAAAGGCGTGATGACCTACTCTCTACCATCCAACAACAACTGGCAGATAACATGAGCTTCATGCAAGATCGCAGTGGAGGACAGATAAATCCAATGAGACTGTTTTATAGTCCCTGCTTACGATCACAAATGAGCAAGCCCGTCAGCAGCACTACCACCTTCAACATATTGCACTCGTAGAAAACACTCAGGGTTCCATTTTGGGTAACCTTCGAGAGGTGAGAACTGCTCAGAATGCCTTACAGGTCAGGATGGATCAGAGAGACCGTCGTCGTACATGATCCCGTCGTCCACCTCAGGATGGCGAAGGCACCAGTGGTCAGCAGTAGGATGTCAAGTGACTCTCCCCTTATCTTATTTCGAAACATTGGGGACAATGTTTGATTTAAGTGTGAGAGGAGACTTTATCGTTTTTCTTTGCTATTTTCAGTCAGTTTGTTTATTTTCTTTGCTGTTTTTAGATAGTTTGTTTATTTTTATTGCTTTTTAGTTGTTTATTTTATTTTGCTTTTAGTTTAAGTGTTTTAGATAATGCATGAGTCTGACGAGTCACCAATATAGTGTATCTTTAGTACAGTCTAATCTCCCCATTCCTTTAGCCCTACCAAAATTTGTTTACAAAAGAAAACAATATTATTCTGAAAGTTTTTGGGTTTTTAAAGACTGGATTGAGTAAGGATGCAGTGACTTGGGAGAACTTTTTGAAACATCAGTATTGTTTTACAACCATAGACTTCATGAATATAGGAATCATTCCCGAAACCCCATATACCATGGCCTTAATCATCATTTTAGTATAAGTCCTCAGTAGTTTATTCCAGCAGTCAGCTCCGGCCTACGCATCCTCTACGTAGGGGACCGATGAAAATAAGTGAATGATCCGGTAAAATAAATAAAAGAAAGCAAAAAGGCAACTCCGATATAAGTGACCCTCACAAAGTCATTTAAACCAAAAAGTTTGTAAAAATTTGCTACAAAAGAAAAAGAAAAAGAAAAAAAACTCACCCACTGTTAGTTGGTTCAAAGGTATCTGGCGCTGAACTCGGTATGGCAGATTACGATCCGATCCCCCACAACTGCAGTTGGGTCAAATAAAAGGGTTTACACAGATTTATGTGTCAGGAACCCCATGTTTAGATCATAATCACTAACAGGTCACTCTTCTATGAAGCATGTACGGATAACAGGCTTAATGTGATTGCGCCTGAATGAAAAGGACACAAAAAGAGATGAAGAGGCAGGCCTAGGTATTGTGGGATAATATGGGTTGGTTAATATAGGAATAAAGTTTATGTTCGTATTTGCGGATTAGTGTCATCATGATACCCTTAGTTCACTCAGTTAGTACCTATCAATGCATCCCGACTTGAACTTAGAACCTTTTTAACCTGAAGCACTCGTTTACACCAGTTTTTCTTCTATGAGTTTTTTAGTGTTTTGCTTGAGGACAAGCAAGGGTTTAAGTGTGGGAGAATTTGATGACATTGAAATTCACTGTATTTTCGACTCCGATTTCGCATGCATTCTAGTTGTTTTATTGTCATTTTGTTATGTTATTACTATATTTCTCTTTGTTTTCAGGTTTTTATTTTAATCAGAGCCCCGGTCGAGAAAAGGAGTGAAAATGAGCTAAAAAGACTAAAATTCAGCATTTTGCACTTGTGGCTCCTACTGTGGCTGGCGCCATGGGCCCAACCATGACGTGTCCTAGCTCAACTTCCCTCAACTGCCATGTTCCCCACTACTTCCACTAAGGCGCCACAATTTGGCCTTATGGCGGGCGCCATGGACTTGTGGCAGGCGCCACAAGAAGGAAAGTTTTCCCTCCCAAATTCAAACTGAATGGGCATCCTTGTCTTTTCCATTATTTTACTTGCCTATAAATAGAGACTCGAATTCACTTGTTTAATGATCCAAACTTAGAGCAAACTTAGTTTCACTTAGGCATATATTCAGTATTTTAAAGTGGTAATCTCTTCGCATTAGGGTGTTACCACAATTGTGTAATCGAGTTTGTGATCGAGTCTGTAATCGAGTTTGAAGCACTTTGGAAGGAAGTTAATCCTTCCGCCATTTTCATTTCCGCTTCGCATTTTATTCAACCCTCCGATTGGAGCAGGTTTTTATTGCTTTACCTTTATCTATTTTATTTTCCCGCACTCGCACTTTACTTTATTTATCTCCCGCACTCGCTTTACTTTATTTATTTCCCGCACTCGCTTTACTTTATTTATTTCCCGCACTCGCACTTTACTTTATTTATTTCTCGCACTCGCTTTACTTTATTTACTTTCCGCACTCGCACTACTTTTATTTACTTTCCGCACTCGCACTACTTTTATTTAAATTAAAATGCACCTTTACTTTACCATGCCTAACTAAACCTATAAGGTTAGAATGTAAAGATCGTAATTAAACTGATAATCTGTACAATTGTTCGTAGAAACACTTAAGGGCTATTTTGACTTTCAACTTAAGTTTTCCCGCACTTAATTTCTGTTTGGTAAGATCAAATGTCGTCCAACGTCCTTTTAAACTTAATTATTTTTAACTATTTCAAAAACAGCGAAAGCGCTTTGTTTAGTTCATTAGGAGTTTTTAACTTAAGAAGAAAAGTGATTTTAAAACTATTTTCGGACGCGTTTATAAGTTTAGAGTCTGGTTCGTGAGATCCTCTTTTGGTTAAGAAATCCAGGTTAAAATACTTTTCAACTTAGTCAAGATACTATATTTCTTAAAAATAGGTTTACTACTCTAACGCAATGCGCGCCTTTTTATAAGTGACAATAAGAGGGTTTGATTAGGGAGTACAACTCGGTTTTGAATACGCGAAAGTGACAGTTCCTGTTAAATTGGTTCTTTTCAAAGTAGGAAACAATGCTCATAAGTAGTTCTATTAGCAAGTACTTTGATTATTAATTGATTATGTGAATTACATTCGAGCTTGTCTTTATTAATTGAACTTTATTCAACACTTTACTTTTCATTGCACACTCTAAAAACCCCTATTTTGATTACCTTAGATAAACACCATAACAATAGATAACGATAGATTGACACTTGGTCTCTGTGGATTCAACAATCTTTTATATTACTCTGACGCGTTTGTATACTTGTGAAAAGCACGCATCATGGGGTAGTTTGAGATTTTTTTTGAAACCAGGGGTATTTTGGGAATTTCCTTGAAAAGGTGGGTTATTTTTGTAAACAATTCTATTAAATGAGTTTTTTTTTATATTTTGTGTTGAATTTGAAAAGTCTTACTTTGTTTATATGTTTATAGTATTATATAATGGGATAAAAGTATATAGAAGGTTGGAGACAATCATCATGGCCTTTGACAATCAGAGATGGGTATCTGCAAGAATAACATTCTAACAGTCAAATTAATATTTGAGGGAGGTTGAACTCTTGCAAAAGTAAATAAGAAGGATATTTGGATATAACACTTAGTCAAACTTTTACATATGTGACACTTATAACTAATAATGTTGATTTGACTAGGATAATGAATGATTGTCGGATGTGATCAAAGTTGGGATGAGAATGAAGGTTGTGCTCTTATACGGTGTCTAAAAAGAGGGTCCACTTGTATATTAAAAAGGGGAAATGAAAGGGGAGCACCTTTGTTGGATAATGCATATGATTTTGGTAAGTCTCTGTGGGCATTTGACTTTGGGTGGGTCTTAATGAGCCTTTGACTTTGAAGCAATGAACGTTAAAGTATAAATTAGTGAGATTGGCCTGATAATAAGTGTCATTGGGAGATACTTTTCTATTGAAAATGTGCCCTTGTAAAAGGTAGATTCCACTATGGCATTGAGTGAGGGTAGTTGGTATTATAAACGTGTGCACTTAAATGTTTTTTTATGGATAGTGATTGTTGGATTTGACCTTTTCTTTTCTGATGGATCATGAGTGTTGTCCTTTACACTCTTTTTGTCTCTAAATTAGAAACTTTGAGCATCAGTTTCACTTTTTTGACTTCATTCGCTCCTAAGTGATACCATTTATTTTCTTCTTCTTGTGATTTCTATCATTGATGTCGAAGTTTTATGGGCTTCGAATCCTCTATTTTGAAACTCTTGAATCTTCAAAAACTACATTAAAGAATATGGTACTTGTGTTTCTTATCTTTTGCTCTTCTTTAATTTTCGTTAGTTCACTAATGACACATTTAGGAAACCCGTGGCTAGGTACTCTGATTATTGATCTTAGTAGTGACGTATATATTATTGATGCATCATCTCGAACATAGGCCTACGTGATTAATCGATAAGTAACAATATCATAAGTGAAGAACCTGTCATACGGTGAACTGGACTTTTTGTGTTTTTTATCGCAATGTCGCGGTTAGCAAGAGTCGCCACCGACTTTTCTTTTATCCAATAAGGAAAGGTGGAAAAGAACAGGAAAGACCTTAATTTAGATTTTGGGTTCGGGAGGTACATTATACAAAGGGAAGGTGTTAGCACCCTTTGTATCCATGGTTATCCATGGGCTCTTAATTGCTCGATCACTTATATTATTTTTAAAAAAAAAAAGTGTTTGTGAATTGTTTAGAAAAATTGTTTTGAAAAGAGAATTTAACTTTGTAATGATTCTTGTATGAATATATACAAAGTAGTTATCTCGTTTAGTTTTGGAAATTGTTTAGAAAAATATAACTCGGTAATGATTCTAGTATGAGTATATACCAAGTGGTGATTTTCTAAAGATATTTTGAAAGGTGTGAGGTGTGAAAATTATTTTTAGATTGTGAGCCAACAATTAAGAGTTATACCGACCCAAGGTCTTTATGAGCATTTCCTATCCTTATGAGGGTAAAACTGTCCTTATTATTGAGAAATAAGTAGTTTTATCCTTTGGATGTTTAAGGGTCATCGTAGGGTCATCGATAGGTCATTGAAGGCAATAGTTACGAGGATATCTTAGCATTCGAAGGGACTATCATCTTTTAACCGTAGGCAACATCGGAGGGTCATCGAGGGACAAAGTTGTATATTCGAAGGCAACATCCGAGGGACTATAATTTATTTTATGATGATTTAACCGAAGGGTCTTTGCTAAGGGTATCCCCACGTTCGCGAGACATGACCGTAATATCGTAATCGTAAGGCAACAAAGAGAGGTCCAAGATCACTTATTCAAAGGCAAAGTTTTACAATTAATTATATAATTAGGATGAAACTCCACATTAAAATTATTAAAAATAATATATTAAAAAATTAATACATTAGAAATTAATACATTAAAAATTAATTTAGGGTGAAACTCCACAAGGGTATCCCACAAATAAAGTGGAATACCTAGCCAATAACCTTTTCCTGGGATATGTGAACCTTTACAAAACTCAAAAAAAGAAACATGTCAGAACACCAAATCAGGGTGCAATCGAAGATTACACCGGAGAAATATCACAACAATAAATAGGATAGGATGAATAATGCATGGCTATGATAAAACATAAAAAAAAAACAGAATAGAAAAGTCAGCTACTGTCTCGTTCGCCTCTGCCTCGCCTAGCGAAGGCCAGGCGAATACTCGCCCCAGGCTCGCCTAGCGAGGTGCTAGCGAGCGGCCACGGATTTTGAATTTGAAAACAGCCCCACGTTAGGAACTTTGAATTTTATGGCATTTTATCACAGGAATAACATGATCAAACATTCAGGGTATTCAGGCATATTTAAATTTCCATACGAAAGCAAATTATATATCAACATTTAATCATGATGCATTATATATGTAGATATGGCCAATTGAAAGTATAAACAATAGAGATACGCAAACCTGTTTGCCAATTCAAGGTTGAAGGGATTGACCACTTGTAGTATCAGAATAAGTTAGGCAGCGGGAATTGGACGGCGATGGCTTCGGTGCAGATGGGCTGCCTTCAGGGTTTCTTTACTCTGAATTCTCCGGGTAGGCAGGGTTCCTATGCCAAAACTTCTATTCGTTCTTCTCTGTTCTCCTCCTCTTTTTTTTTCCAGTGAATCTCCCAGTGTAACTCCAAGTGTAACTCCCCTACTGAAACTTCAGTATTTATAGACTAATTTCGTGGGTAATGGGCTTGGAATGAGGGAGACCCAAGTCCAAAATAATTTGTTATATTTTATTTATTTATTTATTTTAATTATTTAATTAATTAATTAAAAAAAAATTCTCTTTTTTTTTTGTTTTTTTTTTGTTTTTTTTTTTGTTTTTTTTTTTTTTGGGCTCAGAATGAAGCCCGAAATTTTTGTTGTCTGTCAGCTTCGCTAGGCGAGCGCGTAGCGAACAGGCCAGTTTGGGCCATTTTCTGGATTGGGCCATCCGTGAGCTGGGCCTTTGTTTCTTCAAGATCAGTGTTATATATGAGTCGGAATGCCTTGCAAAATGTCTTGAAATATTAATGGGCAAATTTTGGGGTATGACAGCTGCCCCTGTTCAATATTCTTGGACCGAGAGAGTTAGAATGGTGTATACGCCATTCGTGGTCTGGAGGTGGAAGATTATTGAACACTAGAATGCCCCAAAAATTTGCACTTGAGAATCGACAGTTGGTCTTGATGGAGATGGGCTTAAAGATGCCATCCGAGAGGTTTGATGACGAAAGCTTCAGATCGCGCCGTATATTAGGCCAATTTGAAGACATGGGTGCCACACTGGGTCGTACGTTAAACCGTATAATGAGTCATCCATTAGGCTGCCGACTTCACTGGGGAGTCGGAGTGTGTCATATGCTGTTGGGGATAAAGGATCAGAATGGACCATACGCTAGATCGTATCTGAGTTGCAGAATGAGCCGTACGTTAGGCTGAATCTGATGACGAAAGGGGTAGTCGTACGTTAGACTACACTTCAGAAATGTACCGTATGTTAGGTAGGATCTGATGATGAAAGGGGTAGTCGTACGTTAGACTACACTTCAGAAATGTACCGTATGTTAGGTAGGATCTGAGGGGATGGACATCCGAACGGGTCGTACGTTAGACCGTCGCAGAATGAGTCGTCTGTTAGGCCGCATCTGATGATGAAAGCGGTAGTCGTACGCCAGACTACACTTCAGAAATGTACCGTACGTTAGGTAGCATCTGAGGGTTGTAAGATCCAAACGGGTCGTACGTTAGACCGCGTTGGGGTTGTTGAAGTTCAGAATGGATCGTACGTTAGATCGTATCCGAGTTGTAGACTGAGCCGTCCGTTAGGCTGCATCTGAAAAAGAAAGTAGTCGTACGCTAGACTACACCCCTGAATGTACCGTACGCTAGGCAGCATCTGAGGATTTGAAGGTCCAAATGGGTCGTACGTTAGACCGCATTGGAGTTGCTAAAGAAGTCATATGTTGGGCTGAATCAGAATGAACCGTACGTTAGGCTGTATCTGATAACCTGTATATGTTGTACTTGCAATAAATGTCTGGGATGGGCTTAGAGATGCCATCGTTAGGAGGATATCGAAGTGTTGTCAGAATGAATGTTCCCATGAACTGTATTTGAAATATGTATCTGAATCTTGAATGTGATTGATAAAGGTGTCTGTCTGAATGAACCTTCTACTTTGACTATATCAGGAGGATAATTAACCTGTTAAGAAAAAGTTAGCTTCATGCTATGTCATGATGCATGAGATGTTTCGTGTTATGCTAAAATAAATGTGAATGTTGTATGCATGCGTATGCTGTGAAAGGATGTAATGAATGAGTTATGCATATGAGAAGTTCTGCTTGGGGACTCTACTGGGGAAAATAAATCCCCATCTACTGATTTGAGACATTTGTGTCGATGACCCTTTCTCGGCTGGGGATGCTTGATTTCTGTCTGATGGTGGAAATATTCAACAGAGCCTGGCTGGGGATGGATGAGATGATCAATCTGTCTGGTGACGCCGACCTCTGTTGGGGAGTAACTGGCTGTGCCTGGGGATACTGCCATTTTCTGAGGAAAAAAAAAACAGGCTTGCTGGGGAAGAGAATTGGTAGCGGATTCATTGGAAGCATGATTAGACCTTTTCCTTGATCCTGAAGTCGGGTAGTAATTGTATTGCTATTCTATGCATGTATTTTTGGTAAACATCAGTCATATTCAAATGCACATATTAATTCAAATTAAATCAATGGACATTTACGCAACCAAAACAGAAAAGTAAAAACAAAAGCATCTTTTTTTTGAAAGAGGGTTGTATTGATTTTGAAAGGAGGCCTATAAACAGGCAATTTGTGTACAAGGAGACAGAAATCCTAGTAAGAGGAAATTGTCGAAAACAAAGAGAAAGCTATGTGGAAGAAGTCCTATTGATTTTAAGCCTACTACTGTCATTATGTCTTCGAGCATCTCATCCCTTGCTGTCGGATAGAAGTGATTGGCTTGGTCAGTCCCTCGAACTTGGATGAAAGTTGACTGAGAACGGGACATAGTCATACGCTTTAATCCCTAATTTTTGCCTGGACCGCCTTTTCAGGTTTTCAGTCCACCAGGATACCCTTTTTTGCCCAAGCCGCCTTTTCAGGTTTTCGACTTGCCGGGTGTACATTTTTTTTATATATCCCTAATTTTTGCCCGAACCCTTTTGGTTCGCCGGGATGCCCTTACTTTTGCCTAGATACGTCGATCTAGCGGGTCTCTTTTATGCGTAGTATTTTTTAACTATGTCCGCGTTCACGGGATGTGGGAAGTCTTCACCATCCATTGTAGCGAGTATCATGGCTCCACCTGAGAATACCTTCTTAACTACAAATGGCCCTTCGTATGTGGGAGTCCATTTGCCTCTGGGGTCAGTTTGTGGTAGGATGATGCGTTTGATTACCAAGTCGCCAATTTGATACACTTGTCTCTTGACCTTTTTGTTGAATGCCCTGGTCATGCGCTTCTGATATATCTGCCCGTGACATACAGCCGCAAGTCTCTTCTCATCCATCAAATTTATCTGATCGAGTCGAGTCTGAATCCATTCGTCCTCGTCTAAGCCCGCCTCTTTCATGATCCTTAGAGAGGGAATCTGAACTTCCACTGGTAAAACGGCTTCCATTCCGTAGACTAAAGAGAAAGGAGTTGCCCCTGTCGAAGTTCGCACGGAAGTACGATAACCATGAAGAGCAAATGGTAACATCTCATGCCAGTCTTTGTATGTTACCGTCATCTTTTGTATAATCTTCTTAATATTCTTATTAGCCGCTTCTACAGCGCCGTTCATCTTTGGCCGGTACGGAGAAGAGTTATGGTGTTTTATTTTGAACTGCGTGCAGAGTTCAGTAATCATCTTGTTGTTCAAATTAGTGCCATTGTCAGTGATAATTCTCTCAGGGACGCCGTATCGGCAGATGAGGCTGTTCTTGATGAATCGTGCCACCACATTCTTAGTAACAGAAGCAAATGAGGCTGCCTCCACCCACTTTGTGAAGTAATCAATAGCAACAAGGATGAAACGATGTCCATTAGAGGCGGTAGGTTTAATCTCGCCAATCATATCAATGCCCCACATTGCAAAGGGCCACGGCGCGGTCAACACGTTTAATGGAGCAGGAGGCACATGTACTTTATCCGCATAGATCTGGCACTTATGACAAGTTCTAGAGTGATGGTGGCAATCAGTTTCCATGGTAGACCAATAATACCCTGACCTCAGAATCTTCTTGGCCATTGTATGTCCACTAGAATGAGTCCCAAAGATACCGTCGTGCATGTCTTCCATAATCTTCTCTGATTCCTTTCTATCCACACAGCGAAGCAAAGTCGAATCATGGTTACGTTTGTACAATATTCCATTACTCAAAAAGAATTTAGCGGAGAACTTCCTCAGAAATTTCCTGTCATTGATGGATGTCCCTTCAGGGTATTCCTGAGCTTCTAAATATCTTTTTATCTCGTGGAACCAAGGCTTCTCTTCTACTTCATCAGCGTTAAGTTCATAACAATATGCTGGTTCGTCTAGTCGTTCAATGGTAATCCGGGGAGCTTCATTGTCCCATCTGACTCTGAACATAGATGACATGGTAGCCAATGCGTCTGCCAACTGGTTCTCCTCTCGGGGAATATGTTCGAATGTGATCTCTTCAAAGTATGGGATTAATGTCAACACCTGCTCTCGATAGGGGATGAGGTTCGGATGTTTAGTGTCCCATTCTCCTTTGACCTGACTGATTACTAAGGCTGAGTCTCCATACACCCTCAAAAACTTGATTCTCAGGTCTATAGCAGCTCTGAGTCCCAAAATACATGCTTCATACTCAGCCATATTGTTGGTACACTCAAAACATAGTCTAGCGGTGAAAGGCGTATGGCCACCCTTGGGGGAAATGATCACGACGCCAATACCGTTGCCCAATGCGTTAGACGATCCATCAAAAACCATAGTCCATCGGGATCCCACTTCGGGTCCTTCATTCGGTCCAGGTTCTTCATAATCAGTAACAAGCATGACATCCTCATCTGGGAACTCAAAATTCATAGACTGATAATCATTCACGGCCTGATGAGCCAAATGATCAGCTAGCACGCTTCCTTTGATTGCTTTTTGGGTGGTATACTGGATATCATACTCTGTTAAAATCATCTGCCATCTTGCTATTCTTCCGGAGAGGGCGGGTTTCTCAAATATGTATTTGATAGGATCCATCTTAGAAATCAACAAAGTGGTGTGATTCAACATATACTGTCTTAGTCGGCGAGCAGCCCAGGCCAAAGCACAGCAAGTTTTCTCGAGCAGTGAGTATCTTGTTTCACAGTCGGTAAACTTTTTGCTAAGGTAGTATATGGCATACTCTTTTCGACCGGACTCGTCATGTTGTCCCAACACGCACCCCATTGAGCTTTCTAAAACGGTTAAATACATGATTAGAGGTCTTCCCTCAACTGGTGGCACCAGAATTGGAGGTTCTTGGAGGTACTTCTTGATTTTGTCGAAAGCTTCTTGACATTCATCATTCCATATCATCTCTTGATTTTTTCTCAGTAACTTGAAGATGGGTTTGCAAGTAGCGGTCAAATGGGAAATAAATCGGGCAATGTAATTCAAACGTCCCAAGAAACCTCTGACTTCTTTATCCGTACGGGGAACTGGCATCTCTTGAATAGCTCTCACCTTGGCTGGGTCGACCTCAATACCTTTACCACTGACAATAAAGCCCAAGAGTTTACCAGATCTTACTCCAAAGGTGCATTTGTTCGGGTTCAATCTCAACTTGTATTTCTTCAGCCTCTCAAACAGTTTGTATAAATGATCGAGATGTTCTTCTTCAGTATGAGACCTGGCTATCATATCGTCCACATATACTTCTATTTCATGATGGATCATGTCATGGAACAAAACCACCATAGCACGCTGGTACGTTGCTCCTGCGTTCTTTAAACCAAACGGCATTACTTTATAACAGAAGGTGCCCCATTGCGTCACAAACGTAGTCTTCTCCATGTCCTCAGGTGCCATTTTGATCTGGTTATAACCCGAGAATCCATCCATGAAGGAGAATACCTTGTGTTGAGCGGTGTTGTCTACCAGAACATCAATGTGTGGCAGTGGGAAATCATCCTTGGGACTCGCTCTATTCAAATCTCTGTAATCCACACACATTCGCACCTTACCATCCTTCTTTGGCACTGATTTCCAAGCCTGCTCCTATTTTGACTTCTCTCTTGTCCACCTCGGTACCCAGATTTACAGTCTCAACTGACTCCTCATGCGGCTGTATAGTCCTTTCTTCTTGTAGTAACATTTTGGCAAGTTCTTCAGGTACTTCACAATCTTCCTCACTTCCATCTTCGGCTCGGTAGATCGGATTTTCAAAGTCATAATGAACAGTAGTAGAACTATTATCAACAGGATCCAGAGTGGATAGGGATCTGCAATTCGTTACGTGCGTGTGTGTAAGAAAACATAGCTCGTTTGAAAGATAATAGGAAAGACAAAGAGCGCAATATTTGAATGCAAAACGTCCATTGATTTATTGAATATAAATATGCTTATGAAAATGACAAAACCCTTAACAAATTAGCTATTGTGCCTCGGGCATAGACACAATGCTTTAAGAAGTTTGATTGTAAAAGAAAATTAAAATTTGCAATTCTAGAATAAACAATAACAATTACTCCTGACTAAAGGAAATCGGGATAATGTCTTCAGTCTTCCAATTGTTGAGTCCGTCACCAATTGTTGGGAAAATCCAGCTATCCAAGTCGCAATCACTATCAGCATCTTCCATAGCATTAATCTGATTTTTGACTATCTTTCCAGAGTTAAACCCCAGGCCAGCTTTATCAGACTTGTACGGTACATTGATCAGTTGACCCCAACCAGCACGATCACCATTTTCAATCGCGGCTTGAGCATCTTTCAGAGAGATCATGACAGGGGGAGCACGAACAACCTTGGGCACAAGGGGAGTTGGCTTAAGGACAGGACTGGGTGGAGGAACCACTTCAAATGACTGAGAAGGAGTCTCAAAGAATTCACCATCCATCTCGACGTATTTGAAGGCTTGCACACTACTGACAATATACTCTTCTTCTCCACATACAGTGACAACCATGCCTGCTATTGGATACTTCAGCTTTTGATGAAGCGACGAAGCTACCGCACCTGCCCCATGGATCCAAGGGCGCCCCAACAAGCAGGAGTAGGCGGGACGAATGTCCATCACGTGAAAGGTAGTGTTGAAGACTTGAGGTCCTATCTTGATAGGGAGAACCACTTCACCATAGACAACACTCTTCGCACCATCGTAAGCACGCACCACAACATCACTAGGTTTCAGTTCAATGCCTTTGTAGTCAAATTTATCGAGTACAGCTTTCGGGAGCACATTCAAGGAAGAGCCGTTGTCGATCAACACGTGAGCCAGGGTGATCCCCTCACACTCGATGGAGATATGCAGAGCTTTATTGTGATTCTTTCCTGCTGGCGTCAGGTCAGCATCGGAAAAGCCTAGGCCATTGTCAACAGTCAAATTAGCAACATAATGTTCGAATTGATCGACGGATGTTTCTTGAGGCACATGAGCGGTCTTCAAGAATTTCATCAATGCATTGGCATGGGATTCAGAGGATAATAACAAGGACAACATTGAGATTTTAGACGGAGTATGCCCCAATTGTTCCACTACATCAAAATCGCTCTTACGGATGATTTTCAGCATCTCTTCCATTTCCTGTTTGGCAACATCTTCAGAAGTAACTTCGACCGATGTCTCTGACTGAGGAGGATTGACTGGTCTTTTTCCTCGAATTTCGGGAGCGGGAGGTGAGATTTCTGGGGAGTAGATCCTTCCACTTCGAGTAACTTTACTAGTCCCCACAATATCATTAGGATTAGCAGAACTACCAACTTGCTTTATGCCATGGATGTAAACGTCGCCTCCATAGTTCCACGGAATAGCTTTGCTGGAGGAATATGGCACGGGGCCAGGTGCGGTAATAATCAGGGGAGCCACTTTGGGCTCAGCGGTAATCTTCACAGGCACTCTAGTAGCGGTAATCTTCACTGGAGCTTTGGACCTAGCAATCACAGATACCTCTTCAATAGAGTTGTCCACCTTAGGAACCCTTTCAAATAGAATTGTACGATCATCCATCAGCCGTTGAATGTCGTTCTTCAACTTCAAACAATCATTGGGTCGGAGTACACAGAGATCGCAATCTTCAGCACAACCTGGAAATAAACCAGCTTGCAATAAATTCTTCTTAACGATCAGGAGAGGAGATGCTAAATCAGCAACGTCAGTAACGTGAGAATTATCGTCCACAACATTAACATTCTGGTCATGATTAGGCATAGGTGCTGTGATGACATTGGGGGTCGCCGGAGGATCAAATTCAATTTCTCCAGCGTCGATCATATCCTGAATCTTGTTCTTCAACAACCAGCAATCATTCGTATCATGCCCGGGGCTATCGGAGTGATAGGCACACCTGGCGTTGGGATTATAACGAGGAGAAGTAGTGTTGGGATTTGCAGGAGGGCCTCTGAGGGTAATCAAATTGGCCTTTAACATACTCTGCAGTGCTTGGGTTAAAGTCATATTGATCTTGGTAAACTGTCTTCTCGACCTGTCTTGTCTGTGTTGGAAGTTCTGAGATGGCGGTGCGGCAATTGTAACTGCCCCAATAGTATGGTCACGATTCTTCTTGTTATGCTTCCTCTCACTGTACACAGCATTTGATTCATTCTTTCCCTGATAGGACTTTTTGGTGCTTGCAGAAGTAGCTGCCTGTATCTTTCCACTTCGAATGCCGCTTTCAACCCGTTCACCTGTCAAGATAAGTTCAGTGAAACCTGACGAGGAACTTCCCAGTAGATGGCTGTAGAATGGGCCAGTCAGTGTACCCATGAACATGTCCACTAACTCTCGATCAGTCATAGGGGGTTTGACTCTGCCAGCCAAATCTCTCCACTTTTGAGCATATTCTTTGAAACTTCCTTTAGAGCCCATAGTCATATTTTGTAGCTGTAGCCGAGTAGGCACTAACTTAGAATTATACTGGTAGTGCTTGTAGAAAGCTGTTGCTAAATCAGTCCATGTGCGGATGTTAGAGCTCTCAAGCTGATAATACCACTCTAACTGTGTGCCAGACAGACTCTCTTGGAAGAAATGGATCCACAGTTTCTTATCAGTAGTGTGCGGCTGAATCTTTCTCACATAAGCCCTTAGATGCATCTGAGGACAAGAGACACCATCATACTTAGTGAAAATGGGAACCTTGAATTTGCGGGGAATGACCACATCAGAGACCAGACCCAAGTTTTCGAAATCCAGAACGGGCACTTTCTGCCCCTCCATAGCTAGCATACGTTCTTCCAGCAACTTGTACTTATCATCCTTCGGAGAGTACTGTTCATGTTCATAATCTTCATCGTCGTCCTCAGAATTGACGAGATTAGGATTCTCATCTTCCGAATCATTCTCGGTCTCTTCTTCTGAATCCTTCGGAATTCTAATCTTGACTCCTGTAACCTGTCCCTTAAGCCTTCTCCCCGGGTTGATGTAACCCACAGGTTTCTGGTCCTTCTTCTTCTCCATCAAAAGAGCTTTCAGTTCTTCTTGCCCCTTAGATAAGCTCAGCATCATTTCCTGGAATTGAGCATTCTGGGCCTGGAGATCTTTGACAGTTTGTTCGAGAGCCATTGTTCAATCTGTTTGAATCTGCTGGAATCTGTTTGATAGGAAAATCGTGAGAACACTGATCCTTTAGAATACCTGTTATGCGATGCAATGCAATGTATGAAATGTTTTCAAGGACTTTCGGGATTTAACTTTGCATAAACTAACAAAAAGAGCTTTTTTTTTCTTTTCTCTTTTGTTTTTGCTTTTGTTTTTGTTTTTTTTAGCAGAGTTAAATCCCTAAATCCTTGAAATGGTTAGTACAATGCCATGATGTTATGATGTTATGATGTTATGATGTTATGTTGTTAGATAAATAACAAGCACAAGCAAGTCACACAACAATCATTCCTAGGTTTTAAGGCTTGCGTGAGTTCCATAGGTAAATACCCTCCCCACTGAAGTGTGGTTGGTTCAACCTGTCTTAGAATAGTAACCGGGTTCTAGAAGGATCTCAAATCATTGACCTTTCCTTAAGTCCACTTCAGTGCAACACCAAGTGGTTAACCGAAGCTTCCCTAAAGTCCAATCTCAAAGAGTGTAGTATCGAGTCTCAACCAACTCCAGTCGGAACCGAAGCCAGTTATCTCACTACTTTCTAATGGCCAGGATGAGTCAATTAGGGTTCTAAAGGTCTGGTTAATGCTTTTATGACACCACGCGAATGCCAAATATTTCCTCAACTAACATGAGGAACATCAGGACATCCAAAGTGAAGGTGAGAAAAACAAGAAAGGGGGGGTTTGAATTGTTTGAAAAAAAAAAAAATAAGCGCTTTTGCAAAATGAAATCACACAATGATTTTATACTGGTTCGCTTATAACACAAAGCTACTCCAGTCCACCCGGCCAAGGTGATTTCTCCTTCAACAAGGACTTAATCCACTAATCTTGAAAGATTACAAACAACCCCTAAGAGAGAAGAAAATCTCTTAGTCCTCTCAAGTCTACAGACTACAAAGAGTCACTTGAGGAAATCAAACAAATAAAAATTAGATACAAGATGTGTAATCTAGAGTGCTTCTAAGAAAGCAAATATTACAAACTTAAGAACAAATTTTTCACTTGATAAGCAAAAGCTTAGTGAAAATCTTTGAAGAACAAGGATGTTTTTCTTGAGCGTGATATGATTTCAGTATAGTTTTGGCTAGTGATTTCTTGCATTACTGAATGAGATTTCTTCTCTATTTATAGGAGTTGAAGTAGAGTTGAAGTAGCGTTGAATCTGTTGGATATTGAGATGTAGTTACGCCATTCCATTAATAGCTTCTGCAGTAGACTTTTTCACTTAGAAGTGACTACTTACCACAATTAGTATCTTCTCTCTTGGAAGTGGAGATTAACGTCTCTTTCTAATTGAGGAAATCCATTTGCAGAACTTTAACTTGGCTTAAACGTTACTTCATCATGATTAACAATTCTGATTAGAGTCTTCGTGTTTCTGGAGAATCTTGCTTCTGATGTTATTTCTTGAAAGTTCAGATGGCGCTGATAACTTCCAGAGTTTACAGAAGGCATTAGTTCAGAGTCAGAGCTTCTAGACTTTACTTCATGTTCAGATGCTTCTGATACTTTTGTAGTTTTGTCCAGAGTCAGAGCTTCTAGACTTTACTTCATGTTCAGATGCTTCTGATACTTGAGATTTTGCATCTGATCTTGTTTTGCATCTGATGACATCATCAGATTTGTTTCTTCTTTCTTTAGAACCCTGCACACTTAGAAACTTTTCGTTAGGGTGCCATTTTTGGTTTCTTCCTTTGTTATCATCAAAATCATGGAATCTGTTGTAGAACAATTTTTGTTCTTACAATCTCCCCCTTTTTGATGATGACAAAACAAATAAAATTATCAGATGAAACATGAAAAATATTAGATCAGATAGACAAAAGCTCCCCCTGAGTTAGTACTAGGGAGTTCAGAAGTTCTTACCAGAGCTTTCCAAGTAAAGAGATTTTGAAAACTTTCTGCAATTTCTTAAATTTAATGTTAGAACTATTTAATCAGAGCTATTATTTAATCAGAGCTAATTTAATCTTAACTATTTCTACAATTGTTGCAGAATGCTTAAGGTTTTAGACATAATTTTCATCAGAGCTATTTAATAATTTCTCCCCCTTTTTGGCATAATCAAAAAGGCATAAAAAATAAAAAGAATAATAAAGAGAAAAAACACTTCATTAAAAAGCACAAAGGCAAACAACAGTCAAAAACATCAGATTCAAAGAAGAATATCAGAGCTAAAAAAGACAGAAGCAAAAACACTAGGCAAGCAAACAAAATAAATCCTAAGTGCCTAAGGGTTTGGAGGTTGAGGAAGTCTCTGAAGCAACATGGCAAACATGTTCTGGATGTTTTCATTTAAAGCATCTTGCTTGTCCATCCTGGCACGAAGCTCATTCTGATCTTTCTTGATCTCTTGCTGATCTTGCTTTATCTCTTTCAGAGTGTTAAGAATCAGAGGGATCGCAGAGGAAGACTCCCCCTGAATCAGAGCCTGCTGAGCTTCAGCTTCAGCAGCAGCTTGGGCTTCTGCATCTGCCTGAGCCTTGGCTTCAGCTTCCTTAATCCTTAGAAGTTCTGCTTCCTTTGCCAGTCGTTCTTCTTCTAACCTTCTTGCTTCTTCCTCAGCTTCCTTAGCCAATCTTTCCTCCTCTAATCTTCTGGCCTCAGCTTCTCTGGCCAATCTCTCTTGGAGCCGTTCCTCAGCATCTCTGATGTAGCCATTTCTGACTTGTTCAGAGATACTCTTCAGCCTATAAGACTCAGAGGTCATCCAACTAATGACTCTGTTCCAGTGTGTCCTAACAGATTTAGGATCATCACTAACTTCAGAGTTTTTAGCCAGAGACTTGACCTTCTGGACTGAAGCTTCTGCAACCTGTATAATGGCCTCCTCAAGGGTAGGTATGGTAAGTTCAGGTTCAGGTTCAGGTGAATGAGGTGGAGAGTTTTGAGGGCTGAGATTTAGAGAGGGAGGTTCAGTTTGTTGAGGTTCAGATTCTGCTTGAAGTTCAGAATCTGGGGATGAAGCATAGAGTGGGTTTACATCTAAGGGTTCGGATTCTGGTTCTGGGACAGCGGGAAGGATTGGTGGAATGATATTAGAGGTGAAAGGAGCAGATGGTTGAATTACAGAGGGTATGGTGGTTGTTTGTTGTAGTGGTGAAGTTATTTCAGGTTCTGTGGTTTGTGTTCGTTGTGAAGCAAGTCTATGGGCATAGAGTGTTGCTATGGTTGGGGAGTTTGGGTCAGAGTGTTCTTGATCAGAGGACTCATGATCAGATAACTCTTGGTCAGAAGAAGGGGAAAGGTAAGGGGGTGATTCATATTCAGAGGATGAGGAAGAAGAAGTAGTTTGGTGAGTTTGTGCAGGTATAGAGGGAGGAATGAAGGTTCTAGCAATGTTTAGAACAGGTGTAGGTTGGGAGGTTCTGATGATTGATGGTGGTATTTCAGAGGTGGTATATATTGGTTGTGAAGAGAGAGGATTAGAGGAAGCCATTATAGGAACAGAAGTAGCAAGAGGAACAGACTTACCAGTTGAGATTTGCGGAGGAGCTGAAGATCCACTTCCAGAAGCTCCTTCAGTTCTGGCTTTCTTTGCCTTTCTTGCTTCATCAGCTATCTGTTTCTCAGAGACACCTCTCTTGTATCTGACAAGATCTTCTACAGAGTCCAGACAGTCTTCAAGGCGGAAATCAGAAACATCAACACCTTCTTCCAACATTCGATGAAGATAGAGGGCAACAGCGTCTCTGGGCTCATCCTTGAAGAATCTGACCAGGCCATGAGGCATCTTCCTCTGATCTTTTAGACATTCCCAGGACACATCCATAGTGGGCTTGACTCTAATGTCTTTGATGATTCCCATGCTCTTGAGGTTTCTGGCATTCAGAGGCTTTCCCACGTCAATTGCCAGATCATCCATACATCTGGTCTTCTCCAGATCATCTATCAAGCCATGCTCAATGAAGACATCAGAGAGCAATCTTCCCAGAGGAATGTAGGATCTGGGCTTCATATTATTCCTCGTTTCTCTGACTGAATCTCTCAGATATCTGAAGAGGAGAGTAGGGAGATTGATCTTGATACCCTTCTGAATGCAGTACAGAATGCATTTCTGGTCTGCATTTATGTAGTCAGAGGAGTTGGAGGCTGGACGATGATGGATTGTTCCCAGAATAATCTTCAGCCAAACTCGGAGGTTCTGATGAAGCTCCTTGTTTTTATAGGGGTTTCCTTCAACATTAGGTTTGAAGATTGTAGGGTTGATGACTTCAGTGATGCGCTTTGACCTTGGAGGAATGTTGTAAATCCTTTTACCTCCACTACTTTCCATATTCAACAGAGAGGCAATGGATCCTTCTGTGATCACTATCTTCACTCCCAGAACAAAAGAAACAATGAACTGGTCATCAGCATCTGCACATCTCCAGAACTCCTTCACCAGAAGAGGGTAGATTGGACCATAAAGCCTGTCGAAGTAGTTTTCCCAACCTTGCTTGCGAAGATCTTCAGTAAGATCAACACCGTTTCTTCTCAAGTTCTCAAAATCTACCAGCGATTCACACAGTACATCCAAACCTTCAAAGGGAGTTGAAAGATGAATGTGTTGTTCACGGTCAAGAATGTGAGGTTCTTTGTAAACTGGGGTTGTGGTGACGCTTATAACCGTGGGTGTTTGAGTGTTTGAGGTTTGGGGATTGGAACTAGATTCCACTTGTTGAGAATGGTTGAAGAGTTCTTGTTGTTGAGCGTCCATGTTGATGAAGATGATGAAGATTGAAGAAGAAGATGAAGAACTTGCAGAGAACTTTCAGAGAAGGGTTTAGGGTTTTAGAGTGAGTGAGAGTGATAAGTGTGAAAAGTGAGAGAAAGTGTTTATATACTAAGGGTAAAAACACATGCAAAACGACACACATACCAGCGTTAGCACAAAAACCAAAATAGCACGTTTGGGGGAAAAATGATTACAGCTCATTAATGAATGTCTAATCCCACAGCTTGCACACTGCTCGAGGAAAACTCAAACGTCTGCCTTTTGAATTTCTTGACAGCTGTCTAGAAGTTCTAAGGTTAGACGCATGTTCCCCACGTGTTGATGTATCTGATCTTCAGGAATACCAAAGGATTTCTGAAGATTTCTAACTCAGATATATTCTTAACTTGGTAGAAGTATCAGAGTCAGAGGCAGAAGTGTATTTGTTTTTATCAGAGTCTCATTTTACATGTTCAGAGCCAAATATTACTCAGGACAATTTTTAATGTTCAGATTTTCTAAGATGAAAAGAAATCTATCTTCAGCTAGAGGCTTAGTAAAGATATCTGCCCATTGATGTTCTGTATCAATGAACTTCAGCGTTACTATCCCTTTCTGAACATAGTCTCTAATAAAATGATGTTTAATTTCTATGTGTTTGGCTCTGGAATGTAAAATAGGATTCTTACTTAAACAAATAGCAGCAGTATTATCACAAAAGATAGGAATGTTACTCTCAAATATCTGGAGATCTTCTAGCTGATGCTTCATCCAGAGCATCTGAGTTGTGCACAGTGATGCTGAGATGTATTCTGCTTCTGCAGTTGATAGAGCAATTGTTGACTGTCTTTTGCTAGCCCAGGAGATTAAGTTGTTTCCCAGAAGCTGGCAATTTCCAGATGTGCTTTTTCGTTCTATTCTATCTCCTGCATAATCTGCATCACAATAACCAGAAAGCCTATACTCTGATGTTTTCTCATACATCAGGCCCAGGTTAGGAGTTCCTTTCAGATACTTAAGAATTCTCTTAACAGCTGTTAAATGAGATTCTCTAGGATCTGATTGGAATCTGGCACAAAGACAGACGCTAAAGAGAATATCAGGACGAGTAGCAGTCAGATAGAGAAGAGAGCCTATCATACCTCGATAGAGCTTCTGACAAACCTTGTTGCTTACCTCTTCCTTCTCCAGAATGCAAGTTGGATGCATAGGAGTTTTTGCAGATTTGCATTCAGTCATATCAAACTTCTTCAGAACGTCTTTAATGTACTTGCTTTGATGAATGTACGTGACTTCTGGAGTTTGATTGATTTGAATTCCCAGAAAGAACTTTAGTTCTTGCATTAGACTCATTTCAAATTCTGCCTGCATTAACTTAGAAAATTCTTGGCAAACAGAGATATTAGCAGAACCAAAAATAATATCATCAACATAAATTTGGCATATCATGAGATCATTATTAAGGTTTTTACAGAAGAGTGTAGAATCAACTTTCCCTCTGATAAAATTTTGTTCCAGAAGAAAATTGCTCAGACGTTCATACCAAGCTCTGGGAGCTTGTTTAAGTCCATATAAAGATTTCTTAAGTTTGAAAACATGTTCTGGAAAGTTTGAATTTTCAAAGCCTGGAGGTTGGTTGACATACACTTCTTCTGAAATATAACCATTAAGAAATGCACTCTTGACATCCATTTGGTATAATTTGATAGAATGATTAATAGCAAAAGATACAAGAAGACGAATAGATTCTAACCTCGCGACTGGAGCAAAAGTTTCATTATAATCAATACCTTCTTGTTGACTATAACCTTGAGCTACCAGTCGAGCTTTGTTTCTGACAACTTCTCCTTTCTCGTTCAGCTTGTTTCTGAAAACCCATCTGGTTCCAATGACATGAGTGCCTCTGGGTTTTGGAACGAGATCCCAGACATCATTCTTGGAGAATTGATCTAACTCTTCTTGCATAGCTGCCACCCAATCGTTATCTTGAAGAGCTTCATCACAGGACATAGGCTCAATCAGAGACACTAGTCCCAGAGGAATATCTTCAGAAGTTCTGAAGGTAGATCTGGTTCTGACGGGTTCGTTCTTGTTTCCCAGAATCAAATCTTCAGATACGTTAATACGACTTTTAACTTTCCTTGGAATTTCTGGAGATTTAATTTCTTCAGAGTCTGGAGTGACAGTTGCTTCTGGAGTTTTCTCAGATTCTACCAGAGTGATCTCTAAATCTGCAAACTTTTCAACTAGCTTTGACTTTTCAGGGTCAAGCTTATCATCAAATCTAACATGAATTGATTCCTCCACAATTTTGGTTTCTGTGTTGTATACTCTATAGCCTTTAGAGCGTTCTGAGTATCCTAACATAATACCTTTCTGTGCTTTGGAATCAAACTTGTTCAGATGTTCTTTAGTATTTAATATAAAACAAATGCATCCAAAGGGATGAAAATATGAAATGTTGGGTTTTCTTCCCTTGCACAGTTCATAGGGAGTCTTTTCCAGAATAGGTCTAATAGAGATTCTATTCTGAATGTAACACGCTGTATTTACAGCTTCTGCCCAAAAGTGCTTTGCTACATTTGTTTCATTGATCATGGTTCTGGCCATCTCTTGGAGTGTCCTATTCTTCCTCTCTACAACTCCATTTTGTTGTGGAGTTCTAGGGCAGGAGAAATCATGGGATATTCCATTAGAATCAAATAGTTCTTCAAAATCTTTATTTTCAAATTCTCCACCATGATCACTTCTGACTCTAACAATTTTAGAGTCAAATTCTTTTTGCACTTTAGAACAGAAACTGGTGAATACAGAGTGAGACTCACTCTTGTGCTTTAGGAATTTTACCCATGTCCAGCGGCTGTAATCATCAACGATTACTAGTCCATACTTCTTTCCATTGACTGATGCTGTTTTCACAGGACCAAATAAGTCAATGTGAAGAAGCTCCAGAGGCTTAGAGGTAGAAACAACATTTTTCTTTTTAAAAGATGTTTTTGAAAACTTTCCTTTTTGACAAGCTTCACACAGAGCATCTGAAGAAAACTTCAGTTTAGGTAAGCCTCTGACTAACTCAAGTTTAGTTAGCTGAGAAAGTTTTCTCATGCTAATGTGGCCTAAGCGTCTATGCCATACCCATTGCTCTTCGTGAACTGACATTAAACATTTAACATTTTGATCTTTTAAATCAGAAAGATTTATTTTATAAATGTTGTTTTTCCTCTTGCCTGTGAAAAGGACAGAGCCATCGTTCTGACTAATGGCTTTACACGTTTTTTGATTAAAGATTACATCATAACCGTTATCACTTAATTGACTTATGGATAACAAGTTATGCATTAATCCTTCTACATAAAGAACATCAGATATAGAGGGAAGAGTACCATTACCAATAGTTCCGGAGCCTCTGATCCTTCCTTTCTGATCTCCTCCGAAGCCTACAAATCCAGCGTCTTTAAGTTCCAGGCTTTGGAACATAGACTTTCTTCCCGTCATATGTCGCGAGCATCCAGAGTCCAGGTACCATGACTGGTGTTTGAACTTTGCTGCATAGGATATCTGCAACATAGATAATCTTATCTTTCGGTACCCAGAATCTCTTGGGTCCTTTTAGATTAGTTTTCCCAGAGTTTCTCACAACTTTGGGTCTTCTAGCATTTTTAAATTGGTGTTCTTGTGTATGTGTGTAGTGGTATGAAAAAGGAGATTTAATTTGATCACTTGTAGAGGGTTTATCTTTCTCAGGATCATATCCAATTCCCCTTTTGTTACTCTGACTTACTCCATAAATCATGGATGCCATAATACTCCTATCTATCCCATTCTTCAGAAATTTTTGAAAGGCTTCTTCATATTTATAAATAATTTCATTTGAAGTTTGTGGTGCTTGAGACAACGTTTCTTCCAATTCTAAGCTTTTTGTTTTAGCTCCATCTCTTTCTATCATTAGAGATCTGATAGTATCATCTCTTGCTAGAATTGTTGTCTCAAGTCTACTACATACTTCAGATTTTGCTTTAAGAAGGCCTTTAATGTCTTTAATTTTTTGTTTTAATTTCTGAAGAGAGGTAAGAGTTTATGATAAACATGATTCTAAGTCAGATCTAGAAAGTTCAGAAAATACCTCTTCAGATTCTTCATCTGAGCTGCTGGATGTGGTAGCCATAAATGCTACGTTGGCTTGTTCATCAGAGTCAGATTCTGATGATCCTGATTCACTATCGTCCCAGGTGGCCATTAATCCTTTCTTTGTTCTGAAGGTATTCTTCTTGAAGCTTTCTTTTCTAGGGTTATCTTTCTTCAGCTTGGGGCATTCATTTCTGTAATGACCTGTTTCTTTACATTCAAAACAGGTAATATCTTTATTAGGTTTACCTTTTGAAGTTGACTCTGATCGATCCCCTCTGGGTCTTGATCTTCTGAAGTTGTTGTTGTTCCTTCTTTTCCAGAGTTGCTTAACTCTTCTGGTTAGTAAGGACAGTTCTTCTTCATCATCAGAGTCTTCAGATTCAGAGTCATCAGTGTCTGCAGTTTCTGCTTGAAGGGCTTTGGTTCTGTCTGACTTCCGTCTTTCAGGTCTGGACTTCAGCGCCACTGACTTGTTCCTTTTCTGAGGCTCATCCTCCTCTAGTTCTATCTCATGGCTTCTGAGAGAACTAACAAGTTCTTCAAGGCTGATATTGTTCAGATCCTTTGATAACTTCAGAGCAGTAACCATTGGTCTCCATTTCTTTGGCAGACTTCTGACAATCTTCTTAACATGATCTGCAGTCGTGTATCCTTTGTCTAGCACTTTAAGACCTGCAATAAGAGTTTGGAATCTGGAAAACATAGCTTCTATAGCTTCGTCATCTTCCATCTTGAAGGCTTCATATTTCTGGATCAGCGCCAGAGCCTTCGTCTCCTTGACTTGGGAGTTTCCTTCATGGGTCATCTTCAGAGAGTCAAGTATATCTTTAGCAGTCTCTCTGTTGGTGATCTTTTCATACTCGTTATAAGATATAGCATTTAGGAGTATGGTTCTGGCCTTGTGATGATTCTTGAAAGCTCGTTTCTGATCATCTGACATCTTACTTCTGGGAACTTCAGCTCCATTTAAGACTGGAGGTGTGTATCCATCTGTGACAATGTCCCAGAGGTCAGCATCATAACCCAGAAAGAAACTTTCGATTCTATCTTTCCAGTAATCAAACTTTTCTCCATCAAAAACAGGAGGCTTGGCATTGTAAGAATCTTTCTCATTTGAGTGGGCCATTGTTTTTCTCGTACTGGATCTCTCTACACGGTTAAGTGTTTGATTAGAAAATCAATAACAGAGCCGGAGCTCTGATACCAATTGAAGGTGAGAAAAACAAGAAAGGGGGGGTTTGAATTGTTTGAAAAAAAAAAAAATAAGCGCTTTTGCAAAATGAAATCACACAATGATTTTATACTGGTTCGCTTATAACACAAAGCTACTCCAGTCCACCCGGCCAAGGTGATTTCGCCTTCAACAAGGACTTAATCCACTAATCTTGAAAGATTACAAACAACCCCTAAGAGAGAAGAAAATCTCTTAGTCCTCTCAAGTCTACAGACTACAAAGAGTCACTTGAGGAAATCAAACAAATAAAAATTAGATACAAGATGTGTAATCTAGAGTGCTTCTAAGAAAGCAAATATTACAAACTTAAGAACAAATTTTTCACTTGATAAGCAAAAGCTTAGTGAAAATCTTTGAAGAACAAGGATGTTTTTCTTGAGCGTGATATGATTTCAGTATAGTTTTGGCTAGTGATTTCTTGCATTACTGAATGAGATTTCTTCTCTATTTATAGGAGTTGAAGTAGAGTTGAAGTAGCGTTGAATCTGTTGGATATTGAGATGTAGTTACGCCATTCCATTAATAGCTTCTGCAGTAGACTTTTTCACTTAGAAGTGACTACTTACCACAATTAGTATCTTCTCTCTTGGAAGTGGAGATTAACGTCTCTTTCTAATTGAGGAAATCCATTTGCAGAACTTTAACTTGGCTTAAACGTTACTTCATCATGATTAACAATTCTGATTAGAGTCTTCGTGTTTCTGGAGAATCTTGCTTCTGATGTTATTTCTTGAAAGTTCAGATGGCGCTGATAACTTCCAGAGTTTACAGAAGGCATTAGTTCAGAGTCAGAGCTTCTAGACTTTACTTCATGTTCAGATGCTTCTGATACTTTTGTAGTTTTGTCCAGAGTCAGAGCTTCTAGACTTTACTTCATGTTCAGATGCTTCTGATACTTGAGATTTTGCATCTGATCTTGTTTTGCATCTGATGACATCATCAGATTTGTTTCTTCTTTCTTTAGAACCCTGCACACTTAGAAACTTTTCGTTAGGGTGCCATTTTTGGTTTCTTCCTTTGTTATCATCAAAATCATGGAATCTGTTGTAGAACAATTTTTGTTCTTACACAAAGTGCCACATTAACCGTAGCCATCATTTTGACCATTCCAGTATACGCCGGACAGTCGCGATGATCTCTTGCTACTTACCTAAGGTACACTAGATCCGGGTGTAGGATCTTTCACTCAAGCATAACATACCCAAGCAATCCCTTAAAAATAAATCAGACAAATTGAATAAGTGATCTTGTTTTTAAGGTAACCTCTCTTTTTAAATATTTAGGCTCCCCAGCAGAGTCGCCAGTTCTGTCATACGGTGAACTGGACTTTTTGTGTTTTTTATCGCAATGTCGCGGTTAGCAAGAGTCGCCACCGACTTTTCTTTTATCCAATAAGGAAAGGTGGAAAAGAACAGGAAAGACCTTAATTTAGATTTTGGGTTCGGGAGGTACATTATACAAAGGGAAGATGTTAGCACCCTTTGTATCCATGGTTATCCATGGGCTCTTAATTGCTCGATCACTTATATTATTTTTTAAAAAAAAAAGTGTTTGTGAATTGTTTAAAAAAATTGTTTTGAAAAGAGAATTTAACTTTGTAATGATTCTTGTATGAATATATACAAAGTAGTTATCTCGTTTAGTTTTGGAAATTGTTTAGAAAAATATAACTCGGTAATGATTCTAGTATGAATATATACCAAGTGGTGATTTTCTAAAGATATTTTGAAAGGTGTGAGGTGTGAAAATTGTTTTTAGATTGTGAGCCAACAATTAAGAGTTATACCGACCCAAGGTCTTTATGAGCATTTCCTATCCTTATGAGGGTAAAACTGTCCTTATTATTGAGAAATAAGTAGTTTTATCCTTTGGATGTTTAAGGGTCATCGTAGGGTCATCGATAGGTCATTGAAGGCAACAGTTACGAGGATATCTTAGCATTCGAAGGGACTATCATCTTTTAACCGTAGGCAACATCGGAGGGTCATCGAGGGACAAAGTTGTATATTCGAAGGCAACATCCGAGGGACTATAATTTATTTTATGATGATTTAACCGAAGGGTCTTTGCTAAGGGTATCCCCACGTTCGCGGGACATGACCGTAATATCGTAATCGTAAGGCAACAAAGAGAGGTCCAAGATCACTTATTCAAAGGCAAAGTTTTACAATTAATTATATAATTAGGATGAAACTCCACATTAAAATTATTAAAAATAATATATTAAAAAATTAATACATTAGAAATTAATACATTAAAAATTAATTTAGGGTGAAACTCCACAAGGGTATCCCACAAATAAAGTGGAATACCTAGCCAATAACCTTTTCCTGGGATATGTGAACCTTTACAAAACTCAAAAAAAGAAACATGTCAGAACACCAAATCAGGGTGCAATCGAAGATTACACCGGAGAAATATCACAACAATAAATAGGATAGGATGAATAATGCATGGCTATGATAAAACATAAAAAAAAACAGAATAGAAAAGTCAGCTACTATCTCGTTCGCCTCTGCCTCGCCTAGCGAAGGCCAGGCGAATACTCGCCCCAGGCTCGTCTAGCGAGGTGCTAGCGAGCGGCCACGGATTTTGAATTTGAAAACAGCCCCACGTTAGGAACTTTGAATTTTATGGCATTTTATCACAGGAATAACATGATCAAACATTCAGGGTATTCAGGCATATTTAAATTCCCATACGAAAGCAAATTATATATCAACATTTAATCATGATGCATTATATATGTAGATATGGCCAATTGAAAGTATAAACAATAGAGATACGCAAACCTGTTTGCCAATTCAAGGTTGAAGGGATTGACCACTTGTAGTATCGGAATAAGTTAGGCAGCGGGAATTGGACGGCGATGGCTTCGGTGCAGATGGGCTGCCTTCAGGGTTTCTTTACTCTGAATTCTCCGGGTAGGCAGGGTTCCTATGCCAAAACTTCTATTCTTTCTTCTCTGTTCTCCTCCTCTCTTTTTTTCCAGTGAATCTCCCAGTGTAACTCCAAGTGTAACTCCCCTACTGAAACTTCAGTATTTATAGACTAATTTCGTGGGTAATGGGCTTGGAATGAGGGAGACCCAAGTCCAAAATAATTTGTTATATTTTATTTATTTATTTATTTTAATTATTTAATTAATTAATTAATTAATTAAAAAAAAATTTCTCTTTTTTCTCTTTTTGTTTTTTTTTGTTTTTTTGTTTTTTTTTTTGGGCTCAGAATGAAGCCCGAAATTTTTGTTGTTTGTCAGCTTCGCTAGGCGAGCGCGTAGCGAACAGGCCAGTTTGGGGCATTTTCTGGATTGGGCCATCCGTGAGCTGGGCCTTTGTTTCTTCAAGATCAGTGTTATATATGAGTCGGAATGCCTTGCAAAATGTCTTGAAATATTAATGGGCAAATTTTGGGGTATGACAGAACCTATAAGTGACGATACCAAAATTGAAGAGTCCAAGAGTGACGATACCAAAAGTGATGAACCCAACAAGTAGAGAGTTTGTATCTTCTATGATAGAAATGCAACAAGTTGGTGTTGGACTTTATCAAATGTATACTTTTAAAAATATACTATTGCCTTGCACTGCTTTCAATAATAAGTGTCAATAATTCCAAACAACAAAGTCTACCTTCAAAACACTAAGGTTTTACCTTTCGTGCCCATATCTTATTGGGCCTAGGTGCATTAGTCACAAAAGATCTAAGGTGATTACCTTTAAATCCTTTCAACTTATTAAAACAAAAGGATTATGAGTGACATACTCTCTTACAGTGATTGCACTTATATATGTGATGCTTCTTTATTTTATTATCTAGTTTCTCTTTAAAGCCTATACCATTTTTATTTACAAAGGGTTTTTTACTAGATAAAATTAGGCCAAGCTTCCTTTTTCCTTGGTAAATTTTCCTAAGGTTTCTTGTAGGTCAACTACTTATTTTATAGGGGAATCACATCGCTTACATTCTCTTCTCGAATTTTTAAGCTTAGTTATATCTATTTTGAAATAGTTGTTGACTTCCTAAAGGTATCTTACGGATTGCTTAAGATCTAGGGTACTGTTTACTGTGGAAATTGGTAAACAATCGCTGGTCCTCCCTAAGCCTTAAAAATAAGGGTTACTTGCAGGATCGACCAGTTGATCCTAAGACATGTGCTAATGTAACAGGGTAACTGGTTCAATTCGACAGACTATTAACTTTGTGAGAAATGGCTTCTGACAAAATATTGAACAAGCAAAGGTTTTTCCACACGAAATGATGATGCTATAGACTATGGGTGACTCATGACCGACAACACTATAACATTCAAAAAACATACACAACGAACACGCTTTTGGTGAATTCTATTATCGTAATAGAATTAGTATCGATAGCGTAAACGACAACATAAAAGGATAATTCAAACGTAAACAAAATTAAAATAAAGTGTTCAACGGGAACAATTGAAAAATAAGGAAGTTGCATTGAAGTAAATATGGTGATTCACGTACATAGCACTCTTGAAAACTCTTGCTTCCTCGCGCTGGGAATGTGAAGTTTTTTACAAGTGATTTTGGTACAAAGTGAACACCCCGGAGCCCTCTGTGGGATCCCCTATTTATAATGAACTAAAGAAACTGTCTACAAGCAAAACTACTCAAAAAATAATTGTCTGTAGACAGACGTCGTGCTACACGATCTTAAAACTGCTCCATATCTTTGGCGCCCGTTCTCCTTGTAACTGCTAATCATTTTGAATTTCAAACTTATCCCGCTCAGGTTTTTATGTCGACACCATCCCCTATGTGCTTGGTACAATCAAAAATTTCTTAAGTTCTAATCTCTGGTTCAATCGAAAAAATGGATTTCGACCAAACTTGCTTCTTCCGTCGATTTCATCTTCTAGTAACTTGTGGTTTTCCCAACTCTTGCTTATCTTGGGCTCAGCTTTTCTTTCAAACCTCCCATTGATGGGGTATAATCCTTAAATCCATAAGGCACTTTCATTAATTACGCCTTCAACATGCCTTACTAATTTCTTGTGGTAACAAAAGGCCCCCCAGAGATACCATTTTCGAATGTCGACTTTTTATGAGATAATGGCATCTTTGAGATGTCAAATTGCTCTTTGTCGTTTCCACTTCTACTTGGTGGTACAACTGTTTGTCCCACGCTGCCGACGTCATCTAATCATGACAAACATCCCTTTTTTCTCTCGATACTCACAAAATCATGTCTCCATCACTTCACATCTTTATGACGGAAACGTGTCTCCACCCACGACTGCCCCTTCGCCTCCACGTGTCTGCAGATGTGGGAACATGAGTACATGTAAAAGAAAATCAAACATCCATTTTTCCTTTTCCTAGGGTTTAAACTCTTCTAAAACCCTTATTTCTTCTTTTTCTTTCCTTTTTTCGCTCTTCATCTTCTCCCTCTGCTTCAGCAAACGAAAACGAACAAAACTCATTTCTTCTTTAAAGCTTCAACTTCTTCCATGGCCAGCTCAAGCAAAAACAAAACACTTCCCTCCGCTGCGAAGCTCATGCAACTACTCACCATCGATGGCAAGGAATATGTTCCTAAACCTCCTTTCGCTGAAGAAAAAGCCAAAATCTAGCCTTCTCAGGTATTAATCCCTTTCTCCCTATTAAACAGACCTCTAGCATTCTTAGGTCCACTCCTAGAGAATCGTCAACCTAAGATAACTAAGAAAAATTCCTTTTTCCCTACCAGTCATCTTTCTGAACCACTAGTTTCTTCTCAAAAACCTTTCTCCCTCCATTATGTCGAAAGGAACTTTAGAACTGCTCCTCCCAAGAATTGTCCTAAATTTTGCGCTTGGATGGATCGTTTAGCGGCAGAGAAAATCGACCACTGGACATGAATAGGTATATATACCCTTTTGCAGATTTCCCGTTGTGGCCCCCCTCAATCCTGTGGCATGTTGCTGGCTGCCCTCCAATTTTGGGAAAGTTCGACCAACTCCTTTTATACAAAGTGTGGCATGATTACGCTGACGCTTTTAGATATTGCTGCCATTATAGGCCTAAAACCGACCAGCGAAGTCTTCGACTGTGAAGCCATAACACCAGTCTCTCTAAGGTTTGACGTTGGTGATTCTTGCAAACCGACGTACAATAACTTCATTGATCATCATGCTACATCTTCGGGCTCTATGACCACTGAAGAACATGTGGCCTTTCTAACTCTTTGGCTGTCTCGCTTTGTGTTCTGCTCTAGATCAATGCAGATAGCTAAACACTTTGCTCTTCTGGCGACTCAACTACACCAAGAGCGTGACATCGCTCTTGGCCAATTAATACTGGCCTCTCTTTAACTGAAGTTATCTGCCAAATCAAACTCTTTGACCCTGAGAACTCAAAAAAGAAGAATGTCTTGGCTCACGGTCCCTTTTGGTTCCTACAACTGTGGCTCAACGCCACTTTTTCTAAAGATATGATGTCTCATGGGATGAGAAAGGTCGCATGTCCCCCAGAAGAGCAACACCTTTTATGGAAGTGACTGATCCCTCTGACCCCCATCGACAAAACCTTTCCTGATGTCAAGGTGTTTCGCCTTTTGTTTGACATTATGTTAACTCGTGTCGACTTTTACCCCTTTGTGGCTCCTTTCAGTAGTTGGACTGAAGGTCCTGAATGGCTCACCAGGGCTTTCCCTCCGACTGAAGATGAGCACAAGAATGAAACTTTTCTTATCTAAAGACGCTTTCTGGTCCCCCTGTTCCTGTCGGCTGTAACATCCGACGTCAACCCTGGACTAGTTGCTTACCAACCCAACTTGGTAGCTAGACAGTTTGGACTTTGTCAGTTTGTTCCCAAGTCCCTGTTTTCTTCTCTCGACATACTCACAAACATCCTATGTGATCAGCCATGGAATATGATCAAAGAATATGTTGAGGCCCTTTGAGCAAAACGACTAAGGCTTCATTCTATCTCGTTTCAACCAGCCTTCCTTTGTACCAAAAAATTTGATGATTGGTGGCAATCATATTTTGCTGCTTACGTTGGGGCTCCTGAGGCCAAATTATCTGAACTAACTTAAGCTCTTGTCCATTTGCAGGCGAAATCGACCAAGTGTAAGTCTCTCCATATCAAACAAATTCAAGCTTTCCAGAAATATTTCCAAGTTGTGTATCGACCTAATAATCTTCGTCGGACCATTTCTGAGGCCGCTGCCGAATTAAAGGAGAAGGTAACCGATAGGATACCAAAGCTTAAAATCCCTAGTTACGCGAAAGACAAATATTTTTACGCCCTTCATTTCGGAAACATCAGATTCTCTCATTTGCCATCTAGCCCCTTGGCTTTGGCCTTTGGCTCTCTAATTCCAGATTGGTATTATTGTCCCTTTTCAGACGTGCAAAATGCTTATAAGAAAAAGGCCGACATAGTGGTACCGACGAAGCATTATCTGCCCTACTACTTAGGGCCACTTCATATTGATCCTCAATATGTTAGAGTGCTCGATACCACACAAATTGGTAACACTTTTCTGGAAAGCTAGCACCTTCTTTTATTTGGATTTTGTCGCTTACTTGATTTTCTATGTTTTCTTTACATCAATCCCCATAGACCCTGTGGATCCCGCTCCTGTCAATGAACTTATCATTTCGACAGAAACGATTCAAGTTCAAACGTAAATGATTTGTCGTTTTCTTTTACTTTGGTATATATTCTTAACTGTCATTTCCACTCTTGCAGGCTACTCCTGAGAATTCCTCTGATGATGATGAGCAACCCATTTCCCAAGTTTTGAAAAAATCAAGTTCTTCGGTATGCAACTATATGTAGCAATCTCGTTCAACCCTGTGATTTCTCTAAGAAAACAATACATGGCTTCTAACCTTTTCCCTATGTGCAGGGTCAACCACGTTCGACAGATCTGTCTGTCCCTTCCCTTCAGTCCAAGAAATCCAAAAAACATAAGCGTTTTGCTGCCACAGGACCTGAGGTATTTCTTGTCGGCTTGTCCGATCTTCTGACTAGAATATCTACTTATAACCTTTCTTCCTGTCTTCAGCCGACTCCACAGCCGACTCAGCCATCTCCTCAACAATCCCATAAATCCAAAGGCCATCAGGGCCATAAAAGGAAGAAGCATGATTCTCCCTCTAAGAGTGGTGAGGCAAAAAAGAAAAAACAACACAAAGTGCTCACTACAGAGGCTCCTTCTTCTCTAGACGCTGACACCATTGTTCGACACGTCTATCCTCAATAAGGCCCCTGATCCAACTGTGGGAACTTCAAAGCCGACCAACATCCATGTTGCTGCTATCTTGGAGGAAGGGAATCCGGACATTGTTCTTCCTACATCAACACATGTAATCACTTGTTTTACTATCTTTTCCCTGAATTGCTGGACTTTTCTTACAAACATCCTTTTGCTCTAAAACAGGCCGATGCTTTTGGTGAGCAACCTCACCATGTTATTGACTATACTCCTCTGTCGACGACTTCTTCTCCATCTCACCAAGCAACCTCTATCGACAACGCTGGTGAGTTCACTGACTCCCCTATCCAGACTAGTGATAGTGATTCTTGTTCAGTCACTAGCCCTGCCACGCACACGGATTCCAGTTCGACTAGTTCTGACTCTAGTCTTTCTTCAGCTTCCTTTCCTTTGCAGGATTCAAGGGGACAAGGAAATACTGGCATCACAAAAATCCAGCCTCCTCAAACTGCACCTCTACCAACTACTTCCCCTTCATCTTCCCAGGCGTTGACAATAAAGCCTTATGCTCTAGAAGCAATTGCTAGGCTTCGTAGCCTAGTAAGATCACGTTATGCTTCTTCAAATTCTAAGCAAATTCACCAACTCCATTATGAGAAGATGGGTCCTGAAGCGACAAATGGCAAAGCCCCGATGGACAGGGTCCGTTTCTACGCCTTGAATCCGGATCTATCCCATGTGCTTCTGAGTGAACCTGCTGTCGGCCCATAACTCTTGCACGTGCTTGCCCAACTCAAGGAGCTTCACCTTTTTGAGTATGCTAAGTGTGTGATGGACATATTTGAAAAACTTCTGGTTCCCATGATGTGTCATCTCGACAACGTTAGGGAAAATGAACACCAGATTGTAACTATAGAGGCCTTTGTGAAGGAGAAATGGGGGCTGGTGATGAAAGTCGATGAAGAAGTCACCAAAATGCTAGGAACGATTGAGGAGAAGAAGAAGGAATTGGCCTCCAAACAAACAAGAGCTGCTGAGATACGCCTCCAAATTGATGACCTTCGGCGTCAAATTGCTGCTCTGGACAGTGAATTGGGGCCAATTATTGAGGAAAAATCCCACATTGTCGACAAGGTTGTGAAGCCGACCCAAGATACTGTCGAGCAAACCACCACCGATGCCTTGGCCATAGCTGAAGAACTTTCCAACGTTGAAAAGAAACTTGAACAGCTTAGGGTCTAGGCCGACCACTTTGAACCTCAGTCTCTGCACTATAATCTTAAGCTTCAATCATTTCAGTCTAGATTCGGCCAATTTTAGCCGTTTTTATTTTGATGTAATATTTGAACAATGGCTTTTGCCAACTTTTATGCCACTACTTTATTTTCCAGCATTGTGTATGTTTAATTTTATGTGCTTTTGTAGTTAGTTTCAAACATAGTTTTCTCCAACCTAATTTATTCGACAACCATTTAGCCTGTCGAAATCTTGACCTCTTGAAGGAGAGGTCTATACTTTTTTAAGTATTTTCCATTTACCCTCAAGATTCGTCTATCTGGTGTCAACTCTTCGACCTCGTAGGCGTTATTAGAAAAAACCTGCAAAACTTTAAATGGTCCTTCCCAATTTGGGGACCATTTGCCCAAGACTCTGTCATTCTTATTCATAGGTAAGATCACTCTCCACACTAAATCGTTGACAGCAAACATTTTACCCTTCACCTTTTTATTGTGGGATCTAGCAACTTTTTCTTTTTGCCTTTGTAATGAATTCAAGGCTAACATTCTTTCCTCATCTAACTCGACCAGTTCGTCTACCATCATGCTCCAATAATCTTCAGAAGGTATTTCATGTTGCCTTTGGATTCTGACTGCATGAACCTGAATCTCTACTGGTAACACTGCATCGTGCCCATATACCAGTCGAAATGGAGTTGTTCCGGTTGCTTCTTTTGGCGACGATCGACATGCCCACAAAGCTTGATCTAATGTCTTATGCCAATTCCTTGACTTCTTGCCTACATGTTTCTTTATTAGGCTAATGATCACTTTATTGGCCGCTTCAACTTGGCCATTTGTCTGTGTGTAATATGGGGTAGAAGTTAATAATTTGATTCCAATCTCTTTTGTAAAACCTTGCATCTTTCGACCAGTAAAAACTGACCCTTGGTCTGTTGTAATTGTTTTTGGGATACCAAATTTGCATATGATGTGACTTTGGACAAAGTCTATCACAACCTCTTGATCCACATTTGTCAATGCTACGACTTCAACCCATTTTGTGAAATTTGTCAATTGCATATGAAGTGTTCAATGGGAACAATTGAAAAATAAGGAAGTTGCATTGAAGTAAATGTGGTGATTCACGTACATTTTTTTCCCTAAAACCTTTTTTTTTGAAAAATAAAAGTTTCAGAATAAAATAATTTTTATAGTGAAATTTTTACCCAAAATTTTTGAAATATAAAAATAAAATATTTTTTTTTCCGAAAATAAAATTCAAAAAAAACTTATTCTTGATTTTTTTCCCCTAAAAATTAAAATTAAAATATTTAAAAAAATATTTTTTTGCATGAAATTTTAAAATTATCTATTCAGATTTTTTTTTTCAAATTTTTTTTTTTAAACTAATTTTCATAAATAAAAGTTTTTTTTTTAAAATAAATATTTTCAAATTTTTTTTTTTAAATTAATTATTTTTTATGAAATTAAAAAAATTGATTTTAAAAGAATTCAAATTATAAATTTGGTTTATAATTGCAAACTGATTATAAACTAGTTTATAAATACAAATCGGTTATAAACTAGTTTTAAACTGAATTGAAATCATTTTTGATTTTTTTTAAAATTATAAAGTCAAACTTGAAGTATCACATCTACTTATTTGAATATGTCATTCATTGGATTATTATAAGAACTATAATATTAATAATAAAAAATATTATTCATTTTTATTTAAATAAATCCACATGATATATTTAAAATATTTTTTTATCATGTACTTATAGTTTACACTTTTAGTCAAGTAGATTTATTAAAAAGAACACCAACCTTTTTTTTAATTGATTTAAAATAAGTTTAACATTTAATTTAAATTACAATGTCAGGTTATTAATAATAATATCTACGAAACCAATCAATAACTTAGATAAACATTACTTAAAAAAATGTAAACAAACGACAATTTTGAATTTTCCAAAGGTGTGAGACACGCCGGAAAAGAAATTACCAATCAAATGTAATAAGTGAAAGTCCGGCCCATTAACAGAAACCATATAAGAAAGCCCAATGTCATATATACTAGGATTTTTATTCATATTCACACTTTAAGCTTGAGTGAGGGAAAAAGGGAGGAGCGGCAGCAACAGAAACCCTAGAATCAGAAAACATGCCTGCCGGTCATGGTTTGCGATCACGTACCAGGGATTCCTTCTCTCGTCCCTTCCGCAAGAAGGGAACAATAGCTCTTGCCACATACCTCAGGACTTATCACATCGGTGACTATGTTGACATCAGGGTTAACGGTGCTGTTCATAAGGGTATGCCGCACAAATTCTACCATGGCCGTACCGGTCGCGTCTGGAACGTTACCAAGCGTGCCATTGGTGTCGAAGTCAACAAGCAGGTACTATTAGAACTTAACTTCCTTTGATAATGATTTTCTGTTGAGTTTATTATTTTGATTTTGGATGATGATCCTGAAATTTTATTAACTTATACAGAACATTTTTGAGATGTTTTGTTTGATTTAGTAATTTCGGGATGTTACTTTTGTATTGAATTGAATTGCCTAGTGGGTTGTTCCGCGGTTCAGTTTGTTGTTAGATTCCTGTTTCTTTAGAGTTGCTTTTGGATTTTCCTGTGAAATTAGGTTTTGGTTTTTAATTGTTTTTGAGACTCTAAATACTTCAATCCTCATGAAATACTGTCATGTATGTAGTTTTTATCCTATAAAGTCTTTTAGGTCATTTTTAGTTTCCAATTTATATATTTAAAGTAACAAATATTTGTGAATGTTTTCATCAAATCACCAAATCATTGATCAAGTGTTAGTGACACTGTTTTTAACTTGATACAGTGTATTATATTGAGCACAAGTGTATTCATCCCAAGGTTTTTGTAAGTGTATAGGTCAAAACCTCATTGAGATGTGAAGTTGTTATAAATTATAATGGATAGAATAATTGCATGTATAGTTCAAAAAATTATTGAAATGTGGAGCTCTTATAATATATAGAAGACTTCTTTGTCTGCATATCTGTTTCACTTTTTTCTATATTATTTAAATTGGTTATTGGTTGCTCTATTTGTAGGTGAGGAACAAGATCTTGAGAAAGAGGATTCATGTTCGAGTGGAGCATGTTATGCCCTCCAGATGCACCGAGGAATTCAAATTGAGGAAGATCCAGAATGATAAATTGAAGGCTGAGGCTAAGGCCAAGGGAGAGGTTATCAGCACCAAGCGCAAACCTGAGGGCCCCAAACCTGGTTTCAAGGTGGAAGGTGCTACACTGGAGACTGTTACTCCAATACCATATGATGTTGTTAACGATCTCAAAGGAGGATATTAGAAGTTTATTGGCATTTTGTTTGACTGCGCTTTGTTGTGCCTGAACATTTATGAAACATCAGACTATGGGCCTGGGCCTGGGCCTGTTTGAATTGATTTCCAAAAACTGTATTTTAGTTCTCAAAAATTATAAAACTAAAAATTTGTTTGATAATACTTTTCTGTCCTAGAGTTTTCAAAATAAATTTTCGTATTCTGTTTTTAAAAACTAAAAAGTGAAAACATCTTTTAGATGTTTTTCTTTTCTATTTGATGTTTTAAAAATATTCGGAAAATAGTGATTTTTTAATTAATGGCATTACCGTAAATATGTTAAATTTTTTGGTTTTTTATAACAATGTTCTGTGATTTTGTTTTAACATATTTGTGAGTTTTGTTTTACTATATCATTTTATCCATTTTTAATCGTAGAAAAAAATCCACTTTAATATAGAACTGTCTCAATAATATATTTAAGTTTAATATAGTCCATATTTGATTAATCATGAAAATTATTATATCTTTTATTTGGCATTATTTATTTAAAATCTTAATTATATTTAAATTTTATTTTAGATCTTTTAATTTTTATTGGTTCTATCTTGTTCCATTATATTATAATACCAAATATTTTAATATTTTAATTTTAGTTTTAAAAATTACTGTAGATTTTAAAATAAATTAAATAACATTGATTTGAATGTTATTAAAACATTAAATTTATTATAAATAAATATATTATATATGAGTTTTGCTAAGATAGAGCCATTTAATTTTTAACGAATATATATATATATATATATATATATATATATATATATATATATATATATATATATATATATATATATATATATATATATATATATTCAAATGATTAATAAAATATTAAAGTAGAAAATCTTAAATATTCATATTATTTATTAATTTATCTTATCCGATTGATAAAATTATATATAATTTTGATTTATATTAGAGTTATTTTACTATAAAACTTAAAAGATTAGATTTTAGGATTTTTAAGATATTCATTTTTTTTTTAAAATTAGAAATCAAAAACAAAGATTAGATTTTAGGATCTTTAAGATATTCATTTTTTAAAAAAAATTAGAAACCAAAACAATTTTTTCGAACAAATTTTTAAGTTAAAAATTTTTAAAATGATTTTTAAAAACAGAGCTATTTTATTCCATTAATTTTTTTAAAAATAATTTTTTAAAACTGATTTATAAAATTATTTTTAAAAATAAAAAATCAAAACTCAATCAAAAGAAACTTTTTATTTTTGTTTCATTTTAGATACAACTATATTTTCTATTATTCTCTCTAATTTGTTTTTCTCAACATGAGTCATTGAACAAATTTAATGATAATACAATGCATAATCATCATCTATTGTTTCTGCTAAATCACTCCATCATTGTTTTGATAAATTACAAAACGGTTTGAAGTTGTATCCATTATAAGAAATCATTGCCCTTCCAACTTGCATAAAACTATATTATAACAAAAACAAATTTCTACAGCAACATTTTTAAATGTCAAATTCTAAGTGGTAATTAAACTACTCACTGCAGTAACATATTTGAATTTTTGCAGCACCAAAATATCAAAAAAATGGACTGAACCATCAAACTTACTCAAATCTGTTGACTTTCTATAGTTCTAGCTTACCTTCTTCTCTTGACTTTTCCATAGACTTGGTTATTGAGGTAGGACTTTTCAGTAAGACTTTACAGTATTCAAATCACCAACTGCAAAATGGTACCAATTCATTTATACCAGTTGTACATCATTTGCAATTTGAATATTGAGGTACAGAAATGATATTTCTATCATCAGTTTCTTACACCTCCACCATAAACAATACATTTTTAATAGATATAAATGTATTTGAAACATTATTATAATAAATACTTTTTATAAAAATATAAAAACTATTATTATCATTTTTAAAATTAATATGATTAATCAATTTTATATTTTTATTAATCAATATTTTAGATTTTATTAACCAACTTTGTTTTATTATAAAAAAATATTTTTAATATCTGAATATTTATTAATCACTTTCATCACTCCATTAACCAACTTTTTATATTTTATTAACCAGTTTTATTTTTCACTAAAAATTATTTTAAATAGTTGGTTGTTAATTAACCAGTTTCATCACATCATTAATCAATTTTTTATATCTTAGTAACCAACTTTGTTTCCCTATTTAAAATTTCTCTTTACAAATATTATTCACAAGATACTGTTCATAACACTATTCATAAAATATATTTTATTATTAAAAAAACACTGTTCACCGTATAAATACGGTGAATAGTATATACGGTGTAAGTATTGGTGTATAAAGTGGGTGTAAGAATAACATTGTTGTATTGAGGTATGACATTCTTAGAGTCACATCATTTAAATGTGATTTGAGGTATGACATAATCTTACATGTTATTAACATTCTGAACTGATTCTTAGAGTCACAAAATTTAAATGTGGTTCGACCCTTTGGATCTATATCTGTTATCAAATGCAATTTTGGTTCCGGTCACTCATATGGAAGAGTCTTAATTTCATTAGACTTGGTACCAAATAGGTACTCCATTAGGGAGAAATTTAAGTAGTGGTATCTATAGAGAAAAGTATTCTAGATTCGGCTTCAGTGGCTTTCATGCGAAAAAGTCACGGTAACTTTAAACTATTATGTGTTATTAGATCAATTAAAGGATTGAAACAATCCCAAATGGCTTTTCTTTTTTATTTAAAAATAAATAAATAATTGATTCCGCCAACGTTGTACAAATTACTACCACTTGATTTCGTTCTCTTCCTTGAACTATTCTATCCCTCGTTCCTAGGGTTTTAGCGCAACTTTCTCACTCAGGTAAATCTCCATATCTGATTACATAGGATCATTAGAAGTTGTTTTGTTTTTGTTATACTTCCTGGTTTTTCTTTGTATTTGTTATACAACTGATTCCAAATTTACTGCGTTGTATCAAGTATTTTCAATTGATTTGTGTAATAATTGATTCAAGTTGTAACAAGGCGTCAAGTTGGTGTGGCTGTTGTAACAATTATAACAAGCTTTCAATTAATTCCAAGTTGTAACAAGGTAACAAGTTGATGTGGCTACTGCAACAACAGGTTGTATCATGCTTTCAATTGATTCTAATATGTAACAAGGTAACAAGTTGGTGTGGCTGCTGTAAGAAGTTGTAATGGTTAAAGTGTAATCTAAATTCAAATAGTTAGTTGCATTTGAGATTAATCTCAGATTTGAATTTGTATATAAACTGAATTTACATTCAGTTAGAAGTATAACTCATCATTTAACAAACTTGAAACTCTAACTGTTTTTCATTCTGAGTAAAAGTTAGTGATTCTGCTCATTCAATTCACAGTGAGTTGAAGATCTGAATCAAAACAAAATTATATTTCTTGATTTAGAGGGATTGTGAAACACGAATATCAGTGAACTTTTGAATGAATCTGCACAAGAACGAAGATGAACGATGGAAACGGTAGCTTGAACACAAAGCTTTCAGTCTCTGATAGACCTAATTGGAATTAATTGATGATTGAGATGCGTGTGCTGTTTGTAGCTTAAGATGTTCTTGATCTCGTCAATGATGGTTACACATGTGTTGTAGCAAATGTAACAGAAGCACAAAGAAACATGCATAAAAGAGAAGAGGAAGAAGGATCAGAAAGCTTTGTTCTATATCCATCAGTGTGTGGATCTTAATGTGTTTGAGAAGATCATTGATTCAACAACATTAAAGACTGCGTGAGACACACTGATATGTTACTATGATGGTGATGCATCAGTGAAGAAGGTGAAACTTTGGTCTCTACGTGAGCAATATGAAAATCTCAACATAAAGAACAATGATAAGGTACCTGATTACATCTCTAGAGTGATTCTTATCACAAATGAGATGAAATCTTGTGGAAAGACTCTCTCTGAACAAGTAATTATTAAAAAGGTACTAATATCACTTACTCTTCAGTTTAATTATATTATTATAGTAATTGAAAACTCTAAGGACCTTAGCACCATGGGAATTGAAGAGTTGTAAAGCAGTCTAGATACACAAGAGTTGCATCTGATTGAGAGAAACTCTGAAGAGTAGGTTCTAAAAGCATCTTCTGGTAAGAAGAATCAGAAGCAGTCTTGGTTAGAGGCCAATAAGAGACATATTGGTGGTTATCAGGAGTCAAAAGTCTCAAATTCTGATGAAAAGAAACATCATAATGGAAAAGAGAAGTTTAACGAAAAGAATGTTTAATGCTACTGGTGCAACAAGTTTGGTCACTTTGTTGTTCACTGTTGTCCAAACAAGAAAAGGAAACCGGAAGAAGCAAACATAGTCAGAGGAGAGTCTAATGATGAACATGTGCTATTGATGGCTTCTAAATATGATGGTGAATATTTGGTAGATTGGTGGTATATTGACATTGGCTTCTCAAATCACTTAAATGGAAACAAACAATGGCGATTAATTTTAACTTTAAAAAGAGGAAAAAGATCAGATGCATTGATGATAAGTATCTGAATACTGAAAGAATAAGAAATCTCAAGGTCAGAGTGAAGAATGGAAAAATTGTTATGATAAAGGATATTTGGTATGTTCCACACATGAAAAGCAGTTTGATGAGTGTAGGTCAGCTAATTGAGAAAGGTTTCTCAGTTACTGTGAAGGATAATCTCTTGAAGTTGTATGATTCAGATTAAAAGCTGATTATGTAGTATGAACAGGGAAGTAACATAATATTCAAAGTGAATGTTAAAACAACTGAAACTAAATGCCTTAGTGCAGAAGGTGTTAAAGGTGACAGTGAGTTATGACACAAGATATTTGGGCATCTTAACTTCAGAAGCTTAGGGCATATGAGTTCTAAGAAGTTGGTATATGGCATTCCTAAGATTGTGAAGCCAGGGAAGTCATGTGAGATATGCATGAAAGGCAAGAAACCTAGATTTCCATTTGCATCAGAAATGGCTCCAAGAGCAAAATATGCTTTTGGAGTAGTGCATTTTGATGTGTGTGGACCATTTGAAGTACCTTAACTTGGAGGAAACAAGTACTTTGTGTCATTTGTGGTTGAGTTCACAATAATGACATGAGTAACACTCATGAAGTTTAAGCATGAGGTGTTTGCAAAGTTTCAGAAGTTCAAGGTGAAAGCTGAAAAACAAAGTGGTCTGAAGTTGAAAATTCTCAGAACTGATGGTGGAGATGAGTAAGACTCTATAGAGTTCAAGAAATATTATGAGGAAAATGGAATTGAGCATGCGGTTATTGCTCCATACACTCCATAACATAATGGTTTTGCTTAAAGAAGAAACAAAATTTTGCTTGATATGACAAGAAACATGCTGAAGGAGAAGAAGTTCCCTCACACCTTGTGGGGAGAAGTTGTTACCACTACATCATATGTGCTTAACAGGTGTCCAACTAAGAAGTTGAAGGAAATATTTTTTTTTAGAAGTGGACTGGAGATAAGCAAAATGTGAGTCATCTGAAGGTGTTTGGTTCTATTTGTTATAAACATGTACCAGATACTAAGAGAAGGAAGTTGGATGACAGAAGCTGAGGCATGTTGCTTTGCATGATACCACAGTACAAGTGCTTATAAGCTTTATTGTCCTATCACTAACAAAGTTGAATTCAATAGAGATGTCATTGTGAAAGAATCAAAAGTGTGGGATTGAAACAAGTTTCAATCCAACTCTGGTGTTGTGTTAACACCTAAGTTAACTTCTGAAGATATTTCAGACTCTGAAGGAAAACCTGTCTCTTAAGGGGATTCTGAGTTTGAAGATGAGTCAGTATCTAAAGGCGACTCTAATGATGAAGAAGAGTCTGAAGGGGAGTTTGACTCTGAAGGTGAATCTGATTCAGATCCAAACTCTAGTGGTAATCATGCCTCTGAAGGTGGTCATGCCTTTGAAAGTGGACCAGACTCTAAAGGTAGTCTGACATCTGATACTGTTCCAGCATCTGAAGAAGATTCTGAACAAGTTCAGATACCACAAAGAATCAGACAAATACCAAGAAGATTTGCAGAGTTTGACATGTTGCAAGATACTGAGATAGACTCTGAACCAGTAAGTATTGAAGAAACACTCAAGAAGAAAGTGTGGTTGAAGGCTATGAAGGAAAAACTTGATGCTACAGAAAGAAACAAGACTTAGGAGTTGACTGAGCTTCCAAAGAACAAGAAAGCCATCAGTGTGAGATGGGTTTACAAGTTGAAACTGGAGCCAAATGGATCAAATGAAAAATACAAAGAAAGGTTAGTATCTAGAGGATTTCTACAGAAATATGAATTATATTACTTTGAGGTGTTTGCACCTCTAGTTATACATGAAACAATCAAACTAGTGATTGCTATACTCTGATGCATTTAGATGCGAAATCTGCATTTCTGAATGGTCCTTTACAAAAGGAAGTTTATGTATCACGACCTCTTAGATTTGTGAAAAAGAATCAAGAAGGGATGGTGTACAAGTTGCATAAAACCCTTATATGGACTGAACACAAGCTCTTAGAGCCTGAAAAATTGAGAATTGATTCATTTTTCAAGCTTCAAGGATTAAAAAAATGTGAGATGGAGTATGGTGTTTATGTTCAACATACGCCTGATAGAAATATGGTTATGGTGTGTCTCTATGTTGATGATATATTGCTAACATGGAGTTGTTCAGATGAGACAACTAAGTTCAAGAATGAGTTGATAAATGAGTTTGAGATGACTGATCTATGAAACATGATATATTTTTTAGGGATGAAGATTTTGTACTATAACAAGAGTATGATTTTGCATCAGATGAAGTATGGACTTAAGCTTCCGAAGAGATTTGAGCTAACAAATTACAAGTCTGCAATCACACTTGCTGAAACAAATCCTAAGCTAGATTCTGTTGTTGAGAGTGGTGATATAGATGCTACATATTTTAAACAGTTGTTGGACTCATTGAGATATATTTGTAATACCAGACTTGAAATTTGCTATGTAGTTGGAAAGGTGGGTAGGTTTATGAACAAACCAAATTGGTCACATTACGTAGTTGTTGTCAGGATACTGAGGTATATTAAGGGGACTCTGAAGTATGGAGTTTTGTTCCCTTCTGATTCTAAATTTGATTTAGAGCTGATATGATATTCAAACTCTGATTGATATGGATATAGAGTTGACAGAAGAAGTACTTATGGATATTTTTTCAAGTGTATGGGATGTCCCATTTCTTGGTGCCCTAAGAAGCAACTAATGGTTGCATTATCAACCTGCGAAGCTGAGCATATTGCAGGTGCTTTGTCTGCTTGCCAAGTTGTTTGGATTCAAAACTTGTTATAGGATCTAAAGATCAAGGTGAGCAATCATGTGAAGTTGATTATTAAAAACAAAAAAGTTATAAGCTTTGCCAAGAATTTAGTGTTGCATGGAAGGACCAATCACATTGACACAAAGTTTCACTTTATGAGAAATCAAGTTGAGAGTGAAATGCTTGAAGTTTTTCATTATAGCACTCAGAAGCAGTTGACAAATGTTCTAACCAACACAATCAAGACCGAATACTTTATCCATTTGAGGGATGAAATTGATGTTGTTGATTTTAATCTTGATTCTGGATTAAGGGATGGTTTTAAAGTGTAATCCAATTTCATGTAGTTAGTTACGTTAGAGTTTCATCTCAAATTTCAATTTGTATATAAACTAAATTTACATCAGTTAAAATTAGAACTTTTCATTGTAACAGACTTTGAACTCTAACTGCTTTTCATTTTGAATAAAAATTTATTACATATTTGTTTTCTCTTTCTTCCGTCTTCTTCCTTTTCATCTTCAACCTTTTGGACCAACATAAACAAGCTTTCAATCGATTCTAATTTGTGACAAGTTTTTTCTTCTCTTGGTGCGACTGCTGTGACCAGTGTAACAAGGTATTTGAGCAGATAGATGCAACTACACCCAAGCTTTTTCATCATATTTGTTAAGCTTCCACATTACCGTAAAGTATATTAGGATTATAGAATAATAGAAAAATTATAAATTAGTTATAACACATGATGAATTTTACATCTCTAGTACTGTTATTTTTGTATCAGTCTTGTACTATCATTTTGTAACATTCTTTTTATGGATATAATGAAATGAGGAAATTTTCTGCAATATTGTGCAAGTATTACAGTTTTATGTAATTTCCTACATTTTCCTGCAATTGTAAAGTATTCTCATCTTTAATTTGTAGTATACAACTTGAAATAATTATTGTGCAAGTATTCATAATATAAGATAATTTCTATGTTGTTAGAACATTAAGTTCTTGCTTTGCACCGTTAAGAAACATTTTTTGATTAGCTAATAGCAATTAGCTAATGACACAAACTAAGAAGCATGCAATTAATTCCAATGAGAAGCATACTCATTAAATTTTCTTCACTGTCCTAAAAAATTCTTTTGCATATCCAACTTCAATAATCATTTTAATATTAATTTCATATAGTGTCATAACAGTTTTCTATATACATACTAAAATATAAAATATAATTCAATCAGTATAATAATATACAATGTTTCGTTAACATTGTCATAATATAGATTGTTTCGTTAACCAAAATACACCTCGACCATAACAGTTTATAATATTGTCATAATATACGAAAAATATAACTTAATGATATATTAACTCTGATGAGTGTAATGATGCAACGTCTATTTCGTTAAATGGTGCTTACATTAAAAAAATATTAATTAACATCATGATAAGTTAAATTTAAGGATAGTTATTTTTTAAAATGAAAGTTATAGTACCATCAAACGCGTTGTAAAATTAAATTGGATATCTTGTATTTGTCGAAACTCATAAGTTGGAGGTGTCGAACATGATACTTCGTCGATCATATGACTTGTTAATTTTTTAACCTAAAATGATTATATAGAATTAAAATTAGTAATAATACAGGTAAAATTAAAATTGACGATTTAAACATCAAATTATATATTCGAGAGGCTTGACTACATGGTTGCCTTTTAGATGGAGCTTTTTTTTTTTGTATTAGATTGCTTCTCAACCCAACTTTTATATCGCTTTTGTGTTTGTCTCTTTAAGCGAGTACGTCTCTTGAATCCCTTTGGTAGCATAACATTAGAACTTGGAAATGTCGGATTATCATGGCTATGATTGTCTTTGTCTTGTAACCGATGTTCAATTATTTTCTTATGCATGAGATCGACAATGTCATCAATGAATGTATCAAACAACCACTTTAGCAAGTGCTATTGACATTGCTTGATCTTGATCGGTGAATACAATTATTGGTTTCTTGTTGTTATGTGCTTGCAATAATGTATAAAAAACCACTTAAATGACTTAATTGTCTCGTCATACAATAAGACTGCACCAAAAATTATTGAACCCCTATAATGGTTGATGTCACAAAACAGAGCAAGTAGTTTGTTCGCACGATTAGTACAATAGTAGTGTCCAAAGACACAATATCATTAAAATACTTGTAATCCAAAATCATATTCGCATCACACGAAAACACATTAGTAATTTGTTCTTCTATATCCATTTGACATGCATGAAAGTCAGACGGATTCTCCAATAGTTGTCGTTGGAAATACTGTGAAAGATATCCAACCTCGCCATACTTCATACTTCTTGATCTTCTTGCATTAATTTAATTTTTAACACCCACTCATGTAAATTTAATATCAACTATATGCCCAACATACGTGCTCATAAGTTGAAATGTTGACTTCTGCCTTAATTCAGAGTCATCGCCCAAATCAATCTCATACACTTGTACTTCAGTTATTTTCTATGACATGCAATAATGTGAATTGTCTTATGAGATTGTAGAGAGTGATTACGTTCCTCTACAAATTCATGGGTGACCAATTTTCTATTAGTACATACAAGTGGAATTCTGACTTTGCAATCAAATATAGTCTCAGATATCTGAGTGCTAATAAAAGTCTATATATTTTCTCTTTCGTAATCCTTCCTTATAACAAACAAATATGCATGATGATATAGTGTCGTCTTTATTCTTGTTTGCATAACATTTTCAAACTCCAAAGCCAACATGTTCACTGTAAGCAATCAAAAATTGAATTGATTGTTCTATATTGTCAAATTCTATACCAATCTATGGATTTCAAACATCATTTAAAGAAGTCATGTTTGATCACATTATCTAAATAAAACAACCTGAAAAATATTTTAAAAATTAATATTAATAAGCATGAGATGTGTATGCTTCAACTAATATTGACAACTAATTTGAAATAAAAAAAATAAAGAGCTCAAATATTAAAGAAGCTCTATCATGTTTCAAATCAAAGACATGTTAAAAACAATCTAGGTTTGATTTTGTAAAAAAACACAATGTTAAAATAAACAAAAACACATTATATGAACCACAAGATTTTAAAAGAAAAAAAATTGAAGGAAGAGGTTTGGTGGAGGAGTGGCAGCGCTCCAGTAGTGGCAAATTGTGATAAAATAGAATATTTTGTTATAATTAGTCATAATTAGTTTCCTATAATTATGTTGTATCATAATTAGATAGTTGACCAGGTCACGGAGGGGGATGTGGTAACCGCAGTGCACCACATTCTGGAGCTCCCAGCGCTCCCTCACCTTGGTCTGCTCTTCCTTGGCAACAATAACAACAATATCCAACCTGGCAACCATGGGGTTGGACTCCACCACCATGGATTATGCCACCGTGTCCATATCTCATCTCTCAGTGGGCATGCCCTGCCGGTCCTCCTAAGAAACCAGGCATTCTAGGACAACATCCTCAGGTGTATGCAACCTCTACCCCATCTCAGATACCGACAGACATTGAGACCACAATGCACACCATGTCACTTCACACTCCTGACAATCAGTGGTACATGGACACAGACGCAACATCTCACACAGACGCATTACAAGGTAATCTCTCGTCTTATTTTCCAGTAAGTAATTCAAATCAGAAAGTCATTGTTGGCAGTGTCCATGGAATTCCAATTCACGCACCAGACACGCACAAATAACATCTCACCAACCACTTCACCTTAACCATGTCCTACATGCCCCGAAAATTATTAAAAATTTAATTTATGTGAGACGACTCACCATTAACAACAATGTTTATGTTTCATTTGATCCTTTTGGTTTTACTGTCTCTGATTTTCAGATGGGGATCACCCTTCTCAGATGTGACAGTCGTGGAGATCTTTATCCAGTTACCACTTCTCCCAGTTTTGTCGGTCTCACATCCAATCTTTGGCATAGTCGTCTTGGTCATCCTGGCGTGTCTGTTTTGAATTCCCTTTGCAAAAATAAGTTCATATGTTATGAACCTTTTAATTCTTCTGTCATTTGTGACTATTGTGTTTTAGGCAAACAGGTTAAATTGCCATTTTTTGATTCTCAAACTACGACTTTGATGCCTTTTGACATTTTACATAGTGATTTCTAGATGTCTCCAATTTTAAGTTCTGCTGGTCATAAATATTATGTCTTATTTTTAGATGATTTTACAAACTTCTCGTGTTCTTTTCCTATTGGCAAAAAATCTCATGTGTTTGAAACGTTCAAGTCACTTACTCAACTCATTCAAACATAATTTTTTGCAAAAAGTCAAAACATTTCACTATGACAATGGCGGTGAATATAATAATGAGCTTTTTCAAAAATATTGCACTAATCATGGTCTAGCTTTTCATTTCTCTTGTCCCCATACATCCTCACAAAAATGGGAAAGAGGAACGCAAAATAAGAACCATTAATAATATGATACACACTATGCTAGCTCATTCTTCTGTTCCCCCCTCATTTTGGCATCATGCTCTCCACATGGCAACTTAGCTGTTAAAAATTATTCCCTGTAAAACACTTCATAATCAGTCACCAACACAACTCATCTATCATCGTGATCCCACCTACACACATCTCAAAGTTTTTGGTTATCTATGTTATCCATTATTCCCGTCATCTACCATTCATAAGTTACAATCCCGCTCTACTCCGTATGTCTTCTTGGGTTATCTGCCGAATCATAAAGGTTACAGGTGTTTTGATTTGTCTAATAAAAAATTAATAATTTCGAGGCATGTTATCTTTGATGAAACTTAATTTCCCTTCACCAAGATGCACTCCACTTCACCTCACTCTTATCAATTCCTAGATGATGACCTTCACCCCTACCTTATACATCAGTGGCAAAATCAAATTTCACCCCCTGTTGCACATAACCAACCAACACCCACAATCCCAATTGACTAACAACTACCCTCAATAAACCAACAACCATCATCTCCTACCTCTTCGATCAACACACCGATTACAATAAACTCTCCATCACCACCATCAATTCAACCGCATCCACCTCCACCCACACGAACCATCACCACTCGAAGCATGAAAGGCATTATCAAACCCCGGACGATATTTAACTTATCAATCTCTCACTCTGACCACACCATCTCTCCCATACCTAAAAACCCCAAACTAGCCTTATCAGACCCGAATTGGAAATCCGTAATGCAATCTGAATTTGATGCTCTTATTCGAAATAAGACGTGGGATTTAGTTCCTCATCCTTGTGATGCTAATCTTATTCGATGTATGTGGATTTTTAGGCATAAGAAAAAAATTGATGGCTCTTTTGAGCGTTATAAGGCTCGTCTTGTAGGTGATGGCAGGTCACAAGTTGCATGTGTGAATTGTGATGAGACTTTTAGCCCCGTGGTGAAACCTGCTACCATTTGAACAGTGCTTACCATTGCTCTATCCAAATCCTGGCCCATTCATCAACTGGATCTCCATAATGCCTTTTTACATGGTGATATTCATGAGACTGTTTACATGCATCAGCCATTGGGTTTCCACGACCTTCGTCATCCAGATTATGTATGTCGGTTGAAGAAGTCATTGTATGGTCTCAAGCAAGCGCCTAGGGCATGATACTTGCGTTTTGCTGACTATGTCGCTACCATTGGCATTCGTCATAGCACATCAGACCACTCTCTCTTCATATATCGACAAGGTTTAGACATGACCTACATTCTGCTGTATGTAGACGACGTCATCCTCATCACCTACACTCAGGTCCTCCGCCAATCAATTATGTCACTCTTAGCATCTGAGTTTGCAATGAAGGATTTGGGCCCTCTGAGTTACTTTCTGGGTATTGCAGTATCTCGTCATCCTGATGGCATATTTCTCAGTCAAAGCATTTATGCTTCAGAGATCATTGAACGTGTTGGCATGGCGTCCTGTAAACCATTATCCACTCCCGTTGACACCAATCAGAAACTCAACACCTCCTCTGACACTTCTTATGAGGATCCCTCCTTGTATCAGAGTCTTGCAGGCCCCTTACAGTATCTCACCTTCACCCGACCTGATATATCATATGCTTTTCAACAAGTTTGTCTTCACATGCATGTCCCTCGCATGGAACACATGCTTGCTCTTAAGCGCATTTTGCTAGGTTCAACGTACCTTGCATTTTAGACTACACTTATCCTCATCTCCCATTACAAAGCTTATCTCCTACACTGACGCTGATTTGGGTGGATGTCCTGACACCAGACGTTCTACATCTGGTTACTGTGTTTTTCTAGGTGACAACCTTATTTCTTGGTCTTCCAAAAGGCAACCAACTCTCTCCTGTTCCAGTTCTAAAGCCAAATATAGGGGGGTTGTCAATGTTGTCTCCGAATCGCGTTGGATTCGTAATCTTCTCCTGGAACTCCATTTTCCTATTCCTCAGGCCACTTTGGTGTATTGTGACAATGTTAGTGCCATCTATCTATCTGGTAATCCTGTGCATCATCAACGTACTAAGCATATTGAGATGGACATTCATTTTGTTCGGGAAAAGGTAGCTCGTGGTCAAGCTCGCGTCCTTCATGTTCCCTCAAGACATCAGATCGCAGACATCTTCACCAAAGGACTTCCTCGCATTCTCTTTGATGATTTTCGGACCAATCTAAGCGTCCGTGAACCTCCCGCTTTGACTGTGGGGGTGTGATAAAATAGAATATTTTGTTATAATTAGTCATAATTAGTTTCCTATAATTATGTTGTATCATAATTAGATAGTTGACCAAATGTTACATATTGGTGTATATATATTCTATTTAGATCAGTGAGAAGGACACGATTTTCATTATCTTACAAATTGCACTGCGGCGATCCGGCCCGACGACAACATATAGTGCAGTGGCAAGGAAACATGACGGTGGTGGATGAGTTACATTGGTGGTGAGTCTAAGCAAAACTGATTTTATTTAATCAAAAATATATATAATTAATCATTTTTTAAGAAATTAAAAGAAAAAATAGTGAATTAATATGAAGTCATTTGATTGATCATGTGGTAGGAATCTGAAGTTGGATCTTTATTAATGTCATTCTCTTTATATTGGTGATACACCTTTTAATATTAATATATTTAAATCTAGTGGAATATAGAATTTTGGATAGATGATAGAGAATTATTGATAGATGATCATTTAGTTCATTTTATTTGGATATTGAGTTTGAAAGATTGAATGCTTAAGTATTATCATTAAAAAAAATAGTGATGTTTATATGTGAGACTCAATCAATAATTAAAATTGAGTTTCTTCATTGATAATTATCTTAGTTTGGAACACATGTCATCATATCAATTTAATATCATAACTCTGTCTTACAACTAATGCTATTGTGAACCATCTTCTTTTTATCAATTAATCCACTAATTGCCCTGTATCTTATTCTATTATATTGTATAATTCTATTAAAAATTGTATTTTACTATATTATTTCTAACTAATTGTATCTTATTGTACCAACTAGGGGTGGACAACGGGCCGGGTTGGGCGGGTTCGGGCCCAAAAGTGTCACCCAATCCAAACCGCAGTTGACTTTATAAGACCCATTACCGCCCAAATTTGAAATCGGATTTGACGGATTGGGTTTAATCGGGTTGCGGGTGCATCTACACGGTTCGTGCGGGTTATGAGATTGACCACATTTTTAGGCCCAATAAGATTTTTTTTGCCTTTTGAAACAGTTTTAATATACTTATAAATTTAAAACTAAGTAAACTTAATATTAATAAATTTGTAATATACCAAATTATATAAAATTTAAATAAACTATTTACTTATTAGGCTCGAATAAGTAAATTTAACATTAGAGAACAAAAAAAAATCATTACTTCTATCAACATATGAATATAATATAAACAGGTTAATATGAAAGCAACTATTCATCTTTTATTGTATATCTATGTATCCAATATTTTACAGAACTTTTATGATATATCTTTTTCAATTCCAAGAATGTTGCTATGCAACCATATCTTCATGAGCCCTGTCATGTACATTTATTAAAAAGAGTATATGTATGAACTAGCTAAAGGTGACCAATTAGAAAGTACCAGCAGAGTATATGTATGAACTAGCTAAAAGAACAAAGTGTAAAACCATATATATAACTGAGCTTTTTAAAGTTCATGAACCATCAACAAGTAATAAACAAAGAACAAAGAACAAAGTGGAAGTTATAATTTTTATAAATAATATATGAACTAGCTAAAAGAACAAAGAAAAAAACTGCAATTAAGAAATCCAGAAACACAGTAGTAGCACCTTCAGGTTTTAGCTTTATTTATCCCTATATAACATTGTAAAAATGCCAGCCATTTCACACTACATGGAATGGACCCTTAAATTAACATGGTATAAAAATCTCTTTGGACACTCCAAAAGGTAAATCAAACATCCTGTTTAGCTACTGTCATGCCAAATATTTTGGAATCCAAATCTTGATTTAACGAAGAGTGATAAAGTAGCTTTTGCACTGAGTTGGATATTTTACTGTAAGTTTTACATCAAACCAACTGTTTAAGTATAAAATCACTTGAACATTAATTACTGTACTTTAAACTCAATTGTAACCAAATCAATTTGGCAAAAATAATTCCAATCAAAATCACATTTATAGAGCAGTTGCCCAAACAAACATTATTCCCATGGGAGTCTTTACCTTTATTTCGTCTACTCCCCTCGTTCCTAGTCTCGTGTCAACATCACATAGCAAGCTACAGATGAGATCCTTAGCTTCAGCTGATATCTTAGGTTCTTCGGGGAATTTCAGGCATGCTCTCCAATTCACAATCTGACACAATACAGGAATATCAGCTTGTTAGAAATAATTAATTTAGAAGTTATAGAAAAGATGGATAATTCAATCAACCGCAATACCTTTATAGACCATTCTTTTACCTAGCTTAAACAATCAAACAACACATTCAAATGAAATGTCAAGCCCATACAAAATTGTGAACTAACCAATCATCCATGCTACTTTGACCTTGATCCATCATACAAACAATATTGAAAGGAGTTTAATACACTTACAGTTACATTTCCCCAACTCTAAAACTTTTTCCATACTGCTACTTTGACCTTGAGCCATTTGTTTAAATCAAAACAACAATATCAAAAATCAAAACAACAAATTAGATCGAAGATCACAACTTCAATTTGGCCCTCTGTTCAACCAACCACTGGAATACAAGCCCTCTTCAATAACTGCAATATCTAAATCAGAACCAAAACCAAGAACTACTATCAGATGAATCAAAACCAAACCCAATTCAAAACCCTAAATAGAAAAATCTAACAAAACAAAACACTAAAACTGAATCAAAACCACCAACCTTGCAAATGAAAGAAGAACAATGGTAGACCGAAGATCTTAACTTCAAATGGTGTTCATGAAGGTCGGTGAGAGAAGGAGATGGTGTGTGTTCTTCTTGTTCGAGTAGTGGTGTCGGTGAAGGAGAGTAACTGTGTGCTATGGTGGTTGGCTAGGGGTTCCTTGTGGTGGAGTTGAGGGTGAGCAACGGTGGTGGTGATTGATGAAAATAGAAGAGAAACAGTGGAGATCGCTCTAATAGGGTTTCATTCATTTGAGAGACAGAGAGAGAGAGAGAGAGAGAGAGAGTGTTTGCGTTAAAGTGAAAAAATGAGGGAACAGGGAAATGAGAGCTAAGTTATGAAAACAACATCTTTTGGAAAATGGGCTTCGGGTGGGTCAGGGTACCCGCGGTCCAGTCATTTCTACCCGGACCGCCCATTTAAAACCAATTGAACCCGCAATTTTCGCCCGTTGGGCCCGTTGGACCGTTTGGGTCCGCCCATTTACATTTTTTCTTTCGGTTATTCCTGGGTTGGGTTGGGCCATCGGTTCCTGTCCACCCCTAGTACCAACATAGTTACCATTGATATTCTCCTATGGACAATGTGTGTGCATCACGTAAACAATGTAAGAAGGCTCATAGCTGAAATTACACCATCTATGTGTAGCAAACAATCATTGACCAAATTATTCAAAAAGGGATAACTCTAACAGCTAGATTTGAAGGTTCCCAATCTTCATACAAATACCATGGTTTTAGGGAACCAAACAAATGTTTTAATCTAAAATATTCACGGACAAACCTCATGGCAAAATTCTCCACTACTAACTAGTATGAAAATAATCAAAATATACCATTCAAAAGAGATCGTGACCGTCCAATGAGTGATATCACTACTACAATAAATCCACGACCATTTCTTGAAGTCGGTTCTTCTTCAAATCTCCATGTGTAAGTTGTTCTATCTATTTTCATCCGTGGTTAAACATGTTTTATAGATGTCATATACATTAAGATGTTGCAATATGTTTTACTCTTGATATTTGTTTGGTCGAAATCTTGTAGTCCTAACCACAATGAAGAAGTGGAAAAACCACATTGTGGACGTCCACTTAGAGCTTGTGGATAACCTAATTTGCACTAAAAGTTACACTAAAACCTGAAGTACACAAGAGAGGGACACATAAATTGAATGATTATATGAAGGATAACTTTTCATACACACCTTCGTAAATTTGAGTGACTATATGAACTTGAACTTAGAGATATTTCAAAAATATTTATCGTATCTAGATTTGAGACTAAATTTGACGTTCTCAACTTTTGTTTTTATTTTAGGATGTATGCCTTTTACATCCACAAGAGTCGACGAAACAACTCTTATCACACAATTTACTAACACACATGTAATTAACATACAACTCAGTGCATCGCCATTTATGACTGCCCCGCGCCCTATTTTTACACCTACTAAGAATTTTGATTTTAATAGTGAAGATGAAAATGATTTAGACTACACTTATGTTGCAGGTTAGTCTTTAGTCTTTGCCTAATAAAATTTAGCAAAATTGTTGGTTACTTTAAAATTTGAATTTTTTATAAACCTCAAAGCATACAATTCCTATGTAGATCATTAATCATAAGATGATACATGATGCGAAGATGACGATGATGGAATACCAATTCATATGACTCAATCATCAAATGTTACTGTTACTGCTGCAACTATTATTGAAGTAATGCATTTCCACCACCAAAGACCTTACTAACTTATTCGATTGCATTTTTTCTAGAGTATTACAATATTGACGATCCATTCATTGAATGTCGATGTTGTAAGGCATTAATATGGTATAAATAGAGGATGGACAAGCATAGACATTTGACAAATCATAAGTATTCGGTATGGTGTTGAAACAGAAAATTGGAATTGTCATTCTTAAAAGCTCCCCCTGATTTTTTATCAACTCTACTTTTTTATCATGAATCCCTATCTAGCAGAAAATTTCAACAACAAATCAGAGTTTATAACATGATCTTTGCCTTCATGTCTTCTGATGCAAATTCGGATGACAAATACCATAATGGTTGTGAACCATCAACAATACGAATTCAAGGTCAATCTTGTCATTGAATTGGTAGTTTATTGCCACCCGAAGGTCAACCATCAGAATTTGCACGACTATACATCTATGACACAAGGAATGAAGTTCAGAATCATATGAATGCCATAAGGTAACTCAATATGTGACTCATTACGTGTTAAGGCCTGATTTTCCCATTTATCTTATATCTTTGTTTTCTAACTTAATGCATATTTTATTCATATTTATTAGGAACACAAAAAATATTGATCCAGTCATTGTGAAAAAGTTGTCTGAAATGTTGTATTAACATAACACACATGAAAAAAGTTTTCAAATGGAAAATAAATGAATGAATGATGATAATGTACATAATTTGGAATTAAGATTTATCTCTAATATAATCATTGATGGGATGATATACAACCAACCAAATATTTATGAGGCTGCGACATTAATTGTTGGTGATGTTGACACGACTGAGAAAAAAGACATTATAATGCAAACAAAGGTGAACAACTTCAAAGAATAGATGAGTTTCATATAAGTTACCTAGCCTACCAATATACTCAGATATTTTTGTATGGCGAAGTTGGTTATAAACCTTATGTTGCCCATATGGACTTGGAATTAAGATTTATCTCTAATATAATCATTGATGGGATGATATACAACCAACCAAATATTTATGAGGCTGCGACATTAATTGTTGGTGATGTTGACACGACTGAGAAAAAAGACATTATAATGCAAACAAAGGTGAACAACTTCAAAGAATAGATGAGTTTCATATAAGTTACCTAGCCTACCAATATACTCAGATATTTTTGTATGGCGAAGTTGGTTATAAACCTTATGTTGCCCATATGGACTTGGAATAATTTGATGACCATAAACGTAACCAACTTACTATTTGAAAATGGCTTTCATTTTGGATTCAAAACAGGTCAGAAGAGGCAAACATATTATTATCATCTAGGAGATTATTTCAATAATTCTTAGTGTATGGTAACACACAGTTAGAGTCAGAAAGATTGACACACCATCATAACAGCCAGGCTAATCTAAAAATATTGAAATACTAAAATCTCAACAAAGAGGGTGATCAAAGTAAACAACTAGGTTCAAGCATCGGGAAAATAGTGGTTATACCCTCATCATATGTTGGACGTAGAAAATTTATGGATCAATTGTATTATGATGGCATGACAACTTGTAGTAAGATTGGTTTTCCATATTTGTTCATCACACCTACGTGCAATCCAAATTGGCCTAAAATATAAAGAGCGCTTGCCCCTTTTCACTTGAAACCACAAGATATACCGGATATCATTTATAGAATCTTTAAAATGAAGTTTGATTAACTTCCATCAGATTTAACTAAGGAGGGTATTTTAGGGAAAGTTCTTGCATGTAACCTGTGAGTCTTAACCAAATTATGTTTTCATAGTGTTTTGACTATATTTATTATACATAATATCATAATGCTAATTTCAACCTTATTTTATCTTTTATAGATATGCACACCATTGAGTTCTAAAAGAGAGGAATGCCACATGCACACATCATCTTTTTCTGAATCCTTTTAATAAATATCCCACTTCATAAAATATAGATAAAATTATAAGTGCTGAAATATCGTATCCTTTGAAGGGGCCAAAATTGTACAATTTTGTTAAGACTCTAATGGTACATGGCCCTTGTGGTTTGGCCAACAAAAATTCACCATGCATGAAGGAAGGTAAATGTTCAAAGTAGTACTAAAAAAATCCAGATTTCTACTATATTTGATCATGACAGCTACCCTATATATAAAAGAAGAGATAATGGTCACATGATTGAAAAATGAATCATCCTTCATAATGGTCATGTGGCCCAAGTTTGTTGCTGGAGTATGAAGTTTTTGATCAGGTGCCTACCACTGTGCTAAAAGAAATTGTTGATAGAGAAGACACAAAAATTCACCATGCATGAAGGAAGGTAAATGTTCAAAGTAGTACTAAAAAAATTAGATTTCTACTATAGTTGATCAAGACAGCTACCCTATTTACAAAAAGAAGAGATAATGGTCACGCGGTTGAAAAAATGAATCATCCTTCATAATGGTCATGCAACCCAAGTGTATTGTGCTAAAAGGAATTGTTGATAGAGAAGGCACAACTATATTTCCTTATAGTAAAGAACCCTCAACGAGTTACACCTAACACATCATAGGCGCCATCGATCGGGATGTTAATCCCATTAAATTACATCGGTTATGCTAGATAAATAAATCTAACAATCTCCCCCCAGTGACATTCGGGGGGATTCGAACTCATGACCTTGCTCTGATACCAATTTTTGGATCAAGAGTCTACCGCTGTGCTAAAAGCAATTGTTGTTAGTGAGGGTGCAACTATATTTCCTAGAGCAAAGAGCCCTCAATGGGTTGTGTCATACCCCAATTTTGTCCGGGCATATTTACATTTTTCTAAAAAACGATTTCATTTTAATTTGCATCATATGCACAGCATGACATGCATTCCATCATGAATAATAACTAAAATATCAGTCAGAATAAATTTATTAAAAATACAGACAAATCGTTTGAATCATTTCTCAAGAACGTGCAAAAATCAGCGGGTAAAAAGTTTCAAAATTAAAATTGCAGACGCCAGTATTATTAATCTACGGTTCACGTAGTTTAACTTGGTGTGCTCATCAAATTTTTTAGCGACCGTTTCGGCTGCGTTTTGACCCGCCTGAGCCTGTTAACCGGTGAAAATATATTTCAAAATTTAAAGAAACGCTGTATTTTTTCAATAAGTATATTTTGTGCTGATCATTTTAGTGCATCCAATTTAGTTTTTCGAGCAAATTTCCGCCCAACTTTTATTCATTTTTTAGTCGTTTTAAGTTTGTTCTTTCGTCAAAATAGTCAGATTAAATAAATAGAATTTCACATGTTATCATTTTAATTTTATCATGATTATTTTAAAAGTTGTGAATTTTATTTGATTCAATTGATTGAAATTGGTTAAGTCATCTAAAAACAATATTATAGGCATTTCAATTTATTTAAATAGTGTGTGCTTCTTGGTGTGTTTCTTTGATTCGATCCAGACCATCAATTCGAATTAATCAATGGTCCATGTTAAGCAATCCACACTTATCCTAGTTTATCCAATCAAAATTTAGGATTTAATAGTAAGTAATTAATAAATAAAAAATAATTATTATTGAGTGGCTGACACTCTACCACTCCTCAATAATACATCTCTCTCTCTTCTTCCAACGGTAACAAAAAATAATATTAAAAAAAGAAAAGAAAAAGTAATAAGGTCTCCCATCTCTCACTGGCTTCGAGAAAAAAACAAAAAGAGAAAATAATAAAAGAAAAAGAGGTGGGTCGTTCCTCTTCTTCCTGAAGACCCACCTTTTCTCTCACACAGAACCTCTCTCTCTAGAAAAACAGAAAGAAAAGAAAAAATAAAAGAAAGTTCATCCCTCACTCCATTTTTTCCATCGTCCACCGTTCGTCCATAACTAAACCACCAACCCTCAAAACAACTCCGATGTCCGCGCTTCCGCTCAATCCTCCATGACCGGCGAAATCCACACAAACACCGCCGTCCACCGATCTCCTTCACTCTCTCTCCGAGCCGCCTCCGCCATCGCCGGAGAACGCAAACCCGTCATCACATTCGCGCCTTCATCTCTCTCTTTCTCCAACCGCGCACCACCCGGTACAGCCACACAACAAGGCCCATCCGCCTCCGTTTCATTTCGCGAACAACCCCCTCCGGCGAACGCCGTTCCTGCTGTCGCTCCTCCAAACTCAGATCCATTTTGAGAATGAAAAATTAAGAATGATTTTCAAAATATATAGGCAAATAATAATAAAGAATCGATAGGAAATATTTATATAGTTAAATGATTATATATTTAAATAGATTTTCATTTTACTCTAATTTTCTCTTTTATTTTAGATATTAATCAGTGATTATTCATATCTATTAAAAAAACAATGGTTATTCATAAAATAATCAAAAATCATCTAAAAATAAATTATAACAATTTGACTAATGCAATTATTATTGTTTTTTTCTCGATGTGTCAAAGTTCAAGAAAAAAAACTATAAAGAAAATAAACGGGTAAAAAAACTATCATCACTAAGAATTTCACTTCGATACTTTTCAGTGCATGTTTGGTTTTTTAGCGATTAGGAATGGAAAATCATAGTGAAAATTCAGAGTAGTCTAGAAGATGTTAGTAGAGATGACAATGGACAGAGTTTGGGCAGGTACTATAGTACTTATCCCCATACCCGCGATTTGAAAAAATTCTCGTACCCGAGTCCATACCCGCTTGGGTGCCAAAGTTAGCACTCGTACTCGTGCCCTATGGGTATGTAAGTACCCATACTCGTACTCGTGACCCGCATTTCTATTAAAAATAAATAGTTCAATTATAAAATATTATATAATTTTAAGTTTTTAAAAATATTAAAAAAAGTTCAAACAATTTATTATTGAAATAAACGAACACTTATATTAAATATGTAATAGTTTAACATTGATATACGTTTTATAATTGATAGACATACATTTTTATATAATAATATAAATTAAAATATATAAATAAAAATAAAAATACATAAATATATAGTGTGCGGGTATGGGGCGGATGGGTACCAAGGTGCCCGTACACAGTGGCGGAACTGAGGGGGGACGTGGGAAGGCCACGACCACCCCTCAACTTTTTATTTTTTTAATTCATATATATTAAATTACTAAAACATCCTTATTTTAAATTAAAATTAATTTTTATTTTTTATTTTTCATTCAAAATTAGGTTAAAATACAGATAAGGTAAAAAGCTCCTACCTTTCATTTCTTTCTCATATGGGTTTGCTACCGGCACCGGAATTGGAACAGATTAAAGTGATCGGCATCTAACAGGTAAAAAACTTTATTCATTCTTTTATAAAAAGTAACAAATTAAAGTGATTGCTTGATTTGTGTTTTTGAGATTTTTAGGGTTCTTCTTTCTTGATGTGTTAAAATAATCTATATGAGGTTTATTAAGTCAATTCATAACACTGTAATTTACAAATATAGTTATACACTGTAATAAGGTTTATTTAATCATTGTTGCTGCTAATTTCTAATAGTGAAGTTACCGGTATTTGAAAATGGATTAAAGTTGATTAATTAAGTTTATTAATTTTTTTCTCTTTTAATTTGTATGTTCTCTAAATTGATTTTTGGATCTGATATGATATTATAGGAAGAGTAAAGATGAATAATAGGAAAATTGATTATTTTTTCAAAAGGAAAGCATGTGAAATTGAAAGAGAAGAGAGAGATGAAGAAATTATAATCCCGACATCCGAATCTGAAACAGTTCTTGAGAATCTAACAATTGAAGAGCATCATGGTTTTGAAAATTCTTTGGAACGCGATCCTGGAAAGCGTCTTTCGATTTGACAATATCCACCAAATCAAGTGGATGCAATACGAAGAGCTTATCTAAAATGGGGTCCATATCAAATTCATTTAGAAAACTATCATTTGTCCGGTAACGAGGATCATCCAAGAAGGTTTCAACATACTTGGTTTAGCATATTTCCATCATGGTTAGAATATTCACCATCTGAAGATGTCGCATATTGCTTACCATGTTACCTTTTTAACAAAAAAATAAGTGGACGTCCCGGATCACTTGTCTTTATTTCTATGGGTTTTAGAAATTGGAAGAAAGTTAGGAATGAAAAACATTGTTCCTTTCTTAAACACGTAGGGAATGATCCTTGCTCACCACACAACAATGCAATGAAAGCTTGTCAAGACTTGTTGAATCAAGATGGTCATATTAGAAATGTTATTCAAGTGCAAAGTTCAAGTCAAAGAATGAATAATCGGTTACGACTCAAGACTTCAATTGACATTGTTCGTTGGTTAACACTACAAGCTTGTGCTTTTAGGGGTCACGAAGAAAGTAGCAAATCAAGAAATCAAGGTAACTTTCTTGAGTTATTGAAACTTTTAGCATCCTACAATGATGAAGTTGCAAAAGTTGTGTTGGAAAATGCTCCACAAAATTTCAAGTATACTTCACATCAAATTCAAAAAGAGCTCTTGCAAATTCTTTCTAGTAGGGTGAAAAAGAGTATTCGTAAGGAAATTGGTGATTCCAAATTTTGTATCATTGTTGATGAAGCTCGTGATGAGTCAAAAAAGGAACAAATGGCTCTTGTATTAACATTTGTTGATAACGTTGGTTTAATACAAGAGAGATTTTTTGATGTGGCACATGTTAAAGACATCACATCTTAACTCTTAAGGAAGCAATATGTGATATACTTTCTCGATATAACCTTGATGTTTCTAACATTCGTGGCCAAGGGTATAATGGTGCTAGCAATATGAGAGGAGAATGGAATGGTTTACAAGCCCTCTTTATGAAGGATTGTCCTTATGCATACTATGTTCATTGTTTTGCTCATCGATTGCAACTTGCATTAGTTACATCATCAAGAGAAGTCAAACTTGTTCATAAATTTTTTGAGAAGTTGATCTTTGTTGTGAATGTTGTTTGTTCTTCTACAAAGCATCATGATGAGTTACAAGCTGCCCAATTAGAAGAAATTGCTTATTTGTTAGAGATTGATGAGATTGTAACTGGTAAAGGTGCAAATCAAGTTGGTACATTGAAACGAGCTGGAGATACTCGTTGGGGATCACATTACGATTCAATTTCTAGCTTGATAAACATGTATGAAGCAACTTGTTTAGTTTTTAAAAAAATTGCAAAAGATATAGGGAGTTATGCTACACGTGGGGATGCAGATAGTTGTTACAATTACTTGAAGGCATTTGATTTTATATTTATTTTGCACTTGATGAAAGAAATCATGGGAATAACAAATATGCTTTGTCAAGCCTTACAAAAAAAATCAAGATGTAGTTAATGCTATGAACTTGGTTCGTTCAACAAAACATCTTATTCAAGGTTTGAGAGAAAATGGTTGGGATATATTGTTTACTAAAGTGGTATCTTTTTGTGAAAAGCATGGTATTGAGATTCCTGATCTTAATGATGTTCATTCAATAACAAGATTTGGACGCTCCCGTCTTAAAGAGAATCAAGTCACAATTCAACATTATTTTAAAGTTGAAATCTTTTTCACTACCATTGACAAACAGTTACAAGAGTTGAATAACAGATTCAGTGAGCAGGTGTAACACCTCAAAATTTGCCCTCCTTTCTTGGGACAAGCTTAGCATATTGCATTTCATTTTTTAGAATATTAGGCATTTGCATATTGCATAGCATATGGAAATAAAGAAGATCATCCTCCAAAGTCTTTCTCAGAAAATAGAGAGGTTAAGAGATTCAAGCCTGAGGGTCTCATGGATTGATCACTAGCCATCTGAGGGTTTGTGCTTCAATTAGGGTTTCTTGGTTCTTCAAGGAGGTTGAGTATTATCTTGATCGCAAGGATACATCATCATCGTCATGGTTATTGTCATCTGCAAGGGGTTCATTGTTCATGCTCAGATTCCTTAGGATTAGGGTTTTGACCTCTGGTCAACCCTAATCAGTGTCATTCTACCAGTCAGGGTTTCTCAAGGAGATGGGGTTTATTTCTTGGATGGAGATCATATGGTCATTATCTTGGGCTTACAAGAGTTAGGGTTTCATTTTGGAGCCAATTCCTCAAGTGGTTGAGGCTCAAGCTGATCAGAGCACTTCTAAGTCATCTGTCAACTAGAAAGTCAACAGAAAGTCAACTAAGGGCTAGGAGGTGGAGAAATGAGTTTCAACATCTCATTCAGGTCCCAAAGAGGCTTATTCATCATGTCAAATCTCTACATTGAAGAATTTGAAGCCAGTGCAAAAGTTTCCAAAAATGGAAAGTGACCTGTAATTGAAAGTTTCCAAAAATGGAAAGTTTTTGGACCAACTTCAACTCAATTTTCCAACATCAAAGAAGCTTCAAATGATTTTTTGTCTAACATGAAAGTTGAATATCTTTCTCTCCCATTTCCAAAAAGTCCAAGATCATGAATTTATGATGAATGGTTGAGGAGATATGATCAAATCCTTGCCAAGTGTGCTTGGAACTTCAAAAGGGCATATCTTTTTACTCATAATTCCAAATTGAGTGCTCCTTTTTGCCAAATTCTTCTCATGACCTATAATTTCCAAATCTATCATCACATTGCATGAAAATTCATCACATGATCATATGCATATTCATGACCTTTTTGGAGGGAAAATGATAAATTTGAAATTGGTGCATCATGGGAACAAATCACCATTGCCATTGTGTTAATTGGAAGATTTTAAGTGAAATTGATCAGCCATATAGCACTGTTCACGTATGCATGCTCCATACACCTCCATTTTCCAATTTTTGGTCACACACCTTATTTTCACTTAATCTCAACTAAATATGATTAATTTTGATTAAGAGTGGATTAACACAGGGTATATATTCATAATCATAACAAAATTTGAGAGGATTCTAGATCTAGATCTCAAAATTCTCTTTCCCTCCAAAATTTTCTCTCAACCAAAATTCAAAAATCTTCACATAACCTTGCTTTTTTCTTGTATATTCTTGTTCTCTGGTATGGATTTGGTGTAGATCAAGCATTGGATCATCAAAATTGGACCAGAATCGTGTGGTGCAAGCTTAAGAACATAGCAATGGCAATTCAGATTTAAGCAAGATTGAAGCAGTTCCAAGCCTCAATTTCTTCATCAAACTTCATAGCAAGTGATCAGGAGTGTATTGGAAGCTTGCCAAGCCTTGAAACTGCAGATTCCAGAAGTTGATCTTCAAGAGGTCACATTTTCAATCATCTTAATTCTCTATTTTATGGACATGTTAGTGTAGATCTTATCATGCTGGTTAATCTGAGCTAAAATTCATGTGATTTGGTGCATTATTGAGTGAGATACGTGTGATTGAAGTTTTGTGCATCAAATTTATTTTGCTCGATTCTCTCTGTTCATGATGAATTAGTGTGAAATAATAGTCGATCTGTAATCTACATGTCATGACCATTCGAATGATGTACTCATTTTGAAAATCTGGAAAAAAAATATGTTGAATGTCCACTGTTCACCGCCGTCTCCACGAAGGAGACGGTTGTTTCCGCCGTAAGCCCCACTGTGCACGGCCATGGGTACTGTAGCGCTAGGGTTTCTGCAAATTCACTGTAGCGCTCCAAAACGACGCCGTTTTGGTCCAGGCGCGCACATGCTTCGATCCTCCACTCTGCCACTTTTTTCAAATTAAATCCATTTTCTTCATTTCATTACTTCTTCATGTTTTTGCAATTTTTATTTCATTTTTTCCATGATCTTCAAAAAATCATAACTAATAGTAGAATAATCCAATTAATTCCGGGTTTTTTCCTACATGATCCTTGAAATGTCTAGAATTTTATGGTTTTGATTTTATGATTTTTCCATTTCTGGATTTTGAATTGTGGCTGATTATGTGGACATGTATGCTTTTGTGACCTTGCCTCATTCTCTCTATCATGAAATGCTCATAAATGATCCAAATGCCATGAAATTTTGCATGATGACTGTTAGCATGTTGATGGATTTGTGTGATTTTATTTGGAATTTTTTGATATTGTCTTCACTGTTTGGGACACATGTACTTTAGGTGTGACAATTTGTGTCACACAATTGGTTGGTTTGCTTATGCATTTTCATTTCCATATCAATTGATCTCTTTTGTTTACAATTTTTGGTATGCTAATTGTGTTTGATGTGTTGAATGCTCATGAAAATTTCCAGAATTGTTTAAGGTATTTCTGATTTAATGTGCATTTTCTCATCTTGCATGTCCAATTGATGATCATGTTGTGTGCATTGCCTTCTCTTGCTTGTTACATGACTTTGCTTGATGATTTTGATTTGTTCCTTTTTAGGACATATTCATGATTGTTTAAATATTATTCATGTTAAGTTTTAGCTTTTGTTTTGGTTTTTTACTTCACTTTTGACCCTAGGCTTTGCCTTAGGGGTTTAAACTCACATTTTGAGCTGTGTTTCAGGTTTCAAGCAATTGGCCACATTGGTTGATATGATCTCATCACTTGAGATATAAGTTGTTTTGGTTGACTAACCTTGCTGTTTTGTATGTCTTGTGGATGATGAATCACTTTAGTTTGCTTGCATATTATGCCTTGCATTGATGTTGTCTGATGATTGATTGTCTCACTGTTGGATTTTCTGATTGTTTTGTCTGAACACTATACTGATTGTTTGGTTGTTTACACAGGTACTTTAGCCGCTTTAACTCATTGCTTGAGTTGCTTTGCTTTGCTTGTGGTTGGCATACCACCTAGGTAACTTCCTATTCTCCATGTAGTCTGGAAGATCTGTCATGTTATTTTGGCAGGCACCTGTCTGAAGCCCTCCTTAAGGGGCAATGCTTGTGCTTGCTTATCTTTGTGCCTTGTACATATAAAGACCTCCTAAGTGAAGAGGCATTGGCAGATAAAAGGGATGTGCAATCCATCCCCTGCTATTCAGTTGTGTCTTTCATCTTGCTCACACCATGTGTTGATGCACTTTGAATAAAAACCCAAAATCTTGTTGTGTCAGTCATGTGGAATAGAGTCCCACATTCTGGACTCCCACACATTCTTTGATTCAAGCTCACCCAGGCCCGGGTTAAGAGCTATGAGGCATAACCCTCATCTCCAGTTCATCTGCTCACCCTAACTCTCAATGTTAGAGGTTAAGAGCCTGACCACCCATTCCAGTATTTGGCTTGTTTGTCAAGGTCGATATGACCCCTTGACTAAAGCCCAACCTTGCTTGAGCCCCTTTGGTTGTGTATAGTGTGTGCTAATTGCTTTTGATGTTTATCTGTTTTGCTTCTCATCTCCTTTCTGTAGGAGTCGTATGATCAACTTTCGAGGAAGTTGAACGTACGTAGAGATAGACTTAAGTTGACTCACTGCCTGTGTGAGTCAAACTCTTGTTAGAGACTTCAATATAGGGATCATTTATATGACAACTTCTAGGTTCGAGTCGTAGTCTCCCTTTTAGTTGTTATCTCCCTAGTCTCTGGTTAGGATAGGAATTTCTCCCCTGTTCAGGGGAACTACGTCGCCCTGATCCTCATACCAGATGAGGTACGTAGGCAGGAGATAAGCAGATCTCTCTGGGCGCCCTTTTTCTTTTTCAATCCCCTTGTGTGTGTTTGGAGTCTGACGTAAGTCCAGCGATTGGCAGTCGGTTTCCTGTGTGTGTTTGTTTGGTTGGAGTCTGACATAAGTCCAGCGATTGGCAGTCGGTTTCCTGTTTGTGTTGGTTTGTTCGGAGTCTGACGTAAGTCCAGCGATTGGCAGTCGATTTCCTGTTTGTGTTTGTTTGTTCGGAGTCTGACGTAAGTCCAGCGATTGGCAGTCAGTTTCCTGTTTGTGTTTTGTTTGGCGTGCGTTAGCCAAACTACGGTAGCTCTGATTCTCATTCCAGATGAGATACGTAGGCATATGATGTGATATCCTAGCAAGCCCGTTCCCTTTTTCTTCCATCTGTGTTTTATTCCAGTGTGTGTGCATTCTTTGAGCAGTTTTAACAACCTTATTATTTTCTTCTGAGCGTGGATCCCGTCGAGTACGACGGACGTGAGGGGTGCTAATACCTTCCCCTTGCGTAACCGACTCCCGATCCTAGTAATCTCCGGTCGTAAGACCATTTCCTTTCCAGGTTTACTTCGAGCGTTTCCTTTCCCTCCGTTGGGATAAATAACGCACGGTGGCGGCTCTGTTTGTTTTGTCTTTTTCCGCCGGTTGTTTTTCGCGTTGCGACAGCTGGCGACTCTGCTGGGAACAATAGAAGTTGACCTCTTGCTGGTCCATCTTCCTTAAGCGAGTCAATCCTAGCGCTCTCTAGGATAGTTTTGGTTGCTTGTGTTGCTTTATTTATTGCAATTATGATTATTATACTGTGTTTGTATATATTTGCATATGTGTTTGCATGCATCATATTATCATTGTGCTGGATTCTGTACAGGTTGATTCCTCTGATTTGGGGTGGGTGTTCTGAGTGGGGCTAAAACCCAGGCCCGAGTATACACCTAGGATTAGTGTGGTCTCACGTTTCCTAACATGTTGGATCAGTATGTTGTTGCGACGTGACATACCACAAGTCGGACGAGGTTCTTTTGAGAGAGTTCTTCCGGGTGGAGTATTCCACTTTGGTTGAGTTATCTCATCTGAGCTGTTGACTTCGGTGACCGTTCTTTCCCGGATCTTTGGTTTAGAGGATCTTATGAGAGCTGCAGCGGCACACCCGAAATGGCAAACCCGTTGAGTATCTTGTCCGATTGTCGAGACCATTATCCGCCTTAGGATGACCTGATTAGAATTCACCTGTGAGGGGAGGGTTTGATTCCTACAAATGCATGTTCTGATGGTGACTTTGATGGTGACTAATGGTTCAGTTCTTGATCAGAGTCCTATTTATAAGTCGGATTTATGGATTTATTTCTGAGACGCCGGAGTTCTGTCCGTGATATTTATCAGTGGGGATCCGTTTATTTCAGGATTCCCTGGGCTGGTTCAGAGGATCTTGTGGTTATTTATTCAGAGGACTTTCTGGTGATGATGGTGATGTATCCTTAGGTTCCATTTATTTCGGAACTTTTGAGGGGGATTTATGGTTACTCAGTACCTCAGATGGTTGTGATCAGTTCAGAGACCAGGGCTTCAGTGCAGTTGATGTTCGGATGACTTGGAGGATGGCACAGCGCATTGCATTCATGCATCAACATCATTCATATTTTGCATTTATCTGCATCTAACTCATGTTTATCCATATGCAGGGGACATTCTTGATCGAGATCCTGGTTGAGAGACTTCTTTGTTTCAGACATGAGGCCCAGCTTGAAAGATGACGTCGTCTACAGTTTCTTCAATCCAGAGATTGATGTGTTGAAGGATATGATAGCATTGATTACACCTGACCATGTGGGGATGTTCCGTGAGACTCACGGTGGTATTCTGAAGGTGGTTTTCAGGCTTACTGATACAGATAAGAGTGCCATCCACACTTTTCTCCAGTTCTATGACCCGGGCTTGAGATGCTTTGTTTTCCCGGATTACTTGTTGGGGCCTTTGATGGAAGATTATGCCAGTATCCTGGGTATTTCGATCAGAGACCAGATTCCGTTCTATGTCACTAAGGATGAACTTGATGTTGCTGAGATTTCTCGTGCTCTTTATTTGAGCTCAGAGGTGACTAAGGGGGGTTTGAAGGAGAAGGGAAAGTTGCCCGGTTTCCATCTGAGTTTCTTGGAGGCTAAAGCCAAGGAGCATGCTGTTGTGGGTAATTGGAAGGCTGTTTGTGCTTTGCTTGCTGTCAGCATTTACGGAATCATCATGTTCCCTAATCAGAAGAACTTTGTGGACATTAATGCCATCAGGCTGTTTGTGCAGAGGAATCCTATTCCTACCCTGGTTGGAGATGTCTATTACTCGGTCCATAATCGGAACGAGAAGCGGCGTGGGGGATTGATTCGATGTTGTGCTCAACTGTTGTACAAGTGGTTCATGGGATATCTGCCTTCCAGAGGTGCTTTTGTTTCTCTTGATCCCACAGTAATTGGGCGACCAAGTTAATGGGTTTGCAAGCCAAGGACATAGCTTGGACTCACAATGGTATGGCTGGGCGAAAATTCATTTACAGTTGTGGGAGTCTTCCCAATGTGCCTCTTATAAGAGTTCAGGGTTGCATTAATTACAACCTGACGCTTCTTAGGAGACAAATGGGGTTTGCCATGGAGGTTCCTCCTCTCGAGTGTGAGATTCAGGAGTCTTTCTACTTCCCTGCTGAGGGTAATCCGTCACAGATGAGGTAAGTGTCCGGGGCATGGCGCAATATTCAGAGGAAGGGCAAGGTTCCTTTTGGTAAGGTTAATAGCAGGTCTCTTTCTCCATTTGATGATTGGCTTAGGAAGAGGATTGAGCTCACACATTTACCATTCCCTGGGGGTGATCCTTGGTGTCCTTTGATTGAGGGGCTGCGTTCTTCTGTCAGCATGGAAGAGTTCCTTGAGATGAAGAAAGCCAGAGATCAGTTGCAAGCAGAGAAGACTGAGTTGGAGATGAGTGGTGCTAGAATTCAGATGGCTAATCAGGAAATCAAAGGGAGAATAGAAGATCAGGATAAGAGACATGCCATTGAGGTGAAGCGCTTTGAGATAGACACCGCCTATTACCGCAAAGTCAGCCAAGCGTTAGAGTCATCTACAAAGGAGCATGACATTACCAAGGAGAAGTTAGCTAGAGCTTTGAGCGTCATTGAAGATGAGAAGAGGAGGCAGATCCTTGTGAAGAATCAGAGAGAAGCCAAAGTCAAAGTCCTTATCGCCGAGTGGGAAGCAAAGTTGAAGATTAAGGAAGAAGAGAACGTGAAGGTTATTACTGAGAGAGATCACTATATTGCTGAGAGGGATCATTATTTCCGACAGATGAAGATTCACCAGAAGGAGATAGGAAGACTGCAGCAGGAGAACACTGAGCTCAGGTTCGCCGTAAAGTTTACCAAGATGGTTGATGATGTAGGGCCTTCTGTGGGACCTTCGTCAGATTAGACTTTTGTTATCATGTGTTGGATTACCGTCAGGCCTGTTGACGGAATTCACTTGTTTGTGTTTTCTTTCTGATTCTGGAGAATTGTACTTTGATTTGTATCAGCCTGATGTATGACTCTTGCACGTGTAGTGCACTCTTGATATACAGTGGTTATTATCATTCAGTGATGAATCTTCAAGCTTTATTTGCTTCCTACACACTCACATGGCACACACATGGTCGGGTGATATCTTTGCTAAATCATATTTCTCTGCTTTGTATGGCAAGACCAGATGATTTACATCAGAATGTTGCTGGCAAATTATTATCTGTCTCGATGAAACCAGGATCGAAAGACAGAGTGTCCCTCATATGGATAGACATTGCATTCATGCATAATCATAATAACTTGTCTTCTATTTTGCAGGTGTCAGTTTCTAACGTGCTTGATTGTTTCAGGAATCATTGCTCGCGCACGTAGAATCATTCCTTTGCACGTAGCACGCCCGCACAGATACCCTACCAGGCGCAACAAATCCAAACTGATGGATCTACCCAACACAGATATTCTCGAGTTGAAGGAGAAAATAGGTGAGCTGATAAACGTCATGCAAGGGTTGGCGTTGGGACAGAAAGCACTTGCTGATAAGGTGGAAAAGCTCGAGCGGGCTTCGGCTGCCAACAGTGGTAATAATCAGGAGGGTGTTTCCAACAATGGTCTCGGTGGATCAAGAGATGGAGGAGATCTCAGAAAGAAGACTATTGTTGGGGTGGTGATCAATATTGGTGGTGGTTTTGGTGCTACTACAGGCGGTGGACCAGGTCCTGTAGTCAACAATCTGAAGGATAGTCTGTTTCCTCCTTTCTTTGGGGCTGAGGAGGATAGAGAGGAAGACAAAGAAGCGGATCAGTTCTCCATGCTGAATGAGCAATTCGGTCAATATGGTGTTCAACCACCAAACAAAGAAATTCAGGTGCTGGCGGAGAAAATCAGGGCTCTGGAAAGTTATGCTACTTCGGGGGTCGTCAACATGTCGAACATGGGGCTGGTTGAGGGGATTGTGATCCCGCAAAAGTTTAAAGCGCCTGCGTTTGACAAGTATAATGGGAGTTCTTGCCCGGAAACTCATCTCCAGGCTTTCGTCCGAAAGATTTCTGCTTATACAATGGACCAGAAGCTTTGGATGTATTTCTTCCAAGACAATCTATATGGTGGGTCTTTGGAATGGTACACCAAGCTAAGGTCATCTGATATCAAGAACTGGCAGGATCTTGGTGATGGGTTCTTTAAACAATACCAATTTAATGCTGATATGGCTCCTAGCCGTACCCAATTGCAGGGTATGTCTCAGAAGCCTAATGAGGGGTTTAAAGAATATGCACAGAGATGGAGGGAGTTGGCTGCCCGAGTCCAACCTCCGTTGGTAGATCGGGAGATGTCTGATCTGTTTATGGGTACCCTTCAGGGGACGTTTGCTGAAAGAATGGTGGGATGCCCTGTTACCAACTTTGCTGATATTGTGGTGGCTGGGGAAAGAATAGAAAGCTGGTTGAAGCTGGGAAAGATACAGGGTAGTGCTTCGTCGTCTGGATCGAAGAAGCCCTTTGGTAATGGCCAGAGAAAGAAGGAGGGTGATACAAGTGCTGTGTATACCCAGAGGGGACAAGGTAGGGATCGTTACTACCAGCACACTGCTGCGGTAACCATTCCTGCTGATAATTAACCTGCGCAACAACATCAACAACAACAACAACCATAGCAACGACAACCATTTCAACAAAGACCGCAGAGGGCCGGGTATCAGGTGAGAGGACGAATGAATGATCGTCAATTTGACAGACCACCTGTGACATACTCATTCTTGCTGAAGAAGTTAAAAGATTTGGGGTTGGTCCAGCTGAGGACGTTTGCTCCGTTGAGACCTGACCAGAGGCCGGCCAGTTTTGATGAGAATGCCAAATGTGAATTCCACTCTGGTGCCCCTGGACACAATGTGGAGAATTGTAAAGCTTTTAAGTATGTTGTCCAAGACCTGGTGGATTCTAAAGCTATCAACTTTGCACCATCTCCAAATGTGAATGCTAATCCCATGCCCGCGCATGGTCAAATGGGGGTGAATGCAATTTCTGAGGATAAGGGCCGAATCTGGGTGGCGAATGTGGACCGGTTAAAGACTCCATTGGCTGAGGTCAAGAGACAATTGTTGAAGAATGGGGTCTTCCCGGGCTGTGGTGATTGTTGTGTCGCTTGCACTGTTGTCCCTGATGGGTGTGCTTTGTTGAGGGAGGCTGTCCAGAAGATGATGGATGAGGGAAGCCTCAGGTTTGAGAAGGTTGATTTGGGAAAGGAGGATGTCTCCACCATAACCATCTACTTCGATCCGGTTGACTTGTCAGCGCTGGCAGATGCGGCTCCAGTTACCATCACGGTACCTGGGCCAATTCCTTATGATAATGATGATGTTGTACCGTGGCATTATGGTGGAGAGGTCTATTGCAATAGGGAGAAGTTGGATGATCAGACTGCGGATGAAACCACCGTTTCAAAGGTGGATAATGCCGGACCCAGTGGTTTCACTCGTAGTGGAAGGTTGTTTGCACCGGACGCTTTAAGGAGTGGAGAGGGAGAAAAAGAAAAGAAAGATAAGGCCGAGGCTTTAGCCAGGGCAAGAGGGAAGCAGATGGTAAGTGAGGGTACTCCTGTGGTGACACCGGCGCCTGTAGGACCGGAAAGAGAACTTGATGATGAAGCTGAAGAATTTTTGAGAATCATCAAGAAGTCAGAGTATAAGCTTGTTGACCATCTGCACAGGACGCCGTCTAAGATCCCAATCTTGTCCTTACTGCTGAGCTTCGAGGGGCATAGGGAGGCTTTGTTGAAAATACTGAAGAGAGCCTATGTTCCCCAGGAGATAACGATTAATCAGCTAGAGACGGTGGTGTCCAACGTTAATGCCAGCCATGGGTTGGGTTTTACTGATCTTGATTTGACGGTGGATGGGCGTAATCATAATAGGGCATTACACATTGCAATGGAGTGTAAAGGAGCAGTGCTTTCGCACGTATTGGTGGATATCGGCTCATCACTCAATGTGTTGCATAAGAAGGCCCTGGCAAAGCTGGACTGTGAAGGGTTGATCTTGACGCCCACGGACCTGATAGTTAGAGCTTTTGATGGCTCAAAGCGGGCTGTGTTTGGAGAAGTGGAGCTCCCGGTGAAGATTGGGCCCGAGGTGTTTAAGTCTGTATTCTATGTCATGGATATTCAGCCGGCATACAGTTGCCTGTTGGGTCACCCATGGATACATGCTGCTGGGGCAGTGACTTCGACTTTGCACCAGAAACTGAAGTACATCTGGGACGGGCAGGTCGTCACCGTTTGTGGGGAAGAAGACATATTCGTCAGCCACCTATCATCGTTCAAATATGTGGAGATGGACGGTGAAATTGTTGAAACGCCAAGTCAGGCATTCGAAACCATCAAGGTGGAGAGTGCTCTCTTCGCCAAAGAAGAAGAGAAGCCGTCCATTTCTTCATACAAGCAGGCTGCTGAGGTGATGAAGAATGGAGAAGCTCCTGGTTGGGGGAAGATGATGGACATAGCCGCCAAGAAGGACAAATTTGGAGTGGGTTATCAGTCGGGCTGAGGTTCGTCTGGGCAGAATAAGGGTCGTCGCCAAACATTCACGTTCACCAGTGCTGGAATGCTGGATCCAAATCACATCTGTATGGTGGGTGAGGAGGTCGACAGTGATTGCGAGCTAGATCAATGGATAAAACCGTGCGTACCAGGGATGGAGATCCAGAACTGGAAGGCCGAAAAGATCATCACTGTCACTCTACGTGAAGAGTAATATTTCTTGTTTTTCAATTCCGTCTGCATGAAAGCCATACGTTTTGCCCGAAACGTAATGGTTCATTGTAAGGGCCACCTCATATGTTTCATTTTGCAAAATTTACATTATAAATAAAAGGATGTTTTTCATTAAAAGAGGTGTTCCCTGTTTTTCGTTTATTTTTGCAGTTTAATAAAAACAAAAATAAAAATGGCAATGTTTTCATTTTTTTTTTCAATTTGTCTCGCTCTGGTTCTAAAGCAATGCATGAATCAATATTCATGCAGATGCGATCTTTCTCCGGATCTCATTGATAACAATCCTGTTACACCTTCATATGACTTCGACAATCCGATCTATCATACCGAAGAAGAAGGCGAAGAAGATTGTGAACTGCCGGAGGAATTAGCCAGGTTGTTAAAACAAGAGGAGAAGGTGATTCAGCCGCACGAATAGCAAGTTGAGATTGTGAATCTGGGTACCGACGAGGTCAGGAAAGAGGTGAAAGTTGGGGCTGCTTTGGAGGCAAATGTTAAGAGCAGAATGGTAGCATTGTTGAAAGAGTATGTTGATATCTTCGCCTGGTCTTATCAAGATATGCCAGGGTTGGATACCGATATTGTTGTGCACAAGTTACCATTGAGAGCAGATTGTCCTCCAGTGAAGCAGAAGTTGCGCAGAACTCGACCCGATATGGCCATGAAAATTAAAGAGGAAGTGCAGAAGCAGTTGGATGCTGGTTTCCTCGCTGTCACTAATTATCCACCTTGGGTCGCAAATATTGTGCCGGTGCCGAAGAAAGATGGGAAGGTGAGAATGTGTGTGGACTACCGGGATTTGAACAAATCTAGTCTGAAGGATGATTTTCCGTTACCTCACATTGACGTGTTGGTAGATAATACAGCTCAGTTCTCGGTGTTTTCCTTCATGGATGGCTTTTCTGGCTATAATCAAATCAAAATGTCGCCAGATGATATGGAGAAAACAACGTTCATCACATCGTGGGGCACTTTTTGCTATAAGGTGATGCCATTTGGTCTCAAGAACGCCGGTGCTACCTATCAGAGGGCCATGGTGACTTTGTTTCATGATATGATTCATCATGAAATCGAATGCTATGTTGATGACATGATAGCAAAGTCCCCAACAGAAGAGGGGCATCTGGTATATCTGGCCAAGCTGTTTGACCGGCTGAGACAGTTCAGACTGAGGTTGAATCCGAATAAGTGCACTTTCGGGGTGCTGTCTGGTAAGTTGTTGGGGTTTATTGTAAGCGAAAGAGGAATCGAGGTTGATCCTGCTAAAGTAAAAGCAATACAAGAAATGCCTGAACCGAGAACAGAGAAGGAGGTTCGTGGTTTCTTAGGTAGATTGAACTACATTTCACGATTCATATCTCACCTAACAGCCACGTGTGAACCGATTTTTAAATTATTGAGAAAAGATCAAACGGTCGGGTGGAATAATGATTGCCAAGTGGCATTTGAAAAGATAAAAGAATATTTGCAGGAGCCTCCGATTCTGATGCCTCCTGTGGAGGGACGACCGTTAATTATGTACTTGACAGTCCTCGAGGGGTCTATGGGGTGTGTACTGGGGCAGCATGACGAGTCTGGTCGAAAAGAGCATGCGATTTACTACCTTAGCAAAACGTTTACCGACTGTGAAACAAGATATTCACTGCTCGAGAAAACTTGTTGCGCTTTGGTATGGGTTGCTAGCCGACTGAGACAATATATGCTGGTTCATACCACTTTATTGATTTCCAAGATGGATCCGATCAAGTATATCTTTGAGAAGCCAGCATTGACCGGACGAGTTGCGAGATGGCAGATGATTTTGACTGAATATGATATCCAGTATACCTCTCAGAAAGCAATCAAGGGGAGTGTATTGTCTGATTACCTCGCCCAGCAACCCATTGAGGATTATCAACCGATGAAGTTTGAGTTCCCTGATGAGAACATCATGTTTCTCAAATCGAAAGATTGTGAGAAACCTATCCCGGAGGAGGGGCCTGACCCTGAATCCGAATGGATTCTGATGTTTGATGGGGCCATTAACATGAATGGTAGTGGAGTTGGTGCTGTTTTGGTTACGCCGAAAAGATCCCACATTCCTTTTGCTGCCCGACTAACGTTTGAGTGCACCAACAATGTGGCTGAATACGAAGCTTGTATCTTGGGGATCGAAGAGGCGATTGATTTGCGGATCAAGAACCTTGTTATATATGGAGATTCAGCTTTGGTTGTGAATCAGGTTAACAGAAAATGGTATACGCATCAATCTCATTTAATTCCATATCGGGATTATACGAGGAGATTGTTGACGTTTTTCACCAAGGTGGAGTTGCACCATGTACCGAGAGAAGAGAATCCTTTGGCAAATGCTTTGGCTACTCTGGCTGCCTTGATTAAGGTGCAAAGGCGGAATCAGTTCCCTAGTGTTGAGGTGGGACGTCTGGATAGACCGGCTTATGTGTTTGCTGTTGACATAGCACCTAATGATGAGAAGCCGTGGTACTACGATATCAAGCACTATCTGGAAACCCAAGAATATCCTGAGGGAGCATCCAAGAAGGATCGAAAGACTCTGAGGAGGTTGGCCATGGTGTTCTATCTGAACAAGGATGGGGTCTTGTACAAGCGGAATTTCGATTGGGTCTTGCTCATATGTGTTGATGATAAAGAAGCAAGCCAATTGATGAAGGAGGTTCATGAGGGGTCGTTTGGTACCCACGCCAGTGGGAATGCAATGGTGAAGAAGCTGTTAAGGGCTGGATATTATTGGATGACAATGGAGGCCCAATGTTTCAATTTCGTGCGGAAGTGTCATAAATGTCAGATTTATGCTGATAAGGTGCACGTGCCTCCAAACCCGTTGAGTTTAATGTCGTCTCCGTGGCCGTTTGCTATGTGGGGCATTGATATGATCGGAAAGATTGAGCCTACGACTTCGAATGGGCACCAGTTTATATTAGTGGCTATTGATTACTTCACCAAGTGGGTGGAAGCAGACTCTTATGCGAACGTGACGAAGCAGGTCGTTGCCAGATTCCTCAAGAGAGACATCATTTGCAGATATGGGGTTCCCGAGAGAATCATTACTGATAATGGTTCTAATCTGAACAATAAGATGATGGCAGAATTGTGTCGGGAATTCAAGATTGGGCATCACAATTCTTCTCCCTATCGTCCGAAGATGAATGGGGCGGTTGAGGCAGCCAATAAGAATATAAAGAAGATTGTGCAGAAGATGGTCGTGACCTATAACGCCATTCTCGCTTTTGTATGGAATGGAAGTCGTGCTACTGGTTGAGGTTCAGATTCCATCGTTGAGAGTCCTGATGGACGTGAAATTGCAAGAGGCTGAATGGGTAAGGAATCGGTACGGAGAGTTGAGCCTGATTGAGGAAAAGAGGTTGGCGGCCATTTGTCATGGGCAGTTATACCAACAGCGGATGAAGCGTGCTTTTGACCGAAAGGTGCGGCCTCGGGTGTATCATGTGGGAGATATGGTGCTGAAAAGGATCCTTCCTCCTCAAAACGATCGTAGGGGAAAGTGGACACCCAATTATGAAGGTCCATTCGTGGTCAAGAAGGTTTTCTCTGGCGGAGCCTTGTTGTTGACGACCATGGATGGCGAGGATTTCCCATCCCCTGTGAATGCGGACGCAGTTAAAAAATACTTCGTATAAGAGACCCGCTGGACGAAAAGAATAAAATAGTCCAGGCAAAAATGGGCATCCTGGCGAACCAAAAAAAAATGAAAAAAGGTTCGGGCAAAAATTAGGGATAAAAAGAAAAACTGTACACCCGGCAAGTCGAAAACCCCACAAGGGCGGCTTGGGCAAAAAAGGGTATCCCGGTGGACTGAAAACCCGAAGGGGCGGTCCAGGCAAAAGAGGGATTGAAACGAACAACTGCGTCTAGCATGATCGTTTGTGTTTTGGTTAAGACACCTTGGATAATCCCCGACAGGGATCGGTTGGAAACGTCTTGTTCAGAAGGCAGAAAGTGCGGAGAGTCTTGAGGATATATGGGGTGTAACCGAGTTGGAACTTGATGAGATCGCGGGTTCACATTGCCATTAGGATAGATTTTTCCTTTTGTGTGCAATTACCTCTTTTCGGGAATTGCTTCCTGTGTATTGCTCAGTTTCGAGCCACACCTTTTTCAATCAATAAAATGCATATTCAGTCAAATAATTTTGTTTTTGTGTTCATAACCGCTTTGATTGCAAAAACATCCGTTTATTTTGATAAATAATCTTTGCATTTTGAGACATGGAGATCCCTTCCAATGCATGTTTATAAGATTGAAAACTTGAAATCTTATTCGGAAGGTTGAGTGATCCAGGTGTTGAAATCTTTGCACGCCTAGGGCACGTTTTTATCTAACGATCTCTGTTGCAGGTGCTGTTAGATATTTTCACTCACTTGCAGGTTGTGACGTGAAGCTTTTGACAAAAGATCCCCGTGGAGTCCAGTCAGGGACAAGAGAAATAGAAGAACGGTGAAAAGACGACGGAAGAACGTACGACGATCCTGGAGGGTTAATCAAGAAGACTCTTCAAAGTCTGAGGACTGGAAAGTTTGTATGAATCCAGGGAGTTCGATCTTCGTGGAGTACGGAGAAGGCGAGAATACAAGGTGATGAATCAGAAAAGTCCAGACGAGTCTGGGAGCTCTCAAAAGTGGAAAGCTGACACTGGATTTAGATGGTGAATACCAGGGTTCGACGAGTCGATGGGTGTTCTGTGCCAGACTTTCCTTATTTCCCCAAGTAGAGTCGGGATTGTTACATCCCCAGCAGATTCAAGGTCTGTGTCTTCCCTAGCAGGGTCGGGATGGTTATCTCCCCAACAGGTTTGAGATCGGTGTTTCCTCAACAGCCAGGCCTGAAGGTTGCTATTTCTCCAGCAGAGGTGTCTATTGGTAGTTGTTTCCCCTAGCACGGCGGAGCTTGTTAGTTCCCCAGCAAGTCGAGGATTGTTGTTTCCCCGCAGAGTGCGTTGGTGGTTGGTTCCCCAGCGAGGTTCGCAAGCGGATCGGGTTCAGTGGAGGCCATCCCTGGTGAGGGTTGTCCTTTCCCCAACAGTAGTGCTATTCCCCAGCAGGGTGGAGATTGGAGTGTTATCGAGTTCCTCAGCGGAGTGCCTGCCCCCAGAAGAGTCCCTTGAGGGGGATACTTTTTATGCATTCATCATTTAGATAAGCATAACATATTGCATAGCTAATTGCGTAGCATTTCCATAATTATGAAGCATTGCGCTAAAAAATCATGCATCATCATTGCAAGCATAAACTAGTCTCAAGCCGTGGTTACTGTTTGAGGATTGGTTTCGCCAGATGGTGAAGATGTTACTCTGAGGAGTTCGGCATCGTGATTTTGGATCAACAGTATTCCCCAGTAGTGCGATATTGGAGGAATGATTTCTGTCGGGCGGAGATGGAAATGATAATCAAAGAAGTTTCGGGGTTCAAGAAAGGAAAAAAAAAGAGAAGGAGAATAATCCCCAGCTGAGCGCAAATTGGTCGTTCATAGTGGATTAAGTAGGGATGGCATGCTCCTGGCTTATTATCCCCAGCATAAGTCATTGGCCCACGTGCCGTCTCATTCATCACTTTATCTTATTGTTGCCGATGCTGACCGGCATGAGATTTTCCGATGTGCAGATCGAAGAAGCTTCCGAAGTTCAGATCGATGCAGCTTGCGGCATTCAGGCCAGGTTTCCGGTGTTCAGGCCGAGGTGGGTATTCAGACCAGATTTTCCGATGTTCAGATCGAAAAAGCTTCCGAAGTTCAGATCGATGCAGCTTGCGGCATTCAGGCCAGGTTTCCGGTGTTCAGGCCGAGGTGGGTATTCAGACCAGATTTTCCGATGTTCAGATCGAAAAAGCTTCCGAAGTTCAAATCGATGCAGCTTGCGGCATTCAGGCCAGGTTTCCGGTGTTCAGGCCGAGGTGGGTATTCAGACCAGATTTTCCGATGTTCAGATCGAAGAGGCTTCCGAAGTTCAGATCGATGCAGCTTGCGGCATTCAAGCCAGGTTTCCGGTGTTCAGGCCGAGATGGGTATTCAAACCAGGTTTCCGGTGTTCAGGCCGAGATGGGTATTCAGACCAGGTTTCCGGTGTTCGGGTCAAAGGGGGCATTCAGGCCAGGTTTCAGGTATTCAGACTGACGAGCGGCGTTCAGGCCATGGTGGTTCCTGTGTTACCATTTATTTTGGTATCCAGGTCAACGTTCTTTTCGGTATTCAGGCCGAATTTCTCTGTACCAGACGGATTCTTCTTTTGAGATTGCTCATTGCCGATTCTGACAGGCATTGTTAATTATTTTCCCCAGCGGAGTGCAAATTGTTCGTCTGTTCTTGGTATTCAATCACTCTTCACCCTGATCATCTGAAAGTCGAGGCTATTCATATCGACATGTTCACAGTGGATTGAATAGGGGCAGCTGTAACACCTCAAAATTTGCCCTCCTTTCTTGGGACAAGCTTAGCATATTGCATTTCATTTTTTAGGATATTAGGCATTTGCATATTGCATAGTATATGGAAATAAAGAAGATCATCCTCCAAAGTCTTTCTCAGAAAATAGAGAGGTTAAGAGATTCAAGCCTGAGGGTCTCATGGATTGATCACTAGCCATCTGAGGGTTTGTGCTTCAATTAGGGTTTCTTGGTTCTTCAAGGAGGTTGAGTATTATCTTGATCGCAAGGATACATCATCTTCGTCATGGTTATTGTCATCTGCAAGGGGTTCATTGTTCATGCTCAGATTCCTTGGGATTAGGGTTTTGACATCTGGTCAACCCTAATCAATGTCATTCTACCAGTCAGGGTTTCTCAAGGAGATGGGGTTTATTTCTTGGATGGAGATCATATGGTTATTATCTTGGGCTTACAAGAGTTAGGGTTTCATTTTGGAGCCAATTCCTTAAGTGGTTGAGGCTCAAGCTGATCAGAGCACTTCTAAGTCATCTGTCAACCAGAAAGTCAACAAAAAGTCAATTGAGGGCTAGGAGGTGGAGAAATGAGTTTCAACATCTCATTCAGGTCCCAAAGAGGCTTATTCATCATGTCAAATCTCTACATTGAAGAATTTGAAGCCAGTGCAAAAGTTTCCAAAAATGGAAAGTGACCTGTAATTGAAAGTTTCCAAAAATGGAAAGTTTTTGGACCAACTTCAACTTAATTTTCCAACATCAAAGAAGCTTCAAATGAATTTTTGTCCAACATGAAAGTTGAATATCTTTCTCTCCCATTTCCAAAAAGTCCAAGATCATGAATTTATGATGAATGGTTGAGGAGATATAATCAAATCCTTGCCAAGAGTGCTTGGAACTTCAAAAGGGCATATCTTTTGACTCATAATTCCAAATTGAGTGCTCCTTTTTGCCAAATTCTTCTCATGACCTATAATTTCCAAATCTATCATCATATTGCATGAAAATTCATCACATGATCATATGCATATTCATGACCTTTTTGGAGGGAAAATGATAAATTTGAAATTGGTGCATCAAGGGAACAAATCACCATTGCCATTGTGTTAATTGGAAGATTTTAAGTGAAATTGATCAGCCATATAGCACTGTTCACGTATGCATGCTCCATACACCTCCATTTTCCAATTTTTGGTCACACACCTTATTTTCACTTAATCTCAACTAAACATGATTAATTTTGATTAAGAGTGGATTAACACAGGGTATATATTCATAATCATAATAGAATTTGAGAGGATTCTAGATCTAGATCTCAAAATTCTCTTTCCCTCCAAAATTTTCTCTCAACCAAAATTCAAAAATCTTCACATAACCTTGCTTTTTTCTTGCATATTCTTGTTCTCTGGTATGGATTTGGTGTAGATCAAGCATTGGATCATCAAAATTGGACCAGAATCGTGTGGTGCAAGCTTAAGAACATAGCAATGGCAGTTCAGATTTAAGCAAGATTGAAGCAGTTCCAAGCCTCAATTTCTTCATCAAACTTCATAGTAAGTGATCAGGAGTGTATTGGAAGCTTGCCAAGCCTTGAAACTGCAGATTCCAGAAGTTGATCTTCAAGAGGTCACATTTTCGATCATCTTAATTCTCTGTTTTATGGACATGTTAGTGTAGATCTTATCATGCTGGTTAATCTGAGCTAAAATTCATGTGATTTGGTGCATTATTGAGTGAGATACGTGTGATTGAAGTTTTGTGCATCAAATTTATTTTGCTCGATTCTCTCTGTTCATGATGAACTAGTGTGAAATAATAGTCGATCTGTAATCTACATGTCATGACCATTCGAATGATGTACTCATTTTGAAAATCTGGAAAAATATACGTTGAATGTCCACTGTTCACCGCCGTCTCCACGAAGGAGACGGTTGTTTCCGCCGTAAGCCCCACCGTGCACGTCCATGGGTACTGTAGCGCTAGGGTTTCTGCAAATTCACTGTAGCGCTCCAAAACGACGCTGTTTTGGTCCAGGCGCGCACATGCTTCGATCCTCCACTCTGCCACTTTTTTCAAATTAAATCCATTTTCTTCATTTCATTATTTCTTCATGTTTTTGCAATTTTTATTTCATTTTTTCCATGATCTTCAAAAAATAATAACTAATAGTAGAATAATCCAATTAATTCCAGGTTTTTTCCTACATGATCCTTGAAATGTCTAGAATTTTATGGTTTTGATTTTATGATTTTGCCATTTCTGGATTTTGAATTGTGGCTGATTATGTGGACATGTATGCTTTTGTGACCTTGCCTCATTCTCTCTATCATGAAATGCTCATAAATGATCCAAATGTAATGAAATTTTGCATGATGATTGTTAGCATGTTGATGGATTTGTGTGATTTTATTTGGCATTTTTTGATATTTTCTTCACTGTTTGGGACACATGTACTTTAGGTGTGACAATTTGTGTCACACAATTGGTTGGTTTGCTTATGCATTTTCATTTCCATATCAATTGATCTTTTCTGTTTACAATTTTAGGTATGCTAATTTTGTTTGATGTGTTGAATGCTCATGAAAATTTCAAGAATTGTTTGAGCTATTTCTGATTTAATATGCATTTTCTCATCTTGTATGTCCAATTGATGATCATGTTGTGTGCATTGCCTTCTCTTGCTTGTTACATGACTTTGCTTGATGATTTTGATTTGGTCCTTTTTAGGACATATTCGTGATTGTTTAAATATGATTCATGTTAAGTTTTAGCTTCTGTTTTGGTTTTTTACTTCACTTTTGACCCTAGGCTTTGCCTTAGGGGTTTGGACTCACATTTTGAGTTGTGTTTCAGGTTTCAAGCAATTGGCCACATTGGTTTATATGATCTCATCACTTGAGATACAAGTTGTTTTGGTTGACTAACCTTGTTGTTTTGTAGGTCTTGTGGATGATGAATCACTTTAGTTTGCTTGCATCTTATGCCTTGCATTGATGTTGTCTGATGATTGGTTGTCTCACTGTTGGATTTTCTGATTGTTTTGTCTGAACACTATACTGATTGTTTGGTTGTTTACACAGGTACTTTAGCCGCTTTAACTCATTGCTTAAGTTGCTTTGCTTTGCTTGTGGTTGGCATACCACCTAGGTAACTTCCTATTCTCCATGTAGTCTGGAAGACCTGTCATGTTATTTTGGCAGGCACCTGTCTGAAGCCCTCCTTAAGAGGCAATGCTTGTGCTTGTTTATCTTTGTGCCTTGTACATATAAAGACCTCCTAAGTGAAGATGCTTTGGCAGATAAAAGGGATGTGCAATCCATCCCCTGCTATTCAGTTGTGTCTTTCATCTTGCTCACACCATGTGTTGATGCACTTTGAATAAAAACCCAAAATCTTGTTGTGTCAGTCATGTGGAATAGAGTCCCACATTCTGGACTCCCACACATTCTTTGATTCTAGCTCACCCAGGCCCGGGTTAAGAGCTATGAGGCATAACCCTCATCTCTAGTTCATCTGCTCACCCTAACTCTCAATGTTAGAGGTTAAGAGCCTGACCACCCATTCCAGTATTTGGCTTGTTTGTCAAGGTCGATATGACCCCTTGACTAAAGCCCAACCTTGCTTGAGCCCCTTTGGTTGTGTATAGTGTGTGCTAATTGCTTTTGATGTTTATCTATTTTGCTTCTCATCTCCTTTCTATAGGAGTCGTATGATCAACTTTCGAGGAAGTTGAACGTACGTAGAGATAGACTTAAGTTGACTCACTGCCTGTGTGAGTCAAACTCTTGTTAGAGACTTCAATATAGGGATCATTTGCATGACAACTTCTAGGTTCGAGTCGTAGTCTCCCTTTTAGTTGTTATCTCCCTAGTCTCTGGTTAGGATAGGAATTTCTCCCCTGTTCAGGGGAACTATGTCGCCCTGATCCTCATACCAGATGAGGTACGTAGGCAGGAGATGAGCAGATCTCTCCGGGCACCCTTTTTCTTTTTCAATCCCCTTGTGTGTGTTTGGAGTCTGACGTAAGTCCAGCGATTGGCAGTCGGTTTCCTGTGTGTGTTTGTTTGGAGTCTGACATAAGTCCAGCGATTGGCAGTCGGTTTCCTGTTTGTGTTGGTTTGTTCGGAGTCTGACGTAAGTCCATCGATTGGCAGTCGATTTCCTGTTTGTGTTTGTTTGTTCGGAGTCTGACGTAAGTCCAGCGATTGGCAGTCGGTTTCCTGTTTGTGTTTTGTTTGGCGTGCGTTAGTCGAACTACGGTAGCTCTGATTCTCCTTCCAGATGAGATACGTAGGCATAGGATGCGATATCCTAGCGAGCCTGTTCCCCTTTTCTTCCATCTGTGTTTTATTCCGGTGTGTGTGCATTCTTTGAGCAGTTTTAGCAACCTTATTCTTTTCTTCTGAGCGTGGATCCCGTCGAGTACGACGGACGTGAGGAGTGCTAATACCTTTCCCTCGCGTAACCGACTCTCGATCCTAGTAATCTCCGGTCGTAAGACCATTTCCTTTCCAGGTTTACTTCGAGCATTTCCTTTCCCTCCGTTGGGATAAATAACGCATGGTGGCGGCTCTGTTTGTTTTGTCTTTTTCCGCCGGTTGTTTTTCGCGTTGCGACAACAGACAATGGATTTGTTAACTCTTTCTTGTTCTTTATCTCCTAAGGATGGATATAAAGCTTTTAGCATTGATACTATTTGTTCTTTAGTTGAAAAATATTATCCTATGGATTTTAGTGATCAAGAGAAGAATAATTTGCAATTTCAACTCCAACATTTTCTATTTGTTGCTCGTCAAGCATCAAACTTGAGTAATTTATCAACTATTCAAGAACTATGTTCATGTTTGGTTGCATCTGGACAGGCTGAAACTTACTTCTTGATTGATAGTGTACTTCATCTTATCATGACTCTTCCCGTTTCTACGGCCACAACTGAGAGGTTTTTTTCAACAATGGAAATTATTAAGACTAAGTTGAGAAACAAGATGGATGATGAGTTTCTTGGAGATAGCATGACAGTATATATTGAAAGGGAGATTAGTGCAAGCATTAGTTCGGAGTCAATTATTGATGATTTCAAGTCACTCGAAACGCGTAAATCATTACTTTAAGGTAGTTTTAAGTCATGTAATTTAAATTTTTAGTAATTAACTTTGTATTTATTTTAACTTTAATGTTTTATTTAAAATACTATTTACATTTTATTTATAATATTTATTTTACGTTAGCGGCCATCCCAATTTTTTTTATCTGGCTCCGCCACTGCTTCTTGCGTAATCCACTCCCGAACCCGAATATGGTTGCGACGACCATTATTCCATTTCCTAAAGGTTTTATCGATATTTTCCTATCCCTTTATTGGGATAAATAAAGTTCGGTGGTGACTCTGTTCGAACATAAAATCTTTCCGCGACCATCGCGAGGAATCGTATTATTCGAGATGCGACAGATGACGACTCTGTTGGGGACAAGCTCCAAGCAAAAGAGAGTGAAGCCTAATTTAGTCCAGTTTCTGTTTTTTGTGTTAATCTTGTTTGTTTGTTTGTTATTTTTATCTGTTATTATTATGCTGCCATAATTATTGTTTGTAATTTATTGGTTATGTCTTGTTTGGGGCTCTCTGTTAGTGGTGCTTTGTGAGATAGGCTCTCTACCCGAGTCTGAGAAAAAACCGTAAGTTTAAGTTGGTGGTTGCATAGTGGACGCCCACAAGGAGTCTTCCTTGTTTGGAAGATACGAAAACCCCGCCTAGAGGAGATTCTCTTGAGATATTGTTGCCCGACGAGTTTTCGTCACGACGATAGTATTCTCAAGTTGGATCAATGACTCTAGGGACCTTTTAACCCACTATATCCGGCGGTTATGTAGTATTAACCTACAAAGTTTCAGACTTGTTGGGTTAATACGAAAGCCCCAATCAGACAAGATCCCTTGGACGTATTATTACCTTATATTAATATTTCCAACCTCGATCTATGACTCTGAGAACCTTGTTAGAACCTTGGACTCGAGAGTTGTGTAGTAGAATCCCCATGGAGCCTTCCTTGTTGGGATAATACGAAGACCTCACCTAGACGAGATCTTCTTAAGGATATTATTGTCCGACGAGTCTTCGTCACGGTAGTGACGTCCTCAAGAAATACTTGTGACTCTAGGAACCTACCAACTGTAGAGCCTACCCCTGGGGTTACATTAATCAGAGATACCCGTCATTCACCCGTTATTCTGATCCATCTGAGAACGCTTTGAACCTGTGATCCTAAACATGTCACTACATTCATACACATATCATTGCATTTGCATTCATCATCATACATTTCATATCATTTTTCACCAAAAAAATAAATACAAAAAACTCATTCATCCTTCGTCCATAACCTGCAGTTGATTTCCCGATACTAATATCATACTTGAAGTAGCTTTTGAAAGATCATGGATCTGTTGGAGCAAAGTCATATTTCATTGAGAGGAAATGTGGACTCGATGAAAAATTAGCTAGACCAACTTGTGGAAGCTATGATAGTTTTAGCAATGAAGGAAGACAACATTCAGCAGACTGAAGTTGTTGAGAACGTTATGCCAGCTACAGTAAATGGTCTTACCCAACCTCAGCTTGTGCAAACCCCAGTTGATAACTCTACTGTACAAGAACGTCATGTTGTTCAAGATCCCTCACGTCATGATGTTGTTGAGTATCACAATTTTGCATTCTCCGTGCCAGATTCCCATGGAACAAGCCTAGTGGTTAATGTTGAACAACCACAAGATGATGAGATTGCTAAAAGATGTTGCGTGCTAGAGAAAAGACTCAAGGCCATAGAAAGGCAAGATACGGTTGAATTGAATGCCTTAGGCATGTGTTTGGTACCTGACCTGGTTATACCCCCGAAATTCAAAGTACCGGAATTTGAGAAGGACAAAGGGGATGGCTGTCTAAAGCACCATTTGGTGATGTTTTGTCGAAAAATGACCTCTCATGCCCACGATGATAAGTTGATGATTCACTGTTTCCAGGACAGTTTGACTGAGGCATCATTAAGTTGGTACATGAAGTTAGAAAGGAATCATGTTCAATCATGGTTGGACCTAGCTAACGCATTCTTGAAGCAATACAAAAATAATATAGACATAGCTCCCGACTGCATGCAGCTAAGAGGCTTATCTCAGGAAGATAATGAATCCTTCAGAGGGTATGCCCAAAGATGGAGAGAGTTAGCGGCTTGCGTTGAGCCACCACTCTTAGACAAAGAATTAATGGAATTATTCAGGGACACCCTACAAAGTCCATACTTCGAAAGGATGATTAGCAGCACAACATCAGACTTCGCTTACTTAGTGACAATTGGAGAACGCGTCAAGAGTGCCCTAAAAAGTGGAAGAATCCAAGGTGCCTCGAGCAACCAAGCTAGTGAGACAGAATCCCTCAGCGATTCCCAAAAGGAAGAGGATGATGAAATAAATGCAGTCATGGCAGATGTTAGGTATTCTCACGATGTACCAGCCAAGCCTTATGGTTCTTCACCTCCTCAACAATCACCATTTCCAACACCATGTTATCCTTATAGGCAACCGGCAAGGCCTAGAGCGCCATTCAAGCAACCATGGATTGTTCCTCATACAAATCAAAGATCTCGTGGTCAAGGATATTAGAATCAGCATCTGAACCAGCATAGGCCTCAAAATAATCTGGAAAGAAGGAATGCTCATCTCGATCCAATTCCTATGTCATACAATCAACTTCTGCCATATCTGATTCAAAGCTCGCTGGTGGAGCCCAAGTCTCTCAGGCCATTGTCAGAACCATACCCACCTGGATATGATCCTGATGTGCAATGTAGATATCATGCCGGAACAATAGGGCATTCAACTGAAGACTGCAATGCTTTCAAGGCTAAAGTGCAACAATTGATCGACAAAAGGTACATATCCTTTTCAGAAGGAAGCATGTTGGTGCACGTTAACCTCTCGTCAGAATAAGTTCAAAGATTTCATAGAGTATCTCCTAATGCCAGTAGTTCAGACAGGAAGACGTCCTCAACACTGGCAATCGTTGGACTGATTTATTTCTATTTTTGCATTTGTAGTTTCTTTGTTGTTAAAAGCTGCTTGTGTTTAAACATTGTTGTTTTTAATAGTAATATTGATGAAGTAATGATGCATGTTTTGAATTAATTATCTCGCATTCGCTCATTTTTCTTCTCTTATATCAAAAACAAAAAGTACATCAGTATTTCTCCCATTCACTTTTCTTTATCATAACTTTTGTTTTAGTAAAGATTTGAGGGAGGATGACAAAAACAAGATACCCATAATTGCTGACTATATGCTTTCGGATAAAATCCTGCTGATGATGTACATGCATTGTTTCAAATTCCCAAACACTGGAGAGATAAGGAGTTAATCCCTAGTCAAACACTTCGAGCCTAGAAGTAGGTGTTTCTTTCGGATATACAAACCCTTATGTTTAACCCGGGATAGGGTAGTGTTCAATTAATCTGACTATGCATTCAATTACAAAATGAAATATCCCGTTTGTGGATCAACTATATGACATTCTCCACACACATCCTAAAGTGTCGAAGGAACCTTGAAAAATCCAAAAGTTATGACGGTTGTTCTTCAATGACCAGTGACTTGGCAGTCACATTCTAAAAAAGGGAATCAATGAAAAAGCCCGCTAAGTCGATACCCCAAAAGGAGACTTAGGCAAAAACCGGGGCAATCCCGATGGACTAAAGCTTTAAAAAGCGGTCCATGCAAAAGTTAGGGATCAAAACAAAAATCAAAGGAGGTCACGAAAACCCTTAACAAAATAAAAACAAGATTTAGTGACCACCATATCAAGAATTAAAGGGTCGCCAATATCCATGAAGAGCAAAATAAAGTGTTTGTCATTTCAAGAGATCTTACACCTGCAAACTCTCTTAAAAGTTGAATGTGTATGGTGAATTAACTGAGCATAGGACTGGAGTTTATCAAGAAGAAGGGTGAGTACAGAGACAATTTTGAGCCTCATATCCTTTGTTTAGATAACCGTGAACCAGGCCATGTTACAACCCTTAAAAGACCTAAGGGTTTATTCTGAAAGCATACTACAACAAGGTTGCGTAAACTGACTCCTAAAAATTTGCTAATCTTTTACTTTGGTACAATTTTCTTGTTGTATCCTTCGCATTGTGAAATCATCATTGCGTTTGGATTAAAATGGTTCATTCGCCACACACTATCCTATCATTTCAATAATAATTCTTTTCAAAACCTGCATGAGTATCGCATTAAAATTACCATTTCTGAATAAACAATTTTAACTGCAAGTCAGTACTTGACGTCATGGAAATTTCAACAAAGAACAATCAGAGAAGCTTGACCATTTATCAGAATCAAGACTACCTCCGAACCTATGAATATGGGGCATGCCACCTAAACATCAGTTGATCATAGGAAGATTACTCCAAGAATTGGCCAGTCTTAAACAATCTCCAAACATCTGTTAATCAGGGGCAAGTCATTTCAAGAATCATTTGATCTAGAGTAAATCATCTCAGAATTCTATTAATTGTGGAAGATCACCTAGAGGTTAGGTTGGCCAGGGGTAAACCCCTTCAATGTTCAGTCAGGGTGAGTTAAGTCGCTTCAACGCTCATACTGGGGCAAGCTACCTTAAAAGTATAGAAAAGTAAACCACTCTGAGAGTCGGTTAATCAAGGAAAAATATTTTCATGGTAAACGTCCGGAAATCCTTTCGAGGTAAACGTCCGGAAAGACCCAACAAACTGGGGCAAGATGAGCCACATAGGAGCAAGTCCTCTCCATGTTTTCAAGTTGGTCAATCAAAAAGTTTGGTCGCACGTCAGCAACCATGGAGTTCGAGACAAGTGTCGGGGAATCATGATATCATCCCATAAAACAACCATCTGGCAGACAGAAGCCTTTCTGCAAAGAACCTTCTCTTCCAATACCCACGCAGGGGCATTTTGAAAACCTGCAAATCATTACATAAATCATCATCATGCATTAGTCATGTCACTTTGCTTTAAGATAAAACCATGCATATCATAAAATTCATCGGGTCTAACCCCATAACATGAACCTGACATCAAAAAGCCTTGAAACACAAAATCTGACACCAAAGCCCAACATCGCTTGGCCATTTCAAAGTCCAGTTCTCGTCTGGAAATTTATTTCAAAGTCCAGTTCCCGCCTGACAACTTATTTCAAAAGCCCAGTTCCCGTCTGACAACTTATTTCAAAAGCCCAGTTCCCGTCTGGCAAACCTTTTTCAAAAAAACAAGTTCCCGTCTGGAAATTCATTTCAAAGCCCAGTTCCCGTCTGGCAATTTATTTCAAAGTTCAGTTCTCGTCTGGCAACTTATTCCAAAGTCCAGTTCCCGTCTGGCAAACTATATCAAAAATCAGTTCTTGTACGACAAATCATTTGCCAAATACCAGTTCTCGTCTGGTAAATTATCTCTTAATACCAGTTCTCGTCTGGTAGGTCACCTATTTCGATACCAGTTCTCGTCTGGTAGTCAATTATTTTCACCAGTTCTCGTCTGGTAGCCTACTTTAAAAATCAGTTCCTGTTTGACAAACAAAACCAAATTCAGTCCCGTCTGACATTTCAATTATTTTCTCCAGTTCGCGTCTGGTAACATATCCTTCAAGTGTTGTCCTCATCTGGCAGTTCAATCTCCTTCACCAGTTCTCATCTGGCAGTTCCCATTTAAAGTCCAACCTCATTGGCAATCAAGAATTAAACCCTACAAAAATATCCAATTACCCAGTTGCATTCCCACATGCATCACACGAATCATCCATACATGGTTTTCCTACCAAACAGAAAATTAAAAAAAACAGTCATATCAATCATCAGCATACTCATGCATAACACTCCCACAAAAGGGTAATTTCAACAAAATAAAAATCATTCGCATTTCTACATGCACATCAAAATACCCCTAGCAATTGCATAGTGCATACGTCTCATGCATCCTCCCATGCATAGTATTTCCATCCAAAGTGGAACATCATACAAAAATCACACCAAAATATCAGGATCCAAGGTCATTCATGTATATCTTGGACATTTCTCATTTCCAAATAAAGTTATTACCCTGCATGTGCTCGTGGAATCATTTTCCAGTAAGCCATTTTTTTCAACTTTATGATTAATAATGATATTCCCAGCATTTTCTTTGCTATCATTGCTCCCCAAGCAGAAGCTACCATAAAAGTATCTTATGAGCTTTCCCCCCTGCAGAGCATTCCTAGTAAATCTCTCTCAAAAGGAGTCTTTTCTTAAAAATTCTTCCAACAGACGAATATTCGAGATACTGCTTCATTTATCTGAAAAATCTCACTTTTACTGTTTGAGATGCTGTTTCATCAATATGAAGAGTCTCATTTTAGATTTTTTTAGAGATACTACTCTAAGTATCCTCGAAGAGTCTTAGATTCGATTAAGGTATCTTTCCCTTGCTGGAATATCTTAATTCTATCAGATAAGATGTTGTTTCGACTCAATACAGAGAATCTCACTTTTACTGTTTGAGATGCTGCTTCATCAATATGAAGAGTCTCATTTCAGATTTTTTTAGAGATACTGCTCTAAGTATCCTCGAAGAGTTTTAGATTCGATTAAGGTATCTTTCCTTTGTTGGAATATCTTAATTCTATCAGATAAGATGTTGTTTCGACTCGATACAGAGAATCTCACTTTTACTGTTTGAGATGCTACTTCATCAATATGAAGAGTCTCATTTCAGATTTTTTTAGAGATACTACTCTAAGTATCCTCGGAGAGTCTTAGATTCAATTAAGGTATTTTTCCCTTGCTGGAATATCTTAATTCTATCAGATAAGATGCTGCTTCGACCCGATACAGAGAATCTCATTCTTACTGTTTGAGATGCTGCTTCATCAATATGAAGAGTCTCATTTCAGATTTTTTTAGAAATACTGCTCTAAGTATCCTCAGAGAGTCTTAGATTCAATTAAGGTATTTTCTCCAAGAATCCATTATCAAACTCTTGATTTGTTTAAACAATTTATTTTAATATTTTGTGTAAACAATGTAAATGTTAAAAAAAAACTTTTACCACTTGGTGTTTAGCAGAAACCGAGAGGTATGTGGGGCTTGGGTTGGAATACATTTTATTGTTTTTTATTTTTTTTATAAAAGAAACACATTTTACCTCAGTTTTGAGTAATAACTAAGGTAAAATATAATCATTTTATTCAGTTTCTTCATTGTCATTACACAAATTTTTGTCGTCCATTTAACGAGTATCACGCTCAAGACACTGCCATTTGTGATCCTCGTGAAACTTAAAACTCTCATTATAAAAGAATTCCTAATATTAAAAATTGATAATGAAAACTTTGAAACTTAAAAAGGCAAGGACGAGTTCTCATTATTTTATTGGGAAAATTTCTCAATGATGGATTGCAAGAGAAGAAAATTATATGGGTTCAAGATTTGTGTTCTTAAATAATTATATAACTGAATATTTATTTTATTTATCTAACTTTTTTTGTTTTATATGAGACATTTGATCTTCCTCAAGATCAATGAAACGAGGATCCCCAACATTTGCTCTTCTTCAAGATATCCAACATTTATTATTCACTAACAGTGATGAAGATGAAGAACAACATTTCTACTTTAATATTCTGTGTAAACACATGAAAGAGAACGTGAAAGAGAAATGGATGATTGTGTTTAGAAATAAGTTTTGCAATGTTGTCAACTGAAAAAAACAATAAATTTCTCAATATTTTCTTTGATTGACAACATAAGAAGGTTATTACAAAAATACAACAACAACATCAACATCATTATGTGATATAGATTGTAAAGGCAGAAAAAATGTTTTATTTAATATTGAAGAACATTGAAGATATTTTTTATCTTGCAATTCATCCAAAAGAATGATGCATAAGACTTTGGAGCAGTTATATATTTAAGTTAGGTTTACGGTAAAATTTGATTAATGATTGTTTTTATAGTAAAATATGATCATCTAATCCATTAGTTATTAACTATAACTGAAAGAATAGATCATTAATTTAAAATTAAAAAAAACACCACTTTTAAATAAATAAAAACATAAACTACTAATGTTGGGATTCGAAGCATATCCTGAATTATTTTTCACCTCGGTTTTATTTAGAAACTGAGAGAATATGTGGTATTTATTAAAATGAAATAAAATTAAATATGGAGCGCCTTGACCTTTTACCTCAGTTTTTGGTCGAATGATGTGAAAGTTTTGTCATGAAATGTATTATTTATGAGAACACTTGTTCCTAGGGAAGAAAGAAGTCAAGGTCATTATCTGACCCACAAACTCCTTTAAAATAGGGATTCAACAGTCCACCTCACATGATAAGGACTCCTAAAACCATCGTAAAACACCGTTATACAAAGATTCTTGTCGTCGTAGGTAAGCCTTAACCACCATACATCGTAATGTATTTACTAAGGCCTCTGAGTCCCCCTGGCTTTGCAGACATGGGTGGTAAAACGGGTCCAACCCGTTGGGCACTCCCCTGCAGTTTAGTGCTGGGTGGGCCAAAGGTTTAGGCCCCCACCCTCTAATATGTCTAACCTTCCTCGTTTTTTTGCTGACTTTTATGGGTGCATCCATTAACATAATTTTATGCATTTTTAGGCTTAAAATGTGTAGTTCTTGTGGGCCATCCCTCCCTACCTTGCCCTCAACCTTTTGTTAGGCATGCACCCTTACTTATCTCCACCACGCCCGCCCAACTTTGTTGCAGATTTTTACGGGGCAGGGCTAAATGGGACAATCATGTTTGTTTTCCATCCCTACTTGTAGGTCGAACACACATACATGTACTTTTTTACTAGTATAATAACACCCACCGTAGGGCCTAGTTAAAACTAATCTGGGTCACACTCTTACACTAATTCCATTCATATTCCCCTTGAGGATGGATGACAAAACCCTAACTTACAACACAAATACCATATCCAGAAGTTTCGCCAGTGGAGGTAACTCTGGATCTTCCAGAAGGAAATATGCAAGGCACATGTTTTCAGAAAATGTAATATCCCATAGTTTCCCTAGAATCTCTCAAGAGAAACTAGAGGTTAACATCATCTTCTCTGACGAAGACGCCTTTGACATCAACCTTTACGACGATGATCCCTTGGTCATCACGGTGCAACATGGAAACTTGGATATCAGACGCGTCTTGATAGATCCGATTAACTCTGCTGACGTCCTGTTCTGGGATGCCTACCAAAAGCGGCAACTCGAGCGACATAAAAATATTTAGTGGTTCTTTAACGGGGTTATCAGATGAACATGTACAAATAATGGCTCATATAACCCTGGAAACCACATGTGACAAGGGATTAGATGCCAAGGTGATCGACATTGGTTACCTCATTGTAGACACCTTATCGCCATATAATCTCATTCTAGGGTGACCACTATTAACGCCCTAGGGGAAGTCGTATCCACCATGTACCAGACCTTAAAATACACACTTATTGATATGCGAGTCAGTATAATTTGAGGGGACTAACAAGTCGCTCGAGAGTGCTACCAAAGTAGCCTAGAGACAATAAGAGAAGAGCTCGCCCTTGTTGATATCCCTCTATTCGAAGTTCCAAATATTAATTTTGAGTTTTGTGACCCTAGACTAAGTGCATAAGAGGAAATATTGATGCCATTAGAAGACTTGAAAGAGGTCTAGCCCATTAGGTTACAAAGATAGGTATCTTGTTGTCCACTGAGAAGAAACGAGAACTAGTCGACCAACTCATTAAGAATGTCAACTTGTTTGCTTGGGCTCCCTCTGATATGTCGGGGATAGACACTAAAGTGGTATAAAATCACCTCTCCATCCATCCTTGCTCCATACCAGTGGCATAGAGGAAGCGAAAAATAGGCGATGAAAAGAAAGTTGCCATAGATGAATAGGTGGGAAAACTATCTTACATTAAATTTGTTAAGGAAACAGAATACCGCACCTGGTTGGCCAACATGGTTCTAGTACGGAAGGCTAACAATAGGTGCAACATGTGTGTGGATTTCACCGAATCTGAATGTCGCATGTCCTAAGGACCCATAACCTTCTGATTTCTATAGTTGTATTGGCTTATTTTGTTTATTAATACTATTATGAGACATTGTTTTTCTTTTTGTTTTGGCTTTTATGTATGCCTTTTATAATTCTTAAGGACTTATATTGTCCTTTGAACTAACGTTATCTATCATAAATGTATTTTTCTCGCTTCTTACTTATATATTTTTTAAAGAGAAAAATATTAGTGCAAACCGAATGCATATAGATTTTTTCTAGTATTTTATTTCGATTATATGTTGAGTACCATTTGTAGCTCAATAGAATGTAAGCATTTTTTTTACTTTGGTATTGGAAAAAACCCTTTTAGAATTAACTCCTTCTATACAACTATGTGAACATTAGTACTAGTAGTCCTCTTTTTAGCCGTCACTCTTTCGAGCCCCTCCTGTTTGGTCCTTGTTTTCTTTTTCGGTCCAATACTCGAGTTATCTTTGATTTGGAATAAAGAAACAATTGTTTTGCATAACGTAAGGTTGTTTGCAAAAATTTTGAGGTAAATCTTGCACTTTTTTTCTTTGGCAAGTTTCTAAGAATGTAAGCTCTATGTAATGATAGATTTTCCTCTTGAATTTTGAAAATTTTATGACTTTTACTTGTTGACAAAACAATTATAAAAGGAAACAAGACTAATGCCTTTGGAATTTCCTTATGCAACATTTATTTATTGTTAATATGTCTTATATTTATAACCTATCATGATTAATGTATATTGATTTCGTTAATATATAAGAGATTTATCATGATTACATGCAAATAGAAATATAATTTATAATATATACTATTGTACATATTTATATGTAGGTATATATAATGATTGATAGTATGGTATTATCATGAATTGTCAAATTGAATGGTACAATTCGAAAAAAATTGAGCTTGAGTTTTTAATATTGCTATTTATTGGATGACATGCAAAAAGATTTGGAACTTGATTATACTATTCGCATGTCAAACATACAAATTGGACCAATATATGAATTTGAACTAGATTGTAGGGGATTGATTATAAAGTCTTCCTAGACAATACTTAAAGATTTATATAACAAAAATGATATTTTTACAGTACATCTTACACCTACAATGTATTTCACTCTTCATTAATACGATGAAAGTGAAATATTATAATATTAATTTTAAAAAATATATATATATATATAATTTTTTAAAAAATTTTTTAGATAAAAATGATATTTACATAAAATTGTGTGATTAACCAAATTTATAACTTTATTAACTAATATTTTATATTTTATTAACCAACTTTATTTAATATTAAAAAATATTTTTAATATTTAGACGTTTATTAACCAACTTCATAACTTCATTAACCAATTTTTTACTTTTTATTAACCAAACCTTATTTTACTATTAAAAAATATTTTTAATAGTTGGCCATTTATTAACCAACTTCATCACTTTATTAATTAACTTTTTACATTTCATAAATCAACTTCATTTCACTACTTAAAGACAATGTTCACACACTGTTCATGACATTGTTCACCTATTGTTCATGACCCTGTGCCTAAATATATTCTTTTATTTAAAAAAAATATTGTTCACCATATAAATACATATTACCCACTATTTATATATTATTTATTCTTTCCATGTTGCCTATTATTACTTTAAGCAACACTTGCAAATTGTTGGTAGATTTGGTAACATTTGAGAAGTTTTGTCTTAGATACTTTGGAAAAGCGTCTCCGATAGGCAACACTTATGGATAGTGTACCAACAACGTAGCCAAAGACAATAGGCAACACTTATGGATAGTGTGCCAACAACGTAGCCAAAGACAATAGGCAACACTCGCATATAAGACAACTGAAAAATGCCCCTTATACTTTTAGGCAACAATTTTTACACTTTTGACAATAATTTTCAAGTGTTTCTAAAGACATAAAATATTGTAGTGATACTTTGAATTCGCTTAAGGAATTAGGGAATTATCGTCTAAATTAGTGAGTTCTACACCAAGAAATTGGATGCAATGGTCTTGTTAATTCGTTGTATAATTATAGTGTAATTGTTATTCAAGTGATACACATTCATCAACAAATATAATTAGGGGATTCGAATAAATATCTAATCGCTATTCTTTATCGAAACTTTAATTTGAATTTCTTCCCGTACTTATTTTTCCATACCAATCATATTTGAAAACCCCAATTTATTTATTTTCAACCGCATGGCTATCATCTTGCTTAAATTCGCAATCCCTATAAAGACAAATAATTTTATTACTTCAACCATGTTAGTACACTTGCTAATAAAGTCATCAATAACCAAATACATTACCTTAATTTATTTGGCTTGATCCTTCTCTCCAAAGGTGGTCTTTAGCATGATGTAGCCTTTCACTTGCACCTTCTTCCCAGAGAATCCAACTAGCGAGCTCTTGAAGGGTTTTAGGTTATTTGTGTCAAGGCGGAGTCTTTCAAACGCATCCCAATATAGAATATCCGCAAAACTTACTTGGTATATGATAACTCTTTTGATCTTTCATTCATCACGTATAACAATAATGACCATGGGGTCATCATTGTGAGTATGGATGTCAATTGCGTCCTTTTTAAAGAAGGATTTTGTGGCTTCTGACGCTTTTGATATTATGGAGGTCTTCTATATTCAAAACCTGACGAGTGTACCTTTTAATGGCGAAACTAGTCTCCCTACCTCCAGCAATACAATAATGTTGAGCGTATGACACACAACTTTGTCATTCTCGCCTGTGGATGCCTCATTTGTTTTGTTGGGCCTAGGGAGTCCCTTATCATCTCACCCTCATGAGTTAGACTTATTTGAACCACGAGAAAAACCTACCTCCACATACTTATTGAGGTGTCCCTCTTGGACCAACCTCCCTATCTCTTTCTTAAGTTGGTCATAGTCCCCATTATGATGTCCTTTGACTCTATGGAACTTGCATCATCTACATAGTTTATGACCCATTACATATGCCTCTGGATCTATGGGTGTAGGGATGTTTTACAAATGAAAAGCCTCGCGCCAGATCTATTCATGATGAGTGTTCATAGGCGTGAAGCTCTATATCGTCCTGCCTAATATCTTGAACACATTATTGTCCTTGATGGGAATGGTATAATTAATCTTCCTTTGGTGGTGTGAACCTTCGACGTTGGGAACATGCTCCTTAATGTATCATGTTTTCTTTTCAATGTTACTCTCCTCGCCTATTATGTTACATTCTGCCCTGGTGACCACCTCCGCTAACGAAAGTGTTGGCTTCTGGTGTGAACCTTCGACGTTGGGAACATGCTCCTTAATGTATCATGTTTTCTTTTCAATGTTACTCTCATAAACATTTATTAGTTTGAGGGAACAACCCCGATGGTGGCTTCATTGAATCAGGCAAGATAGTCCATCAACAACTCTGAATGACTTTGTCATATGTTGAACAGGTAGCTGGTGGACATCTTCCTATGACAGCTAACATCAATTTGATGTACAATTTTCTTTACTAGTTCTTAATAATTGGTATACCCATATACCCTCGCAAGGTTTCATCCCTAAAGGTGCCAAATAATAATTTTCACTTTAGGGAGTCTAACGCTCAAATGATAGCCATTTGTTTGTTGATGGAGGCGACATGTTCATAAGAATCACTACACCCATCAAACTTGCCCAAGGAGAGAGGTTTGAATCTTTTCAAGACACGCACTTCCCATACTTTGTTCGAGAGTGGTTGGGGATCCATCACTTCCATCTCCTCTTGGGGATTGGACTTTTGCTAGTGTTGTTTGACATTGTAGACGTTATCCTCCATGGTTTGATTCTGACGGTGTAATTCATCCATGGCGACACACATCTCTGCTAGAGTATTGGCATCACCGCTACCATAGGTATCCTCCATCGTATAGTATGACGCTTTCCTATTGACCATGGTTAAAGATGTATAGGTATATGAGAGGATGATGAAAATGATTATGGTGATTGTAATGAATAAGGTGTGGCTTATGTTAGTTTTACAGGGGGGCGCATTAAGTGTTATTGTACTAGTCAAAAAGTACAGGTGTGTGTGGTATCCTTACATTGGTATGGGATACTTAGAGGTTTTAACAGGTTTATAAAAGTTCAGGATGGTTATGGCTTGCCTGAGGCAAGGGAGGCTATGTATGATGGTGCTACAACGTTTACGGTGGTTTATAGGACATGCTCACGTGAGGTGATATGTTCTGTATATAAGCGTAATGTTTATGGTATGAATAATCTATGTAAGTTATGAGTTGTCCTTTCTCTCATTAGTGGAGAAATGTTTATAGACACTATGGATCCTAAGACTTAGGAAACCCTAAGAGGTGGTAACTATTCCCCTTTAACCGAGGGAGGTTATTTTGAAATCCTATCGAGCACACTAACAAAAAAAAACTATCCCTTTTTCCTTTAATTAAAAGAGAGCATAAGAAGAAATAAACACTTTAGGCACACATTCAAACCTAGTCAACTAAGTGGATCTCGTTGAGTACAACAAATATGAGGGGTGTTATACCTTCCCCTCGCATAACCAAACCATGAACCTGTATTTGGTCACTATGACCATCTTATCCCTCTTTTTAGAGTTTTACCATTATTTTCCCATTACTTAAGAATAAATAAAGTACGATGGTGACTCTGCATCATTTCGAACTTTTAAACGCTCGGGTATTTTTCGCGTACCGACAGTCATCACACTATACATAGAATATGATCTTTAATATACTATACACTAACATATTTTCTATTATCCTTGTTTGAAGAGTTTTTAAGACATTAAAAGTACAAATTGAGAAAGATCCACAAACCAACAAATATCAGACACTTGTTTATACACTTTTGTGTTTTAGATCAATATCGAAAGACTTATCGTCATAAATACATGTACTCTAACAATCTCATTTCTCACAAACTAATGCATCATATATTTATTAACTATACATGCTCATTTATTTATTTTATTTTTCATCTAAAATATTATTGAAATCATGTATAAAGCATGCCTTATATAATTATTTGTTATTGAATTAATTCTAACACAATTAACAAAGTTAATTATATTTATATTATTTATTCACAAGCTATAATGTGTTTACTACATTTCTATTTCGAGCAACACATGATAATGTAAAAACATCATTGATAAAAATGGAAATATCGAAAAAATATTAACTAAAAGTGAAATTTTGTCTATCTATCTATATTTTTTATTGATAGAAGCTAGAATGTCAATAGAGCTAAAATAAAGAATTATGTTCAAATATTTTTCATGGATAATAGTTAGAAGACCAATTAGGCTAAAGGACTAAATTTGCTTAACTATATGTATATTTTTTTAATGGAGAAGCTAGATTTCCATTTACTCTAAAATGAATAGTTTTGTTTATGTATCTATTTTATATGAATAGTAGTTAGAATGTGAATTGGGCTAAAAGAAATATTTTTTATAATATATTTATTTTCTCTGTGGAGAATAACTAGAATGCTAAATATGCTTAACATAAAAAAAAAAACATCAATTTTGTTGTGTTTTTTAGAAAATAATTTGATAATTTTTTGTAAAATGATAAATCATTGAGAAGAAATTGATAATGATTTTTTGATGGTAAGAATCTTCAATACTCTCAAATGCTTGATTTGAGTCTTATTAAAAAAACTTCTCAAAAATGAGCAAAATCTTCAAATTTCATGCTCGTTGCTTCAATGCTTCAATCACACCCTTTAAACCGTGCATATAAATCTTTCTTCCTTGTTACCAATAATATGGAATATCATACAACATTGTAAGCATATTACAAACTCATAATCCAATGACAATAATCAAATTGAGACTGATAAAATGTAGAAGAAGAATTATCTATCTAATATAATATTACAATTTTTAATGAAAGTCATGGATGGAAGAAAAGTAATTAAAATATATATTAAATAATGAAAAAACATTTTGTTATACGAATAAGTACTAGACTTATATGACTAATAAGAATAACTCACTATTACAAATAACACTTTTTATGACGAAACTTACATCATGGACAATAAAAAATCGAGGGTATAAGTCTTGAGAGTGTAATGTTTTATTTATTTTAAAAAAATAAATAATGTGTTACTTCGGTTTTTAAGAAAATCGAGAGAATATAGATATAAGGGGACTCACTTTGAATCTCAGTTACTACATTTTATATTTTTTTTCAATGGTTTAATTAGTATTCTCACTTAGCGCATTTTCAACTTCACTTTTTCTCTTTGTTGGTTTTTTTTCTCCATTTTTATTAGTATTTACCTTGGTTATATGGTGCAACTGAGAGGTAATATATTTTGCATAAACAATTCCAAATTATTATTTTCAAAAATCTATTTTTATTTTTTATTTTATATAATCAAATCCCTCGGTTTTCATAAAAAACCGACGTAATATATATTTTAAATTAGTTCCTAGCATATAGTGTTATTGTGTTTTTTATATTTATATTTTTAATTAATACTTTCACGTCACATTTTATATAAAACCGACGTATCATATATTTTGCATGAAATACTTCAGACTAGTGTCAAATATCAAACATCATTTTGTCACTCTCATTTTGCAACAAAAAAAAACTAGGTGATTGTCATCGTCATTCTCATAAAAACTCTTCAAACATATATTCTTCAAAACTCGAATATCATCTCTATTCCAACCAAAACTCGTTTGAGGTACGTTTGTTCATTATGTTTTTCACTGAAACGTTAGCTAGAGTGTTTCTACGTGTTGTTTAATTCATTGAAATAGTTTCTCTTGATCATTATTTTACTTTTTTTACTGAAACATTAGATAATATATTTCTACATGTTGTTTGATTCACTAGAATAATTTCTCTTGATCATTTTGAGGTTTATTTATATAGTTATGGCCGATTCAACAAACACCTCTTATACAACATTTGCTGCAACTTCTGTTAATACAAAATATAAGTTTGTTATCTTATTCTAGCCTTGTTTATCCATCGAAGCTTTTTTTTTCTGTTGTTGGTGTTGGAATTTCATGAACGCGGAGCCAAAACGCGAACGAGTTCAGTCGAACAGCGTGCGTATATAGTAATTTGAAGTTGGAAGAGCCTGGTGTTTCCTGACGTACTGGAGGGAGTTATAATATAACATTTGAATTTCTCAAAAATTAATTTCCAATTTCCAATATGTTGGAAACAATAGCGCATTGGGTCAGATTTTTTACAGAGAACAACAAGGTGTTTTATTTTTTTGTGGTTCTCCTTTGTATCCAAGGGCTCTTCCTCATCTATCTTATTCTAGCCTTGTTTATCCATCGAAAGGATTGCTTATTAGATTTAATTCATATTTAAGTTTGTTAGATATTAGATTTAAATATTAGATTTGATTCATATTTAAGTTTGTTAGATATTAGATTTAAATATTAGATTTGATTCATATTTAAGTTTGTTAGAGGCTTATAAATAGGGTGTCAATCATTGTAACTTTTAATCATGTTTTGTAGCCGTCATTCTTAATAGAATATTCATCTTTTATTCTACCTTTGCACCAACAATTGGTATCTAGAGCTCCGGTTCAGATTCATTGGGAAACACGAGTGAACGTGAGGTCTTGTGTGTTTGGTTTTGATTCTTAGATTCGTGTTGAATCTTGAACAAAATCTGATCAGAATTTTAATTCTGTGGGTTGGGAAACACTGTGTGAGAAATCTGAGTGTACTGTGCAAGGTAGAAAGATGAACGGAAACGGCAACATGAACACCAAACTTCCAGTATTTGACGGTAAAAACTGGAATCGTTGGATGATCCAAATGCGTGTACTGTTCGGTGCTCAAGATGTTCTAGATCTTGTCACTGATGGTTATGTTCCGGTAGCAGCAGATGCGACAGATGAACAGAAAAACGCGCAGAAGGAAGTAAGGAAGAAGGATCAGAAAGCATTGTTCTTCATTCATCAATGTGTTGATGTAAATGTGTTTGAGAAGATTGCAGATTCAACGACAGCAAAGGCTGCGTGGGACACACTGGTTAGATGTTATGGTGGTGACGCATCAGTGAAGAAGGTGAAGCTTCAGTCCTTGAGAAAGCAATATGAGAATCTCAACATGAAGAATAATGAGAAAGTTTCTGAATACATCTCCAGAGTGATTCTGATCACTAATGAGATGAAAGCGTGTGGAGAAACTCTTTCTGAAGAAACAATCATGGAGAAGGTATTGAGATCCCTTACCTGTCAATTTGATTACATTGTGGTAGCAATAGAACATTCCAAAGATCTGAGCACCATGAGAATTGAAGAGCTGCAGAGCAGTCTAGAAGCGCAAGAGTTGCGTTTAACTGAGAGAACTTCTGAAAGGGAAGTAGAGCAGCAAGCTCTGAAAGCAACTTCTGATAGGAGGTATCAGAAGCAGTCAGAAGCCAGGAGAAGATCTGATGGTGGTCAGAAGTCAGAAAGCTCAACCTCTGATAGACAAAAAAATGCTCAGAAGGGAAAAGAGAAGTATGACAAGAAGAAAATCCAATGTTACTACTGTAAGAAGTTTGGTCACTTTGCTAGAGACTGTTGGTCAAACAAGGAGAGAAAATTAGAAGAAGCAAATATAGCCAGAAGTTCTGATGACGAATCTGTGCTATTGATGGCCTCTGAATCTGATGATATGGATCTGATAGACTGGTGGTATATGGACACTGGTTGTTCAAATCATCTTACTGGAAACAAGAAATGGCTGGTTGACTTTGACTCTGAAAAGAGGACAAAGATCAGATGTGCTGATGACAAATATCTTAATGCAGAAGGTATGGGAAATGTCAGAGTGACTCTGAACAATGGGAAAACAGCATTGATTCAGAACGTGTGGTATGTACCTGGCATCAGAAGCAATCTGATGAGTGTGGGACAATTAATTGAGAAAGGTTTCTCAGTTACCATGAAGGACAATCTTCTGAAGCTGTACGACTGTAATCAGAAGTTGATTATGGAGTCAGAACAGGGAAGGAATAGAACATTCAAGGTGAATGTCAGAACTGCAGACTCAGAATGTCTTAGTGCAACAAGTGCTGAGAAGGAGAGTGAGCTGTGGCACAGAAGATTTGGTCATTTGAATTTCAGAAGCTTAAAACATCTGAATTCAAAGAAGTTGGTACATGGAATTCCTGCAATTAAGAAGCCTGAAAAGTCATGCAAAGTTTGTATGGAAGGAAAACAACCACGATTGCCATTTGCGTCAGAAACTGCTCCAAGAGCAAAACATGCCTTGGGAGTTGTACATTCTGATGTGTGTGGTCCATTTCCAGTAGCATCGATGGGAGGGAATAAATACTTTGTGTTATTTGTTGATGAATTCACAAGAATGACATGGGTATCCCTTATTAAGTTCAAACACGAGGTGTTTGATGAATTCAAGAAGTTCAGAATGAAGGCTGAGAATCAGAGTGGTCAAAAGCTGAAGATTCTTAGAACTGACGGTGGAGGTGAGTATAACTCCAAAGAGTTCCAGAAGTTCTGTGAGGAGAATGGAATTGAGCATGAGGTTACTGCTCCTTATACCCCTCAACACAATGGTCTTGCTGAAAGAAGAAACCGAACTTTGCTTGATATGGTGAGAAGCATGCTAAAGGAGAAGAAGCTTCCTCAGAAGCTCTGGGGAGAAGCTGTTGCCACCGCAACGTATGTACTCAACCGATGTCCTACGAAGAAGTTGAAGGAAATAGTTCCAATACAGAAGTGGACTGGAGATAAGCAAAGTGTTAGTCATCTGAAGGTGTTTGGTTCTGTTTGCTATAAACATGTTCCAGAAGCCAGAAGACAGAAGCTGGATGATAGAAGCAAAGTGATGATTCTGATAGGGTACCACAGTACAGGTGCATACAAGCTCTATTGTCCAGAAACCAATAAAATTGAATTCAGCAGAGATGTGATTGTGAAGGAATCAGAAGTTTGGAATTGGGATAAGTCTCAATCTGACTCTGATGTTAGAACCTCTGAAGAAAGGTCAGAGTTCAGAATTTCTGAGGTTGGAGTAAACTCTGATATTGATTCTGATTCTGATAGTGATTCTGACTCTGGAGAAGACTCAGAAGATGAAGGTGACTCTGATGATCCAGACTCTGATGACCCAGACTCTGATGGTAATCCAGATTCTGGTGGCAATTCAGACTTTGGAAATATGCCAGAACCTTCAGATGGTCAAAGTTCTGGAGGAAGTCAACCATCTGAAGGTAGAAACTCTGAAGTTGAAGACTCTGAACAAGTTCAGAGACCACAAAGAGTCAGAAACATCCCCAGAAGATATGCAGAATTTGACATGCTGCAAGACACTGAAGTAGACTCTGAAGGAGAAGTTATTCAGTGTGCCATGTTAGTAGACTCTAAACTCATAAGTACAGAAGAGGCTCTTAAGCAGAAGCTCTGGCTGAAGGCCATGAAAGAAGAACTTGATGCTATAGAGAGGAACAAGACTTGGAAGCTGACAGAACTTCCAAAAGACAAGAAAGTCATCAGCGTCAGATGGGTTTTCAAGCAGAAGTTAAAGCCAGATGGTTCAATTGGCAAACATAAAGCAAGGTTGGTAGCCAGAGGATTTCTACAGAAACCTGGGCTAGATTACTCTGAAGTGTTTGCACCTGTAGCAAGACATGAAACAATCAGAATGGTGATTGCAATAGCTGCTAACAGGAATTGGCCTCTGATGCATTTAGATGTAAAATCTGCATTTCTGAACGGTCCATTAGAAGAAGAAGTTTACGTGTCACAACCTCCTGGATTTGTGAAAAAGAATTAGGAAGGGATGGTGTACAGATTATACAAAGCTCTATATGGATTGAAACAAGCGCCCAGAGCTTGGAATAAGAAGATTGATTCATTTTTCAAGAAGCAAGGCTTTCAGAAATGTGAGATGGAGTACGGTGTCTATGTTCAGCATACTTCTGAAGGAAATATGACTCTGGTATGTTTATATGTTGATGATATACTGCTGACTGGAAGTTCTGAACAGGAGATAGCCAAGTTCAAGAAAGTTCTGATGAATGAATTCGAAATGACTGATCTAGGCAAAATGACATACTTTCTAGGGATGGAATTCAGATACTCTGAGAAAGGTATTATTTTGCATCAGCTCAAGTATGAATTAGAACTTCTGAAGAGATTTGATCTGAAGAATTGTAAGATTGCTGTTACTGCATGCCAAGCTGTGTGGATTCTGAATCTATTGCAGGATCTGAAGATTAAAGTAAACAAACCTCTGAAGCTGATGATTGACAACAAGTCTGCAATCAATCTTGCCAGAAACCCAGTGTTACATGGGAGAAGCAAGCACATTGAGACCAAGTATCATTTTCTGAGACATCAAGTTCAGAGGGGAGTGTTAGAAGTTGTACACTGCAGCACTCAGAAGCAGTTGGCAGATGTTCTGACGAAAGCTATCAAGACTGATCAATTTCTCAGATTAAGGGATGGAATTGGTGTTACAAGTTTTGATGGAATATGAATTAAGGGATGGTATTAGATTTAATTATTAGATTTAATTCATATTTAAGTTTGTTAGATATTAGATTTAAATATTAGATTTGATTCATATTTAAGTTTGTTAGATATTAGACTTAAATATTAGATTTGATTCATATTTAAGTTTGTTAGAGGCTTATAAATAGGGTGTCAATCATTGTAACTTTTAATCATGTTTTGTAGCCGTCATTCTTAATAGAATATTCATCTTTTATTCTACCTTTGCACCAACAGTTCATTATGTTTTTCACTGAAACGTTAGCTAGAGTGTTTCTACGTGTTGTTTAATTCATTGAAATAGTTTCTCTTGATCATTATTTTACTTTTTTTACTGAAACATTAGATAATATATTTCTACATGTTGTTTGATTCACTAGAATAATTTCTCTTGATCATTTTGAGGTTTATTTATATAGTTATGGCCGATTCAACAAGCACCTCTTATACAACATTTGCTGCAACTTCTGTTAATACAAAATATAAAAGAAAAACTAGAGGTGTCATGATGTATACCAAGGTGAAAAAAGCTCATGAAAGTGGTGTTCGCTGCCTGGTTATAGTTTATATAAGAACCGATATGACTTATGGTGAACATGCTGAGAATTTTATGGGTTACATTATGTTACAAGGTAGAAGTAAAATGAGTATTTTGATAGATAGTTGACACGGAGTTGACGAGGACTTGAAAGACGTCATATGGGATGATATTGAGGTATTTTATGATTTATTTACAAGTGTATATGATCATTTATTTTTTGTTTAATACTAATAATATCTCTATTGTATAAACATAAAATGTGTTTATGGTTAGTTCATAGGATAGTATTATGAAAAAGAAATTGTTTATGTATTATACTGAGTGTTGTAATGACTTTAAAACACAACTCACCCATGATTATATTAAACATCCAAGAGATGAAGATGATCCTGAATATAAGTCTTCATACTTGATGGTTTGTACAACTCCTGAATTTTTGGCAAAGAGCTAAAAAGGAAAGGAGAATCGAGCTAGAAATACCTATCCACATAGATTATCTCGTGGAAGATATCAAAAAATTGAAAATAAGATGATTGAAGAAAAGAGAAAACAAAGAGAACTAGAGCTGGTAGATTATATAAGCCTTAGTCGCACTTTATCTCCACCATCACGCCACGAGAAATGGAAGAGGGTACATCAAAGAAAAGACGACGAGTTCATATCAGATGTTACACATGGGGTGGCTTAAAAGATTGTAAGTAGATACATTTTTCAATAATATTTATTTTGGTTAAATCAATTTGGTAAAGATGAAATTTAATATGTGTTGTAGAATGGTATGCTTAAACAAATCAAATTCGACCTCTTTACTTCATAAGATTGTCATGACATCTTAATATAAGCGATTGGAATCGAAGAGCATTTTAGGCGTGTCTGTGGTCATGGAAGAGACGTTGGCATCAAGTTATATTTTGGACCATCTAAATCATGTAGAGAAGAAAATCGTAAGAAATGGACTAAAAAGATTATTGCTATTAAGTTAGGGGAGAAAATGGAAAAGTGGATGGAGGAGCAGATGATGTTGGAGGAGGAGAGAAAGAGGTTGAATGAGGAGCGAGAGATGGTCTTGGAGGAAGATAAGGAGAGGTTGTTACGAAAGGTGTGATAGAGTGTCCAGAAGGAGCAAATGGAGCGAGAGAGGAAGACCGAGGAGGATCAAAAGAGGATGACCAAGGAGGATCTTGAAAAGATGTTCGAGAAATGCACAAGTGATGTGCTTTAGGTATAAGTTGTATGTTGTTGTTATTATTATTTGTGTATTTTAATTTTGTATTATATTTATGTTGTTTTTATGATGCAAAAATTGAATTCGTTAGGTGTACTCAATCATACAAATTCAAATAAGTTGGATATTCAAGAGAATGTAATTGAGAGAGTTACAGGTGGTACAATCATGACAGAAAGTTTTTCTCGAACATTAGAATTATTGATATAATACCTATTTTATTAAAAAATGATATAAAATTTATAAACAATGACAATTTTGTAATTAAAATGAAAATTTCAATTTTAATGTTAATCATTAATACCCCATTTTAGAAAAACTAGTGTCTAATATACGTTATTTTTATTACAAATAATTTTTTTAATGTAAGATGCATATATATATATATATATATATATATATATATATATATATATATATATATTATATATATATATATATATATATATATATATATATATATAAATAAATTCATACTTGCTTTTATAAATATTAAATGTGATACTATATTTTAAGGATGTATCTAATTTGATTTGGAAAAATTATATACATAATAAATAAATAAAATTGCTGCTAAAATTTAGAAAAGTCCACTTGTAAAACCCACTTGTAAAATATATTAGGATTTCACGACCATTACATATTCTCTCAATTCTTCTCTCAATCAATCAAACTTGAAAAATACTCTAAAACATATTTAGAATAAAAAACTTTCTCTAAATCAATTTTGAATAATCACAAACGTAATCTGTTTCTTTTAGGTATGTCATTTGACTTATAAGTATTTTTCTTAAACCCTCACTCTAATTTAATTAGTTTTATTTAATTTGTGTTCTTTAAAAATAAAATTTCATATCACTTTGATTCTAAATTATAACTCTATTGTTTGATATTGAATATGTTATTTGATATCTGATTTCTATGTATTGTTTGTTGTGATTAGTTCTTAAGTAAGAATAACATATTTTGATTTTCAACAAAGTGTGATTTACTAATTTGAAATCTATTTGTCATGAATTTTGATAATTATTTTATTTTGATTTGTTTTTGTAATGCAAATTCATTACGTTCACCATATATCTAAGGTCTGTAGTATTCTAACGAAATCGAAGAAACAAATTGTCAATTTGAACCAACACGCGAGATATAAAATTTTAAACATAATTATGCAAAATATCCAGGCTTAAACCTCATTTTTGAATTGACATATGATATTTAATAATTTCTTTTCTTTATTGGGTCAAATATATATTTTTCAATCATTTCATATTTGTAGCAAAAAATTGTATAAATAAAAAGTTTACAAAATCCTCTGTCCGGTTCATGTTGAGCTTTTAAACATGGTTATGCGAAAAGTTTACAAAGATTATATATAAATAAGATCCATAAATTTGTTTGACATATTATTATAAAAATATTCTACATAAATAAATTCCATAAATTTGTTTGAAATAAAATTATTAATAAAAAATTTACAAAAATTGTATAGAAATAAGTTCCATAAATTTATTTGAAATAACTTCTTAATATGCAAAATTATTTATTAAATTAAAATTATCAAACGTACCTAAAAAAAGGTATCATTATTAATTTGTTGTAAAATTTAATCAACTTTAACATGCAAAATTTAATCAATTTGCTATAAAAGTTACCAAAAAAATTATCATTATCAATTTATTATAAATTTTTAACATGCAAAATTATTTTTTTGAAGAATTATCGCCCTTAAATAAAATTTAATCAACTTTAATTGTTATACAATAACTTTAATTGTTATACAACTAATGGGAAGATAATATTATTCTATCAATACCATTTAAAATTCTTATTAATTAGAAGATAATACAATTCTTACTAATAAGCTACCAAGATTTTCATTGTTATCTTTAATTTCTACTAATAAATTATTGTTTTTATATTTATTTGTATCTATAGTTGTTAATTTCTACACTTTTAACTTATTTATTGGGCAAAAAAGTTATTTAAATTTTTAAAAATATTTTTACATATATTTTTAATAAATTTATCTAAAATTCTCTTTTTATGGTTTAATTAAAACTTCAACTCTTTTATTTATTTATTTTTTTAGTTTCAAATTTCAAATACAAAATTTTGAGTTGATATGATCCTTAATAAAAATAAAATTTTATATAATAAATAAAAATTCACAAATAATTCAATTAAACAAATAAAAATAGTTTAAATTAAAATTATGAGGTTAAATAAATAATATCTAATTGTCTTTTTTAATAATTAATTATTTTTTCACATTTATTTTATATATAATTGTGGAGTCTTTCTCCAAATAAAATATAGGAGCATGAAACATTGAACTTACACACTATTTAATATAACAATAATTAATTTCATATTTTAATTACCCACACGTATTTAATCTTAATTATTGCCTAATTGAAAATTGAATGAAATAGAAATCAAAATAGTAATGATAATAATAAAAATTAAATACTATTAAATTTTCTACAACAAATATTATAGAAATATATAGATTTTGTCCTTGTGGTGTACGTAAATATAAATATAATTATATATATATAATCATCCTCTAGCGAGAAATTCGATTTCTTTGATCCTTTTAAGATATTTAATAATAAATATGGTGGTCATAGTGATGAAGTTATGCAAGCATTCATACAAAATAAGATGTATAATCATCCATTTTTTAGGATCACGTTTGAATGTGTCGGTGCATATTACTAATTAGATTGTCAAATTGTTTGCATGTTATATTTTTGTTTATATGTGCTTCTAACATAATTGTTTGTTAAATCACAATGATCACAATCAATTATTTGTAATTTTTCCAGATAATTGGTTTTGTTCGCTTGGAAATCAACCAAGCAAGTCTTTTAAAGATACATTTCTCTATTTTTTAGCTTTATATGTTTACTAAATATAATTAGATTTTTGTTTTTAAAAAAAAATTAATTAGGGTTATGTGAGGTTATAACATCTTGAGGCTATATTATGAATAAAAAGTCTAATTTTATATCTACGAAGGTAAGTTAATTGTCTTAAATGTATTGATATTTCATATGAATTATATATATGATTATATGTTTTATTTATTTATTTAATTTGTAGGCACATCAACAAGAGAGTAGTTGGGCTTGTGGTATTATGTAATGAAAAATATGTTTGACATTATTCAGACGAGTATATTTTAAGGATTACATGAGGTAATAACAAAAGATTTCAATGCTTAATATGTAAATCACATCACTTCATGTTTTAACTTGTTCTCATTCAAAAGATTTCACTATATTTGTAGATATATGATGATCCATCGTCATATGACAAAGATGTTATTGATAATATCTGACAACTTTGGGCTCAATTCTTTTTGCAAATAGTTGAAGAACAACATCAACTTGAAGAGAAAGAAACAAGGAATTCGATAAAAGATTGCGTTTTATAATAATTAATATTGAATTATTAATTAAAATTGTTTTTTAGTATAATTTTGTTTTTGAATTTTGAGTTACACTCTTGGGTATAATTTGTTAAATTTAAACTAAAATTTGTGAATTTAGTTTTGATCAGTTGAAACAATAATGAAAAAATTGCATATGTCATATGTGACCTCGACTTGATTTATGATTAAATAGTTATGTTATATATTTTTTTCCATCAATTTTAGAGAATAATATTTGTTGATGGTTCATTTAAAATCAAATGATACTCGATGTCATTTATAACATTAACTTTAGTAAAGAACAAGTGTGATATACTATTCAAACATTATAAGAAAAGTTTCTACACCTAATTTAAGAAAAAAAGCCGGTGTGAACCGTTAAATTTTAGCACCCAATTTTGAAGAAAATTGATATAATATATATATTTTACATCTTTTTTTTTTAATGTAAAAATAAGTGTCATAAGTTTGTTTCTAATCAAACTACTCTCCATTAACTTTAACACCGATTTTTGGAAAAAAGTAGGTATGGTTTATAAATGTTATGTGTCAAATTTTTGTTTTAACATAAATATGTAACATTTATAACATCAGTTTATCATCGGTGTTAAATAGATTTACCATACCTTTTTTAAAACCGATGTCAAAATCATACTTAAAATACCAGTAGCAACAATGCCGAATTTTTTTTGGTATTAAATCTCTAAAAAATTGGTGTTAAATCCCTTATTTACACTAGTATATATTAAATCATTATCCAAGTCAGTTATTCGTACTTTCTAAGAATTATATTTATGAATTTTTGAAGGGAGATGAGTACCTAGACAATTTCGTATTACAAACTTGGTGCTTGTAAGTATAGGTTTTATGTTGATTTTTATTTGTATTCACAAGTTCTTGTACTTTAACATACAGATTTGACTCTCACGGGTTCATGCATGCGTTATATATTGAAAGAAATATAAATAAGTATTGTTTCTTAGATACATCGCTACTTAGTCTAACTCGCAGTTCGACAAGAAATAATATATTTGTTTACGTACAAGAAAAGTTGAAAGAGAACAAAGAATGTTATTTGGCCCCGTTTTACCGCGATTAAGTATATACTAATTTGTATTTTTATTTATAAATCAATTTTATACGTATTATTAGTTATTCTGAATGTTTATGCAGTGAACGTTGACAACTAATTGTTATATGTCATAGGAAAAATGTTAAAGTTATGTTTTGCTTGTTGCACTATGTGCTGCCTGGAGTTATGGTTAACACTTTGAATGGGTAAGTGATATTATTCTTAGTACTCAAATTTTAACTTTAGATTTGAATAGTTTTTATTAATGTTTTATTTTAACCGACATGTGTAGAGCGATGGAGAGACATAATACAATCAAACGAAATTTAATTAGTAAAAAGCCAAAGTTTATCTACCAACAAAAATATATCACTTGTGTTATTTTGACTTATATTATTTGTGTGTATTGGCGATATAAATATATGAAAATTATTTGTAATGGCGAAAATAATCTAACAACTCTTCTTGTAGATACTATGTTATAAGAAATATGTTCCATACTATCTTCACAAACATTACAAATGAATGAATGAAACAATCCAACGACTATTCTTGTAGATAATATATATATATATATATATATATATATATATATATATATATATATATATATATATATATATATATATATATATATATATATATATATAGATAGATAGATAGATAGATAGATAGATAGATATAAATATCTCTCTCTCTCTCTCTCTCTCTCTCTCTCTCTCTCTCTCTCTCTCTCTCTCTCTCTCTCTCTCTCTCTCTCTCTCTCTATATATATATATATATATATATATATATATATATATATATATATATATATATATATATATATATATATATATACATATATATATATATATATATAGAGAGAGAGAGAGAGAGAGAATAGATAGATATATATGAGACGAAATGATATTAATTTTCTTCTTCCGCATTCACCTGTCAAACCTTCTTACCATTTTCTTTTTCCGCATGATATTAATTTTTCCATTCTTTCTCAAACTAAACATATGAGACGAAATTCTGAATCATGAGAGTGAAATTATCTCATTGGAAGACAACCTCGAACTCGATGACATCCCAAACAAAAGAAAAACCATCTAGATTTTATTACATACCTGTTGAATGTAATTTTAAGTGTCGGGTTTTTGTTATCGTCTCCACAGGGATTTTGAGATATCGCCGCCGTTCGACAGTTGTTTCAATTCTTAACTCGTAGTAACAAGGGGGTTTTTGGGTTTAGTCACGGTATCTTGCATAAAAGTGTAATAAAATGCGGTAAAAGATTTGGTTTTAATATTTGAGAAATATTGCCAAAGTTAGGGTTCGACGATCACTTTGCATGTATATGTTCGATCAACAAAACTTATAAACTCCTTTAGATGATAAACTATTTCACAAAGTCCTCCCAATATGTTTATCTCTAACACACATTGTGAGTTTTCCCATTTTGATCCATTGTTTATCTCTAACACAATCTATCAAAATGACAACTTTTTGGTTCAACCTTATGGTGAACAAAATCATTCATTACTATCTCTAGCTAACAAGCAAGATTGGATGAAAACCTAGGTAAAGAGTTGGTAAACATCTCTCGATCATAAACCAACACAAAGAGTTTTCAATGAAACAAAGTTTTCACCATTAAAGAGTTTACAAATGAAGATCATCCCATTTACACACAAAGCTAGTGATCATTTACATCTAACCTTGACAAAATGAAGAACTTAGCTACTCATTTTCATGGTAACTTGGTCAACAAGTTTCGGAAGAAGGTTGATCAACATCCGAGTCGAATAATCGAGATTGGATGGGAATCCACCTTCTTTTTGTGAAAGATTGTTAAGAGATGAAGAGAAATGATTTCTAGGTCACAAAAGATCTCTAGAGCAATGCTGGAAAAATATCTAAAAAGTACAAAAGTATGGAGGTGTAAAAGTATGACTCCAAAAAGTAGTCCTTGCTACTTATAGTGCTGCTACTGAGCTGTCATGCTCGTTAGGCGAGCAGAATGGCTCACCTAGCGAGCTCCAAAATGAGGCACCTGTGGCACCTGCGCCCAAAGAAATGACCTTTGCCAGATTGGCATGTTCGCTAGGCGAACAAAACCTTCGCTCCAGCGAGCTTAGGAGGTTTTGCTACTGTAATTGCTCGCTGGGAGCTCGCTAATGGCTCGCCTAGCGAGTGAGTGCTGGCTGCACTTTTGGCCAAGTCTGGACGTGTTCGCTACACCCTTCGCTGGCAGCTTGCCTAGCGAGTTTGTTGATGTTTGCTACTGTAAAATACCGGAGCTCTTCGCTGGGGACTCGCTGGGCGCTCGCCTAGCGAGCTCTTCGCCACAGCCCTCGCCTAGCGAGCAAGCTGATGAATGCATTCTTTTTCTTGGTCCCTTGCCATTTTCTTGTGCCTTCATTTTCTATTATTTCATGCCTAATTCCTGCACAATAACACACAAATCAAAGGTACCAAGATCGTGTATCATTGTATTGCAATTCATCAAAAACAAAGGTGGTTTCGAACACTTTAGCAAGGAAATGGAGTGAAAGATGCTCATATTTGATAGCTCAAATAAGCACTTTTGGGTATCTAACAACTCTCCCCAACTAGATTCTTGCTTGTTCTCAAGCAAAGTATGCCTCTTGAAGGACAAGAGGATTTGCATTAAGAAAAAGGTTTCTTCGAAATCGGATAAAATGGCTCAAACACAAGCGAATCAGCAGATACAAATTTCCAACAGTTAGAATAAAATAATACACAAGAACTAAAACTTAGTAGCAATGCGAAATATGTATCTATCCACAACAATATTATCTTGAATGAATCATCATATCTCTCCTCTTCGAATAAGGATTGAAGAAATTACGCGTTTGCAACCGCGGGAATAATCTCACTCTCCAACAAACAATGAAGAAATCAATTCAATTCATACAATGTCTAACAATTATAAATGGTAATGTGGAAGCACGAAGATCACTAAGGACTTTTCGGTTGAAGCTTGGTTAGGTTAACAAACAAGGGTCATTTCTAAGGCCATTGAAAACGAAATTGCTGATGCAAAAGAGACATTCACTGTACATTATTCACACATCTCAACTTCGTTCCATTTATTTCTCATTTGAACCCTTCACAACTCTTATTTCACCACTCAATTTTTGTTTTTCACTATTTTTCTTCCAAGCAAGCATTCATTTTCATTTTCTCTATTTTTTCTTTTCTTTCACATCATATTTACAAAACAGATGTTTCTCTTTTCTATATTTTTTTTATATATATATATATATATATATATATATATATATATATATATATATATATATATATATATATATATATATATATTTTATGCTTGCTCGGTTTTTCAAGAGTTGTGGCACTTACCGATTCTCATTTTCGTTCTCCCCAACTTATTTATTACTCACCCTAAGTGAATGCTCTTGACTTTTTACGGCAAAAGAACAATTATCAAAATTTTCCGGGTTGTAAAAAAAAGATTTTTGAAATCTCGCTTTATTTCAAGCTGAGATTCAACTGTTTAAGCTCAAAGGGGTTAACGAATACTCTCTCTGCTCACAGGTAAGTTGTATTTAGAACTGGTTGTGCTCGATAGAAAACAAGTGCCTTGTTCATTTCTAATTGCTTCCACATATTCACAATAATAAAAGACAAAGCATGAATCAAATGAATCAACAAAGCTTATTAGAATCCAGCATTTAAGTGTTCAATGGAGGTTTCCTCACAATTTGTGGTTTTAAGTCCTAGATGAAACATTCATTTAATTATGTTGCAAAAAGACAATATTCAATTACAAAAAAGAGTAAAGTTCTTAATGCATTCTAAAATTCTAGCCGGAGGTAACCATGTACCTTAGCATTATTCACTTGTTTATTTTTATCATTACCATCCAAGCTCGGATGCACCTTCATTGGATACTTCTTTGAGGAGCAACCAATCTAGAAGGTTTGACACTCAACCAACCAAAAATTTATTAAAACAAACGAAATTTAAAACATAAATAATACATTACTTCAAAATTTAAAATTGTTCATGGGGGACAAAACACCCCAAAAGTACATAACCAACATCAAAATACACAAATCTGAAAATACAATAGAAATAAAACAACATATGAAAAAATAAAATAAACTTAACCCTAACCCTCATCAGTACTGGCTTCAGAACCGGTAGCCTCATCATCATCATCATCATCATCTCCATCAGCAGCACCAGAAGAACCAGCACCAGCACCCGCCCCCTCTCCAAACACAGGCCTGTCCACAGGCCAGCTCGCGTGCTGCAGAAACTGCTCACGTGTCATCATAGAATGCTCTCCGGAGGGGTCGCGCATCTGCAGCTGTAATAGCTGCATAGAATCGTGCATATCGAGCATGGCGCGCTGAGTTGCCGCCATCCAATCCCAGTTGTAGTTAGAGACAGCCTGCTGGAAAGGATCGGATCCTAGAGTAGAAGTACCAGGACCATCAGAAGCCCCGGTAACCTCAGCAGCTGAACTATTTCTTACATTCTTCGGTTTGCAATACTTGGCCACGTATCGGTCATCAATGGGTGGCGGGATCCTTACTTGACCCCTAGAGGGTAGCCTCACCCTCGCTTGCAGGCACAAAGCCATGATTAGGCAAGGGAAAGCCAGGGGACAATTCACTCGTGCCCCCGACTTTAGCCCGCTTTCAATCACGAACTTCAACTCAAAAGCAATAATCCTCGCCACATCAATCTGTACGTTCGTGAGGATGCTGTGTACCAAGTGTGCCATTGGGATCGGCACAATAGAAGTATGAGACTTGGGTGCGATGTTTGTAAGAACCAACAAAAGAATCAGTTGAGCCAGGGGAGTCATGTCCTCCCTATGGTATCTCATGGGAACCCCAGATGGGTTCAACTCAACTGATTTCCCTTTCAGAAGCAGGGCAGCAGAAATCGCATCAGTATCCCAGTGAAGCCTTAAATCTTGGTGGTAGGTGTCTCTCTCCTCGGCTCCCAGATGGAGCGGTTCACCCAGGACACGGTTAATTGCATCCCGATCAAACGCAATAGGACGGCCGGACACTCTAGACGTCCATGTGAATGGCTCGTCATCGTTCGGCAGTGCGTTCGCGTAGAACTCACGCACTGTTGCGATATCGTAATGCTCCATGGGGGATATTAACCGATCCCACTTTTTATTGTTAATCAACCCGGCGAATGTTCGGTTCGTGCCTTCAGGGTTGATTAAAAATCTCTTTTCCGGCAAAATCTTTCGCTTTTCCAAAGCAATATATCTTACGGCTTGCTTTGGCCCGACAAATTTGTCGGTGTCGAATTGTATTGGTACGGGACGGGAAGTGTTCCCGCCCTTTCTCTTTTTCGAAGCTCCGGACCTGGATTCCATCTGCACAGACATAAAGAGGAAACCACACAACACAAAACAGATTAGAAAGCAAAACCAGAATTCCAACTACTGTCATGCTCGCTGCTGCTTCGCCTAGCGAGAACCTAGCGAAGCTTCGCTACAGGTTCGCCTAGCAAAGTGGCAGCGAATGCGCGCCACTGATTCGCCTAGCGAGTTGCTAGGGAATCTTACGGGTTTTTGGGTTCTGCAATGTTTAACAACCAAATTCCAGAAAAACCTAAGTCTCATGGTATCCCTTTCAGAAACAAAATGGTTTATCATGTAAAGAATCGTTCTAGGATACATGTACTTCTAAACCCACATGCAAAACCTAAAGATTCCCACACCACCAACTTCACCCTAAATGTCTCATGTTCAGAAATTTCAAGCAATTGGAAACAGAAAGTAATGAAGAAGGGGCAAACCTGATTTGAGATCTGTTGAATTTGAAATGCACAGGAGGTTAGGGATGCAATGTTAGGGTTTAGAGTTGTTAGATGAAATGTGAGAGAGTGTTTGTGAGTGTGAGTTCAGAGTTCGTGAGTGCAACACTTTAAAAATGGTTATGGGCCCAAAAGAGTGGCCTGCTGAGAATTAGATTAGTGCTGCCACGCAGCGCTCGCTGCTGCTTCTCCTAGCGAGCAGCTAGCGAATCCGCTCGCTACTGCTTCGCCTAGCGAGCATGACAGCATTTGCCTTTTCAAAAACAGCATTCCTGGTACATTCAGCAAGGTTTTAACAATTGGAATCCCATTACGATAACACAGAAAAACTGTAAATACTTACAATGTTGGGGTGCCTCCCAACAAGCGCTTGTTTAACGTCGGATAGGCTCGACGGTGCGATGCTCACAGAGGAGCATCCAAAGAAATAGCACAGCTCTCGCGATCCACATGACCGCCGAGATAAACCTTCAAACGTTGGCCATTAACGGTCCAACTCTCCTTCTTTTCCATGTCCTCAATGACAATAGCTCCGTACTCCTTCACTTCTTTGACCCGAAATGGCCCGGACCATTTTGATTTCAACTTTCCGGAGAATAACTTCGACCTGGAATTGAACAATAGGACCAACTGTCCGGGCACAAATTCTTTCTTTCGAAGCTTTTTGTCATGATATTTTTTTACCTTTTCTTTGTACAACCAACTTGAGTGATATGCGGCATTGCGCATCTCTTCCAACTCAAGCAGTTGCACCTTCCTTTTCTCACCTGCCAAATCCTTTTCAAATTTTAAAAATTTCAGAGCCCACAAGGCTTTGTGCTCCAATTCGACCGGCAAATGGCAAGTTTTGCCAAACACCAATTGAAAAGGAGTGAGCCCAAATGGAGCTTTAAAGGCGGTACGGTATGCCCATAACGCTTCATCCAATTTTTGTGACCACTCTTTTTTCGAATTTGACACAGTTTTTTCGAGAATTCTCTTAATCTCACGATTAGAGACCTCGGCTTGCCCATTAGCCTGTGGGTGATACGGAGTTGCCACTCTGTGTGATACACCGTAATGTTTTAAAATGCTTTCCAACGGTGCATTACAAAAGTGTGACCCTCCGTCACTTATCAACACTCGGGGGGTTCCGAAACGGGAAAATATGTTTTTCTTCAAAAAAATTATTACCGTTTTCGCATCCGCCCGAGGTGAGGCGATCGCCTCAACCCACTTAGAAACGTAATCAATTGCGACAAGCATATACTCGTTACCATAAGAGGGTGGGAATGGTCCTACAAAATCGATGCCCCAAAAATCAAATACTTCAACCTCTTGGATGTTTTGGAGAGGCATCTCGTCTCTCTTACCAATCCCACCGCTTCTCTGGCAACTATCACAACTTTGCGCATGGGTATGTGCGTCTTTGAAAATAGTGGGCCAATAAAATCCTGACTGAAGGATTTTAGTGGCCGTTCTCACCCCATTATAGTGTCCGCCGTAAGGCGAGTTGTGACAATGCCAAAGGATGCTCTGCGCTTCATCGCCAGTAACGCATCTCCTTAAAAGGTTATCACTACCCAACTTAAACAAGTATGGGTTATCCCATACGTAATACTTGGCATCCGAAAGAAACTTCCTTTTTTGGTTCGAAGTTAGGTCGGGAGGCACAAAACCACTAGCCTTGTGGTTCGCAAAGTCTGCAAACCACGACCTAACTTGAATTTTGAAAAGTTTTTCATCAGGAAACTCTTCCCGGATTTCCTTCTCTGAAGCTGTAACCTCCACATTAACTAAGCGAGATAAATGATCCGCCACCAAATTTTCCGATCCTTTCTTGTCTTTGATTTCAACATCAAATTCTTGCAACAAGAGGATCCAACGGATGAGCCTTTGCTTCGAATCCGGTTTGGTGAGCAAATATTTAATCGCTGAGTGGTCGGTATACACTACGACTTTAGACCCTATAAGATAAGACCTAAACTTTTCAAGCGCATACACTATCGCAAGTAATTCTTTTTCAGTGGTGGCATAGTTAATTTGAGCCTCATTAAGAACTTTACTTGCGTAATGTATCGCATGAAAATTTTTCTCTTTTCGTTGGCCTAATACCGCTCCGATTGCATAGTCGCTCGCATCACACATTAGCTCAAAATTTAAATTCCAATTTGGAGCGACTATAATTGGAGCGGTAACCAATTTTTCTTTCAAAGTCTCAAAAGCTTGCAAACATTCATCGGTTAAGAGAAATACCTGGTCCTTAACTAGCAAATTACTCAAAGGCTTAGCTACCTTTGAGAAGTCTTTGATAAAGCGCCTATAGAACCCGGCGTGCCCCAAAAAGCTTCAGATTCCCTTCACATTCACCGGAGGAGGTAATTTTTCAATCACTTCAACCTTAGCACGATCAACTTCAAGCCCTCTTGAAGAGACTTTATGGCCTAGCACTATCCCCTCGGTCACCATGAAGTGGCACTTCTCCCAATTAAGCACAAGATTGGTCTTCACACATCTTTCAAGCACCGTTTTCAAGTTTGCCAAGCATAAACTAAAGGAACCACCAAATACCGAGAAGTCATCCATGAAGACTTCCATTGTTTTCTCAATAAGGTCGGCAAAAATGGCTTGCACACATCTTTGGAAAGTCGCCGGTGCATTGCACAACCCAAAGGGCATTTTTCGGTATGCGAAAACTCCAAACGGACATGTGAAAGCCGTCTTTTCATGATCGGTCGGGTCAACCGCAATTTGGTTATACCCGGAATAGCCATCCAAGAAACAATAGTATTGTTGCCCCGAGAGTCTTTCGAGCATTTGATCCATGAACGGGAGTGGAAAATGATCTTTTCGAGTTGCGGTATTCAACCGCCTATAATCAATACACATTCGCCACCCCGTTGCAACTTTAGTAGGGATCAACTCATCCTTGTCATTTCGGATCACGGTAATTCCACCTTTCTTCGGAACCACATGCACAGGACTAACCCATGGACTATCCGAAATCGGGTAAATCATTCTCGCATCCAATAACTTGACAACTTCCTTTCTAACAACCTCCTTCATAGTAGGATTTAAGCGGCGTTGTGGTTGAGCTACCGGCTTAAAATCCTCTTCCATTAAGATCTTGTGCATGCAATAGGAAGGACTAATTCCTTTTAGATCGGAAAGAGTCCAACCCATGGCTTCTTGATTTTTTTTAGCACATTGATCAAACGGGCTTCTTCATCATTTGACAAAAGGTTGCTTATGATGACCGGCTTTGCTTCGGTCTCATCTAGGAATACATACTTCAAAGTAGAAGGTAACATCAAGTTCCCACGGTTGTAGTTCGTTTAAACCATCAAGTTCCCTTAAGCATTCATCAAGAGCTTGCTCTTCTTCAGCTGTGAAAACTTCAAATGAGTCGTCAAGAGCTAACTCCATAGGAGATATCTCATGAATATGCTTAGAAACCTCCAAAATTGCCTCTTCGATCACATCGATGCGAAAGCTATCACTTCTATCTTTTGAATGCTTCATTGCTTTGAATAGATCGAATGTAACTTCTTCATTTTGGACTCTCACCTTCATCAAACCGTCATTAACGTCTATCATCATGCGCGCGGTTTTCATGAACGGTCGGCCCAGAATGAGCGGAGCATCATCATCCTCTTCCATATCAATAACAATAAAATCGACCGGGAAAAAGAATTTGTCGACTTTAACCAAAACATCTTGGGCTACGCCATGAGGATAGGTAGTCGACTTATCGGCCAATTGCAACGTCATCCGGATGGACTTAATTTCAATGTTGCCAAGCCTCTTTACAATAGACAATGGTATAAGATTAATGCTTGACCCCAAATCAATTAGTCCCTTTCCGACATAGATATCACCAATTTTAACCGGCAAAGTAACTCGTCCCGGATCAACCTCTTTTTTCGGAAGCGTCCTTTGAATAATTGCACTACAACTCGCATCTAGGACAATGGTCTCCGGTTCCGTATACCTCCGCTTTTTTGTAAGTATGTCCTTCATGAATTTGGCATACTTGGGCATTTGCTCCAAGGCTTCGGCAAACAGAATGTTGATTTGCAATTGTTTAAAAATATCCATGAACCGGGCGTAATGTCGTTCATTCTCCCTTTTAGATGGAGCATGTGGATAAGAAAGGTTTTGGATTGGAGTAGCGCTCACTACCTCCTTTCCTTTAGCAACTCTAAAACTTCTTGCTCTTTTCTTTTTCACTTCCTCCACCATTACTTCATCACTTTTATTTTTCTCAATTTCCACACTTTCTTTCTTTTCAACTTCACCATTCTTTTCGTTCTTTTCAACTTTTTCCTCCTCACTCCACTCCCCCACTTCACCATCAATATTATCCTCCAATATTTCCTCCTCATTTTCTTCTTTTTCCTCTCTTTGTTCACTCTTATCTCTTTTTTTATTCTCACTAGTCAACTCCCTCCCACTTCTTGTCGTGATCGCTTTACAATGCTCCTTAGGATTTGTTTGCGTGTTCGCCGAAAAAGAAGGACCGGGTTGTTGTTCTGCTAGTTGCTTAGCAAGTTGTCCAACTTGAGTCTCGAGATTTTTAATTGCCGCATCGTTGCTCTTTTGATTAGCCATTGACATTTGCATAAATTGTGTCAATGTCTCTTCTAATTTTGAAGTTACGACCGGCGGTTGTTGAGGTTGATAAGGATTTTGGGGAGGGTTTTGACGGCTAGAAGAACCACCCCCGTAACCTTGGTTATGGTAATAATTACTCCTAGGTTGGAACCCTTGATTCCCTTGGAAGTGTTGTTGTTGATTTTGAGGATGTGGTTGATAAGGTTGTTGTTGTTGTTGTCTCGGTTGGTAGTCCCGTTGGTTTGCCATGTAGTTTACTTCTTCGAACCCGGGAGGTGGACAAAATTCGGTGTCATGCTCACCTTTGCAAAGCTCACAACAAGCTATTTGTTTAGCTTTTGAAGGTTCTCTCAACTCTTTTATTTATTGCGTTAAGAGTTCCACTTGTTGTGAAATGAGTTTGTTTTGGGCAAGAATGACATCGTTCGTCCCAAGTTCAAGCACTCCCGGCTTCTTCAAAGAGTTGCCTCTACTTTGACTTTGAAGATCATTTAGAGCCATCCGATTTATGATATTTGTAGCTTCTTCGGCGCTTTTAGACAATAAAGAACCACCCGAGGTAGCATCCAACAACGTCTTGCAATTTGGTTGAAGTCCATTTTTGAAAATATGGATTTGAGTCAATTCATCAAAACCATGCCCTTTACATTTCCGAAGCATGGATTTGAATCTTTCCCACGCCTCATTTAATGATTCATTAGTTCCTTGTGAAAACACTGAGATGGCCGTCTTGGATTCCATGAACCGGTTGTGGGAGAAAAATCTTTCGATGAACTTCTCTTCCAACACGTTCCAGTCTGTCATGACGGCTGGTGTTTGATCTAAGTACCAATCTTTTTCTTTGCCGAGCAAAGCATGGGGAAATAATCTTCTGAACAACGGTAGCTCTTGAGCTTGATCCACTCCGGCCGCCAATGCTATCTCGTAAAATTTTGTGAGAAAAGCAAAGGGATCTTCATGGTCCATTCCGGTGAATGGACTTCCATATAGTAAATTAAGAGTTCCCGTTTTCATCTCGACTTGCCTTCCCGTGTGGTTGGCAAACTGAGCAGTATTCCTTGGACTGTTTACACATGGAGTGGAAATGGGCGGTGGTGGTGGTTCCATGATAGGTATGAACGGTGGTGGATGTGTGGTAGAAGAACTTTCTCCTTGTTCTTGTCGTTGTCTAGCCTGTTGCCTCCTTCGTCTCGTCTTGCTATTCAGCCTCCTTGCGGTTCTTTCGATCTCTGGATCAAAAAGAAGTTCGTCCACAGGAATCTGCCCTCGCATAAAACGAAAGCTGCACACTAAACCAAACAAATTACAAGCACAAGTCAAAAATTCGAAAGCTAAAAATTAAGCAACTATTGCGATGCTCGCAATATGAATTCACAATCCCCGGCAACGGCGCCATTTTGTTGAATGTAATTTTAAGTGTCGGGTTTTTGTTATCGTCTCCACAGGGATTGTGAGATATCGCCATCGTTTGACAGTTGTTTCAATTCTTAACTCGTAGTAACAAGGGGGTTTTGGGTTTAGTCACGGTATCTTGCATAAAAGTGTAATAAAATGCGGTAAAAGATTTGGTTTTAATATTTGAGAAATATTGCCAAAGTTAGGGTTCGACGATCACTTTGCATGTATATGTTCGATCAACAAAACTTATAAACTCCTTTAGATGATAAACTATTTCACAAAGTCCTCCCAATGTGTTTATCTCTAGCACACATTGTGAGTTTTCCCATTTTGATCCATTGTTTATATCTAACACAATCTATCAAAATGACAACTTTTTGGTTCAACCTTATGGTGAACAAAATCATTCATTACTATCTCTAGCTAACAAATAAGATTGGATGAAAACCTAGGTAAAGAGTTGGTAAACATCTCTCGATCATAAACCAACACAAAGAGTTTTCAATGAAACAAAGTTTTCACCATATATTCACCATTAAAGAGTTTACAAATGAAGATCATCCCATTTACACACAAAGCTAGTGATCATCTACATCTAACCTTGACAAAATGAAGAACTTAGCTACTCATTTTCATGGTAGCTTGGTCAACAAGTTTCGGAAGAAGGTTGATCAACATCCGAGTCGAATAATCGAGATTGGATGGGAATCCACCTTCTTTTTGTGAAAGATTGTTAAGAGATGAAGAGAAATGATTTCTAGGTCACAAAAGATCTCTAGAGCAATGCTGGAAAAATATCTAAAAAGTACAAAAGTATGGAGGTGTAAAAGTATGGCTCCAAAAAGTAGCCCTTGCTACTTATAGTGTTGCTACTGAGCTGTCATGCTCGTTAGGCGAGCAGAATGGCTCGCCTAGCGAGCCCCAAAATGAGGCACCTGTGGCACCTGCGCCCAAAGAAATGACCTTTGCCAGATTGGCATGTTCGCTAGGCGAACAAAACCTTCGCTAGGCGAAACACACGCTTCACCCTTCGCTCTAACGAGCTTAGGAGGTTTTGCTATTGTAATTGCTCGCTGGGAGCTCGCTAATGGCTCGCCTAGCGAGTGAGTGCTGGCTGTGCTTTTGGCCAAGTCTAGACGTGTTCGCTACACCCTTCGTTGGCAGCTCGCCTAGCGAGTTTGTTGATGTTTGCTACTGTAAAATACTGGAGCTCTTCGATGGGGACTCGTTGGGCGCTCGCCTAGCGAGCTCTTCGCCACAACCCTCGCCTAGCGAGCAAGCTGATGAATGCATTCTTTTTCTTGGTCCCTTGCCATTTTCTTGTGCCTTCATTTTCTATTATTTCATGCCTAATTCTTGCACAATAACACACAAATCAAAGGTACCAAGATCGCGTATCATTGTATTGCAATTCATCAAAAATAAAGGTGGTTTCGAACACTTTAGCAAGGAAATGGAGTGAAAGATGCCCATATTTGATAGCTCAAATAAGCACTTTTGGGTATCTAACAATACCTCACCAAAGAAATCTTTCACCCATTAACGTTTAATAACGAGTAAAACTCTTAACTGTTAAGCTAGCAATAACATCCTCATTACATTTCATGGACTTTGAAGTGATTTTTTCTCTTGGAACAACAACTTCTAAATGATCTTTAAAGGGAATTAGTTTGCCATAAAATATTATGTTGTCATGGGTTGTTGAAGTTGTGAATTCTTCGTTGAAAAACTCAAACAAGTTATCATCGTCATGATCATGGTGATCCTTGTTATAATTGGGTTTTGATATTTTCCCATCTTCTTTGGAGAAATCACCCTCATTAAGGTGAAATTATAGAATTTGAAAGGTCACAGATGGATAGAGTTTCTTCATCATCGTCATAATGATAATCATATTGATCTTATAACATATTACTTTCCTCATTCCCTACTTATTGATTTGAGTATAACTCTTTATCCATTATTGATACAAACAAAACAAAATAAGAATTTCCCATTTGGTGTCTTATTAATCAAGTTTTTGTAGGTGGGGATGTCACTCCAATTGGGGATATGTTTGGATGTTACAGGCTTGGTTGGAGGCACGGACTTTTGGAACGAGTGTTGTTTGAAGATGTTCCCGGTCCGAGTAATAGTTTTGCTGAGCTTTCTTCTCATCTTCATGATCCAAACTTACCTGTAATGCAAATTTTAAAAACTAAATAAATATATAAGAAAAGTAATATGAAACATCATAAAAATACATTTTAAAACTTTTACCTTTGATTTAAGTAGGTTGATTAGCTTCATCTTGACTTATTTTTGGCTTGCAACTTCTTCGATTATGACCATGTTCTCCATATAATTGACACGATAGTTGTTTTTTTAGAAGTCGATTCATTGATAACTCTAGGCTACTTTTAATTCGTTTTGATTGCGAGACTCGAAAATCATCCTTTTGTTTTCCTTTAGTTTGTGATACTACAAGATCTCTAATAGTTGATTAAGGCCCATCATTTTCACGTCCACTAATCAGCATGTCAGAACAATTTGGCTCTTGATTACTAGTTTTAATGTCTGAATTCATCCCTATGGCCTTTTTGTATATTTGTTCCAACTCTAATAATATAAATATGTATGTTTTCTCATATTTTGCAGCAAGATCGGGTAACAAGCTTGCTTGATTAAGAACATGCAGACTTCGTAAAGTTTCGGGATTATCATTGTCAGATACATGATGGTTTTCGCTAATATTAAATCCTAAGCTCTTATTAGCATCCTTTGTCCAGCGGTTCAAAATATACTTATTTGAATGCCTACAATATTTTTTGCTTGAAAAATCACCAAGACGTGCCTACATAATATTCCTAAAAATTTAAAAAGTTGACAACTACATTTGGCATGTATCAAGATTTACATCTACAGTAAACCACTCTTGAGAATTAAAACAATTGGATACCTTATATGTAGATTGAGATTCATTTTTCTCAACTTTCTTCTTTATGAGTTGGCTACCTTTTGCTAGCTCGTCTTGAAACTTGTTAAATATGATTCTGGTATAAACAGCTGCAACATGCTCTTCTATTTTAGAACCAACATTTAAGATACGTAATCAATGTCTCGATTCAAAGTCTTATTTTTTCTCATTCTCGTAGCGATATTCAAATGCTTTGTCAAATTTCACAAATAAAATCTCGCAGTGTGGTTGAAGAATCAACAAAAGAATCAAAAAAAGCATTGATGTTCTCACTTCTTTGAGTAGTGTTCATTCCGACAAAACAAGTATTTCTATTATAAATAGGAACCCATAATTTTTTTCATACCATATAAACCTTAAAGCCATTCATTATTTCCCAAATCGTACTCAATCATTATACGATACCAATCTTCTTCAAAAAGTTTTACACATGACGAATGATGAATACACCTTTTCAGGTCACGCTTAAAAATCAAAGTTTTATGGTATATGTGTGAAAGTTTCTTTGGATTTTTTTTCCTAATGTGCCATAAACATAAACGATGTCGAGCGTGTGGAAATACCTTGGATATAGCAACTTTCATTGCCAAATCTTGATCAGTAATTATTGACACTGGACTTTTTCCTCCCATTGCCTTTAGCCAATTTTCAAATAACCATGTAAATGATTTCTTTTTTTCATCTTGCAGCAAAGCACAACCAAATAAAATAGATCGGTGATGATGATTCAACCCTGTAAAAGGTGCAAATGGCATGCTATACTTGTTTGTCTTATATGTTGTATCAAATGTAATAACATCACAACAAAAATTATAGGATAACCTTGATCTTGCGTCAACCCAAAATTAATTATTCGTGCATGGTTATCACATTATATTTCATAAAAGAAATTTGGATTTTCAACCCGTTTTTGCTTACAAAAGTTAAATACACTTTGAGCATCTCCAACATCTAAATTTTGAGATCGAAGATCCCTAAGATGATTCCAACAATCTCTATTAGAGAAGGTTGAATCCCGATTGTTAAATAATGCATCAACTTTTCCTATTGGCAACCCCTCTTGATCAAACTTTTCAACCAGGTTCTTTGCAACGCCACTCATTTTCTTATGACATATAAGATATTTCACACTCTTTGGGCTAATCATATAGTGATTATAATCATTATTAAAACCAATGTCAATCCATTTATGTCTCTTTTGTGCCTTTGAAGTAACAAGTGTAGCCTTACAACCAATCATCGAAGTCAAACACATTTTCTTACGTTTACTTTTGATTGCAGTACTTTCTTCATTACATATATTATTAATTATATCTTTTCCAGCATTAGAGCACACAAGTATGCATGGATTGTGCTTACTTGAATGCGTACGAATTCCAAATCCTTATTTCTTAGCAAATTCTCTATAGAAATTTTTAACATACTCGAGAGAGAGTCAAATTCCAATCCAACATACAAATAAGTGTTATGAGGCTCAATGGCAATATGATCATTGAGTGAACAAATATTTGACACATTTTTTTCACTATTTTGAGCCTCATTGCCCTAAATGTAAAATAATAAAAGTTAAAAAAACTTATACCAAATAGAAAACTTCCAAGTATTAAACTGAAAATATACTATTTATATTAGATTACCTCATTGTTATCATTCATGTTTTTCAAAGAATTGGAAATTAATGTTCCTTCAAACTCAAAAATAGAGGAGCTATACAATTCAATAGTTGATTCTCTCCATGCTTTAATAATGATCAAAGGTTTATTGCGGTTTGTATCAACAGTTTAAGGATCATCAATAATCCTCATCATATAATCAAGAACCAGTTCTTCAACTGCCTTTGATAATGTAGTGTCACGGTTCTTAAAACATGTTTCTAATAAAACCATAAATAGGTACTGAATTGAAGGACATTGAATCATAATTCGTTTCTTTATTTCACAGATCAATTTTGTGGTGTTGATCTTCCCAATGTTGACCCATTGGCAAATGGCGAGATTCATAGGCCAATTAGGTTCTTTAAGAACCTCAGAGGTTGCATCCTCCACAATCTTATGGATTTGGTTTGAATCTTGTAAAGACTATTTATTATTAAAGTTCATTCTCACACTTATCTGACAGTGATTTTATTGAAAAAATTGGGGGGAAATCGACATGATGATGAGAAAACTTCAAAGGATATGCAAGGAGGATGACTGACTGAGTTCGTACAAGTGATGTAACACCGATTAATTTTTAAGAACGAAGCAATTTTTTTACATGAGTAGAAATGTTTTAGAGATAAATGAGTAATTGGACTAATAAAAGTCACTGGATCAAATAATATTTAACGGATCATATATGGTGTTAAAATTAATATTTAACACATGAATGATTAATTGGGTTAATAAAAATAATTGGATCAAATATTATTTAACACATAAGATATGGTGTCAAAATTAATGTTTGACACCGGTGTCAATATATATATATATATATATATATATATATATATATATATATATATTATATATATATATATATAATATATATATATATATATATATATATATATATATATATATATATATATATATATATATATATATATATATATATATATTATTTTTCTTAAGTTAGTGTTATTGTTGTTGTTAGTTTATTATAATTTAAATTTTGTTATAATTATAAGAGTTTAACGACAGAACATCATACTCAAGAGAAGATATAAATGACATCCAATCATTTTGGGTCAGTGCCTTCTTATCTTGTTTTGAACCTCGACAACACTGGTTTTTCTTGATTGTTATAATCTTAATTTGTATATGTACATATGTTTTATCATTTTTATGTGCAAATATGTAAATGTGTGTATTCTGTCTTGTTGAGAACAATGTAAATTTGTACTTTGGTTTTGAAAACAATGATAATTTGTTATTATGTGTTTACAAGATTTAAAATGATATGATATATTCTAATTCTGTCATATATTTTGTAGTTTCTGTGTAAAAAATGATGCAAACCATTGAAAATAAGATTTAAAACAAAAGAAATTTAGTACTTTGTGCCTACAAAATTTATAATGATATGATATAGACGAGTAAAAATGAGATTTAAAACAAATCATATATGAAAATAAATAAGATTTAACCCCTCGATTATTACTTAAAACTATGGTAAAAATATATTTTATTACCTCTATTTTTAAATAAAACTGAGAGGTATATGACACACACAACAAAATTTGGAAAATAAAAATATGTTATCATATCATCTTTCGTTACCTCGAATGTGTAACTGAGGTAAAAGTCATTTTGCGACTGAGGTAAAATGTATTATTTGTAGTAGTGACTAACTAATCTAACTAGTTAGACTAAGAACAACTAATTAATCTAATTGTATCTCTAATAACAAGAGTGTTCAACGGAAGAGATAATAACATGTCAAATTCCAATGAAATATCGCAAGATGATAAAATAATTGATTTATGGGTATAAAATATGACTGACAATGAATCATATCGACTTGAATATAATTCAAAACTCATTTCGACAGTTAAATAATAGAACTTGATTCATGAACCAAATGAGCTGAATATGAACAAAAAACTAAGTCCGTTAACTAAATGAACTGAACTTGAGCTATGTATAATTTGACTCGATAAGTTCACGAGTCAACTTGATTTTATATATATATATATATATATATATATATATATATATATATATATATATATATATATATATATATATATATATATATATATATATATATATATATATAAAATACAAGTCAAGTCTGTAATCACCACCAACCTGGTTCTGATATCAGAGCGATAGGGGCCTCTAAAATAATAATATTAATGATAATCATAATGGTGGAAATATTAGTAAAGATAAAACTATTATTGATAAAATAAATTGTAAGAGTAAGATAATATGCGGAAGACATGGAAGACATGTTGAAAATATTAAAAGACTTGCTTTTATTTATGAAAATACTTACAAAGGATGGCAATCAAGATTTCCAAGTTTTAAGACTGAAAACTCGAATGCCTTTCACAACACACAAATGATCTTTTTATAGGCAAGGATCCACACGGACTTCAAACTAAATTAAACTAAGCATAAACTTTATACAAAGTAATGACCCACATGGTCTGAATAATTGAAATAAAACAAAAAACTTTAATAAAGTAATGACCCACATGGTCTGAATAATTGAAATAAAACAAAAAACTTTAATAAAGTAGAGTCAATAATTCAAAAGTAATTCTGAGTGGAAGGTAATTGAGGCCAACAAAGGGGGTCGTTGTTGTCTTTAGCTTCTTATCTTCTTCAAAATAATTCTGACAAGAGGAATCTTTAAAATCTTATCTTTTTCATAATTGATCTTATCTTCATCATAATTTAGAGATCTATAATTCCATAACAATCATCTTCATTATTATTTTTAGAAGTGCTAGAAGCACTATCACTTTCAGATAAAGGAGTCATAGCTTCTTTAATTCTGTTTAAGAATTCTTTATGGATGGAAGTAGCAGATAAAGAGGCAAGTAATTTTGATTTATCTAATAAGAACGATGTATCTTCTGGAGAAATGGCCTTTTCTTTGCAAAGACCCGGATGAGACTTGAACCAAGAATCTAATCTTGATGGAGAAAGCAAATTTGGATTAAACTTTGACCATCATTTAACAGAAAATTTCTTGACCAATTGAGTAGAAGAGGACCCTTCCCATAATGGATCAGTTGAAAAGGTCCAAGATGAAATCCATGTAATTCCAAAAACAGCATAAAAACATAATAAAGACTTGTAATCAAGACAGGTAGTTTTTGTTGTAAAATTGTTAAAGGCTTTTGAGGCATAATCAGGAAATATTTCTAAAATTGGCCCAACAATTATGAACCACTGGATAAACCAATTAGGAAAGCTAAATGAAATATCCTTGTTGAACCATATAAACCAAGTGTGGTTGAAAGGTTCGACCGACAAAAAATTGAACCAAGCATCCATGTAATCAAAGTACGAATATTTTAATTCTGATGGAGGTTGATTCCAATCAGAAGGAGATAATACCTTATTCACTTTGAATTTAGAAAACTTTATCTTAGATTTATCACTCGGATCTGTTTGGTGGGTAAGAGTAATAGACTCAGAATCTACCAGGATAAATTCGTAGAATTTTCTGGTCTTGGTTTGGTCTTTAGGAATGAAGTAAAATCCTGGGGGAAAAATTCTTGAAATATTTTGTAATAAAGAGGAGTTTGGAGGACAGTAAAGGGTTTCTAAAGGTAATATTGGTATAGACAGATCTTTGGTAATAAAAGTCGATTTTGGTAAAGAAGAAGGAGGTGTATAGTAGGCTAGTTTAGACGGGTGATTTTTTTGGATAGATAATGGACTGGTAATTTGAGATGTAAAAGCTAATGGAGTTAATAATGTAGGCTTAATAGTTATCAGGGGAGTAGCAGTAATAGGAGAGGTAACTTTGGAAATAAAAGATGGAGAACCTAAAATTATTTCCTTATCTTTTTGATCTTTAATGGGAGGACCATAATCATCTCTGGGGTCACCCGATTTTTTACTCATGTTTTCCCTGTAAAAATTCTCTGGTTAGAAAATCTGGTAATGAATTTTTAATTCCTTGAATATGCTCGATTTCAAAATCAAAACAAGAAAGTAATGCTTGCCACCTAGTAAATATATGTTTTGAAACTAAATTTTCAACATCCTTTTGTAAAACACTTTGTGCAGCTTTGCAATCTGTTTTTAATAAAAATGTTTTTGAAAACAAGTCATCTTGAAATTTTGTAATATACAAAACAATAGATAAAATTTCTTTTTTAATAGTACTATAGTTTAATTGAGCTGGGTTCTAAGTTCCAGAATAATATCTGACCACTTGTTCTTTTTCCATGCCCGGAAGTATTTGTTTTAGAACTCCCCCAAAGCCTATGTCTGAGGCATCGGTTTCAACAATAAGGTTGGCACTAGGATCAGGTATCCCTAAACAGGGTAATTTTTTAACTATTTTCTTCAATTGTAAAACACTTTGGATCATTGAATCATCCCAAGGAGGAGGATTCTTCCTAAGTCTCTTGAATAATGGTATACAAATGGTTCTTAGGTTGGGTATAAAGTCAGCCACATAATTTATACAACCTAAGAATCTTTGCAACTGGGTTTTATCCTTTAGTTCATTTGGAAATTTATTAATAAATTCTAAAGATCTACTAATGGGGGTATACATACCTTGGGAAATATCAAAACCCAAAAATCTTACTTTAGATTGAAATATTTTAAGTTTCTTTTCAGACAAGACTAACCCATTCTCTTTAATTATCTCATAAAATAGGTTCATATGTTGTATATGCTGAGTTATAGAATCTGAAAATATTAATATGTCATCTAAATAGACTATGGTAAAGTGCGAGTAATCATTAAATATAGTATTCATAATATTTTGGAATTCGGAAGGAGCATTTTTTAATCCTAAAGGCATGACATTCCATTCATAGTGACCAAAGGGCACCACAAAAGCGGTTTTATATTTATCTTCTTCTTTTAATTGTATTTGATAATATCCAGATTTAAGATCAAACTTTGAAAATATACTTTTATTATGTAATCTGTTTATCAAATCTTTTTTATTAGGTATGGGATACCTAATCCATTGTAATATTTTATTTAAGGGTTTGTAATTTATTACTAACCGAGGACTTCCTCTTTCTAGCTCAGTGTCGCATCCTGCGAAAAATCAACCGGCGAGACTCAAAATAAATACACACAGAGCCGCCACTGCGCGTTATTTATCCCAGGATAGGGAAAGGAAACGCTCAGAGAAACCTGGAAAGACATGGTCTCGCGACCAGAGAGACAGGATAAGGGAGTCGGTTACGCAAGGGGAAGGTATTAGCACCCCTCACGTCCTAGGTACTCCTAGGGATCCACGTCCTAGAATAAAGAAAAGGTTGCTAAACATCACACACACACAGGGAACGCAGGTGGGGTTAGGAGAAACGGGCTCGATAAGGTATCGCACCTTATGCCTACATATCTTGTCTGGAACAAGAATCAGAGCCACTGTAGTTCGGCTTACGCACGCCAAACAACACAAAACATACAAACAAGCAAGGGTGGCAAACATGAAGCCCGACAACCACTGGATGGAATTACGTCGGCATCCGAACCAAAACACACTCAAAACGGCAAACGTGGAGCCCGACAGCCAATCACTGGGCTTACGTCGGCATCCGAACCCAAACATACAATCAGATAACAAACAAACGCACGCAAAAAAGAAAAAGGTTGCCCGGAGAGGTCTCGCACGACCCCCTGCCTACATACCTCGTCTGGAACAAGGATCAGGGCGATGTAGTTCCCCTGAAAGGGACTAAATTGCTAACCAGAAACCGGGGAAAGACACACGACTAGGGAGCTGAGACTCGAGCCTAATGTTGTCATGCATCGTTCACCTAAGTTCAGGTTTCTACCTACTTGCATCAGTGCGATCTAATCCTAACCAGGAAAGAAGAAAGCATACAAGCATACATCATATATCAAATGAGAACAGGCATCTCAAACAAGCATGTCAATCAGAGATTCACAGAGCACACGCTATAACCAAACAAGAGGCTCAATCAAAGGGGTTTGACCGCCGAAGCGAGTCGTCTGTACATGGTTTTGATTTGCTCTTAACCTTGCCATTACGAGGCTAAGGTGAAGCAGATGAAGAGGTGAAGTGAGGATCAGACCTCACAGCTCATATCCCTAACCAGGGAGAGCGTCTGACAAATGAGCATGGGTCCAGAATAGGGGAACCCTTCTATACTCGATGACTCAGACACAATGTGCACCGCACAGGATCTTGGGCTTTTGATCTCAATGCTACAACCATGTAATGGGAGCAAGGAGAAGACTCAACTGAATAGTGGGGGGTAGACTGCATACCCCTACCTTCCACCAATTGCCTTGATTAAGGACTTTCACCTGCTTGGGCTTAAAAATAAACAACCACAATCATTGCCTCTTAAGGAGGACTTCAGACATTTATTTGCCCGGCCCGGTAACAGCCGGGTCTCCAGACTACATGAAGTCAAGAGGACTTACCTCAATGCAAGTTGCTTAAGCAACGCAAAGCAAAAGTTCACAAGGAACTGAGCAACTAAAGTACCTGGAAACAATCAAACACAGTTAGTACTCAGACAGACAAAACTAAACAGCAAGTATCAACCAATTAATCTATACAGATCAATGCACAATAAAGCAAGCTCAAAGCTCAAGCCTAAGCTTCACCACCTACAAAACAATGTTATGTTAGTGTACAAACATCAAACCACATCAATTAAAATTGATTTGGATCATTCTCCATGTGCATTATGCCTTTGATCCTGAAAAATCAAGCAAACATTAGTAACTAGACCACTAGGCTAAGCCTAGGGTCCAAAGGCAATAAAAATTCCTAAACAGCAAGGCATTCACAAACCAATCTCAAATTAAAGTCAAACAAGAGCAAACATCATTGGTCTCATGTTTATATCATTCATCATGCTCATGTTATGCACAAAATAAGGCAAACTAGTTCAAATGAAGCACCAAGCATACAAACAGAACTATTGCATTCAAATCCACATCAAAACAAATCCAAAAATTCTCAAATTAATTACACCCAAACAGGGGATAATCAAGGTCTACCATGTCAAATTTGAGCTCATTTGGGCAAATGGAACCATGCCAATGAAAATCAATAAAAACAGTCACAATTATAGGCCCCAAATCACAACATCAATACATGCAGCCACTTCAAAAATTCATAACTCAATGAAAACAACAAAGAAATGGATGAGACCAAAACAGGGGTGTCCTATCATGTGTCTATTACAAGCATGTCAAATTTCATGATTATCCAGTACCACATGAGCATTTCCCATTCAATCTACCAACCTATGTCACATGAGCTTGCATAAATGATCACCAGAAATGAAAAATCATGATCAATTAGAAAATGCAATGAAAAATTCCACAAAAATTCATACAGCATCTCAACATGTTAATCCACCATCATGCAAAATTTCAATCAATTCTAACAAGTTTAGCTCATGCAAATAATTCCAACAAGTTGACATCAAGAGGTGTGACACAAATTGTCACACCTAAGTTCCATAATTTGCTGCTCAATGACCAGGTATCAAAAATTCATGAAATTTACATGGAAGTGAGCATCAATCAGTCAAGAATCATCACAAAAATTGGCAAGAATTATTTTATGATATGAGCATTTCATGATCAGATTGCCAAAATGTATCAAAAAGTAACACATGTGAGAAAAGCCTATGCCAAATAACATTTCTACCAAGCACAACTTTGACCAATAGGTCAAAAAAATCCTAAACAAGTCAACAAAGTCATAGAAAAAATCCTCACAATTTTCTGAATTTTCTACTATTTTTTATGCATTTTTTAAGGTGTTAAAATATTTTTTAGAATTTTTGTGAATTAATTTAAATTAATTAATTAAACCAATGGCATTATTGTAATTGAAGCTGGCGCGGGAGGGAAACCTCCAGTTTGAATTTTCAAATGATTTTTCGGATCAAACACCCCTATTTACCCAGAAAATTCGTCTTCTCCACTCAACCACTCAAGAACACTCAAATTTCAAAACATCACCAAAATGGACAAGCGAATAACCATTCGAACCGTCTCACCAAGCACATTCCAAATATCAACTCAATTTGTCCTAATTGTTCCTATATCAACCGAATCGAATCACTTAGGGTTTGTGTTCATAACTTCAAACTTAGATTTCTCAAGCTACAGTTAATCATTTGCAAAACTAATTACATCACCATGATCTACATAGCAAGCTCTATAAAACGCATATGAACATCGAGCAAAACATGATAATCGAATTTCTTTCAAACCTGGAATGGCCGTGTATGTTCGTGCAGCTTCGAGCCTCACTTCCACAAAACAGATGAAGAAAAGCTATGGTGAAGATGATTGATGCATCCAAATCCACGTGCCTTGGCTTCTATCACTCAAAATCCAATTTCACCATTGATGGAGCTTCTTGGAACAGCCATGATTCGAAGCTTTTCTTCCTTCAACTTCCCAAAACAGTTGATGTGAATGATGACGTGAGTTCAGATCAAAAGAAATTTCGAAAAATGGTTGAGATTTGGTGAAGAATTTTGGAATTGAAGATTTGTGTTCTTGAGAGAAAACTTGAGAATGTGAGAGATTTCAGATCCAATTTGGGGAAATGTGATTTCTGTTATGATTAACAAGTGTTTATGATTATATATGGTAGCTTAATCCATGCTTAAGTGTGTGATTAACCAAATTAGCATTGTTAGTGTAATTGGTTATTTCAAGTGAGGGGTAAAAATGTAATTCCACTATGACAGCTCATGCCACCTGTTAACAGCTCATGCAACCTCTAAATATCATATGTGAACCATTGCAACTTGTCCCATTCCCATTGGTGGTGTATTTCTCAAATTCACATGTGTGTGGTAATTGTCCAATTTTCACCATTTCATTCTTCAAGCCAAATTCCAATTTACAAAGCCTATGCAAGAAATGATAATTCCAACACACTCCAAATTCCATTTATGAGGTGTAGAAAAAAGTCCCATCTCCAAATTCCAATTATTTTGAAAGTTGGACAATTTTGCCCCTGATCCAATTCAGCTGTCCAGTTGAAAAGTGACTTTTTGCCTTGGCCATTTTTGGGAAAATCCAATTATGCACCATGAAAGTACATATCAAATGGAGTTTGTGCATATAAAGAACTTGCAATTTGGACAAAGCATGTGGAAATTATGGCCTCCTGATTACGGGTCATTTTTGAAATTCACTGGACCATAACTTGACAACCATACATGGGATTTTCAAGTTCTTGGACTTTTTGGAAAGGTGAGAACAAGATCTACAACTTTCATGTTGAACAAATTTTCATTTGAAGCTTCCTTGGACACGTGGCTTTGAGGTCCAAAACTTTCCATTTTTGGAAACTTCAGTTACAAGTCACTTTCTATTTTTGGCAGTTTTTGTCCTGACTTGATTTTCTTCATTCTTAGGCTTTGCAAAGTCAAATAACACTTGTTCCAACATGAATGAAGTGTATCCAACTCATTTCCACCTCCAAATCCATCAGATCATGTACAGTCGACCACAATTGACTTTTCAACTGACATATGAATTTATCAATGCATAGATCAAATTAAGCCCCCATCTCCAACTGAAATGGCTCAAGGGTGAAACCCTAGCCTCAATAAGCACAATATAATCATAGAATGAACCCCATATCCACCATAAACCTCATCTCCTGATTAAGCCCTGATTGGCCCACTGCAACTGATTAGGGTTGACCAGTGGTCAAAACCCTAATCTCAAGGAATCTGCTTCAATCTTCTGATGACATCCAACCATAATGATGATGATGTATCATTGCAAACCAGATGAAAACCAATATCCCTGAGAATCACAAAACCCTAATTCACAGTCCTATCCTCAGATGGCCATGATCAATCAGTAAACCCCAGGCTTGTATTTTGACTTCCTTTCTTCTGATCAAGACTTGGGAAGATAGCTTGCACAATGTAACCACATGATATGCAATATGAAATACCTAATGACCTAAAAATGTATGCAATATGATAATGCTAGTCCCAAGAGAGGAGGGCAAATTTTGAGGTGTTACAGCTCCCCCTATTCAATCCACTGTGAACCTGTCGATACGAAATAGCCTCGGCTTTCGGATGATCAGGATGAAGAGTGATTGAATACCAAGAACAGACGAACAATTTGCACTCTGATGGGATATAATTAACAGCGCCTGTCAGCATCGGCGAAGAAACAAACTCGAAAAACGTCGACCTGGATACCAAAATAAATGGTAACACGGGATAACCATGGTCTGAACACCACACATCCACTCGGGATTATCAACTCTGCCTCTGTTTTTTATTCTTTTCTTGAACCCCGAAATTTTCTTATTCTTTTTTCATTTGCTTGAACCCCGAAATTTTCTCTGCGCAAATGATCCTCGGATCCCTGCATTTGAACCCCGCTCTCCTTTTTTCACTTTCTTGGTCTGAACACCACTTTGGTCTGGACACCTCTTCGGTCTGGATACCACTTCGGTCTGGATACCGGGAAACTGGCCGGATTGCCGCAAGTTGCATCGATCTAATCATCATGAGCTTCTTCGATCTGGAAATCGGAATTGGCCGGAGTGCCACAAGTTCTTCGTCCTGACTGTTGAGAACCTCTTCGATCTGGAAATCGGAAACTTCTTCGATCTGGAAATCGAAAACTGGCCGGAATGCCACAAGTCCTTCGTCCTGATGGTTGAGAACCTTTTCGATCTGGAAATCGGAAACTTCTTCGATCTGGAAATCGGAAACTGGCCGGAGCGCCGCAAGTTCTTCGTCCTGATGGTTGAGAACCTCTTCGATCTGGAAATCGGAAACTTCTTCGATCTGGAAATCGGAAACTGGCCGGAATGCCACAAGTTCTTCGTCCTGATTGTGGAGAACTTCTTCGATCTGGGAATCGGAAACTTCTTCGATCTGGACATCGGAAACTTCTTCGATCTGGAAATCGGAAACTTCTTCGATCTGGGAATCGGAAACTTCTTCGATCTGGAAATCGGAAACTGGCCGGAGTGCCACAACGACCCATGCTGAGGATGACAAGCCCTGAGCCGACTGCTCTCTATTCAACCCTGGGAGACAAACACTTCGCGTTTAGCTGGGGATTATCTTCTTTCTTGTTTTTCTTTTTGGACCCCGAAACTTTCTTGATTAACATTCCCGTCTCTGCTCGACAGAAACTTACCCTTCAGTATCGTACTACTGGGAAATATCCTTGATTAAAACCATGATGCTAGACTCCTCGGAGTAACACCTTCACTGTCTGATAAAACCAATCCTCAAGCGGTAACCACGGCTTGAATCGCGCTGATCGCGTAACGTCTTCTGATATTATTTCCATCTCTGTCCGACGGAAACATTTCCTCCAATATCACACTACTGGGGAACATTGCTGACCTGACGTTGTGATGCTAAACTCCTCGGAGTACCATCTTCACCTTCTGATAAAACCACCTCCCAAACGGTAACCACGGCTTCAGACTAGCTCTATGCTTGCAACAATGATGCATGATCTTTTTCTGCGTAATGCTCCATAATTATGGAAATGCTACGCGATTTATTATTTTTTCTATGCAATATGCTATGCTTATTTACATGATGAATGCATAAAAAATATCCCCCTCAAGGGACTCTTCTGGGAAGCACGAGACACTCTGCTGAGGAACTCGCCATTGCTTCAATTCCACCCTGCTGGGGAATAGCACTGCTGCTGGGAAAAGGCAACCCTTGCTGGGAAAGAACCTCCTTTGCACCCAATCCACTCAAGAAACTGCTGGGGATAAGCACCACCAACACTCTGTGGGGATACACCAATCTTGACTTGCTAGGGATATCAATCCTGACTCTGCTTCAGGAAACCCTCACAGATACCTGACGACTTCACTGGGAAATGCTCACAGATACTCCGCTGGGGAAATAGCAATCTCCAGGCCTGGCGATTGGGGAAGCATCAATCTGACACCTGCTGGGGAATAACCATCCTGACCCTGCCAGGAAAATGAATGCTACTCCGCTGGGGACAACCCATGTAATCCGCATGTAGGATACACTCAGCTGGGGATGCAAAATCCGTCCGCTACGGGAACTTGTCCAATCCACTGGTAGGATGAACACTGCTGGAGATATATTTCATTGAAACCCGCTCCACTCGGGGAACTGCTGGAGATATATTTCTTTGAACCCGCTCCACTCGGGGAACTGCTGGAGATATATTTCTTTGAACCCGCTCCACTCGGGGACTAGCAACCTTCGGACCTGGCTGCTGGGGAAACACCGCTTTAAACCTGCCGGGGATAATCATCCTGACTCGGCTGGGAATCCACAGACCTTGGATCTGCTGGGAAGCTAGTCCTCTACTTCTGCTTGGGGACCTAGCTGGGGAAATGAGAAAAGTTGGTACAAAACACCCGTCGACTCGTCGAACCATAGTATCCACCTCCCAATCTCGTATCAGCTTTCCACTTTTGAGAATTCCCAGACTCATCTGGACCTTTTCTGCTCCATCATCTTACATTCCAAATCGCCTCGCGCTCGACGAGAAAGCGTACTCCTGGGAGTTATACATAATTTCAACCTTTCGACTTTGAAGAGTCTTCTTGGTTAATTTCAAAGGTCGTCGGACGTCTCGTCGTCTCTCCGTCCTTTCTTCATGCACTCGTCCCTGAGCGGACTCTGCGGGAAATTACACACTTTCAGGTCTTCCGACTTTGAAGAGTCTTCTTGATTACCATCAAGGATCGTCGTACGTCTCAACGTCACTTCGTCGTTTTCATTCATTCGTCCCTGTGCGAACTCTCTGGGGATCTATTACAAAGCTTCCGCACCACAACCTGCAAGTGAGTGAAGAATATCTAACAGTACCTGCAAAACAGATCGTCAGATAAAACCGTGCCCCCAGGCGTGGCAAGGTTTCAACACTTGGGTCACTCAACCTTCCAAATAAGATTTCAAGCCTTCAATCTTATAAACATGCATTGGAAGGTACCTGTATGTCTTAAAATGCAAAGATTCTTTATCAAAAATTTCTGGATGTTTTTGCAATCAAAGCGGTAATGAAAAACAAAAACAAAATTATTTGACCGAATATGCATTTTATTGATTGGAAAAGTGTGGCTCAAAGGAGCAATACAAAGGAAGCAATTCCTGAAAAGAGGTAATTGCGCAAAAGGAAAAATCTATCCTAATGGCCATGTGAAACTCGTGATCTCATCAAGTTCCAACTCGGTTACACCCCATATGTCCTCAGACTCTCCATGCTTTCTGCCTTCTGAACAAGACGTTTCTGACTGATCCCTACCGGGTATTCTCCATGATGCTTTAACCAAAGCGCAAACGATCATGCTGGACGCAGTTGTTCGTTTCAATCCCTCTTTTGCCTGGACCGCCCTTTCGGGTTTTCAGTCCACCGGGATACCCCTTTTTGCCCAAGTCGCCTTTCCAGGTTTTCGACTTGCCGGGTGTACATTTTTCTTTTTATCCCTAATTTTTGCCCGAACCTTTCTTTCTGTTTTTGGTTCGCCGGGATGCCCATTCTTGCCTGGACTATTTTATTCTTTTCGTCCAGCGGGTCAATTTTATACGAAGTATTTTTTAACTGCGTCCGCATTCACAGGGGATGGAAAATCCTCGCCATCCATGGTCGTTAGCAACAAGGCTCCACCAGAGAAAACCTTCTTAACCACGAATGGACCTTCATAATTCGGTGTCCACTTGCCCCTTCGATCGTTTTGAGGAGGAAGGATCCTTTTCAGCACCATATCACCTACGTGATATACCCGAGGTCGCACCTTCTTGTCAAAAGCACGCTTCATCCTTTGCTGGTATAATTGCCCATGACAGATGGCTGCTAGCCTCTTTTCCTCTATCAGGCTCAACTCTTTGTACCGGGTCCTTACCCATTCAGCCTCTTGCAACTTCACATCCATCAGGACTCTCAAAGAGGGAATCTGAACCTCAACAGGTAATACCGCTTCCATCCCATATACCAATGAGAAAGGAGTTGCCCCAGTAGATGTACCGAAGATCAATACCCAGGATACCAGTTTCCTACTCAATCACACCGTCGTTGGTGTATTCAACGTTATCCGGGCAACAAAATCTTATTCTCCTTAACCTCCCCATCAGACATCAGAATCCGTTCGGATTCAGGGTCAGGCCCCTCCTCCGGGATCGGCTACTCTCAATCTTTCGATTGGAGCACCTCTAGATGTCCTCATCAGGGAACTCAAACTTCATCGGTTGATAATCCTCAATGGGTTGCGGAGCGATGTAATCAGACAATACACCCCTTGATTGCTTTCTGAGAGTGTCACAAATCAGTCAACATTCTTTTGCTCTTCCGCAACCCGTCCGGTCGATGCTGGATCCTCAAACCCATACTTGATCGGATCCATCTCGGAAATCCACAAAGTGGCATGAATCAGCATATACTGTCTCAGTCGGCGAGCAGCCTATGCCAAAGTACATCAAGTTTTCTCGAACAGTGAATGTATTGTTTCACAGTCGGTAAACTTTTTGCTAAGGTAAATTGCATGCTCTTTTCGACAAGACGCGTCATGCTGACCCAATACACCTCGTAGACCCCTCGAAGGCCGTTAAGTACAGATTAACAATTGTTCCTTTCACAGAAGGTATCAGAATCAGAGGTTCCCTGCAACTTACTCTTTTATTTTTTCCAATGCCCCTTGGCAATCATTAATTCGCCTGACCGTTTTTTTTTTTTCAACAGTCTTGAATACGGGTTCACACGTGGCTGTTAGATGAGATGTGAACCATGACAGATAGTTCATCCTTCCTAAGAAATCACGAACCTCTCTTTTCTTTTCCTCGGTCCAGGCGTTTTTTTTTTTTTTTTTTTTTTTTGCAGGATGAACCTCGATTCCTCCCTTACAATGAACCCCAACAGTTTACCGGCTCGCACTCTGATAGTGCACTTATCTGAATTCAACCTCAGTTTGAATCATTTCCACTGGTCAAACGACTTGTCCCGGTCTGCCAGATGCCCCTCTCCTGTTTGGGACTTTGCTATCATGTCAATAGCATAGCATTTGATTCCATGATGAATCATCTCATGAAACAAAGTCACCATGGCTCTCTGATACAGGCACTGGCGTTCTGCTTCTTTAGAGGACAGTCTTCTCTCCATGGTAGCTTGTGCACAACGTCATCGGTATCCGACCCTGGCATATCCTGACACAACCAGGTGACGGTATCCATATGTTCTTTCAACAAGGCTACCATTCTGCTCTCGATTCGCCTCTGAAGCGGCCTCAACCTCACTTCCTGACCTCGGCGGTGCTCGGAATAACAATCTCAATCCGCTCCTCGTGCGGCTGAATCACCTTCTCCTCTTGTCTTGACAACCTGGCTAATTTCCAGCAGATCACAATCTTCTTCGTCTTCTTCTTCAGCAAGATAGATCGGTTTGTCGAAGTCATATGAGGGGTAACCAAATTGTTATCAACGAGATCCGGAAACTTGTTTTTGAAGTCGGAACGAGACAAAACAAAAAGATAAAAAATGAAAATAAACATTGCCATTTTTATTTGTTTTTAAACTGCAAAATAAATGAAAAACAGGGAACACCGCTTTTGACTGAAAAACATCCTTTTATTAATGATGCAGAAAATGCAAATTTATGAACATGAGGTGGCCCTTACAATGAACCATTACGTGTCGGGCAACACGTATGGCTTTCATGCAGATAAAATCAAAACAGAAATCATTACTCTTCAGGACGAGTAACAGTGATGATCCTTCAGGCCTTCCAGTTCCCTGGTACGCACGACTTTATCCAACCATCAATCTCCCAGTCACTGTCAGTTTCTTTACCCACTGTACAGGCGTGATCCGAATCTTCAGCAATTGCACTCACCATCGCCTGACCATGTGCCGGCATGGGATTGGCATTAACGTTGGGAGATGGAGCAAAGTTAATAGCCTTGGAATCCACCAGGTCTTGGACTACGTGCTTAAAAGCTTTGCAGTCCTCTACATTGTGCCCGGGAGCACCCGAATGGAATTCACATTTGACATTTTCATCAAAATTGGCTGGCCTCTGATCAGGTCCCATAGGTGCCAAAGTCCTCAACTGTACCAGCCCCATATCTTTCAACTTTTTCAATAGGACAGAGTATGTCACAGGCGGCCTGTCAAAATGTCGATCACTCATCCTCCTCCTGACTGGATATCCTGCCCTCTGAGACCTCTGCTGAAATGGCTGACGCTGTTGTTGCTGTTGTGCAGGCTGATTGTCAGCAGGAATAGTTACCGCAGCGGTGTGCTGGAAGTAACGATCCCTACTGGGTCCTCTCTGAGCGTAGACCGCACTGGTATTACCCTCATTCTTGCGCTGACCGTTCTCGAATGGCTTTTTCGATCCTGATGACGAAGCATTACCTTGTATCTTCCCCATTCTCAGCCAACTTTCGATTCTCTCCCCAGCCACCACAATGTCTGCAAAGTTGGTTACCGGACAGCCCACCATTCTTTCGGCAAAAACCCCCTGCAGGGTACCCATGAAGAGATCAGACATCTCTCTGTCCACTAGAGGAGGTTGCACTCTGGCAGCCAACTCCCTCCATCTTTGGGCATATTCTTTAAACCCCTCGTTATTTTTCTGAGACATACCCTGCAGCTGGGTACGACTCGGAGCCATGTCAGCATTAAATTGGTACTGTTTAAAGAAAGCGTCCCCAAGATCCTGCCAGCTCTTGATGTCAGCAGACTTAAGCTTGGTATACCATTCCAGTGAGCCTCCAGACAGACTGTCTTGGAAGAAATACATCCACAGCTTCTGATCTGTAGTGTATGCAGAGATCTTGCGGACAAAGGCTTGAAGATGAGTTTCTGGACAGGAACTCCCATTGTATTTGTCAAATGCAGGCGCTTTGAACTTCTGTGGGATCACAATCCCCTCGACCAGCCCCATGTTGGACATGTTGACAAACCCCGGAGTAGCATGGCTTTCCAGAGCCTTTACCTTCTCTGCCAGCAACTGAATTTCTTTGTTCTGTGGCTAGACACCATATTGACCGAATGGCTCATTGTGCATGGAGAATTGATCAGCTTCTCGGTCCTCCTGATCTTCATCAAACCCAAAGAAAGGAGGCACAAAATTATCCTTCAGATTCTGACCCGGCCCAGGTTGACCAGCAGCACCACCGAAACCACCGGCATTATTCACAATACCGACAGTTGTCCTCTTTCCACCGTCTCGAGACCCCTGCCCCTGGTTGGAGACTCCATCCAGGTTGACCCCACTGTTAGCAGCTGAGGCCTGCTCAAGCTTATCAACTTTATCAGCCAAAGCCTTCTGATCAACTGCAAAACCCTGCATGATGTTGATCAGCTCAGTCATCTTGTCCTTCAGCTCAAGGAGATCAGTACTTGGGAGATCCATCAGTCGAGGAGTGTTGCGTCTGGTGAAGTATCTGTGAGGGCGTGTTGAGTGCAAAGGTACAGTTCTGCGAGCACGAGCAATGATTCCTGCAAAACAGCAAACAGGTTAATATGCATGAATGCGACGTCTATCCATACGAGGAAGCTTCTGTCTTTTGATCCTGGTTTCATCGAGACAGATAATATTTCACCAATAACATTTTGACATCCAGATGTCTCTCAACCAGATTCTCAATCCATAATACTCCCCATATGGCCATACATAGGTTAGGTGCAAATGAATGCAAAATGAGAATGATGCAGATGTATGCAATGCACTGGGCCATCCTCCAAGTCATCTGATCATCAACGGCACAGAAGCCTGGTCTCTGAACTGTTCATACCCATCTGAGGAAACTGTAACCACAACTCTGACCCTCGGGTTCCGAAATAAACGGAAGACAGATACATCATCATCATCATCAGCCTCTGAGCAGACACTCACAATCATCTGAATCGGCCCGGGGAATCCTGAAATAAACGGATCCCCACTGATAAATATCTCGGCCCGGGGAATCCTGAAATAAACGGATCCCCACTGATAAATATCACGGACAGCACTCCGGCGTCTCAGAAATAAACGGCCATAAATCCGACTTATAAACAGGACTCTGAATCACAGATCAAAAAGTCACCATCTGAACATGCATCTGAAAGAATCACCCTCCCCTCACAGGTAAATTCTAAACAGGTCATCCTAAGGCGGATAATAGTCTCGACAATCGGGCAGAGATACTCAATGGGTTTGCCCTTTCGGGTGTGCCATTGTAGCTCTCCTGAGATCGTCTAAACCAAAGATCCGGGAAATGATCGGTCACCAGAGTCAATAGTTCAGATGAAGTAACTCAACCAAAGTGGAGTACCCCACAGAGGAAAGCACTATCACATGAACCTCGTCTGGCTTGTGGTATGTCACGTTGCAACAATATGCTGATCCAGCAAATGAGGAACATGAGACCACACTAGTCCTAGGTGTATACTCGGGCCTGGGTTTTAGCCCCACTCAGAACACCCACCCCAAACAGAGGAACCACCTGCACAGAGGACGGCAACAACATGATAGTATGATGCATGCAGACATTAATGCAAATATATACAATGGTTAGAACAATAAATGCAATAAATAACACAACAAGCAACCTAAACTAATCCTAGAACGCTAGGAAGGACTCGCTTAGGGACCATGGACCAGCATAGGTCAACATGTCTGACATTCCCCAGCAGAGTCGCCAGCTGTCGCATCCTGCGAAAAATCAACCGGCGAGACTCAAAATAAATACACACAGAGCCGCCACTGCGCGTTATTTATCCCAGGATAGGGAAAGGAAACGCTCAGAGAAACCTGGAAAGACATGGTCTCGCGACCAGAGAGACAGGATAAGGGAGTCGGTTACGCAAGGGGAAGGTATTAGCACCCCTCACGTCCTAGGTACTCCTAGGGATCCACGTCCTAGAATAAAGAAAAGGTTGCTAAACATCACACACACACAGGGAACGCAGGTGGGGTTAGGAGAAACGGGCTCGATAAGGTATCGCACCTTATGCCTACATATCTTGTCTGGAACAAGAATCAGAGCCACTGTAGTTCGGCTTACGCACGCCAAACAACACAAAACATACAAACAAGCAAGGGTGGCAAACATGAAGCCCGACAACCACTGGATGGAATTACGTCGGCATCCGAACCAAAACACACTCAAAACGGCAAACGTGGAGCCCGACAGCCAATCACTGGGCTTACGTCGGCATCCGAACCCAAACATACAATCAGATAACAAACAAACGCACGCAAAAAAGAAAAAGGTTGCCCGGAGAGGTCTCGCACGACCCCCTGCCTACATACCTCGTCTGGAACAAGGATCAGGGCGATGTAGTTCCCCTGAAAGGGACTAAATTGCTAACCAGAAACCGGGGAAAGACACACGACTAGGGAGCTGAGACTCGAGCCTAATGTTGTCATGCATCGTTCACCTAAGTTCAGGTTTCTACCTACTTGCATCAGTGCGATCTAATCCTAACCAGGAAAGAAGAAAGCATACAAGCATACATCATATATCAAATGAGAACATGCATCTCAAACAAGCATGTCAATCAGAGATTCACAGAGCACACGCTATAACCAAACAAGAGGCTCAATCAAAGGGGTTTGACCGCCGAAGCGAGTCGTCTGTACATGGTTTTGATTTGCTCTTAACCTTGCCATTACGAGGCTAAGGTGAAGCAGATGAAGAGGTGAAGTGAGGATCAGACCTCACAGCTCATATCCCTAACCAGGGAGAGCGTCTGACAAATGAGCATGGGTCCAGAATAGGGGAACCCTTCTATACTCGATGACTCAGACACAATGTGCACCGCACAGGATCTTGGGCTTTTGATCTCAATGCTACAACCATGTAATGGGAGCAAGGAGAAGACTCAACTGAATAGTGGGGGGTAGACTGCATACCCCTACCTTCCACCAATTGCCTTGATTAAGGACTTTCACCTGCTTGGGCTTAAAAATAAACAACCACAATCATTGCCTCTTAAGGAGGACTTCAGACATTTATTTGCCCGGCCCGGTAACAGCCGGGTCTCCAGACTACATGAAGTCAAGAGGACTTACCTCAATGCAAGTTGCTTAAGCAACGCAAAGCAAAAGTTCACAAGGAACTGAGCAACTAAAGTACCTGGAAACAATCAAACACAGTTAGTACTCAGACAGACAAAACTAAACAGCAAGTATCAACCAATTAATCTATACAGATCAATGCACAATAAAGCAAGCTCAAAGCTCAAGCCTAAGCTTCACCACCTACAAAACAATGTTATGTTAGTGTACAAACATCAAACCACATCAATTAAAATTGATTTGGATCATTCTCCATGTGCATTATGCCTTTGATCCTGAAAAATCAAGCAAACATTAGCAACTAGACCACTAGGCTAAGCCTAGGGTCCAAAGGCAATAAAAATTCCTAAACAGCAAGGCATTCACAAACCAATCTCAAATTAAAGTCAAACAAGAGCAAACATCATTGGTCTCATGTTTATATCATTCATCATGCTCATGTTATGCACAAAATAAGGCAAACTAGTTCAAATGAAGCACCAAGCATACAAACAGAACTATTGCATTCAAATCCACATCAAAACAAATCCAAAAATTCTCAAATTAATTACACCCAAACAGGGGATAATCAAGGTCTACCATGTCAAATTTGAGCTCATTTGGGCAAATGGAACCATGCCAATGAAAATCAATAAAAACAGTCACAATTATAGGCCCCAAATCACAACATCAATACATGCAGCCACTTCAAAAATTCATAACTCAATGAAAACAACAAAGAAATGGATGAGACCAAAACAGGGGTGTCCTATCATGTGTCTATTACAAGCATGTCAAATTTCATGATTATCCAGTACCACATGAGCATTTCCCATTCAATCTACCAACCTATGTCACATGAGCTTGCATAAATGATCACCAGAAATGAAAAATCATGATCAATTAGAAAATGCAATGAAAAATTCCACAAAAATTCATACAGCATCTCAACATGTTAATCCACCATCATGCAAAATTTCAATCAATTCTAACAAGTTTAGCTCATGCAAATAATTCCAACAAGTTGACATCAAGAGGTGTGACACAAATTGTCACACCTAAGTTCCATAATTTGCTGCTCAATGACCAGGTATCAAAAATTCATGAAATTTACATGGAAGTGAGCATCAATCAGTCAAGAATCATCACAAAAATTGGCAAGAATTTATTTTATGATATGAGCATTTCATGATCAGATTGCCAAAATGTATCAAAAAGTAACACATGTGAGAAAAGCCTATGCCAAATAACATTTCTACCAAGCACAACTTTGACCAATAGGTCAAAAAAATCCTAAACAAGTCAACAAAGTCATAGAAAAAATCCTCACAATTTTCTGAATTTTCTACTATTTTTTATGCATTTTTTAAGGTGTTAAAATATTTTTTAGAATTTTTGTGAATTAATTTAAATTAATTAATTAAACCAATGGCATTATTGTAATTGAAGCTGGCGCGGGAGGGAAACCTCCAGTTTGAATTTTCAAATGATTTTTCGGATCAAACACCCCTATTTACCCAGAAAATTCGTCTTCTCCACTCAACCACTCAAGAACACTCAAATTTCAAAACATCACCAAAATGGACAAGCGAATAACCATTCGAACCGTCTCACCAAGCACATTCCAAATATCAACTCAATTTGTCCTAATTGTTCCTATATCAACCGAATCGAATCACTTAGGGTTTGTGTTCATAACTTCAAACTTAGATTTCTCAAGCTACAGTTAATCATTTGCAAAACTAATTACATCACCATGATCTACATAGCAAGCTCTATAAAACGCATATGAACATCGAGCAAAACATGATAATCGAATTTCTTTCAAACCTGGAATGGCCGTGTATGTTCGTGCAGCTTCGAGCCTCACTTCCACAAAACAGATGAAGAAAAGCTATGGTGAAGATGATTGATGCATCCAAATCCACGTGCCTTGGCTTCTATCACTCAAAATCCAATTTCACCATTGATGGAGCTTCTTGGAACAGCCATGATTCGAAGCTTTTCTTCCTTCAACTTCCCAAAACAGTTGATGTGAATGATGACGTGAGTTCAGATCAAAAGAAATTTCGAAAAATGGTTGAGATTTGGTGAAGAATTTTGGAATTGAAGATTTGTGTTCTTGAGAGAAAACTTGAGAATGTGAGAGATTTCAGATCCAATTTGGGGAAATGTGATTTCTGTTATGATTAACAAGTGTTTATGATTATATATGGTAGCTTAATCCATGCTTAAGTGTGTGATTAACCAAATTAGCATTGTTAGTGTAATTGGTTATTTCAAGTGAGGGGTAAAAATGTAATTCCACTATGACAGCTCATGCCACCTGTTAACAGCTCATGCAACCTCTAAATATCATATGTGAACCATTGCAACTTGTCCCATTCCCATTGGTGGTGTATTTCTCAAATTCACATGTGTGTGGTAATTGTCCAATTTTCACCATTTCATTCTTCAAGCCAAATTCCAATTTACAAAGCCTATGCAAGAAATGATAATTCCAACACACTCCAAATTCCATTTATGAGGTGTAGAAAAAAGTCCCATCTCCAAATTCCAATTATTTTGAAAGTTGGACAATTTTGCCCCTGATCCAATTCAGCTGTCCAGTTGAAAAGTGACTTTTTGCCTTGGCCATTTTTGGGAAAATCCAATTATGCACCATGAAAGTACATATCAAATGGAGTTTGTGCATATAAAGAACTTGCAATTTGGACAAAGCATGTGGAAATTATGGCCTCCTGATTACGGGTCATTTTTGAAATTCACTGGACCATAACTTGACAACCATACATGGGATTTTCAAGTTCTTGGACTTTTTGGAAAGGTGAGAACAAGATCTACAACTTTCATGTTGAACAAATTTTCATTTGAAGCTTCCTTGGACACGTGGCTTTGAGGTCCAAAACTTTCCATTTTTGGAAACTTCAGTTACAAGTCACTTTCTATTTTTGGCAGTTTTTGTCCTGACTTGATTTTCTTCATTCTTAGGCTTTGCAAAGTCAAATAACACTTGTTCCAACATGAATGAAGTGTATCCAACTCATTTCCACCTCCAAATCCATCAGATCATGTACAGTCGACCACAGTTGACTTTTCAACTGACATATGAATTTATCAATGCATAGATCAAATTAAGCCCCCATCTCCAACTGAAATGGCTCAAGGGTGAAACCCTAGCCTCAATAAGCACAATATAATCATAGAATGAACCCCATATCCACCATAAACCTCATCTCCTGATTAAGCCCTGATTGGCCCACTGCAACTGATTAGGGTTGACCAGTGGTCAAAACCCTAATCTCAAGGAATCTGCTTCAATCTTCTGATGACATCCAACCATAATGATGATGATGTATCATTGCAAACCAGATGAAAACCAATATCCCTGAGAATCACAAAACCCTAATTCACAGTCCTATCCTCAGATGGCCATGATCAATCAGTAAACCCCAGGCTTGTATTTTGACTTCCTTTCTTCTGATCAAGACTTGGGAAGATAGCTTGCACAATGTAACCACATGATATGCAATATGAAATACCTAATGACCTAAAAATGTATGCAATATGATAATGCTAGTCCCAAGAGAGGAGGGCAAATTTTGAGGTGTTACACTCAGAAGCATTGGTAACATAGAAAGCGGAGCAACTCCAAGGAGACTTACTGGGCCTAATCAATCCTTTGTCTAAGAAATCTTTTATTTCTTTTTTACAATATTCTAAATTTTGCTTATTCATTTGTATTGGTCTGGCTTTAGTGGGGATATTTGCTTCCTTAAAGTCAGGTTCATAGGGTAATGAAATAGTATGCACTTTTCTTTTCCAGAAAGCATTAGGTTGTTCTGAGCAAAGATCTTTAATGAATTTATTTTATATACCTTTAATTTTTTCTTGAATACTTGGAGATTGCAGTTGATCTTCTATCTTTTTATAGTGTATTTCTTTATTAATGAAATTAATTTGTTTTCTTTTATTATTAATTTGATTAATAAATGATATAACCTTACTCTGGACAGAGTTAAGATCCCTAATCTTAGGTGGTTCTAAGAATTCAAATTTAATTTCACGCCCTAAAGCATTAGTGGTTATAGCTGCATTATTAACTGTGAAAGGGTAGAGTAAAGCTAGAAAAGGGGTTCCTAGAATAATGGACTCATGAATATTTCTTACTAAAAGAAAAGAGGTTTTATAACAAATATGATCTTTACAAATTTTAGCACTTGATAATTTGTAAGAAACTTCTAATCTATTACCATTGACTCCTCTTAAAGATTCTTTAGTTTTTTCATAATATTGGGTTGGGATCAATCATTCTTGGATGCAATTTAAATCTGCTCCTGAATCAATCAAAGCAATTAATTCACAAGTTTTATCTTTAACAATGAGATTTATTTTACTATACCATTTATGCGATATTAATTTTTCTATTTTGTTAATATACCCATCTTCGTTATTCAGAACAATAGTTTCCTCATCATTTTTGGTTAAGCTAGATGAGACTAAGTTTTTATTGGATTGATTCTGAATAATCATGTTTCCTTGTAACTCTAAAAGTTTAATTTCTATCTCATAATCCCTGGTTTTTAGAATTCTAATTTCATTTTTTAAATTACTAATTTCTTCTTGTAAATCTTTAATAGAAACAGTTCTTTCAACCGGTTTCTTAAATAAATCCATAACATTTTTAAATTCTACTTTGTGAATATTCTTTTTAGAAATATCATTTTCATTTATAATATTTTTAATTTGTCTCATGAAAGTATTCTTACTTTCTGAATTTTCCATTTTGTCTAATATTCCTATCAAAGTATTAGCTTGATTATTTGTTAAAACATTAATTATTTTATTGCAATTGTCACAATTACAGAAATCTAGGCCTAAACAATCATCAGAATCATCGTCCGATTTTTCAGAATTGTTAATTTGATGTATTTCTTCGTAAGAAGATTCTTCTGATGTTGACGACCCTTCTTCCTCCGAGTTTAACAAGATGTTATTTAAAGTAGATATTAAACTTTCTTTTAACTCTTCTGAAATGTCTAAGTTACTCAGTTGATTAATTTTTTCTTGAACCTTACATTTATTAGCATAATGGCCAAAACGACCACACTTATAGCATTTAACATCTTTATCCTTGGGTTTAGATTTATTATTATATTTTCTGTAAGGTTTCTTACCATAATTTTTCTTGTAAGGTTTTTTATAAAATTCTGGCTTGTCTTTGTAAAATTGCTTCTTATGATAATGGAAGTTATTTCTTCCTTTTCTAGTAGGTTTTTTATTCTTGGGGTTACTCGGAGCTCTCAAAGGAGTAGCTCCATATTGCTCGCAAAATGATCCCATTTCACGCCTATTACTAGCCTTTTCATTCTTGATCTTATTTTGTAATTTATAATCTGTACAAATTTGTATACCAGTTTCAATTACATAATTAGATAATTCTCCAATGGTTAATGACTGATAGGGGATCATTCCATTAAAGTTTTGCTTAATATTAATTTTTACCTTTTCTGCAAATAACCTAGGTAGACCACTAATAAATCTCTCTTTCCAATAATCTGCCGCACCATCCGACCTAAGGCATAGTTTAGATAAGAACATATCTCTATACAACCTATAATCAGACATGGTTGGACAATAAAGGTTTAGCAATTGGTCCGCTGCTCTTTGTTGGAGTTTAAGGGGTTCTCCTACAAAGAACTTAGTAATAGCATATATGAGGGTTGTAACACAAATCTCTTCGTTAGATTCTGTTTTTACGGCTGCATCTATTTGGTATTTATCTTCTGAACTAAGGAGGTTGTCCCTCCATCCTTTTAATTGTCCGGTAAATCCCATAACTAATATCTCTTTAGTATGTTTATCCGTATTTCCTTTAAGTTTGAAGGCAGTAGCAGCCATGGTCATGTTTTGTATTGTATCCAAAACTTGTTGTTCAGATGCACCATCGATATTCCATTCGACAATGGATTCTCCTGAATAATTATTTTCTATAAAACTACTTCTTTCTTCAAATTGCACATCAGCAAATGAAGGCCTAGGATAATAATTTCGGATTTTAGGTCTTGGGGCTCTTCCGCCTAATTTACTCACCATATTGTCGTATTCTTCGTCTCGAGATAAAGTATTTATCTCTCCTGAAGAAGTTTCTATGTTTAAGGATTTTAATTTAGTAACCAATTCCTCTATTTTATGAGTAGTATCACGACCTAAACTCATTCCTTTCAACTCTTGGTTAGAAGGGTATGGTATTGATAAATGGGTCAAGTAGGATCCAATTTATAGTCTTTAACATCCTTAGGTTGAAGAATAGAGTTTTCTATCCTATCTAATTGTTGGGACATAGTGTGAAGTATTTGGTTTGAATAGTTAATCTGACTATGTAGATTATTAATGTCTTTTCTTTGATCTACAGGATTAGCTATCGATTTAAATGGTGAAGCTTCTATTTCTATGTTCTCTTTAGAAGGGGTAATTCTAATAGCTTCCAATGGTGGATGAACCGACTCTATAATTTCTTTCCTAGAAGTTTTCCATTTGGTACTTATCCTAACATTAGCATCTAAATACATCTTAACAGCAAAAGGGTTATCTATCTCTTCTTCTAGACAGAGTAATTCAAACCATGTAAAGAAATAGATATTAATTTCATGTGTTTCTAGAAACCTATAAAATTTTTGCAAATACATTTGAGTCTGATCTTTAGAGAAATTTGAGAAATACCAATTTCTTTTTTCTAAATTATAAATGGCCTCAAAGTCAGCTCTAATCCAAGCTTTGTCTATGACAAAGGGGTCGTCATTTGTAATAACACCTAGTATTTGGGATTCAGTTGGAGAGGGTGACCTAGAGGTCTTCTCAGAGTATAGCGGTCGAGGAATTGTAGGAGCAAAGTTTACTCCTACAAGATTTACCCTAATTGTTGAATCAACTGAATGTCTAACACTAGATGTTGACCCAATACTACTAGATTGATGATAACGATAGGATTGGCTTCCATTCATCCTGATCCTGACAGATCCATAAATATCTTGAATAACATCTCTAATAGTTCTGGCCTCAATCTTTTCAGATTTAACCACATCCTGTAATATCCATTCTTGAGGGAATTTTTCTATAATATCTGAAGCAGTCAGTATTTTTGGGGTCATAACATTGGACCTGCTAAGATTTGCTTCAATAATACAAGTTTCATTTCTTGGAGTAGTTTTGAGTGATTTAAAATCATAATTAACATTAGAGACTTTGTAGGTAATTCTACTAATAACGTCAATATTGGCAACTCTAGGATTAAAATTATCACTTAGACCCTGGACGTATATAACTAATGAATTCTTAGTGAATTCATCAGCCAAGCTCATAGAGTAATTGGGATGGCAGTTAAAGTAGACTGGACCATCGTTAAGATTTGATTCAACTATAGCAATAGTTGAATTATGAAAGTCTTTAATTCTAGTGTCTCGAAGAACTAGCAATATAGGGGTGTTTAACCCTAGTTTATGTAATGATTTTATAGCTATCTGAATTAATCCTAGATGGATATAGCGATAACCTTCTCTATAATGCGTTTCTAATAATTTTTTATTTAACAAATTAATAGTTTCATGCTTGTTACTAACAGACGTAGCAGATTCAATAGTATGAATAATCTTTTGACTTTTAAAATCAAAAGTACCAATTTTATATATTTCTTTAAATTTAATTTATGGCATATACCAGTTAACTAATCTATTTTCCATTTCCTGAACTTCTAATTCTTGGTTTTGGAAGGTATCTTGATCTAATTCAATTTTATCATTATTTAAGGTAGCAGGAACTAAGCTTCGATTATTAATTTTACTCCGTGAACTACATCCTAATTCACTAAAAGCCTTGATGATTTGAGACATGGTTTTTTTAAAAAATATTTATACAAATAGCTTTATTTACTCGAACTAGTTATTCTTCAGGTTTCTCACCCACTATCTATCTCTATCCTTCCCCTTATTGTTTGTTTTCTTAACGGCAACTACAGTGTGCTAAACCAACGATTTTACTGCCTCACCTATCTGGACTTACGACCTGGACCACACACTACCAGCAAGTACCCTTAGAGAAATTCAAAGCTCAGGGTTATGGTTAAAAAGAAACAGTGAAATAAGAAAACTTTTCAAATAACTCTTTTTATTTTTTTTATTTTTAAAATAAAACTAGTAGAAATCTAGTAAAAGATAATGCAAGTCAAGTCTGTAATCACCACCAACCTGGCTCCGATACCAGAGCGGTAGGGGCCTCTAAAATAATAATATTAATGATAATCATAATGGTGGAAATATTAGTAAAGATAACAATTCGGATGCCCTGTTCTAATTTTAAAAATGACAAACAAATTATCTTGTTGTGAAATTGTGTTCCTACATCAATAACAAAAAAAAATCAATTACATAAATAAAAAAAATTATAAATTAATCATCAAAAAATATTAATAATTAAATCATGGAGAAAAGACTTTAATTAATATTCAATTATATTTTATTATGTTGTGTTCTTCTCTAATATAGTACCTTAAATATTAATAATTATAAATTAAAAGCAAATTATAAATTAATAGTAAGAAAATAAATTACATTTAATTAAATAAATTATAAATTAATCATAAAAATATCAATAATAATACATATTAGTTTTGATTTGAAAGATTCTAAATTGCAATTTGGTTTTATGAGAAAAAGTAGGTATAAAAATCGTCACCAACACCAACACCAACACCAACGGTATTCTTGTTTTGAATTTTGATACTACTGAGTAGTATATACATTATACTAGTATCCCATTTCACCCTAAAATTTTATTTATTTATATATTATAATTTTATAAAGAACAAGTTACCCTCATTTCCACCATAAAATCTAAAATCTAAAATCAGTATTGCTACAGGAACTAAAATAGGATTTCACCCTAAAATTTAAAATAAATCTAAAATTATTATTTTTTCTACCTTCAAAATCAAATAATCACAATAAAAATAAATAGAAAAAAACGTTTGATTTCCAAATATCCTATTTTTCAGCATTTAATATTTTATTTATTATATGTGATACAAAAATAGTTTTATTTATTAATTTTTTTATATTCACTAATAATAGTTAATTTGAGACCCCATAAAAAGTGAGGCCCTGTGCTACTGCACAACTTGCACATGAAAAGAACCGGCCCTGGTGTGTGTATACACACACATACGACACCTCTTGTAATGTAAGCGAGTTTTGATTTACACCCCCGTAAAATAATTTTTTTGATTCCCCTTGTAATGTGAAAATTATTTGTCTATGGTCCTTGAGTGTATTATTTCTGACGTGACTTGTCTATGTGTCATTTAATTTAATTTAATTTTTTAAAAGAGATTAAAGGTAGTGCACTGTTAGTGTAAATTTTTTTTACACCAACATTCAATAAAATTATAACGTTCTGTCATGTCATACCAGTATTTTAAAATTAAATGTATGATTTGGCAGGATGCACGTCTCTAATTGGTTGGCAGTGTAAAAATATTTTACACTGTTAGTGCATAGTCTTTTTTCTCTTTTTTAAATTCACCTGAATTTTATTTTATTTTTATAAAAAATTAATTAATTTTTTTTTAAATTCTTTATTTTTTATTTTTTTATTACGAGGGGTAAATGAAAATTCGCTCACATTGCAGGGAGTAAAATGTTTTTTTTCTTTCTATTTTCATGATAAATAAGTCGTCAAAGTAACAGAAAACCACTATTTCCATTCAAACAAATGTTTTTACAGAATATCAAACATTCTCTAATCTCTCCTAATTGGCCTAATGAATTTTTTTACAAATAGTGACACATGGTACCAAGAACAATTACATGATGAAAATTCAGATCTTGGATTCTATATTATATGTGTTATGCAATTGTCATTTTCATCAGCAAAACGATCAAGCTAGTAGCTTGAATGCAACCCAATTGTTAACTTGTGGAACAACCAACCTACTGTTTGCAGCGCTCTCAAATGTGAATCATCAAAAAATTTGGTTTTCAGTTTAACATGATAGCCTTTTAATGCTCAAAAGACTTCCTAGCTTGCTAGTGAAAAATTTCTCATCGTCGAAAGTCACATTTCTACAAAAAATGGAAAGACAAGTCGAGGATACAACAAGTTAACGTCAATATTGTCAAATAGCGCTATTTAGTAAACTTTTATTTTCCGCAATCCATGATTCATAACACTAGCTAACATTAACACAAGCTAATCAACTTCACTTCCTATTACCCTATCAATTTCCATTAGTTGAAACATAGAAGAAAAGAGAAACTTCTTTAAGAACACCATTTCATGGTCAATTAATTGCCAACTAAAAATATACAAAACAATCTAAGCCCTAAAAAGAAAAAGTTGCTAGTGTCAACTTTAACCCTTAAGCTAAACTAGATGAAAATCACTTGCACGAAATTATCCATATGCTAATTAACTACTCCAATATTTTGAGATCACAATATTTAGAGCTTCATAGTAACATGTAATAATCCTTCTTTAATCACAATTATTCTTTAAAATAGTTATCAATAATTTAATATTCGAGTAACCCTCTTTCTTATTGCAATTATCCACCGAGCTTGACAAAACCACGGGAAGGTTTATCACAGGTAAAATATCTCATGTCACAACTGAATATGTCATATCTATAGCAATCACAAACATATAGCTAATTCTCATTACTATCCAGATCATTTCCACCAATTCCTTAAACAGAACAAAAATATTAAACACAAAATAAAATTGAATAATTATAAGAAAAAAATCATTTATAGAGAACAAAATTTATCGATATTTTTTAAAAATACGAAAAAAAGATTATGGTAAAAATAAGATAGTGAATACATATTTTATAATTTGTATTTTCTATTATAAAACAATTTTTTTATTAGTAAAAAACTAAGATAATAGTTAATCTAAAATAACGTTAAATAATTTTTATTTTAATTATACTATTAATTTGCATCGCATAAATTTCATACAATATGTTTTATTATGTATTAAATATTTCTATAAATGAATAAATAAATCTATCAATTCACCCTATATTTGCTCCAAGTTTTGTTACCTAGTCATGGAAATTATAATTAATTTTGCTAATTATAATGAGTTAAAGATAATAAAATTTTAATAAATTTTATATATTTTTTATTGTGAAAAATATATCAAATAGAAAAAATAAAATTATTGATCCAAGTAAAAAAAATATTATCATGTATTATTCTATAATATATATATTATTCTATAATAAATATATTATTATATAATATTGTATAGTAATATTGTTATATTAAATTAAACACACTTAATATAAATGAAGATTATTATTATTTTAATGATTTACAATATTAGTGAAAAATAAAATTATTTATATCAATAAATTATTACACTTAACAGATACTAGTCAAAAGTGCAACTTTTTCACCGTGGATAGTTTGTCAACACTTAATCCACTGAAGCATTCGCATACTTGTATAAAATTTTCTGCTTTGCTATACAACACTGCTAACCGTATCATCAAATTTCCCAAGCACGAGTGACACGACATCGTAACACTCTCTCCGCAACCTCCCGCCATTTCATTTTTCACTTCCCTCCCCCTTTTCAATTCCCAAACCCTAACCCCTTTTCCCCCAAATCAATTAACCCTTTCTTCAACCTAGGCTTTCACTTCCACCTCCACCTCCACCACAACTTCGCAACCATGCCGTCGCTACTCTCTCCAGGCAAAATCCACATGCTAGAGATAGAGAATTTCAAGTCCTACAAGGGTTTACAAAAAATTGGCCCCTTCTTTGACTTCACTGCAATCATTGGTCCTAACGGTGCCGGAAAATCTAACCTAATGGACGCAATCAGCTTCGTTCTTGGTGTTAGAACCGGCCATCTCCGTGGTGCTCAATTGAAGGATCTAATTTATGCTTTTGATGATAGGGATAAAGAGCAGAAAGGACGAAGAGCCTTCGTTCGCATGGTTTATCAACTCGCTAACGAATCCGAGATTAGGTTCACAAGAACTATTACCTCAGCCGGAGCAAGTGAGTACCGCATCGACGACAGTGTCGTTACTTGGGATGTCTACAATGGTAGACTCAAATCCCTAGGAATTCTAGTTAAGGCTCGCAACTTTTTGGTTTTTCAGGTTCGTTTTTTTCTCTCTCTCTCAATTTTCTATTTCTACAATGGTTTGCTTGTTGAATGTTGAATCTTCTGAAATTGTTATTGTAGGGTGATGTGGAATCCATTGCGTCTAAAAATCCTAAGGAGCTTACTGGCCTTATAGAGCAGATATCTGGATCTGACGAGCTCAAGCGAGACTATGAGGAGTTTGAAGAAGAGAAAGCTACTGCTGAGGAGAAATCAGCGCTTGTTTATCAGAAGAAAAAGACAATGGTTATGGAGAGGAAGCAGAAGAAAGAACAAAAGGAAGAGGCGGAGAAACATATCCGACTGCAAGATCAATTGGTAACTGTATCTGCTCTTGATTTATGTTTATGTATATATTCATGCATGTCCTATGTACTAGGTTAATCTGTGGTTGTATGTGCTGTTATGTGTTGTTGGATTGGCCTTTTGTACAAATTTGATGGAGTTTCTTCCATCTGCTCTGTCTATGCCTTGAGTTTTTGTTTAATTCTTCTCTCTTTTACCATATGTTTGAGTGGTCTATACTATATTTAGATAAATATTCACTTTTTTTTTTAATTTTATAAATGTTACACACATGTTTACAGGCAAATTTATTAAGAAAATTTAATCAAGTACAATAACATTATTTTAATTTAATAATAAACAAAATATTTTAAAAAATTATAGATACACTTTGTATAAGGAAACTTTAAATTATATTTTATAATAATACAAAAATAGAGGAAGAGAATTAAGGAAGTAATTTGTAGGCTATATAGTTATAAACGTCACTGCCCAGTGTATGCTGTAAATCTTAAATCACAAACTGGAGCATATTTATCATGGTGAAGATGCGAAGCTGTACATGTGGGTTCGATTCCTATATTGAATTTTATTATTTGAAAAAAAGGACGTCATATCTGTGTATTGTGCCCATCAAACTGGATGGTACTGTCTCACCAATTTTATCTGATTAAACTGAAAAGTAACTGGTTCTCTTGCAGAACCAATCCATTGCACTGAGCAGACCAACCATAAGCCCTATTCCTGGTTGAACCGGGCTGATTGGCTAAGCCGGTCTGATTTAAAAAACACTGTTCCAAATAAAGGGTCTGTCTGTCACTGGTGCACACAACAGTCCCTCATATTTGTTACATCTAAATTGTTCCTTCCCGATCTTTTTTCACTTAAATATTATGACTTGCATTTTTATGGGCTATAACCACCTCTTCATAAATAAATAATGATGATGATGATTACTATGATGCTGATGCTGATGAGAATAATATCCGTCATCATAATAGTCTTCATACAATACAACATGTGGAGTTTGTACATTACTAATGCCACATGTTGGCACCATCCTTCCAGGTAGACGGTTTCATTAAGGAGATCCTTATTTACTTTATCTTTGATTTCTTTGCTCGGAAGAATTAAACTTCCTTCATCAATCTGGCTGAGCGGCAGAGGGGTCTCTCATCGAGTCAAGATTTGTAGACTTGAACTCATTATTACTCACTTGTTATTTGAAGATGCATGGTTTCTTCCTTGTGTAATTTCTCTAAATGTGCTAACACAACTGTCTCAAACCTTGCTATTGATCAAATAGTAATAGATTCATACTCCTCAAGTGGAACCTCAAGAATAACATCTAAATGTTCTTGCAGAGAAACAACTTCACCTACTCATTAAGAGCGTCAATGTGACCTCAATTGTAAATAAAATACTTCGAACAAAATCATTTTCAGCAGAGGTGTTACAAAGCTCAATGCAAAGCTTACAGGGCGTTACACATGCCAGAAAATGGACATAATTCTGAATGTTAATAGTGGCAAACAGCATTGCCATTGTAGCGGATCATGGGGTTGATGACACTGTGTGTTCCCGGTGCGTCATAGACGTATGGTGTGACTGAAGCATCTGTGTTCGCACTGTGTCCCAAAATTGCAGCTCATTTCATGTCTGAAGCTCATTCTGGCATCACAAGATGGTTTTTTTTTGAGAATCCAAAAAAAGTGTGGAAATCTGAACTTTCTCACTGTTTTAGGCATCCTTCCTCCACGGCTCACTCCAGAATGGCAGAGTTTCATGGGCCCCTCCTCTCTATCATAGGAGGTGGACGCATGAGGAAGGGGTGATGAATTGCAGTAGTTGAAGTAGATGAATATGCAGTACAAATAACATGGTAAAGATTATCATAACTCTAACGAAAAAATATATAACAAAAACAAAAATAGGAAAACAAATAAAATTCATCTGTAGTAATAATAGCATTGGTTATTTTTAGTCTTAGTTATTTAGTAAATACTATTAATTTTATCTGTACTCTATTTAATATACAGTTTCAATTATTTAATAATTATAAGAAATATTTAAATAGCAACTGTCCTGCTAACGCCATACTGCTATCCTAATTTCAGAGTATGACCCTCCGAGCCACTATTGATGTTAGGCCCATTATTTATGTGGAGGAGAGGGAATAAAAAATTGCTTCTAAAAAGGGAATTAACAAAAAAGGAGACAGGATGACTATGAAGTGGAATTAGTTGGGCTGAGTCATGGGGAGGTTACCCATCTTAGAAGGGTTACTCATTGTGGGAGTGATAGGACCCCCTATAGGAAGGCGTGCTCAAACTAACAGTAGCATATCAGTTGCCCAAACCCATACTGTGGAGAAATCATGTTAAGAGAAATAGAGAAGGACAAAGTGGGAATATCCACATGGATGAGAGTGAGAGGAGGAAACATGAAGTAAATTGTGTATGGGAATTCTGTTCTAAGTATTCTTAGTGGAGAGAGAAGGGTATCAAGTGGAATCATACAGTTTGTTAAGAGGCAGAGACCATTGGTTCTCTGAAGAAGACCTCTTGGACAATAGGATCTCACTATATTGTATTTTTTTACAGAAATAATACACTCTTCATCTTCCATTATTGCTTTGGTTTCTTCCCTTTACTGTTTGTTATCTGGGGTTTGCATCAAGGATTATCATTTACTTTTCTACATTCTGCAAAGAGATTTATCTCCATCTGTTGTCAATTACTGTTTCAGTTCTTCTTGTATAGAGCATTACTTCTCAGAGTTCATCTTCAATACAACCTCATCTTATTTCATTTTACTATTTTCTGTGGGATCTATTAATTACTTTACATGACATCATTTTCCACTTCATATTCATAATAGGAGTTATGACTGCAACTATCATTATTTCATGCATTTTTTATTTCCTCTTCAATTTATCTCTTGATCTGTATCCGACTGCTTGTGGTCAAATTCTCAAATATGTTTTTTCCCTTTGCAGAAATCTATGAAGAAAGAACATTTCTTGTGGCAGTTGTTCAATTTAGAAAATGATTTTGTTAATACAACTGAGGAACTTGAAGTTGAAAAAAGAAGTCGTGAAGGTGTTATTGAGGAGTTAGAAGAGTTTGAAAATGAAGCTAGTAAAAAGAAAAAAGAGCAAGCCAAACATCTGAAAGAAGTTACGCTACGTGAGAAGAAAATAACTGAGAAAGGCAACAAACTCGACAAGAATGTGAGTGTTCTTTCTTCATTTGGGGTGTGTTGTGGGAATTAATGACAACATTTTCAACTGTAGCCATTGAACTTTTCAAGTTGATCCGGTACTATGCATTTTAAACATAGTTGTTTTTGATCATATTTCATGTGAATTATGAAGAAAACCGGATTAAAAATTTTAGTGTCCAAGTTTAGAAAATGGTTTTGTTAATCTCACTATAGTGCGAGTGGTACAACAGGACTGTAAATTGAATTCCCCCGAACTGTTAACAGTACACATCTCCTTCAGATACAAAAATGAAATATAGATTTTGGACTATGTGAAAATAATCTTGCTATTTTTTTTTTTAGTTTTGTTTCCCGTTGTTGATTGCATTTGTTATGCTTTGAGTAGTTTGTGATTTTTCTGGTTTTATGTCCTTGCAGCAACCAGAGCTTCTTAAATTAAAGGAGGAAATGTCTCGCATTAGAAAAAAAATTGAAAAAGGGAAGAAGGAGCTTGGCAAAAAAATTGAACAACAAGGGAAGCATGACAAAGAAATAGCAAAGCTACGTAATGATATTGAGGATCTTACGGCAAAAGTGGCAGACGTGCAGGAAAAGAGTAGAAATGTTGGTGGTCAGCTCAAGTTAGATGGCAATGACTTGGAAGAATATTATAGAATGTGAGTGGTTATTTGCTGTAGATGAGCATCACCATTTTATATTTTATTTTTTCCCTCTCTTAGAACAGGATTATTGCTTAATGCTTGGAGTGAGCAAATGAACTAATATATAGAAAGGAATATAAGGGGGGTATTCTAGCCCTTACACAACTATAGAACACAAAGGAAGGCTGATAGAACTTGAACCTAGAACCTGGGAAATCTTATTGAGTTTTGGGTTGCACTAACAATCTGATAGATACTGGTACCAAACAATGAAATTTAATAGTAATTACAACGAGTTTCCAAGAAATTCAAGAGTCTCGGTTCTCTCTCCCTCCAAGAATCTGAGAGCTTGGTCTCCCTCCCAAATAACCTCTTCTAACCCATGGTTTCCTCATTTTATTCACACTCCCCAAATAAATACTTAACTGTTACTAAATGTTAATATTAAAAACAGTAACTGCTAATGAAAGTAACTGCTTGACAAAATGGAACGACCATATTCAGTTTCAGTTCTTAGTCATTCTTTGGGTCTAACAGTACTCCAACAAAAGGTTCACCTTGTCCTCAAGGTGAATGATAAAACAAGTGTCCACAGGGTCCCATAACTTGAAGTAGAGTGACAGCAAGCTTAAAACATGATAATTCTCACTTGGATTATACACTCTGTTTTGAGTGGTATGTTTGACCCAAAAACACAGTAGGCGTTAACAGTGCCGGTTTGATCAAACCGGAGGACAATCCCTCCTTCACCAAGGATCCGTCTGGATCTGGCGGCTTTGCCGATGGTGGCGGATCCAACTTTGAGTGAAGCCCATCTCTCTCCGGTTGTTGTTCTAGACAGGGTTGCCCTCGATTCGAAAACAATACTCGCACCATGTCTATCAAAGTGTCTAGCGAAACCCATAAATTTGCATAAATCTGCCATGCTCTCTTTCACCAAATCCATAATCATGGCATTCACGAGTGCATTTTCTGCCCCTTTCTCTATTTTTCCCCACCTTTCTTTTCTGCTATCATCGTTAGATTTAAATCCAGTGGGCCATCAAGGGTTAACGACTCTGACTTAATTTCAGTGTCCTCTTCGACAGAAGATATAGTCAATATATCTCGATATTCTGGCATGAAACGCCAGATAAATGCAAGCCAAAAGGCACACCAACTAACCTGTTGATGGCGTCAATTCCACCAGTGCGACCATTGGCGAGCACAACCTTTGAGTAACTTCAGCGCCTCTGGCTGTTTCTTCTCCTCAGGTTTTGAAATATTCCTAAATGCTTAGTACCCACCAGTATGCATCTTCTTCTCCATCGAACACTCAAAACTCCATGTCAGGCACGGTGTACAAACAACAAATCCATGAAACATTCTCTGATACCAGATATAGAAACTGGTATCTGTTTGGGGAGTTTTTTCACTAGGGAGCATTGAACATTGTGGGACTTCCTTACTAGAGCAATATCTTTGTGAGAGACACACCACATATTCACCTAAAACCTTAAGGTGTGAGTCCACAATACTCCCCCTCAAGTGAAAGCTCTACTTACTTCTCTTGTACCGCACCGGCGCCGTTGACACTCTTCAATGGAACGTTTCTTATTCACCATGGCGCCGTTGACTTTCGATACAAATAACCCGGTCCCTTTCTGACCCACAATGTTCAATGCTCCCCAGTGAAAAACTTCCCAAACAATGGTATCATGAGCAACACTTTGTGAGAGACACACCACATATTCACCCAAAACCTTAAGGTGATAGGTGAGTGAGTTCTCTCACTTATAAATGCCCAAGTCTCCACATTATCAACCAATGTGGGACTATTATCCACACTACTCACACTTGACATATTCTCAACCGTATCAAACAATGAAATTTAATAGTAATTATAATGAGTTTCCGAGAAATATGAGAGTCTTTGTTCTCTCCCTCCAAGAAATTGATAGCTTGCTCTCTCCCTCCCAAATAACCTCTTCTAATTTTCCAGAATAACCCACCTAACCTACGGTTTCCTCATTTTATTCGCACTCCCCAAATAAATACTTAGTTATTGCTACTAAATGCTAATATTAAAAACAGTAACTGCAAATATAAAGTAACTGCCTGACAGAATAGAACGGCCACATTCAGTTTTGGTTCTAGTAATTCTTAAGGTCTAACACAATCTTATCTGCTACTTACCCACACCTCTTCCTCTAGGCTGGATTCTAAGCAAAAACACCTAAATTCACGCTAATTTAGAGGTGTAGTTTACTGCAATTAATTTTCTTAATTTAGTTAAAAAAGTAGTTGTATTTTGCACTTCATGGGAATATGCTTCCATGAGAATAAAATGGTTATTGGGAAATATAAGATCCATATTAATTGAACGGTGTTATAAAAAATGATTATTTGTGTGTGTTTATAAATTATAATCAAGATCGGAGGGAGTATGTTATTTGATTTTGCTTGATAGATAAGTCATGTGTTAAGACTGTTAGGGATGTTGGTTAAGCTATTTTATATATCATGTTTATTGTTTATCTCTTTGTTGAAGATTTTTTTTTTCCCTTATGGGTTCAAATTGCTCATTTGTTGGTTAGTGTTAAAATTAAACAGAGAAAGAAAACAAATATCATTGGCCAGAAGTTCGAACGTGTATAGATTTGTTATATTGTCTATCAGGCAGAGATTTGTAGATGGTGTTCCCTGCATATGGTATTTCTTTTATTCAGTGGCCAATTTCTTATCATTAGCTGTTGGCCATGTGTTGCCAATACTTGGCAGTTAGCATTCATTTCAACTTTTGATTTGTTATTGATTTTTTTTCTTTTCTTTTCTTTTCTTTTATGGAACTTGTGATGATAACACTGTTATTACAGAAAAGAGGAAGCTGGGATGAAAACCGCAAAGCTTAAAGAGGAAAATGAACTGTTAGATAGGCAGCAACATGCTGACACTGAAGCTCAAAAGAATTTGGAAGAGAATCTTAAACAATTAAAAAGTCGTGAGTCTGAGCTGGATTCACAGGAAAAAAAAATGCGAGAAAGGCTTAAAAAAATTCTTGATAGTTCTGCAAAGAATAAGGATGCTGTTGAAAATTTGAATACAGAACTACGTGTGATGAAAGAAAAACATAATGAGTCCAAGTAAATCAACTTGTTATTCATTTTTATTTTTAAGGTATCATTACAGTTTTTGTTGTGGACATTTGTGTAATGATGTACTACTTTTGATCTGCAGGAGAAAATATGATTACTTGAAGATAAGAATTGGCGAAGTAGAAAAGGATCTACGCGAATTGAAGGCTGATAGACATGAAAATGAGAGAGATGCTAAATTGTCTCAGGCTGTGGCGACTCTGAAACGCTTGTTTCAAGGAGTCCATGGTCGCATGACTGATCTTTGTAGGCCAACACAGAAGAAGTATAACTTAGCTGTTACTGTTGCTATGGGTAAATTAATGGATGCTGTTGTTGTTGAGGATGAAAAGACTGGGAAGGAATGCATCAAGGTCAATGAGATTTCTCAATATCCTAGTTTGTGCCATTTTGTTTTTCAAAACTTTATGATTATGAAGAAGTGAGACTGTTCATATTTGCTATTGATGGTTTTTAGTGCTTTTAATTTAGTACATTTTTCTTATAGTTGATTACACACTGAATAAAAATATAAAAGAGAAAAGAACCTAGAGAACCATTAATAAGTATAGTGATGTCAGTGAATTCTAACATGGACCGACCACCTTGATGGTGGTGTCCTTGGTGTACCAATATTTATGACCATTATATTCTTCTCATCTTCTCCATTGCACCCTATACCCTCGTACCAAATTACCCCTTCACCAATCCATCTTGTAGCCGCCCTTTTTGACCTTTGCCCCAAATTGTCAGCCCTCATCCAAAACCTTTGATGTGCACCCATCTGGTCCCCCTTTCCTTAAAAAAACCCTTGCCTCCAAGTCTATAACTGTACAAGCAAAAATCAAAAGGAGAAAGAAGAAAAAGAAACCTTAAAATAAAAAGCAGGGGATTGTGAAACCCTATAGGAACAGAAGGTTGCAAAATCCACCACCTCCATTAAAATTGAACTCAGCTGGGTAAAACTCTTGGAGGAAGTGAGATGGGAGACCCATAGTGGAGTGCCAGTTGTGATTGAGACACTTCTGTTTGAGATTGCATGATGGGTGGTGAAGCTTCTGGTTTCAGGGAGGTGTGTGATAGCTGTGAAAGGGAATAAGGTTAGGAAGAGAGGATAATCCGGTGTGTAGGATCTACCTTTTACCGTGAGGACCAAATGATCAATATTGTTTAAAGATGGTCCACCGCGGTCCATGTTATAATATGCCTAGTGATCTATGTATATAGTTACACTACCTCTGCTTACATTAATATCATGGACTTCAAAATAGGGACAAAAGTCATGTGAGGGCATAAACCCTGTGATCTGAAAGCCTAAACATGAACCTAGGCTTCTGCCATTTCAGCGGATTTTATTTGAGACATCTCTTTGGTTGCAATGACAAGATTGCTGTAATTGACTTTATGTGTAAATATACCAGAAGTAGAACTGTTGCTTTCTATTTCTTTGGTTTTGATGACATGATTGTTGTATTTTTTTTAAAGGTTGTTGTAATTGCAACTACTGAAAGCTATATCTTCTGTATAAATATGCAATTTTCTGTGTTTAATCTTTGAAGTTCTATATACTTATTTGAATGTTTTTTGTTTTGTTTTGATGTTTCTCTACAGTATTTAAAAGAGCAGAGGCTTCCTCCCCAGACATTTATTCCTTTACAATCTATTCGAGTGAAGCCAATAATGGAAAGATTACGCACATTAGGTGGTACAGCAAAACTGGTTTTTGATGTGATTCAATATCCTTTTTTAACTAGCGACTGTTTTGAGGAACCTGGTTTTGTTCTTTGACTTTATTGTTCTTTGAATTTGGTCTATCAACTCGTTTTTAGATCTATTTTGAAATTTACCTTCCAACCTAGCTTGTCCATCAAGACTTTATTGCTCAATGGATTTAAAAAACAAACAATATTTGATATCAACCACGTTACTTGAAAATTTCTCAATCTGGAAAAGCACAAAAATGTGATGCGTCACCATCCATTACCACACTGTACCTTTTTATTTATCGCTGTTATATGTCCAGTGGTTTTGTCCCTATAAAATATATTTGGTTTGCACGCCTCATTCTAAATTTAGATAGTATTTCAAAATTTTACAGCAATGTGTTAAGATCAGTTTAAAGACAAGCATATAAATGTCTGTTTTTGTTGGGGGAATTACCTTTACAGTAATTCTGATATGTAAAGCAGAAGTCAACCGTCATTTTTACATTATAAAAAATTTGCCGGTCCAAATTCTTTTAATCTGTAAAAATTTACTACTGTTGCACTGTTCCCCCTAATCTTGTGCTGTACTGATTTATGTTTTTTCTTCTGTTTGTCTATGATGTTTTATTTCCCATATCTCACTAAAAACAAATCTTCTCCCTAATTAGATGTAGTTTTTCCTGATGTGATCTTTTTTTCAGTGGTTTCCTTTCATCGAAATGCCGTTGTACGTTCTATCAATTTGTTGACTCCTATAAAGATCCTACTACTGGATTTAAACCACGTAGTCTGCATACATTGAGCATAACTCATTCTTCTATTCTTTCCCCTCTATATTCACACTTCATGAAATTTAATTTATATTGATGCATTTTAATATTTAACTAATTTGCCTATAAAGAACCTGTTTCAAGCTTTTGAACTTAACTATTGCAAGTTTGATCCCCCCTTGGAGAAGGCAATTCTATTTGCTGTTGGGAATACTCTTGTTTGCGAAGACCTTGAGAAAGCCAAACTTTTAAGCTGGAGTGGAGAGAGGTTTAAAGGTAATAATGCTTTCTTGACATTATTTACCTGTTTTGTATTATGTTATTCTAACACACATCATTATTACTTAAACGGGGTACTTGGATATTCTTCTTGATTTCTTATATTTCTCCTCTGGCATCTTGTTATGTTTCCTTTTTGTTTAATCAAATTTATAACTTTTCGACTGCACCTTGATTTTTTTTGATGTGTTGTTGCTTTCTGAAGATCTAACCACCCCTTTTGTTTTTTGAGAATTCTACTGTGTACTTACTATGCATGTGTTGCATTCTTGGTGCCTTGAATCTTGGCTGAATACATAATAGTGAACATTTCCATATGTAATTTGATCAGTTGTAACTGTGGACGGAATTTTGCTGACGAAATCCGGCACAATGACTGGTGGCACTAGTGGTGGAATGGAAGCAAGGTCAAAGCAGTGGGATGACAAGAAATTTGACGGTTTGTACTAAATTCTTCTAAGATGTAGATTTTTAACTTGGGTCAAAGAATTGCTCTTGAAATAAGCATTTTGTTTTTCAGCATATGTTAAGAAAAAAGAGCAGTATGAAGCGGAGCTGAAAGAGCTAGGATCAATAAGAGATATGCACCTTAAAGAGTCTGATACAGAGGGGAAAAAAAGTGGACTTGAAAAGAAAATTCAATATGCTGAGATTGAAAAGGTAACTCCATAAAGATATCAACTGTTCTGGCTTGCAAGCCACCAGGCTTTGAAGGTTTTTTGTGCGAGACAATCAAGCATGCAAAGCTTATTTCATCTAGTGTGTGGATACATTTATCTTTTTCCTTGTTCCTATAGTGTGTTGATGTGTGTTAGGTCACTGACAGTAAATTGGTGCCAGAAAGAGAATTGTTTGTCTCTATAATTTGATCGGATATGAAAAAGAAAAGAATACAAGAGATTACTCTCTTCCACTGGAACTCATCCAGTCACAACTAGGGAAAAGCCACAGATAATCACACCGTTAGCTCAATCTCAATCTCTTTACACATAGGGAATAAGGCCAGCCATACAAACTAACCTAACAACCTTACTGACTTGTAACCAACAGCAACTAACCTGTTAGTTCTTATTGGCTGTAATACCTTTATTCCTCTTTTGATAAACTAATGCTGTTTTTACCTTTTGTAGAATTATTATTAGAAGTATTACTGGCATTACTATCATGTCTAACAATGTGGATGTGCTTGCAATGATTGTGTTTCACAATCAGACATGGATGTGGTTTTGTAGAAAATAATGGAATACTTTGTGGCAAAATTGTGGGATCAAAGATGGAAAGGCACCATAATGGACCTGTGTTGAGATCCGGGTTGAGTTTCATAGAATGACCGTTTTTAAAAAGAAAACTCTGATTAGGTTGCCTTTGTTCACTTGATCATTCTCTTGAACTCTCGTGCTGAATCTCTTCTTTGCTCCGTCACTCGCGACAACACTTGCTCTTTGTACCTAAGAAGCACTAACAGAGGCACTGACACATCGGCACTGGCAATAATTTGAAAAAATGAATAAGTTGAACGTAATCACATGTGCTAGTGTTATGTCGGAAACTGACACATGTTGGACACCAGGTACACCTTTGTTCAGACATAAAAAGTAACAATTATTTATTTAAAGCATAATAAGTAACAGCATAATATCCCAAATCTATGTTGCAAATTCTAGATAGCGCTGCAGGATGTTAGATCCCACTATAAAACAGTATACATTACTCTTGGCAGCAGCAATAGGTGGTCTTTTCCTGCTCAAATGTTGGATATTTCCTGCAAAACATCCTCCATATGTCTCAAATGAATCATTAACAGCTTTCTTTCTATCAAAAGCTTTCTTTCTATCAAAAGCTTTCTTGGCTTTGAGCTTTATTTCAGCCAGTATTTTTTTTTCTAGTCTCCCTTTATCCCCAGTCAATGTTATTAAATAGCAGTCATGTCACTATTGAACAACACAATTTGAATAATAAATTTTGTTCCATGATATGCTATTTATTATAAAATATTGTGAAAGACTGGCTATAGCGGCTCCAGAGCACTGGTGTATAGTGGAATTTGAACAAACTGCCATTTCCCACGATCCACAGTTGACAACATTGGCAGCAACTAGGGCAATAGCTTGATATCTCTAACTTACCTCTTCTTAAAACCACAGTTTAGCTTTAAGTTTTTTTAGAGTTTTTAGTCATTTCATTTTATTATAAGTGCGACCCTACCTTTTCTTCTCCCTCATTTACGAAGAGACTTAACATTTTCTTCTTCGGGTGTAAACTTTTCTTTTTCCGCTTTTCTCTGTGATGAAGAGTACCAGCATCCGTTGACGACTAAGACCGTTAGTCTTAAGAATGTGTGGGTTGGGCCTAAGTCACCCTACAAAACCAGCTTGTTAGGTGAGGATTGCCCCCATATATAAACACATGTTCTCGTCATATATTGTCTGATGTGGGACTCTTAACACCCCCTCTTACGCCTAGGATTTACGTCCGAGGCGTGGAACTAAATGGTGAGTGGCCCAATAGATTTTAAACGAGGCTCTGATACCATCTTAAAAAATATGGTTAGACCTAACTCAACCCTACAAAACCGGCTTGTAGGGTGAGGATTGCCCCTACTTATAAACATGTTAAGACCATATATTGTCATGTGTGAGACTCTTAACAATTAAGATAGGAGAGCCTTTTCTATAAAATACACACATATACATATATACGGATATGGATATGAAAGCCTTTTCTACAGTAGTGATTTTTTCTGGCTTCTGTTCCTCAATATTTGAATTCTTTTTGGTTTCACCTTTTTCCAGAGAAGCATTGAAGACAAACTTTCAAATTTTAGTCTCGAAAAGGGGACCATCAAAGAAGAAATTAAACGTATTAGTCCAGAACTGAAGAAGGTGACATTGGCAATTCCTTTGTTTATTCATAGCAGTGTTCTTGTATACCAAACTTGTTACTTATTGTTTTTGTGCTGCAGTTAGGAGATGCTGTTGAAAAGAGGAATAGAGAATTAATTACTCTTGAGAAAAGGATAAATGAAATTACTGATCGGATATACAGAGACTTCAGCAAGTCAGTTGGGGTTGCAAATATTCGTGAGTATGAAGAAAATCGACTCAAGGATGCTCAAAATGTAGCAGAGGAGAGGCTGAAGCTGAGTAGCCAACTTTCGAAGTTAAAATATCAGTGTGTTCCTTCTTACCTTTTTTTTCTTTCTAATCACATCCTTTCTTATTGATAGCAAGCACAACTTACGCATTACGTAATACTTCATGCATGAATGCATTTGTAAGCTTACAAGCAACTAACTAGTATTTTGCTTACGGTGTGTTATAAAACCAAATAGTTCAGCATTAGATTGTCAAATTGGACAAAATAATTTTTGGAAGCAAATTAGGAATGAAGAAAACTACAACTATGTATTGGTAGTTTGTTTCTACTGTTATGTTGTATTATACAGCATAACTCTTTCATTATTAGGGTATGATATATTTCACATTTATACAGTGAGACGGGCCTTATAGGTTAGTCCAGTGAATTGGTTCCTTTTTGCAATATTTCGGTTCTTGCCGGTTCTCATCAAATTCACAGAGGTCACCAGTTTTAGAACAATGAAATTAAAAAACAGGATGGGGGAAGATGAGTGTTCTGGTGAGATGCCAAGTTGGAGGGAAAAATGTAACTAGAGGACAAAAGAAAGAAAAATACTAATTCAATTAAATAGAAATAGACAGCCCTTTCATTTCCTTTTCTTGTCTCTTAACCTTTTTTTAAACTTTAATTTTTCAATACTGTATAATGAAATTGAAAAAACCAAAATGATGTACACACATTTCATTTTTCAGTAATAATGTTTTATAGGATGCTATTTATAGTCTGTAATTATATATAAGAAATATTAGTAACATACTTTGTCAAAATTCAGTTTTTTTTTTTAGAACTTGCCAACTATATTCCTTATTTAAATTATTCTACAGGTTGGAGTATGAGCAAAATCGAGACATGAGTTCAAGAATTGAAGAATTGAAATCTTCCATAAGTGCTTTGGAGAATGATTTAAATCGGGTACAGGACAAAGAAGCTGAAGCAAAGTTAGCAGCAGAGAAGGCTACCGAAGCGATCAATCAGTTGAAGGATGAAGCTAAAGGTATATAGCAAAGATAAAAAACCACGACTCATCATTGTATTTCATTGCATTCTCTGTTGTTGTGACAAATTGGTTCTCTGTTTAGTACTTAGCTGTTTACCATTTGAAATAAACGGGTACACAGTTTCTTGATCCTGACCGAAGCAGACTCACCATCATTGCTATTTTTTGTTTCTGTCATGGGAGTTTTATTATTTCTATGTTCTTCTGCTGTTTTAGAGTGGAAATCGAAGTCAGAGGATTGTGAAAAGGAGATCCAGGAATGGAAGAAGAAGGCTTCTGCAGCCACAACAAACATATCCAAACTGAATCGTCAGATAAACTTAAAGGTTCGACAAGCAAAATTTATTTGCCTGTGTACTTTCATGCATATAATGCGTAGATAGCCAACATCGTTAGTGTTGTTACAGGAGGCACAGATTGAGCAGATATTAAGCCAAAAGAAGGAGATATCAGAGAAGTGTGAACTAGAACAGATTAGCCTTCCAACCATATCAGATCCTATGGATACCGATATCTCAACTCCGCCTCCAGTTTATGACTTTGATAAACTCAGTAAGCCACTAAAAGAAAGGAAACCCTCTGGCAGGGATAAAATAGAGGTAGATTTCAAGCAAAAAATGGATGCATTGATATCTGAGATAGAAAGAACAGCACCCAATTTGAAGGCATTGGACCAGTATGAGGCTCTGCTTGAAAAAGAAAGAGCTGTAACTGAAGAGTTTGAAGCTATCAGGAAAGAAGAGAAGGAGAAAGCAGATAGATTCAATGTAGTAAAGCAGAAGAGGTATGATTTTTATTTCTCTCAATTTGTCATTATTTGTCTTGTTTATAATATTAGTTCATAGCTAATAGTTTGGGCATGTATGGTTTGGGTATTTGACTTCGTAGCTTCCTTGTGCACTCCAGTTGCTATTGTGGTGTGAATGGCTGCTAGGCAAGGCCACGCCATAAAATTATGATGCAACCCACATTAAATGACGGCCTGTGGCAGCTCTGGCGCAATAGTAGCTTATAAATCTCGTCAAGTTCCCATGCTTTTGTGGCGTGAGTGAATGGGTACTAGGCAATGCCACACCCTAAAATTGTGATGCAACACATTAAATAGTGGTGTGTGGCAGCTCTGGCACAATAGTAGCTTATAACTTGCTTTAAGCTCCCTTGCTCTGAATTCTGAAAACTGAAATTTTTGTATTTCATTTCCTGTGGGGTTGAGAATAGGCTGGTCCAGACAAGACTTTGCTTACTTCCCTGCCTGTCAAAAAAGTCTAAGGCCTTGCCTGTCATCTATGATACAACATTTAAAAAAAAGGGTACGGTATGTTAATAAAAAATAAGAGTTTTCTATAAAATGTACTAGTAGAGAACTAAATTGTTTGGTTCACAACAAAACATCACTCGAAACCGAATAATGAGAAAAAATGAAATACCACGAGTACGGTATGTGTACCAGTACCAGGTATGGTTGCAAACCCGGTACCGGTACTAAACCATTTTAGAAGTGCCCAAGCTTCAGATCCTGTCATAAATAGGTTTTACTCTAAGCCTGATCTGACCAATACCACGATAGGTTTTATGATCTAGATTTTTTTTAAAGTGTAGCCTAATTTTTTAGAAATTCTAGTTGAGTGTTGCTCTATTTTGTAATAAGATGATATTTCTCATAAATGTATCTCCGAATAAGCCTATCTGTTTAAGTATTTACTTAGACTAACATAATTAAATTATTGAAAAGGTCCACAAACATATTACTTTTTTATCACATTGTACAAGATTTACAAATTATTATTATTATTTCACTTAAATAGGATGACCTGTTATGCCCGGAATGCTTTTTTGAGGACATGAAACTCGATCTTTTTGGTTAAATAGACTTTTAAGATAACTTTGACCTGACCTGAGCCTAAAATAAGTCTAGCTAGGTATGGGCTTGATGCAGGCAAATAATTATAGGCCCATGGCGTCAAACTGACGTATTCCCACTCCTCAAGGAACAAGGAACAAAATGAAAACAATATGTACTTTTTATAAGTAACTATTTTAGTTTGCTGTTGTTTGTCATGTCTTTTTGGTGAGACCAATGTTTATTTATATGTTAAATGCAGATATGATATGTTCATGGATGCTTTCAACCATATAGCTGGTAATATAGATAAAATTTACAAACAACTTACAAAGAGCAACACACATCCTCTGGGTGGAACAGCATACCTAAATTTGGAAAATGATGATGATCCGTTTCTACATGGCATGAAGTACACTGCTATGCCACCAACAAAGCGATTCCGCGACATGGAACAACTGTCTGGTGGTGAAAAGACTGTTGCTGCACTTGCATTGCTATTCTCCATTCATAGGTAAAGTTGTTTGTACTTGCAAACTTTATTTTTCTATATGAGCATATTTGGTTTGAGAAAATAGTTTTCTTTCCTTTTAATCACAAATCGATCCACATTGTTTTTACTTTTCATTTTAAGATTCAGGAAGAGTTCATCCAACACATCTTGCCTGCATCAGTTTCATACATAGAGATGTGGTGCGCATATTCATTGACATGGTTCCAACTTTATTTCTTCAGTTTTAGGCCTTCACCATTTTTCATACTGGATGAAGTTGATGCTGCATTGGACAACTTGAATGTTGCGAAGGTTGCTGGGTTTATTCGTTCAAAATCTTGTGAAGGAGCGAGAGTTAATCAGGATGCTGATGGCGGAAATGGTTTTCAGAGTATTGTAATATCTCTGAAAGACAGCTTCTATGACAAAGCTGAAGCGTTAGTTGGGGTTTACAGAGACTCTGGAAGAGGGTAAATTTCTTTTTTTCACATCATTAAATTATTAATATTTCCTCCCCCTCCGTCTATTCAATATGTTGATGGCATAAATCTAATCTATTTTCCTAGTTTGTTTAAATGATATACATTGTACACTATTTTTGCTTTTTTGCAGTTGTTCGAGTACTCTCACATTTGATCTGAGCAAGTATCAGGAGTCATAAATTTCATCCATTGGATACATTATATAAGTTGCTTGCGCTGTACAGAGTTCGCGGTGCATTGTTATTTGTTGTTTACCGGTTCGTGTGTAAATTACCAGCTGGTTCCTTTCTAAAATATTATTGTAAATAGGAGTTCCTCATTGTAGATGATTTATATGCATTTTATTTCACTAGAAATGTTATGCAGCTAGACTAGGTGGTAAATGTAGTGAATTGATTGAACCTTATTATCTACCACGTCTTTGTATTCTTAATATTAATGCTATATGTATAACAGTTCTTCCGAAACGTCAAACGGGCATGAGAATTGAGGCACATTGTTCATAATGAATGAACCAATTTTTTTAACGTGTCTTAAGATTGACAGAAATATTAGTTTTTAACTTTATCATTATATACTAAAAAAAGTTAAACTCATACTTTTAACTTATTAGACTGACTGATTTTGAAATTGAAATTTTCACTTTTCTTTACTTCAACTGTGTGGTTTTAGTAATTAGACTATTTGACAGTAAAATACAATTACACAGTCATGTCTTTAAGTTTAACTTTTATTTATTGACCTTTGAAGTTTTATTTTTTTCTGAATCGATCATTGTGTTACATTTCACTTGTATGGTTAGCCTTTGTGTTATACTCCTGTTGAATTGTTTTGTATGCTATGTTTTGGAGTTTTGCCAATAATAACTAAAGATGTACAATATTTGGTATCAACATAGCATTAGTGATTGTTAACTTACTATATATTTTTGGATTAGTATATTTGAACTATTACTTTCCAGATGAAGACATTGATGTAGAAAATAAAATAAATTTACTTCCAGACGAAGACATTGATGTAGAAAATAAAATAAATTTACTTTCAGATGAAGACATTGATCATTGATGTACTTGTATAATATAAAATAAATTTAAATTTAAAGAAGCGAAGGAGGAACAAAATAAATAGAAACAAGTGAAGGAACATCATAAATAGATGAATCCCACATTCTGACATATAACGAAGTGAAGGAACAACATAAATAGAAGTGAAGGAACAACATAAACATAAATAGAAGTGAATGAGCTGAGATGTTTATGTTTATGTGAATTTTTTCAATATTAAAATATTTCGTTTTTTTTAATAGGAACTTGTTTGAAAATTTATTACACACTGTTTTTTATAAGTAGTTTAGAAAAAAAATTGTACCACAATATAAATTATTTTATAATACCAATGAATAAATAATACTATTTTTTCTATTAAATTCTTAAAAATTTATTATTATTATTTTTTTAGTTATTTAAATTTATCTTTTCCATGTCATTAATGAAGGATAATTTTGTAAAAATATTTATAATTTTTTATTTTCATATAATAATAATACTTTTTTTAATACGTGTGAAAAATCCAAAATGAATTATAATAAAAAATAAAATGTAATAAAAAAACGGAGGGAGGATTCTTCTAACTAAATTAAATGAAATTCTCTATGAGAATGAATCAATTCTCTCTTTTTTAATAAGATTTTAGTCATGTAATTTATGTTATTGAATGAAAGCTTGAAATTATGTAATTGGAGGAAGTTGAAGCTCTTCTTTCTTCTTGCACATCATACACGTCTTGTAAGGTTCAAAAAGATTACGATCACTTATACAACTTCCATCAGTCTTAGTTAATATAATAGTTAGTGCAAATTCGGATCAAACACTAGTCTCGACAAAGGTAGTTTTTTGGTTCGACAAATATGTAACATGCAGTCGAAGTCTGTTCACCTGCTGATCCTGCATGCTATAGTCGAAGTATACTCAAGCATGCAGTAGTCGGAATTGCTAGGATTATTAGCATGTTGAATTGGACATTTTATTTAGCCCAATTATTTAAGTTACCTTGTAGTCTAAGTTAGCTTAGTAGTCTATAAATAGATAAGTTCTCTCAAGTTGTTGAGAGAGAATTTTGGTTGTTGATATTCACTTGTAATCTTTGAATCCTAATAGAAGAAGTGAATAGTAAAACATTTATAACCAATCCTTATTATTATTATTCCCCCGCCTCTCACTTTCGTAAAATCTAATAGGGTTTCTTGTGTCTGTTCAAGAAACTCAATCTTTCTCATATTTTGATTTGTTCATGATGACACCGATTCACAACAAACTGGTTTGGTGAACGTGGATGTCCTAACCAAACTTCTTCAGATGTTTTCATTCCCAAGGCAGTCGAATGACACCTATTATCAGGTATGCTGTAGTCACAACAACCTCGACCCAAAATACTTTCTTCAATCCAGCACTAACTAACACACACCTTACTCTTTTCAGAATGGTTCGATTAAACCTTTCAGCCAAACTACTTTGTTGGAGAGTCCCTGTAGTAGTTTTGTGCCTTTCCATACCAGATGCAACATAATAGTTGTCGAAAGCCTCATTGCAAAATTCAAGACCATTGTCGGTTCTCAACCTCAGCTTCAAGGATATATAAGCCTATGGTAACATCGACTAATCCTCAGTTCAAGCTGAGTTTGACTCAAAGTCCTATTACTAAAGTCGAAAGAACCTGTATGAATATAATTCCATATGCTAGTATAATAGGTCCTTTGATGTATGCTATGGTCTGTACGAGGCCAAACATAGCGTACAAAGTGAGCCTTGTAAGCATGTATATGGTCAATCCTGGGAAGGCACTTTGGCAAACATTAAATTAGATTCTAAGGTACATAAATGGGTCTATGAATATAATACTTATTTATTAGGAGCCTATGGTGATGATAGCAAATTCGAAATTGAAGGATTTGTCAAATCTGATTATGCAGGATGTATGGATTCTAGAAAATCTATTTCTGGATATGTGTTCACTATGTTTGACACAATAATCAGTTGAGAAGTAACACTTCAGAAGATTGTTGCCTTATCAATCACTGAAGCGAAATATACTACCCTTATTGAAGCTATGAAATAAGCATTGTGGCTTGAAAGTTTTGCTAAGGAGCATAAACTTCAAGGTCAAGTTGTCACTATTAAATGTGATAGTCAAAGTGCGATACACCTGTCAAAGAATTCAACATATCATGAGAAAATCAAGCACATCGACATGAGGATGCATTTTGTCAGGGAGATAATCGAGCATGGAGAAGTCCAAGTACTAAAGGTTTCGACTGATGACAATGATGCGGATATGATCACCGACATTACTAAGCTACAATTTTTTCCCACTGTATACAGTTGATAAAGCTGCATGAAGAAAGCTAGTTTTTTTTACCTTGATGTTGTAGAGTTTGTTCTAAGGTGGAGATTTGTGAGAATTAGGATCAAACTCTAGTCTCGACAGGGATAGCTTCTTGGTTCGACAAAGGTTTAACATGCAATCGAAGTCTGTTCACATGCTGATCCTAGATGTTGTAGTCGAAATATTCTCAAACATGCTATAGTCGAAATTGGTAGGATTATTAGTATGTCAAATTAGGCCTTTTGTTTAGCCCAATTTTTTAAGTTAGCTTAGTAGTCCATAAACAGACTAGTTCTCTCAAGTTGTTGAGAAAGAGTTTTGGTTGTTGATATTCACTTGTAATCTTTGAATCCTAATAGAGAAAGTGAATAGTAAAACAATTATAACCAATCCTTCTTCTTCTTCTTCTTCTTCTTTCTTTGTCTCTCTCTTTCGTAAAACCTAATAGTTTCTTGTGTTTGTTCAAGAAAATTAATGTTTCTCATATTTTGATTTGTTCTTGACGACATCGATGCACAACAATAGTTCTAGCAATTCTTCAAGCATAAATGCTTCGAAATCTACTACTCCTCGATCTCTATCTCAAGACTCAATTGGTTATGGCACGTCTTATCCTTCCTTTAATGGATCTTACCATGGACGTGGTGTGTGTGGAGGCCGTGATCGTGGCTTTTTAATTTAAGTAACACGCAATACCATATGCGTTCGAGTTTGGTCACATAGCTACCATGTTCTATCATCGATTTAATCAACAATTTCTAGAACCTATACCAAATGATCAACAAAGTTTCACAACTTCTCAAATAGCTTATTATTAGCTTAAGTATATACAAGATGTAGTGTATTTTGTATTTCTGTATGGAATATGGCGTGTTTTATCTTGTATGTATACTTTAGTTCAGTTTGTATTCAGTTAGGTTGTTAGAATCTCCAACAAACTCTAACAAACTATATATGTGTATATATAACATTTTACCTAATATTTATCCGTTAATGAAAATAGTTAAACATTTCATCATTTTTCATCTTTCTTCTTCCAAGTTTTTCTGTTTTGATTCTACCATGACATATGTGATCTTCATCATCAACATGATATCAGAGCTTAACGGTCTCTAGTAGCCATTGTCATCTTCTCTCTGTGTTTCACTATCTTCTCTACAACTCCTTGAAGCTACTTTTTGAATCTCCGCCTCAGTTGTATTTTTCTTCCTGGTAATTGCATTTATTTATTTAATTTTCTTCTGTTTTTTTCCTGCAATGGCACACCATAACTTCACTGACTTCTCCATAAATTCTGCAAATTTGTATTACTTGCATCCAAGTAAAAATCTTGCACTTGTTCTTGTTTCACCACCTCTTGACGACATAAATTATCACACTTGGGACATGTCAATGCAAATTACGTTGATTTCCAATAACAAAGATAATCTCATTGATGGAACCGTAACCAAACCTCCAATTATTGATCCTCTTTATTCATATTGGATTCGATGCAATACCATGATCCTCGCTTGGACTCAGCGCTTAATTTCAAAATCCATCACAATATAAGTGCTTTGGATTGACACTGCAGATGGTGTTTGGAAGAACTTACAGACTCATTTTTCTCATAGTGACATTTTCCGCATCTCAAATACTCAAGAAGATCTCTACAAATTTTGTCAAGGTACTCTCGATGTTTCCAATTACTTTATTCAGTTGAAGGTTATGTGGGATGGATTAGAAAATTATCGCCCAATTTTTGCATGTTCTTGTGCATTCCTTGTTCCCGTGGTGCTCTTATATCAGCTAAACGATATAAATAACACGATTATGTGATTCATTTCCTTAAGGGGTCGAATGAAAAGTTTACTCATTCAAAATCACAAGTCATGATTTTGAACCACTTACCTAATATTGATAAAGTTTCATCTCTTGTTATCCAACAAGAAAGAGAGATGAATAGCTCCGTTTCCCCTATAATCTCAAGTGCTTGAAACTTAGATGAGGTTACAACCTTACAGGTTCATATTGGTAAATCTAGGGATGACAAAATGGATGGATTGAATCGTTAATGGATGGATCAAAACAATCAATTAGTCCATTAACAATCCACTAAAATTTTCTTTAAAATATCCAATCCAATCCATCTATTAAAAATAAAATTCATCCAATCCATCCATTATCATATTTTTAGTGGATGGATATCCATCAATCCATTTTTTTTTGAAAAAATTAATTTTTTTGTTTTTGTAAAAATCGATTTTTTTTTACTTTTGGAAAAAATCATTTTTTTAAGAAAAAAAATTAATTTTTGTATTTTAATGAAAAAAATTCAGTTTTTTTTAGAAAAATAAAATGTTTTTTAGAATTTTTTCGAGAAAAAAACATATTTTTGTATTTTCAGAAAAAAATAATTTAAAAATCATTTTTTTTCCGATTTTTTTTATATTCGTAAAAAAGTAACTTTTTCGAAAATAAAATCAAATTTTGGTATTTTCCAAAAAAATGATTTTTAAATTTTTGAGACAAATCGTTTTTTTGAATTTTTTAAAAAATCATTTTTTTTTCAAAAAAATAAATTAATTTTGTATTTTCAAAAAAATCATTTTTTAATATTTGAAAAAATTATTCTTTTAAAGTTAGATAAAAAAAATCCATTGGATCATTAAAATATATTGGATGGTTTGGATCAATCCATACTTATAAATGGATAGATTTAATTCAATCCATTAACTTAATTTTTTATGAAGTGAATAAATTGAATGGATTTTGTTTTAATGGATCCAATTGACACCCTAGGTAAACCTGGTTACAATGCTTCAAAAGCCAAAACTCAAGCATTAAGTGGTCCTAAAGGTCATAGTGTGTATGCACTTATTATGCCAGGACAAATAATACCATTTAAATATGATTTATAAAACATGGTTTTCCACCCGGTTTAAAAGACAAGAGTAAAGTTCAAAATGTTGGTATTTTGCCACGAAAACTGGTGTCACTGTCAACAATGAATCAGAGGTTTCCTTAGCAGGCTTAACTTCATCCAATTTTGGCTTTAATCAAGAGTAGGGTTGGAAATGAACCAAACCAACTCGAAAATAGTTCGAGACTCGATTCGATAATTAATTCGTTGGACTTGGTTCATGAACCAAATGAGTCGAACTTGAGCTCAAAACTAAGTTAGTAAAATAAATGAGCTGAACTTGAGCTATGTATAGTTCGACTCATTAGGTTCATGAGTCGACTCGGTTATATATATATATATATATATATATATATATATATATATATATATATATATATATATATATATATATATATATATATTTTAAATCATATATCTCAATAGTATCATTTAAAAAAATAATGTATAGATTTTAACCTTTTAACTTATCAAATTAAATATTTTAAAAAATACTTGTGACATTTTTTTATACAAAGTAAAATACTTCTAACTCAAAAAAAAAACATAATGCACCGTGACTTTTAATTTTAAAGTGCCATTTTAAACTACTTCTAAATTTGTTTTTTAAACTACCACTTTAAAAATAGTTTTTGAGACAAACTTAAACTCAAAAAGAATAGTTTTTGAATTAGACTTTTAAATTTATCTCTTGAAAGCTTTATTTTGTTTTAATATTTTCCCTTTAAAAAGAATAATTTAAAATTTCAAATATAATAAAAAAATTTAAACTTTAAAAAATAACTTTTTAGTCTGTGAAGTAAACAAACTGAACCTAACGAGTTGAACCGAGTTGTTCAAGAGCTTAAAACGAGTCGAGTTCGAACTTAAAAAAAAGTTCGTGTCGAACTCGAGTCGAGTTTCGAGCTAAACCAATTCTTATCGAGTCGAGTCGAGCTGACAACGGGTTCGACTCGACTCGACTCATTTCCAGCCCTAATCAAGAGCAATACAACAATATCTTGGAACTTCTTCAACAATATAAACTCACTTCCAAGGCCAATTCAATGTCCACTTCACATTTTGCTTTGAGTTCACATGTCTCAATTGTTAATGGTAAGCATTCTAATATCTAGATATTAGATACATGAGCCACTGATCACATTTCTCATAACATATCTTTATTCATTAACCATAAAACGTAACCCCCATATCACTTAGAGTACCTGATGATTCTCAAACCATTTCTTCTATATGTGGCACTATTATTGTTTCATCTTACTTAACCCTGCATAATGTACAATACATTCCTAGTTTTCATGTGAACCTCATTTCCATTGCTAAGTTGCTTACTAGCAATAATTGTGTTGTTCAATTCAATGTTAATTCCTGTCATATCATGCAGAATAATTCAAAGGAAATGATTGGTAATTCTATAGGGCAACATTCTTCTTAACTCGTCTATTACAAATACTTCTTATAATCTTTGAAACTTAAGACTAAGACACATATCTGACCTAGATTTAGAAGTTATTTCTATTTTTTTTCCTTTAGTTTCATGCAAAAATAAAGATGTACCTTGTGATTCATGTCACTTTACAAAGCAAAGGAAACTTCTTATTCCTAATAGCACTACACGCTCCTCTGCACCTTTTGATATTTTACATACTGATTTGTGGGGACCATTTTCTACTATGTCAACCTTAGGTCATAAATACTTTCTAACCCTAGTAGATGATTATACACAATATATTTGGGTTATTTTCCTCAAAACCAAAAATCAAACCAAATCTAGACTGATTTAATTTGTAGCCTACATTGAAAATCAGTTCAAAAAATCTCTAAAATGCCTAAGGTCTGATAATGGCACAAAATTTGTTGCCATGTCCTCATATTTTTTTTCCAAAGGGATCATTCACCAAAAGTATTAGACTTTTTTTCTCAAGTGCCCTTTTTCTAAAATTAAAATCCCATTTTACCCCAGTTTGAAATTTTTTTCGCAATCTACCCCCTTTTTCTTATTGGGCTCGTCCATTCATTGGACGAGGGTATGAAGCCCAAAACGCGCTGGGAAGGCTCGGCCATTCTTTGGCCGAGCGTGTGAAGGAATTATTATTTTTTATAATATTTTAAAAACTTTATTAAATTGTTTTCTAATTATTATTAAATAGTATTTTAATTAATTCTATATTTAATTAATATAATTGATTTTTTTAAAAATAATAATAATATTTTTATAAAAATATTTAAAATAAAATGTTAATAATAATAGTTTTTTATAATAATAATAATTTTTTAATATTGTTTTTTTAAAATATTAATAATAAAAATGATTATTTTTTATAATATTAATAATAGAAATAATTAATTTTTTTAAGAATTACAATGGAAGAAATACATTTTATTGATATAATGGAAGCAATACATTTTACTTATAGTGACCGCCTGTTCCACATCTTGTGCCAACTTTTTTGCGTTTTTTCTTGCCCAAATCTTCTTGTCTTTGTCTTGCGGGAGACAGAGATGAGTCGAAAGACAATTCATCAAGGGCGTCTTGTTGTTGTTGATGTTGTTGACTTTGATGTTGTTGTGATGTGTTTGGAGGCATATCCATACCGTCGAGTTCTTGAATGCGAAAAGAAAGCATACTCATTAGATGGTCATCGGTGAGGTCAAAGTTGGGTAGTGAATGTGTGGCTTGTGTGTAGGTTTCGGGTTGGGTGTGTTGGATAGGAGGATAATAGACATCATCAGGGTTGTATGTGGGAGTGGGATGTGCGAATGTGGTGTTAGAAGGTTGGGGTTGAGAATGAGGGTTTGAGTATTCAAAGTTGGGTTGAGGAATTGAAGTGTATTGTATGGGTGGGCGTAGGTTGGTTTGTTATTGATATTGTTGGTTGTAATAGTAGTTTGTTTGAGGGAATGGAGTGTGGGGATTATGGTGTTGGGTTGAGGTGGAATAAATTGTGTGTTGTTGTGTGGTCTGGGTGTGTTGGTAAGTTTGTTGAGCTGAGGATGATGGTTGGTTAGGTTGTTGTGGGGGTGATGTTGTTTGTTGGGTTGAAGAAGCTACACGTTGACGGGGATCATTCAAAAACTGTGTCGGAGCAACGTGCATAAAAGGAATTGATAAAAACCAATTCATGTATTCTCTACCCGACTTAGACGCACCAATTACCGAGTTTCCTTGTAACACCAAATGCCTTCTTCTTTTCCATTCTTTCAGCTCTTCTTTATTTAAATCTTGCCAATGCGTGTCCCAAGCTTGGACCATAGTCATGTTATGGTGTTCACTTAGACATCTTGGCCGAGACGGTATTTGTTGTTCAAATCCAAATTGGAGTTTGACTCGATCCGTCTGATGCATCTCAACGGTAAAGAAACATATCATATATGTTGTTGCACTCCAGACTCGACTGTCATTATAATCAGGCACTGGATATTGTATGTAGGGCCTCCAAATAAACTGTTAAAAGAAATATAACTATTAGAATGTATAAAATAAATTTAAATAAGTTTAATATTATAATTAATCATTCTTACATCGTTTTCTTCCATGTGTTCTATTGCAACACGGTACCCTCGTAGATGATGACGAGGATTATTTCCATAATTCATACCTCGTTTGCACCATCTTGCATATTAAAAAAAAATACGTTAAAGCGACGCATAAATAATTTTGATAAATATAAATTGCATTTAAATGAAAATCGTTACCTTAATACATAAGGATGTGATGGAACCTCGTTACTAATCGGGGCTAACAAGGGTATGCGTGTGAATGCCCATACAGTTAGTAATACAACACATCCTCCTATGCTCTTGACTCCTTTATGGGCCGCCTTGCACATATGTCTATATAGTGTCGCCAAACAAGCAGAACCCCAACTGTATGTATTACATTTTTTAAGGTCTCCTACTAAAGGTAACCAAGAAGAATGCAACAAGTTGTGACTCTTATCTGCCATTAAAAAAGTAGCAATTAAAAGTAAAATATAAATTTTTGCATGAAGAATATTTTCTGCCTCGGACGGGTTAGGGTTATTTTTGAGTTGTGTTAATACTGCTTCTAACCAAACTATTTTGACAGAAGCACCATTTTTATCCGAAGCTGTTGGTTCGATGCCCAAATTTTCCATGTAAACATCATTGGTTACGTTTGTTGGGCCATTAACAGCTTTACCATGGATTCGGAGACCGAGTAACATACTCACATCCTCTAGTGTGATTGTACATTCACCTGTTGGTAAATGAAAGGTATGTGTCTCCGGTCTCCATCTCTCTAACAATGCAACAATTAGTTTAGAGTCTACTTTTAGACTTGCAATCTTGGCCACATTTGCAAAACCGGCTAGTTCCAAATATGGTATTATAACCGCACTTGGTTGAATGTATGTATGCGAATGGACCCGAAACCTACCGTCTTGCTGAAATTAAAATAAAAAACGGTAATGAATATTTGATCTGATATTTACATATTGAATTTGTGAAATAAACTTGAAAGAGACTTACGTATTCGACAATGTTTGCTGCCGTCCCACGATGTGATTCGTCCATCCATAACAAAGACATTTTGGAAGAAAGTGTAGAAATTGAAGAGAGTAAATATTTGAAGAGAGTAAGAATTTGTAAAATAGAAATTGTAGGTAGATGATGAGAAGGAAGTGTAGAGGTATGAATTATTTATAGTGGTAAAATATAATAAATATATTGGTTAAGATTTTAATGGGGGATTTGACATTGCATGGAATGCATGCAATTTTTTTTTGTAGGGAATCATGCAAGATGAGATTCCCACGCTGATGGGAAGTTGCACTGCCCAAAAGCCTGTCTTAAGGCTCATCACTTTGATGGACGAGTTATCCTTTGGTCTTTATAAGCTCGTCCAATAGAATGGAGAGGTGATGCTTTGCCGTATGGGCTCGTCCAATGGAGTGACGAGTTTACTCTTTTAGGGTTTTGGCTCGCCCAATGAATGGACGAGCTAGTACTACCTAGGGATCACGCCTTCTCTCCTTCTCTCTCTTCCTATTAAATGAATATCAGCATTGTAACACCTCAAAATTTGCCCTCCTCTCTTGGGACTAGCTTAGCATATTGCATTTCATTTTGTAGGACATTAGTCATTGCATATTGCATATCATGGAAAATACACAAGTCATCCTCCTAAGTCTTGCTCAGAAGATAGAGAGGTTAAAAGATTCTAGCTTGAGAGTCTCATGAATTGATCACTAGCCATCTGGGGGTTTGTGCTTCAATTAGGGTTTATGGGTTCCTTAAGGAGGTTGAGTGTTATCTTATTTTCCAGAGTATATCACCATCATCATGGTTTTATCATCACCAAAAGGTTCATTGTGCCTGATCATGTTCCTTAGGATTAGGGTTTTGACCTTTGGTCAACCCTAATCAGTTGCATTCTAATAGTCAGGGTTTCTCAAGGAGATGAGGTCTTTCTTGAGAAGGAGATCATCATATGGTTATTATGTGGAGCTTGTATAAGCTAGGGTTTCATTTTTGGAGCCATTTCATCAAGTGGTTGAGGCTCAAAATCATCTGTGCATGATCAAGTCAACTGTAAGTCAATTGCCAAGTCAACTGTAGATTTGGAGGTGGGAGGTGATCAGAGATACCTCATTCATGTTCAAACAAGTCTCATTTGACATTTCAAACACTCACATTGAAGAATTTGAAGTCAAGTCAAGACTTTCCCAAAATAGCAAGTGACCTGTAATTTGAACTTTCCAAAAATGGAAAGGTTTTGAACCAACTTCCACTCAAGATTACATCACCAAGAAAGCTTCAAATGGAATTTTGTCCAACATGAAAGTTGAAGATCTTTCTCTCCCATTTCCAAAACGTCCAAGATCATGGATTTCTCATGTGTGATTGAGGAGATATGGTTCAATCATGGCAAAGTGTGTTCAAAAGTTCAAATGAGCATAACTTTCAAACCAAAGCTCCAAAATGAGTGGTTCTTTTTGCATTTTGATCCTCATAACATGTACTTTCCAAGCATATCATTACATGGCATGAAATCTCATTGCATGATCATTGGTTCACTCATGAAGATTTGTGAAGAAAGATTGCTAAAACCATTTTGGATGATTGCATGCATACAAAACCTATCCTAAAGTGTGCATGGACTTATTTTAAGGGATTTTGGGCCTTGAAAGAGTACTGTTCACGTGGCATGGGGTGCATGAAGTGGAAATATCATTTTTGCACAAACACCTTCTAACTTACTAATCACATTTGCATTAGGCTTAAGTTGGTTTTAAACATGATTAGTAGGAAGTATATATACTTAATCATAACTGTTTTTCATCAGAAGCTACAATTTCAGATCTAGATCCAAGAATCCCAAAAAATTTTCTCTCAAAATTTTCTGCAAATTCTTCACACAAAAGCATGTTCTATTGTTAGATTCATGATCATGAGGTATTGTTGAGCAAGTTTGGACGTGAATTCGAAGCAATTGGTGCCATATTGAATTGTACTCAGAGCTTGAAGTATTCATGGAGTTTGGAAATTGAACTGAGTTCGTGCATGCTGGAGCTTCTAATTCCTCATCAAATTCATCATCAAGCATTGTAGAAGAGAATTGAAGCATTGCTAAGCATTGTAGAGCACGATTCCACTGGCTGTTCATCAAGAAGGTCAGAATTCGACCTCTTTAATTCTCAATTTCTTTGTGATATTTGTGTAGAGCTTTTAGTGGTGATGATGCTGATGTAAAATTCGAGTGAATTGGTGAACTATACGTGAAGTTATGCATGTTTAAAGTTTTGATGTCAAAATTTAATTCCTTCGATTTGGACTTGTTATGAAGTTTTTGCATGAAATGTTGTTGGATCTTGATTGTATGTGTGATGAGGAATCGTTTGGTGTTGGTCTTGTTAATTTCTGGACATGTTGTGAAAATCTGGAAAATCCAGATGAAGATCTTCATGATCTTCATCTTCAACCTTGCTGTTCCCAGTTTTGCTACGAATTGGCTAGGTTTTAGCTACGAAATTAGGATTAGCTACGAAATTCAAAGAGCGCGCCAGGCTTAGGGTTTTGTATTGAAACGCAGTCGTTTTGAATGTGGCGCGCTGGGTAATTCAAAAACGCGCATGGTTCGAATCCGGTTGAGTGTGTTTTTTCAAATTGCAATGCTATTATTTCTTTTCCCTCCCATTTTCCATGCTTGGCTCATTTTTTATTTCAAATTTTTCTATCAACTTCAAAAAATCATTCAAAATTGAAAAATGCGCCAAATGATCTCCAATTTTTTGCATCATGATCCTCATTCTGTCTACTTTTTTATGATCATTAAATTGCAAGTTGTGCCTGGCATAAAAAATGATTTGTCCTAGGGTGATTGCACATGTATGTATGTTTGACCTTGCCTTGTTCCATTCATCATAAAATGCTCAAAAATGATCCAATGCTTTTGAAATTGTGTGAGTGATTTCTAGACATGTTGAGTGATGTTTTGGCTTTGGTTTGAGATTTTTACCATGATTCATCTCTGTTTTATGCTTATGCTAACTTGGTGTGACAATTTGTGTCACACATGTGCTTGTCTTGATTGATCAAAGTGATTGCCATGCCTAATGATGTCCAATGCCTCTGATTTTTTGTATGATGACCATGTTATATGTCTTGTGTACTCATGATTTTTGCCAAGATTATTTGAATCATTTTTGATTTGATGTGCATTTGTTTCTTCTGATGTCTCAATGTGGTCATCATTTGCATACCTTGCCATGTTTTGTTCATGAAATGAATATGATTAATGATTTTGATGTGGGACTTTTTGAGATGTGTTCCTGATTGAATGAAGATGATTCATGTTAAATTTCATGTTCTGTTTTGAATGGTTGACCCTCTTTTGACCCTCTTTTGACCCTAGGCTTTGGACTCACTGTTTGGATTGTGGATTTCAGGTTCAAAGGCACATTGCCATGATTGGAGTGGCTCATTCATTTGAGTTTGGTTAATTGGTTGATGATTGGCTAACATTGTGTTGTTTTGTAGGTTGATGCCAAATCATTTGAGTTTGCCTTGTGGCTTGCACATTGTGAACATTGTCTGTCTGTTTGTTATTGCCTGTTGACTGTTTGTCTGTACAGTTGAACTGGTTAGTTTAGATGTTTTTACAGGTGCATAAGTTGCTTTGGGTTCTTTTGAACTTTGCTTGGCTAGCTTGTGGTTTGCTTACCACTGAGGTAGAATCTCTTGACTGCATGTAGTCTGGTAGACCTGTCCATTTATGTGGGCAGGCACCTGTCTGAAGCCCTCCTTAAGAGGCAATGCTTGTGAATGTTTAATTTTTGTGCCAAGCAGGTAAAGACCTCTTTAGAGGCAATTGGCAGATAAAAGAGATGTGTAATTCATCTCCTGCTATTCAGTTGTGTCATTCACTTTGCTCACACACCATGTGTTGATGCATTGTGAATAAGGACCCAAGATCCTGTTGTGTCAGTCATCTGTGGAGAAGAGTTCCTACATTCTGAACTCCCACACTTTCTATTTGAGTCAAGCTCTCCCAGGCCAGGGATAAGAGCTATGAGGCATAACCCTCATCTCCATTTCATCTGCTTCACCCTAACTCTCAATGTTAGGGTTAAGAGCTAACCACACCCTATTCCAGTTGGCTTGTTTTTACAGCCTAGCCTTGTATGAGCCCAATTGCTTGCATATAGTGTGTGTGATTGCCTTATTATGCTTGTTTGCTGCTTATCTGCTGTTTCAACTTGCTGCCTGTGCGAGTTAGGATCTGTTTAGATACCTCAATCTAGGACCATTGTGGATTGCATGACAACTATTAGGCTCGAGTCAGTCTCCCTTTTAGTTTGTTATTTCCCGGTCTCTGGTTAGGAGAAAGTTTCTCCCCTGTTAAGGGGAACTACGTTGCCCTGATCCTCATACCAGATGAGGTACGTAGGCAGGAGATCGTGCGAGATCTCTCCGGGCACCCTTTTCTTTTTTTTGTGTGTGTTTGCTTGACAGTTATTAGGCTCGAGTTCCAGACTCCCTATTAATTTGTCTGTTTGTTAACCCCCTTTGTGTGTGTTTGGAGTCTGACGTAAGTCCAGCGATTGGCAGTTGGTTTCCTGTTTGTGTTCTGTTTGGCGTGCGTAGCCGAACTATGGTAGCTCTGATTCTCATTCCAGATGAGATACGTAGGCATAGGATGCGGTATCCTAGCGAGCCCATTCCCCTCTTCTTCCATCTGTGTTTCCTTCCAGTGTGTGTGTGCTTTCTTTTGAGCAGTTATTTAGCAACCTCATCCTTTTCTTTTGAGCGTGGATCCCGTCGAGTACGACGGATGCGTAGGGGTGCTAATACCTTCCCTTCGCATAACTGACTCCCGATCCCATCTCTCTCTGGTCGCGAGACCATGTCTTTTCCAGGTTTACTTCGAGCGTTTCCTTTCCCTCTTTTGGGATAAATAACGCACGGTGGCGGCTCTGTTTGTTTAGTCTTTTTTCCCGCCGGTTGTTTTTCGCGGATGCGACAACTGGCGACTCTGCTGGGGACAAAAGAAGTTGACCTCTTGCTGGTCCGTCTTCCCTAAGCGAGTCACTCCTAGCGTTCTTTAGGATAGTTTAGGTTGCTTGTGTTGCTCTTTTATTGCATTTATGATTATTATGTTGTGTATATATTTGCATAAATGTTTGCATGCATCATACTATCATTGTGCTGACTCCGTACAGGTTGGTTCCTCTGAGTTTGGGGTGGGTGTTCTGCGTGGGGCTAAAACCCAGGCCCGAGTATACACCTAGGATTAGTGTGGTCTCATGTTGCCTCTCATGTTAGGTCAACATGTTTTGGGCGACGTGACATACCACAAGCTGGACGAGGTTCTTTTGAGGAAGCTCTTCCTTTGTGGAGTATCCACTTTGGTTGAGTCATTTCATCTGAGCTGGTGACTTCGGTGACCATTCTTTCCCGGATCTTTCGTTTAGACGATCTTAAGAGAGCTGCAGCGGCACACCCGAAAGGGCAAACCCGTTGAGTATCTTTGCCCGATTGTCGAGACCATTATCCGCCTTAGGATGACCTGATTAGAATTCACCTGTGAGGGGAGGGTTGATTCTTACAGATGCATGGTCTGATGGTGACTTTGATGGTGACTAATGGTTCAGTTATTGATCAGAGTTCTATTTATAAGTCGGATTTATGGATTTACTTCCGAGACGCCGGAGTTCTGTCCGTGGTATTTATCAGTGGGGATCCGTTTATTTCAGGATTCCCTGGGTTGATACAGTTGATTTTGAGGCTATCAGTTCAGTGTCTTCTCTGTGGTGACAGTGGTGATGGTGATATATCCTCAGGTTCCGTTTATTTCGGAACCCTAAGTCGGATTTGTGGTTACATATTCCCTCAGATGGTTGTGATCAATTCAGAGGCCGTAACTCAGTGCAGTAGATGTTCAGATGACTTGGAGGATGGCACAGTGCATTGCATTCATATATCAGCATCATTCACATTTTGCATTTATCTGCATCTAACACATGTTTATCCATATGCAGGGGACATTCTTGATCGAGATCCTGGTTGAGAGACTTCTTTGTTCCAGACATGAGGACCGGTTTGAAAGACGATGTTGTCTACAACTTCTTCGATCCAGAGATTGGTGTGCTGAGAGATATGATAGCATTGATTACACCTGACCATGTGGGGTTGTTCCGTGAGACTTACGGTGGTATGCTGAAGTTGGTTTTCAAGCTCACAGACAGTGATAGGAGCGCCATCCATACTCTTCTCCAGTTTTATGACCCGGGTTTGAGATGCTTCGTGTTCCCGGATTACCTATTGGGGCCTTTGATGGAGGACTATGCTAGCATCCTGGGTATTCAGATCAGAGATCAGATTCCTTTCTATGCCACTAAGGGGGAGCCTGATGTTGTTGAGATCTCTCGTGCTCTTTATTTGAGCCCGGAGATGATTAAGGGGGGTTTGAAGGAGAAGGGAAAGTTACCTGGTTTTCATCTGAGTTTCTTGGAGGCTAGAGCCAAGGAGCATGCTGTCGTGGGTAATTGGAGGGCCGTCTGTGCTTTGATTGCTGTGAGCATCTATGGGATCATCATGTTCCCTAATCTGAAGAACTTTGTGGACATTAATGCCATCCGGTTGTTTATGCAGAGGAATCCCATTCTTACTCTGGTTGGGGATGTTTATTACTCGGTCCATAATCGGAACGAGAAGTGGCGTGGGGGATTGATCAGATGTTGTGCTCAGTTGTTGTACAAGTGGTTCATGAGGTATTTGCCTTCCAGGGGTGCATTTGCGTTTCTTGATCCTACTGTCAAATGGTCATTCAGGTTGATGGGTTTGCGAGCCAATGACATAGCCTGGACTCACAATGGTATGGCTGGACGGGATTTCATTTACAGTTGTGGGAGTCTTCCCAATGTACCTCTTATAAGAGTTCAAGGTTGCATTAATTACAACCCGGTGCTTCTTAGGAGACAAATGGGATTTACTGTGGAGGGTCCTCCTCTTGGACGAGAGATTCAGGAGTCTTTCTACTTCCCAATTGAGGGTAATCAGACAAAGTTGAGGCAAGTGTCTGATGAGTGGCGTGACATTCAGAGGAAGGGCAAGGTTCCTTTTGGCAAGGTTAATAGTAGGTCTTTTCCTCCATTTGATGATTGGCTTAGGAAGAGGATTGAGCTCACGCATCTACCATTTCCTGGAGGTGATCCTTGGTGTCCTTTAATTGAAGGGCCACGTTCTTCTGTTAGCATGGAAGAGTTCCTTGAGATGAAGAAAGCCAGAGATCAGCTGCAAGCAGAGAAGACTGAGTTGGAGATGAGTGTTGCTAGAATTCAGATAGCTAATCAGGAAATCAAAGGGAAAATAGAAGATCAGAATAAGAGACATGCCATTGAGGTGAAGCGCTTTGAGATAGACACTGCGTATTACCGCAAGATCAGCCAAGCATTGGAGTCGTCTACAAAGGAGCATGACATCACCAAGGAGAGGTTAGCTAGAGCTTCGAAGGTCATCGAAGATGAGAAGAGGAGACAAATCCTTGTGAGGGATCAGAGAGATGCCAGAGCCAAAGTCCTTGCCACATAATGGGAAGCTGAGAAAGCGAAGATTATTGCTGAGAGAGATCACTATCTTGCTGAGAGGGATCATTACTTCAGACAGATGAAGATTCACCAGAAGGAGATAGGGAGATTGCAGCAGGAGAACACTGAGCTTAGGTTCGCGGTGAAGTTTACTAGGATGGTTGATGACGCAGAGCCTTCTGTGGGGCCTTCTTCAGTGTAGCCTTTTGTTATCATTTGTGTGGGATTACCGTCAGGCATGTTGACGGAATTCACTTGCTTGTATTTCCTTTCTGTTTCTGGAAGATTGTATTTGATTTGTATCAGACCTGATGTATGATTCTTGCACGTGTAGTGCACTTTTGATATACAGTGGTTATTATCATTCAGTGATTGATTCTCAAGCTTTATTTGCTTTCCTGTGCACACTCATGTCACACACACATGGTTGGGTGATGTCTTTGCTAAATCATAATTCTTTGCTCTGTATGGTGAAACCATATGATTGAATGTCAGAATGTTGCTACCGGATTATTATCTGTCTCGATGAAACCAGGATCGAAAGACAGAGTGTTCCTCATATGGGTAGACATTGCATTCATGCATGAATCATAATAACTTTTCTTCTGTTTTGCAGGTGTCAGTTTCTAACGTGCTTGGTTGTTTCAGGAATTATTGCTCGGGCGCGTAGAATCATTCCCTTGCACACAACCCGTCCACACAAATACTTTACCAGACGCAACACACCCAGGCTGATGGATCTACCCAACGCAGATTTTTTCGAGCTGAAGGAGAAAATGAATGAACTGATCAATGTCATGCAAGGGTTTGCCGTGGGGAAAAAAGCACTTGCTGATAAAGTGGAGAAGCTCGAGCGGGCTTCAGCTGCTAATAGTGGTGTCAATTTAGAGGGGGTCTCCAACCTCGGTCTTGGTGGTTCTAGGGATGGAGGAGATCTCGGAAAGAGGACAACTGTTGGTGTAGTGACTAATAATGCTGGTGGTTTTGGTGTTGTCACAGGCGGTGGACCGGGTCCGGTGGGCAACAATTTGAAGGATAGCCTGTTTCCTCCTTTCTTCGGGGCAGAGGAGGATAGAGAGGAAGATCAGTTCTCCGTGCTTAATGAACAGTTTGGGCAATACGGTGTCCAACCACCAAACAAAGAGATTCAGGTGCTGGCGGAGAAAATCAGGGCTCTTGAAAGTCATGCTACTCCGGGGTTTGTTAATATGTCGAATATGGGGCTGGTTGAGGGGATTGTGATCCCGCAAAAGTTTAAAGCGCCTGCATTTGACAAGTATAATGGGAGTTCTTGCCCGGAAACTCATCTCCAGGCATTCGTCCGTAAGATTTCTGCTTATACAATGGACCAGAAGCTATGGATGTATTTCTTCCAGGACAGTCTGTCTGGAGGGTCCTTGGAATGGTACACCAAGCTGAGGTCGTCTGATATCAAAAGCTGGCAGGATCTTGGTGATGCATTCTTTAAACAGTACCAGTTCAACGCTGATATGGCTCCTAGCCGTACCCAATTGCAGGGTATGTCTCAGAAGCCTAACGAGGGGTTTAAAGAATATGCACAAAGGTGGAGGGAGCTGGCAGCCCGAGTCCAACCTCCGTTGGTAGACCGAGAAATGTCAGATCTGTTTATGGGTACCCTGCAGGGGACCTTTGCTGAAAGAATGGTTGGATGCCCGGTTACCAACTTTGCTGATATAGTGGTGGCTGGAGAAAGAATTGAAAGTTGGTTGAAGATGGGAAAGATACAGGGTAATGCTTCGTCGTCTGGATCGAAGAAGCCCTTTGGAAATGGTCAGAGGAAGAAGGAGGGTGACACCAGCGCTGTGTATGCCCAGAGGGGACAGAGTAGGGAGCGTTACTACCAGCACACTGCTGCGGTAACAATTCCTGCTGATAATGTACAACAACAACAACAGCAACAACCACAACAACAACGACAACCATTTCAACAGAGACCGCAGAGGGCCGGATATCAAGTGAGAGGACGAATGAATGATCGTCAATTTGATAGGCCACCTGTGACTTATTCATTCTTGCTGAAGAAGTTGAAGGACTTGGGGTTGGTCCAGCTGAGGACGTTGGCACCGTTGAGACCTGATCAGAGGCCGTCCAGTTTTGATGATAACGCCAAGTGTGAATTCCACTCAGGTGCCCCTGGACACAACGTAGAAAACTGTAAAGCTTTTAAGCATGTGGTCCAGGACTTGGTGGATTCCAAGGCAATCAACTTCGCATCATCTCCAAATGTGAATGCTAATCCCATGCCTGCGCATGGTCAAATGGGGGTGAATGCAGTTTCTGAAGAGGGCAAAATCGGGCTGATGAGTGTGAATCAGTTGAAGACTCCGTTGGCTGAGGTCAAAAGACAACTGTTGAAGAATGGGGTCTTTCCGGGCTGTGATAACTGTTGTGCTGCGTGCACTGTTGCTCCTGATGGGTGTGTGTTGCTGAGGGAGGCTGTCCAGAGGCTGATGGATGAGGGAAGCCTCAGATTTGAGAAGGTTGATTGGGTGAAGGAAGATGTCTCCACCATAACCATCTATTTCGATCCGGTTGATTTGTCAAAGCTGGCAGATGCGGCTCCAGTTACTATCACGGTACCTGGGCCAATTCCTTATGACAAAGATGACGCCGTGCCGTGACATTATGGTGGATAAGTCTATTGTAATGGGGAGAGGCTGGAAGATCAAACTGCAGGTGAAACTACCGTTTCAAAGGTGGATAATGCCAGACCTAGTGGGTTCACTCGCAGTGGAAGGTTGTTTGCACCAGACGCCTTGAGGAATGGGGATGGAGAGAGAGAAAAGAAAGATAAGGCCGAGGCTTTAGCCAGGGCAAGAGGGAAACAAGTGGTAAATGAAGGTACTCCTGTGGTGACACCGGCGCCTGGTGGGTCGGAGAAAGAACTTGATGATGAAGCTGAAGAATTCCTGAGGATCATCAAGAAGTCAGAGTACAAGCTTGTTGACCATCTGCAACAGACCCCATCCAAGATCTCGATCTTGTCCTTATTGCTGAGTTCTGAGGGGCATAGGGAGGCTTTATTGAAGATACTAAAGAGAGCCTATGTTCCCCAAGAGATCACAATCAATCAGTTAGAGACGGTGGTGTCAAATGTCAATACCAGTCATGGGCTGGGTTTCACTGATTTAGATCTAACTGTGGATGGGAGGAATCATAATAGGGCATTACACATTGCTATGGAATGTAAAGGAGCCGTGCTCTCGCACGTATTGGTTGATACCGGCTCGTCATTAAATGTGTTGCCAAAGAAAGCCCTGGCAAAGCTGGATTGTGAAGGGTTGATTTTGACGCCCACTGACCTGATAGTGAGGGCTTTCGACGGTTCGAAGCGGGCTGTGTTCGGGGAAGTGGAGCTCCCGGTGAAGATCGGGCCCGAGGTGTTCAAGTCGGTATTTTATGTCATGGATATTCAGCCGACATACAGTTGCCTGTTGGGTAGACCATGGATTCATGCTGCTGGGGCAGTGACTTCGACTTTGCACCAGAAATTGAAGTATATCTGGGACGGGCAGGTCGTCACAGTCTGCGGAGAGGAGGATATCTTCGTCAGCCACCTGTCATCGTTCAAGTATGTTAAAATGGATGGTGAGATATGGGAAATGCCAAGTCAAGCATTCGAAACCGTCAAGGTGGAGAATGCTCTTTTTGCCAAAGAAGAGGAGAAGCCGTCTATTTCTTCGTATAAGCAGGCCGCTGAGGTGGTGAAGAGTGGGGAAGCTCCAGGATGGGGAAAGATGATGGGCATCGCTGCCAAGAAAGACAAATTCGGAGTGGGTTATCAGCCGGGCCGAGGCTCGTCTGGACAAGGCAAGGGACGTCGTCCGTCATTCACGTTCACCAGTGCTGGAATGCTGGATCCAGATCACATCTGTATGGTGGGTGAAGAGGTCGACAGTGATTGTGAGATTGATCAATGGATAAAGCCGTGCGTACCAAGGAGGGAAGTCCAGAACTGGAAGGCCGAAAAGATCATCACTGTCACTCTACTTGAAGAGTAATATTTTCTGTTTTCAATTTTATTTGCATGGAAGCCTTACGTTTTGCCCGAAACATAATGGTTCATTGTAAGGGCCACCTCATGTTTCATTTTGCAAAATTTGCATCAGTAATAAATGGATGTTTTTCAATTAAAAGTGGTGTTCCCTGTTTTTCATTTATTTTTGCAGTTTAAAATAAAATAAAGATGGCAATGTTTTCATTTTTCTTTTTCAAAATTCTTTCGCTCCGGTTCTAAAGCAATGCATGAATCAACATTCATGCAGATGCGATCATTCGCCGGATCTCATTGATAACAATCCTGTTACACCCTCATATGACTTCGACAATCCGGTCTATCATGCCGAAGACGAAGGCGAAGAAGATTGTGAACTGCCGGAGGAATTAGCCAGGTTGTTGAAACAAGAGGAGAAGGTGATTCAGCCGCACGAAAAGCAAGTTGATATTGTGAATCTGGGCACCGAGGAGGTCAGGAAAGAAGTGAAAATTGGGGCCGCTTTGGGGGCGAGTGTCAAGAGAAGAATGGTAGCGTTGTTGAAAGAGTACGTTGATATCTTCGCCTGGTCTTATCAAGATATGCCAGGGTTGGATATCGATATTGTTGTGCACAAGTTACCGTTGAGAGCAGATTGTCCTCCAGTGAAGCAGAAGTTGCGCAGAACCCGACCTGAGATGGCAATGAAAATTAAAGAGGAGGTTCAGAAGCAGTTGGATGCTGGTTTCCTCGCTGTCACTAATTATCCGCCTTGGGTCGCGAATATTGTGCCGGTCCCGAAGAAGGATGGGAAGGCGAGAATGTGTGTGGACTACCGGGATCTGAACAGAGCTAGCCCGAATGATGATTTCCCATTACCTCACATTGATTTGTTGGTAGATAATACAGCTCAATTCTCGGTGTTTTCCTTCATGGATGACTTTTCTGGCTATAATCAAATCAAAATGTCGCCAGATGATATGGAGAAAACAACGTTCATCACACCGTGGGGCACTTTTTGTTATAAGGTGATGCCATTCGGTCTCAAGAACGCCGGTGCTACTTATTAGAGAGCCATGGTGACTTTGTTTCATGATATGATTCATCATGAAATTGAATGCTATGTTGATGACATGATAGCAAAGTCCCAGACAGAAGAGGGGCATTTGGTAGATCTGGCCAAGTTGTTTGACCGGCTGAGACAGTTCAGACTGAGGTTGAATCCGAATAAGTGCACTTTCGGGGTGCGGTCCGGTAAATTGCTGGGGTTCATTGTAAGTGAAAAAGGAATCGATGTTGATCCTGCTAAAGTAAAAGCAATACGAGAAATGCCTGAACCGAGAACAGAAAAAGAGGTTCGTGGTTTCTTAGGTAGATTGAACTACATTTCGCGGTTCATATCTCATCTAACAGCCACGTGCGAACCAATATTCAAATTGTTGAGAAAAAATCAAACGGTCAGGTGGAATAATGATTGCCAAGCGGCATTTGAAAAGATAAAAGAGTATTTGCAGGAGCCTCCGATTCTGATGCCTCCTGTGGAGGGACGACCGTTAATCCTGTACTTGACGGTCCTCGAAGGGTCTATGGGGTGTGTATTGGGGCAGCATGACGAGTCTGGTCGAAAAGAGCATGCCATATACTACCTTAGCAAAAAGTTTACCGACTGTGAAACAAGATATTCACTGCTCGAGAAAACTTGCTGTGCTTTGGTCTGGGCTGCTCGCCGACTGAGACAGTATATGCTGGTTCATACCACTTTGTTGATTTCCAAGATAGATCCAATCAAGTATATTTTTGAGAAGCCAGCATTGACCGGACGGGTTGCGAGGTGGCAAATGATTTTGACCGAATATGATATACAGTACACCTCTCAGAAAGCAATCAAGGGGAGTGTATTGTCTGATTACCTCGCCCAGCAACCCATTGAGGATTATCAACCAATGAAGTTTGAGTTCCCTGATGAGGACATCATGTTTCTCAAATCGAAAGATTGTGAGGAACCGATCCCGGAGGAGGGGCCTGACCCTGAATCCGAATGGATTCTGATGTTTGATGGGGCCGTTAACGTGAATGGTAGCGAAGTTGGTGCTGTTTTGGTTACGCCGAAAGGATCCCATATTCCTTTTGCTGCCCGGCTAACATTTGAGTGCACCAACAACGTGGCTGAATACGAAGCTTGTATCTTGGGGATTGAAGAGGCGATTGATTTGAGGATCAAGAACCTTGTTATATATGGAGATTCAGCTTTGGTTGTAAACCAGGTTAACGGGAAATGGTATACGCATCAGTCTCATTTAGTTCCATACCGGGATTATACGAGGAGATTGTTGACGTTTTTCACCAAGGTGGTTTTGCATCATGTACCGAGAGAAGAGAACCCTTTGGCAGATGCTTTGGCTACTCTGGCCGCTTTGATTAAGGTGCAATGGTGGAATCAGTTCCCAAGTGTTGAGGTGGGACATCTGGATAGACCGGCTTATGTGTTTGCTGTTGACACATCGCCTGATGATGAGAAGCCGTGGTATTACGATATCAAGCACTATCTGGAAACCCAAGAATCTCCTGAGGGAGCATCCAAGAAGGACCGAAAGACTTTGCGGAGGTTGGCCATGGTGTTCTACTTGAATAAAGATGGGGTTTTGTACAAGCGGAATTTCAATTGGGTCTTGCTCAGATGCGTCGATGACAAAGAAGCAAGCCAATTGATGAAAGAGGTTCACGAGGGGTCGTTCGGTACCCATGCCAGTGGGAATGCAATGGTGAAAAAGTTGTTGAGAGCCGGATATTATTGGATGACAATGGAGGTCCAATGTTTCAATTTTGTGCGGAAGTGTCATAAATGCCAGATTTATGCTGATAAGGTGCACGTGCCTCCAAATCCGTTGAGTTTGATGTCGTCTCCGTGGCCGTTTGCTATGTGGGGCATCGATATGATTGGGAAGATTGAGCCTACGGCTTCGAATGGGAACCGGTTCATATTAGTGGCTATTGATTACTTCACCAAGTGGGTGGAAGCAGCCTCTTACGCAAATGTGACGAAACATGTCGTTGCCAGATTCTTGAAGAGAGATATCATTTGCAGATATGGGGTTCCTGAGAGAATCATTACTGATAATGGTTCTAATTTGAATAACAAGATGATGGCAGAACTGTGCCGGGAATTCAAGATCGAGCATCACAATTCTTTTCCTTATCGTCCGAAGATGAATGGGGCGGTTGAGGCAGCTAATAAGAATATAAAGAAGATTGTGCAGAAGATGGTCGTGACCTATAAGAACTGGCATGAGATGTTGCCATTTGCATTGCATGGGTATCGAACCTCGGTGCGTACATCTACTGGGGCAACGCCTTTCTCGCTCGTGTATGGGATGGAAGTTGTGCTACCGGTTGAGGTTCAAATTCCCTCTTTGAGAGTCCTGATGGATGTGAAATTGCAAGAGGCTAAATGGGTAAGGACCCGGTATGAGGAGTTAAGCCTGATTGAGGAAAAGAGGTTGGCGGCCATCTGTCATGGGCAGTTGTACCAGCAGCGACCTCGTGTGGGAGATCTAGTGCTGAAAAGGATCCTTTCTCCTCAAAACGATCGAAGGGGCAAATGGACACCCAATTATGAAGGTCCATTCGTGGTCAAGAAGGTATTCTCTGGCGGAGCCTTGTTGTTGACGACCATGGATGACGAGGATTTTCCATCCCCTGTGAATGCGGACGCAGTTAAAAAATACTTCGTATAAGAGACCCGCTGGACGAAAAGAATAAAATAGTCCAGGCAAAAATGGGCATCCCGGCGAACCGAAGAAAAAATGAGAAAGGTTCGGGCAAAAATTAGGGATAAAAAGGAAAAAACTGTACACCCGACAAGTCGAAAACCTGAAAAGGCGGCTTGGGCAAAAAAGGGTATCCCGGTGGACTGATAATCCGAAAGGGCGGTCCAGGCAAAAGAGGGATTGAAACGAACAACTACGTCTAGCATGATCGTTCACTTTGGTTAAGACATGGATAATCCCCGGTAGGGATCGGTCTGAAGCATCTTGTTCAGAAGGCAGAAAGCACGGAAAGTCTGAGGACATATGGGGTGTAACCGAGTTGGAACTCGATGAGATCACGGTTTCACATTGCCATTAGGATAAATTTTCCTTTTGTGCGCAATTACCTTTTTTCTGGAATTGCTTCCTCTGTATTGCTCAGTTTTGAGCCACACACTTTTTCAATCAATAAAATGCATATTCAGTCAAATAATTTTGTTTTTGTTTTCATTACCGCTTTGATTGCAAAAACATCCAGTTGTTTGTGATAAAGAATCTTTGCATTTTAAGACATACAGGTCCCTTCCAATGCATGTTTATAAGATTGAAAACTTTAAATCTTACTCGGAAGGTTGAGTGACCCAAGTGTTGAAATCTTGGCACGCCTGGGGTACGTTTTTGTCTAACGATCTCTTTTGCAGGTACTGTTAGATGTTTTCACTCACTTGCAGGTGTGATGAGAAGCCTTTTGACAAAAGATCCCCGTGGAGTCCAATCAGGGACAAGGGATTGAAGAATGGTGGAAAGACGGCGAGGGATGACGACGATCCTGGAAGATTACTCAAGAAGACTCTTCAAAGTCTGAGGACTGGAAAGTTTGTATGAATCTAGGGAGTTCGATCTCCGTGGAGTACAGAGAAGTTGGGAATACAAGGTGATGAATCAGAAAAGTCCAGACGAGTCTGGGAGCTCTCAAAAGTGGAAAGCGGATACTGGGTTTAGATGTGGAATACCGGGGTTCGACGAGTCGACGGGTGTTCTGTGCCGGACTTTCCTTGTTCCTCAAGCAGAGTTGAGATTGTTACCTCCTCAGCAGATTCAAGGTCCGTGTCTTTCCAAGCTGGGTCGGGATGGTTATCTCCCCAGCAGGTTTTAGATCGGTGTTTCCTCAGCAGCCAGGCCTGAAGGTTGCTATTTCCCCAGCGGAGGTGTCCGTTGCTAGTTTTTCCCTCAGCAAGTCGAAGATTATTGTTTTCCCTGCAGAGTGCGTTGGTGGTTTCGTCCCCGGCGAAGTCCCCAAGCGGACCGAGTTCAGTGGAGGTCATCCCTGGCGAGGGTGGTCCTTTCCCCAGCAGCGGCGTTATTCCCCAGCCGGGTGGAGATTGGAATATTGTCGAGTTCCTCAGCAGGGTGCCTCGAGCTCCCCAGAAGGGTCCCTTGAGGGGGATACTTTTATGCATTCATCATATAGATAAGCATAGCATATGGCATAGCTAATTGCGTAGCATTCCCATGATTATGGAGCATTACGCTAAAAAAGGTCATCATGCATAAGCATTGCAAGCATAAGCTGGTCTCAAACCCCGGTTATTGTTTGAGAGGTGGTTTCGCCAGAAGATGAAGATGTTACTCCGAGGAGTTTGGCATCGTGATTTTGAATCGATAAGTATTCCCCAGTAGTGCGATATTGGAGGAAGGATTTCTGTCGGGCAGAGATGGAAATGATAATCAAAGAGGTTTTGGGGTTCAAAAAAGGAAAAGAAAAGTAAAGAGAGAAAAATCCCCAACTGAGCGCGAATTGTTCGTTTGCTAGGGTTGAATAGAGAATCGCATGCTTATGGCTTGTTATCCCCAGCATGGGTCGTTGGCACGCGTGCCGCCTCATTTATCTATTCCTTATTTCTGCCGATGCTGACAGGCATGACAAGTTTTTCGGGTTTTCAGACCGTTGTGGCATTCAGGCCAGTTTCCGATTTTCAGATCGAAGAAGTTTCCGACGTTCAGGTCGACACACTTGTGGCATTCAGGCCAGTTTCCGATTTTCAGATCGAAGAAGTTTCCGACGTTCAGGTCGACACACTTGTGGCATTCAGGCCAGTTTCCGATTTTTAGATCGAAGAAGTTTCCGACGTTCGGGTCGACACACTTGTGGCATTCAGGCCAGTTTCCGATTTTCAGATCGAAGAAGTTTCCGACGTTCAGGTCGACGCACTTGTGGCATTCAGGCCAGTTTCCGATTTTCAGATCGAAGAAGTTTCTGACGTTCAGGTCGACACACTTGTGGCATTTAGGCCAGTTTCCGATTTTCAGATTGAAGAAGCTTCCGAGGTTCAGATCGATGCAACTTGTGGTATTCAGGCCAGTTTCCGGCATCCAGACCGAAGTGGTATTCAAGCCGAAGCGGCGTTCAGGCCAAATTTTTTTGGGCATTCAGGTCGATGTCTCAATATTCAGACCGATATCAATACTCTCATATTCCGATGCTCAGTATTCAGACTGATGAGCGGCGTTCAGGCCATGGTGGTTCCTGTGTTACCATTTATTTTGGTATCCAGGTCAACGTTTATGTTTCGGTGTTCATGCCGACTTTCTCCGTATCAGACGGATTCTTCTTTTGAGATCACTTCTTTGCCGATTCTGACAGGCATTGTTAATTATTTCCCATCAGTGCGCAAATTGTTTGTCTGTTCTTGGTATTCAATCACTCTTCACCCTGATCATCTGAAAGCCGAGGCTATTCATATCGACAGGTTCACAGTGGATTGAATATGGGCAGCTGTAACACCTCAAAATTTGCCCTCCTCTCTTGGGACTAGCTTAGCATATTGCATTTCATTTTGTAGGACATTAGTCATTGCATATTGCATATCATGGAAAATACACAAGTCATCCTCCTAAGTCTTGCTCAGAAGATAGAGAGGTTAAAAGATTCTAGCTTGAGAGTCTCATGAATTGATCACTAGCCATATGAGGGTTTGTGCTTCAATTAGGGTTTATGGGTTTCTTAAGGAGGTTGAGTGTTATCTTATTTTCCAGAGTATATCACCATCATCATGGTTTTATCATCACCAAGAGGTTCATTGTGCCTGATCATGTTCCTTAGGATTAGGGTTTTGACCTCTGGTCAACCCTAATCAGTTGCATTCTAATAGTCAGGGTTTCTCAAGGAGGTGAGGTCTTTCTTGAGAAGGAGATCATCATATGTTTATTATGTGGAGCTTGTATAAGCTAGGGTTTCATTTTTGGAGCCATTTCATCAAGTGGTTGAGGCTCAAAATCATCTGTGCATGATCAAGTCAACTGTAAGTCAACTGCCAAGTCAACTATAGATTTGGAGGTGGGAGGTGATCAGAGATACCTCATTCATGTCCAAACAAGTCTCATTTGACATTTCAAACACTCACATTGAAGAATTTGAAGTCAAGTCAAGACTTTCCCAAAATAGCAGGTGACCTATAATTTGAACTTTCCAAAAATGGAAAGGTTTTGGACCAACTTCCACTCAAGATTACATCACCAAGAAAGCTTCAAATGGAATTTTGTCCAACATGAAAGTTGAAGATCTTTCTCTCCCATTTCCAAAAAGGCCAAGATCATAGATTTCTCATGTGTGGTTGAGGAGATATGGTTCAATCATGGTAAAGTGTGTTCAAAAGTTCAAATGCGCATAACTTTCAAACTAAAGCTCCAAAATGAGTGGTTCTTTTTGCATTTTGATCCTCATAACATGTACTTTCCAAGCATATCATTACATGGCATGAAATCTCATTGCATGATCATTGGTTCACTCATGAAGATTTGTGAAGAAAGTTTGCTAAAACCATTTTGGATGATTGCATGCATACAAAACCTATCCTAAAGTGTGCATGGACTCATTTTAAGGGATTTTGGGCCTTGAAAGAGTACTGTTCACGTGGCATGGGGTGCATGAAGTGGAAATATCATTTTTGCACAAACACCTTCCAACTTACTAATCACATTTGCATTAGGCTTAAGTTGGTTTTAAACATGATTAGTAGGAAGTATATATACTTAATCATAACTGTTTTTCATCAGAAGCTACAATTTCAGATCTAGATCCAAGAATCCCAAAAAATTTTCTCTCAAAATTTTCTGCAAATTCTTCACACAAAAGCATGTTCTATTGTTAGATTCATGATCATGAGGTATTGTTGAGCAAGTTTGGACGTGAATTCGAAGCAATTGGTGCCATATTGAATTGTACTCAGAGCTTGAAGTATCCATGGAGTTTGGAAATTGAACTGAGTTCGTGCATGCTGGAGCTTCTAATTCCTCATCAAATTCATCATCAAGCATTGTAGAAGAGAATTGAAGCATTGCTAAGCATTGTAGAGCACGATTCCACTGGTTGTTCATCAAGAAGGTCAGAATTCGACCTCTTTAATTCTCAATTTCTTTGTGATATTTGTGTAGAGCTTTTAGTGGTGATGATGCTGATGTAAAATTCGAGTGAATTGGTGAACTATACGCGAAGTTATGCATGTTTAAAGTTTTGATGTCAAAATTTAATTCCTTCGATCTGGACTTGTTATGAAGTTTTTGCATGAAGTGTTGTTGGATCTTGATTGTATGTGTGATGAGGAATCGTTTGGTGTTGGTCTTGTTAATTTCTGGACATTTTGTGAAAATTTGGAAAATCCAGATGAAGATCTTCATGATCTTCATCTTCAACCTTGCTGTTCCCAGTTTTGCTACGAATTGGCTAGGTTTTAGCTACGAAATTAGGATTAGCTACGAAATTCAAAGAGCGCGCCAGGCTTAGGGTTTTGTATTGAAACGCAGTCGTTTTGAATGTGGCGCGCTGGGTAATTCAAAAACGCGCATGGTTCGAATCCGGTTGAGTGTGTTTTTTCAAATTGCAATGCTATTATTTCTTTTCCCTCCCATTTTCCATGCTTGGCTCATTTTTGATTTCAAATTTTTCTATCAACTTCAAAAAATCATTCAAAATTGAAAAATGCGCCAAATGATCTCCAATTTTTTGCATCATGATCCTCATTCTGTCTACTTTTTTATGATCATTAAATTGCAAGTTGTGCCTGGCATAAAAAATGATTTGTCCTAGGGTGATTGCACATGTATGTATGTTTGACCTTGCCTTGTTCCATTCATCATAAAATGCTCAAAAATGATCCAATGCTTTTGAAATTTTGTGTGTGATTTCTAGACATGTTGAGTGATGTTTTGGCTTTGGTTTGGGATTTTACCATGATTCATCTCTGTTTTATGCTTATGCTAACTTGGTGTGACAATTTGTGTCACACATGTGCTTGTCTTGATTGATCAAAGTGATTGCCATGCCTAATGATGTCGAATGCCTCTGATTTTTTGTATGATGACCATGTTATATGTTTTGTGTACTCATGATATTTGCCAAGATTATTTGAATCATTTTTGATTTGATGTGCATTTGTTTCTTCTGATGTCTCAATGTGGTCATCATTTGCATACCTTGCCATGTTTTGTTCATGAAATGAATATGATTAATGATTTTGATGTGGGACTTTTTGAGATGTGTTCCTGATTGAATGAAGATGATTCATGTTAAATTTCATGTTCTGTTTTGAATGTTTGACCCTCTTTTGACCTAGTGGTTTGGACTCACTGTTTGGATTGTGGATTTCAGGTTCAAAGGCACATTGCCATGATTGGAGTGGCTCATTCATTTGAGTTTGGTTAATTGGTTGATGATTGACATGATGAAATGCAATATGAAATGCTAAATGAATGCATGAATGAGGAAGGCAAATTTTGGGGTGTTACGGCTGCCCCTATTCAATCATCAGCTAAACCGAGTAGGATGAAAGCGAACAACTTATTAGACAAACGGGGTGAGCTGTGATTGAATACCAAAGACAAACCGAAAATTTGCGCTCCGAGAACACCACAAAAACGCGGAAATACACCGTGCTGTTTATTTTTCTTCCGATCCTCTGGCTTAATCTGGAGTTTTGATCCTCTGGCTTAACCTATACTCAATTTAGTCCTCTGGTTGGATATTAATTTTGATCCTCGGGCTGGATACGATTTTGATCTTCTGGCTAGATCTTCTTCGATCTTCTGGCTAGATCTCCTTCGTTTCGATTCTCTGGCTGAATCTATTTCCTTTGATTCTCTGGCTGAATCTACTTCGATCTTCTGGCTAGATCTGAATTGTTGCGATTTTCGATCTTCTGGCTAGATCTTCTTTGTTTCGATTCTCTGGCTGAATCTACTTTGATCTTCTGGCTAGATCTGGATTGTTTTGATGATAAATTCCCGTCATTAGGATCCCGCATCTGAGGCATGCGCTGGTTGACCCTCTTTTGAAATCTACACCCAACCTTCATATTAGATATGCAGCTTCGAGAATATTCCACTTTTGGGCTTCGTACATATTCTTCGGGCTAGAACATGTTGTAACGACTCCTCAATTAGACTTGGGCTTGCTGGGGAAATAAAGCTTGTAGGCGACTTCACTGGGGAATCTTCAAATTGAGCCTTAGGCTGGCTTACTGGAACACGATTCTCATGCTGAATCTTTGAAATGACCCTCAGGCTGGATCACTGGAACACGATTCTCAGGCTGAATCTTCGAAATGGACCCTCAGGCTGGATCACTGGAACACGATTCTCAGGCTGAATCTTCGAAATGACCCTCAGGCTGGATCACTGGAACACGATTCTCAGGCTGAATCTTCGAAATGGACCCTCAGGCTGGATCACTGGAAAACGATTCTCAGGCTGAATCTTCGAAATGACCCTCAGGCTGGATCACTGGAAAACGATTCTCAGGCTGAATCTTCAAAATGACCCTCAGGCTGGATCACTGGAAAACGATTCTCAGGATGAATCTTCAAAACGACCCTCAGGCTGGATCACTCACGCTTGATCCTCTGGCTGGATCTCATGACCTTGGTTGTAAAGTGATTCTTCAGTCTGCTTGGAAGAACCTGTTTATCAGCTTATGTGTATGCTTGATATGATATGCATGCAAATGCAAATGTTATGCATGGTGTAAAAAGAAATCTGCTTGGGAAAGCAAACTCCGGTAGGGAACAAATCGTTGTATCAATCCTTGAATGCTCTGTGGGGAATGATCCGTCTGCCGGGACCAATGAGCCACCAAAAATAAATTGGCTGCTTGAAAAGTTGACCTTGCGGGGGGAGTATCAACTATGGAAACTTTTCTCGGCGAGGCTCTGTGAGGAGTGTCTGTGGGGAAAACACTTCTTGGGGAAATATCGTAGGAAACGGCCTTTGCTGGGGATATGAACTTGCTAATCGCCCTCAAGCTGGGGATTAACAAATCTGTTAAAAATAATCTGCTGGGGAATGAGATGAACACTGGGAACGCCACCCTCTCATCTGTTGGTTATGCAACCACTCCGCTGTTGCTAGGAAGATACAGTCTGACACTGTCAACTCCACTGGGGATATATAGTCTGGATACTGTCAACTCTGTTGGGGAACATGCTCTGCTGAGGAGAGACTTTGTCAACCGCTTGGGGATGAGGATTCATGACTTGGCATCCGGTTCCTGTGACCTGCAACCAAAAATACACGTATGCCTCAGGGGAATTACTCGGTTTGAATTCACCGTTCGGGATTAAGCACATTCAAAGCAATTTTAAATGTTTTCCTGTGCAAATCATCTGCAAAAGCCACCATTATGTTCATATGCAATATGTTTTATCAAAAATTCGGACATTTTTGCTAACAAACTGATAAATGAAAAATAAAGAGGCTCTTTAACTGAATTATTCGACTCTTAATGAGGAGAAAATTTGTGCCAGGAATAGGCGAGGGTATCAGGAAGCTGATCCCTGAAAAGAGGTGATCGCTATAAAAAGAGAACTATCCTAATGACAACGGGGATACGGGGTCCCACTGAGTTTCGACTCTGCTATGACTCGTATGTCCTCAAGACGCTCTGCTCATCTTGCTTTCTGAAGTGGATGATTAGTCGATCTTTAACCTTCGAAGATTGCCGGATTGAATGAAACGGTGATATAACACTGATGAACTCAGATCACAGTCATTCGCTTATTCCCTAACTTTTGCCTGGATCGCCCCCTTTTCGGGTTTTCAATCCATCGGGATACCCATTTTTGCCTGAGCCGCCCTTTTGGGTTTTCGACTCACCGGGTGTACTCTTTTTTTATATCCCTAATTTTTGCCCGAACCTCTTTATTCTCTTTTTTTTTGGTTCGTCGGGATGCCCTTTTTTTGCCCGGACTATTCTTTTTATCGTCCAGCGGGTCTATTTTATGCGAAGTATTTTTTTTAACTGCGTCTGAGTTAATAGGGGACGAGAATCCTTCGCCATCCATGGTTGTTAGCATCAAAACTCCGCTATAGAAAATCCTTTTAACCACGTACGGACCCTCATAGTTCGGTGTCCATTTGCCCCTGTGATCTGTGTTGGGAGGAAGAAATATTTTGAGTACCAATTCACCGACTTGATACCCCCGAGGGCGCACTTTCTGACCAAATGCTTTCTTCATTCGTCTCTGACCGAGATACGTCAATTCTGGGTACGTAGTTCCAGCATAGCACCTTAATCATCGAAGACAAGGTAAACAAAGCATCAACAAATTGGTTTTCTTCAAAAGAAAATTAACAATCTTCTCGTGTAGTCTCTGTAAGGAACTAGATGAGGCTGAGGTGTATACCATTTCCCGTTGGTTTGATTGATGACCAAAGCTGAATCCCCGTATACATCCAGGGTTTTAATCTGTATATTGACAGCTTCCTCAAGTCTTAGGATAGAAGCTTCGTATTCGGCTTCATTGTTGGTGCAGGGAAAAGTTATTCTGGCACCAACTGGCATATGAACCCCCTTTCGGTGTGATCAACACTATACCAACTCCGCGACCATTGACGTGGACCGCCCCATCAAACATCATAACCCATTTGGATTCAGGGTCAGGCCCCTCCTCCGGGAGTGGTTCCTCTCAATCTTTCGATTTGAGAAACATGATGTCCTCATCAGGAAAGTCAAACCTCATAGGTTGGTAATCATCAATCAGTTGCTCTGCAAGATAGTCTGACAAGACACTTCCCTTGATGGCTTTTTGTGAAGTGTATTGGATGTCATACTCTGTCAGTATCATTTGTCACCTAGTAACCTTTCCGGTAAGTGATGGCTTTTCAAAAATATACTTGACTGGATCCATTTTTGATATCAATAGAGTCGTGTGAGTCAACATATACTGTCTTAGTCGGCGAGCAGCCCATGCCAAAGCGCGGCAAGTTTTCTCGAGCAATGAGTATCTTTGTTCACAGTCGGTAAACTTTTGCTAAGGTAGTATATTGCATGCTCTTTTCGACCTGACTCGTCATGCTGACCGAGCACACAACCCATTGACCTTTCTAACACAGTCAAGTACATGATCAACGGTCTTTCCTCTCGGCCTGTAGACTGGCCCCGATCTTGATCTCTTTCTTGTCGTCTTCGGTACCAACGTTGATGGTCTCAACTACCTCCTGATAAGGTGTAATAGCTCGGTCCTCCTGTTTCAACAATCTGGCTAACCCTTCAGGCAATTCACAATCTTCCTCAGCCCCTTCTTCGGCTTGATAGATAGGATTGTCGAAGTCATACTTGGCCATAGCAGTGTCGTTAGCAGTGAGATCCGAGTGGTCGGCTCTGCATGATGGAGGATCATGCTTTACCTTAGAATGAGAGATTTTTTTTTGGAAAGAAAGAAAAAACGAAAAAAGAAACATTGCCATTTTTTTTTGTAAAAAGTAAAAAAACTGAAAGAAAGAGAACACAAAATTGTTTGCAAAAGCCGTCCTTTATTAATGATAAAAATAATTGTGAAACGTAACTAAATGGATGGCCCTACAAATGAGCCGTTACACCTTGGGCAAAGTGTAAGACTTTATTATGCATGTAATAAAGGAAAACAATAAAAATCAATCTTTCAGCAGAGTAACCCGAACGGTTTTTTCAGACGACCAATTGTCGAGCTTTTCTCCCGGGACACACGGGCGAATCCAGCTATCTAAGTCACAGTCGCTGTCAGCCTTGTCTTCATCTGCAGTATTGACGATGTGGGGGGAAACCAAACCCCCGCTGGAGAGAGTACCAGTTTCATTCTTCTGAGATCCCGGAGCATACCCCAATCCAAACTTGTCTTCTTTGATGACTGGCTCCACAAATTTTCCCCAGCCTTGGGCATTACCAGCTTTAACCACTTCGACAGCTTGCTTGTATGAAGAGATAGAAGTCCCGACCTTCTCAAACTCAGGTGAAAAGACAGCTTCGGGCGCGACCTCATTGATGTTTGTAGTTTCGAAGCCCTGGCACAGCATCTCATGCATCTCGCCATCCATCTCTACATACTTAAATGTAGACAGGTGGCTAACAAAAATATCCTCTTAACCACATATAGTGACGATCTGACCTTCTAGTTCATATTTGAGCTTCTGGTGGAGGGTAGAAGTAACAGCACCGGCATCATGAATCCAAGGCCGACCTAGCAGACAGTTGTAGGCAGGCTGGATATCCATCACATAAAAGGTGCTCTTGAACACCTGCGGTCCAATCTTAACTGGCAACTCAACTTCGCCAAAAACAGCTCTCTTAGAGCCATCAAAAGCCCTCACAACTAAGTTACTTGGCCTCAGGATGATGCCATCGCAATCCAACTTCATTAAGGCTTTCTTTGGAAGAACATTCAGAGAAGAGCCTGTATCAACCAAAACATGGGAAAGCACCACCCCTTTGCACTCCATTGTGATATGCAAGGCTTTGTTGTGATTCCTGCCCTCAGGTGTCAGGTCATTATCGGTGAAACCTAGCCCCCGGCTAGCGTTTACATTGGAAACTACCGACTCCAACTGGTTAACAGTTATCTCCGGTGGAACATAGGCCATATTCAGTACTTTCAACAAGGCTGCTCTGTGCGCCTCAGAGCACAACAATAGTGAGAGATTGGAGATCTTTGAGGGTGTCTGATTTAGCTGGTCGACTACCTTGTAGTCACTTTTCTTGATAATCCTCATAAACTCATCCACTTCCTTCTCGAATGCGGTCTTAGGAGGATCTTCCTCAGTAGTAACCTCTTCGGTGGATACCTGTTTCCCTTTAGCCTTGGCAGCTGCCTCGGCTTCAGTATTCGCGCGTAATGTTGATGGTGCAAATAGGCGTCCACTACGAGTGAAGCCACCAACCCCTCCAACATTGTCTACAGCGGAGCTACCAATGTCAATGTCTTCTTCGTTAACTTTCTGCCCCTGGCAGTAGATATCAGCCCCATAGTGCCACGGGATAGCACTGTCTTTCTCATACGGAACAGGTCCTGGTACCGTGATGGTGATTGGACCAACCAAAGTCGGTTGAGGGTTGTCAGAGTAAATTGCAACTGGTGCTGAACTTTCGATGTTCACCGCTGCTGGTTCTGTACTTTCTGGGAAATATATTGTTGTCGGAGCGAGTCTCTCGGGAACATATATTTCTTCAGGAGTGAAATAAAACGTCACCGTCGATACATCATTCTTCACCGGACGGGCCTGATCGAACTGAAGACAACCTTCATCTATCAGCTGCTGAATACCCCTTCTCAAACTGTCACATCCGTTTTCGGCAGCTTGACAATTTCTGCATTCTTCCCCACAGCCCGGGAAAATCTGTCCTTTCAGAAGTCGGTCTTTAACCACCGATAGCGAAGTCTTCACCTTAGTCACATCAGAAACCAAATTCAAAGTTTCCCCACTATCAACAGCATTAATCCTCTGCCCGCCGTGAGCCGGCATCGGGTTCTGGATAACATTAGGCACCGGAGCAAAATTGATAGCCTGGGCATCTCTCAAATCTTGTACCTTTAACTGGAGAGCCTTGCAATTATCTGTAGTATGGCCAGGTGCGTTGGAGTGAAAAGCACATCCGGCGTTGACATCATAACCTCTAGGCAAATTATTGGGATCGATTGGTGGGGCCAGAGTTCTCAACGTAACCAGATTCATGTCAATCAGCTTGGGAAGTAATACTGAATAAGGCATTGGGATTGGCTCGATGACCCGGTCCGTCTGCCTTGGACGTTGTTGATAGTGTCTCTGCTGACCCGGATTACCTCCTTGTTGTTGATTGTTGTACCTGGGTTGTTGTTGCGGATGATATTGCGGTTGAGGAACATGTGTTGGAATAGTGACTGCGGCCACTTGATCTTGATAATAATTAGGGCGTCCTTTACTCCTGCCTCTGCCGGCATACACAACGCTTGCCTCGCATTCTTTTCTTCGCTGACCGTTACCAGCAAACGGTCTCTTAGGACCTGATGGGTTGGAAACACTATTGTCTTGAATTCGGCCCATCTTCAACAGACTCTCGATTCTTTCTCCAGCAATTACTATCTCTGCAAAGTTGATTGACGGGCAAGCAGCCAATCTCTCAATATAATTGCCTTGAAGAGTGTTCATGAACATGTCCGCCATCTCCCTTTCAGACATAGGGGGTTGGACGGACGCAACAATCTGTCTCCAACGCTGAGCATATTCTCTAAAGGTCTCCTTGGCAGTCTGGGACATACCTTGCAACAAGGTCCGATTTGGAGCCATGTCCAAGTTGTATTGATATTGCTTGACAAAAGCCTCTGCCAAGTCTTTCCAGCTCTTGATGGTAGTACGAGACAAATGAGAATACCATTCACAAGAAGCTCCAGTTAGACTGTCTTCAAAATAGTACATCCACAGCTTTTCATCTTCCGTGTGAGCTCCCAACCTTCCCAAATAAGATTGGAGATGAGTGCGTGAGCAAGAAGCCCCGTTGTATTTCTCAAAAGTAGGGGGTTTGAAGTTGTGAGGAATCCTTACTCCCTGAACCAGACCAAGATTTGTGACTTCAAAGCCTAAGGAATTTTGAGACTCCAAAGATGTGAGCTTCTCAGCAAGCTCATCCATACGGCGAGTGGTCTCGAGGGCCTCATCGTGCAAAGAAAATTGATCATACTAATAATCTTTAGTAACGGGGTGCCCGTTAATCCGAATTCCTTGATTCACATTGTACCTTCCGCCAATACCATTTCCAACATTCCCTGTGTTGCCAACATTACCCGGGTTTCCATCAGCATTTGCGTTACCCGCGTTACCAGTGTTCACAGGGTTATCAGTGTTCCCAGGGTTACCAGGGTTTCCCTCAGCATTTAGTATCTCCACCTCTGGATCAGGCCTCGGTTGCCCAACCAATTCCCTCAGCTTTTCTTGACCTGCTGCCATACCAGTCATCAATGTCATGAACTGATCCATCCTTTCCCGCATATCAGCCAGCTCTTTCTGTACTTGGTCCATCGCTAGTTGTGGACGGTTTTCCTTTGTCGGGTATCTGTGAACTCGCTTGGGACCAATAACTGCCTGATACAGGGAACAAACATTAGACACTGCGGTGACACCTGCAAAACAGACAAGGGTTAATATGCATGGTATGCGATGCACTGCTTGTTCAGTTTTAAGGCACCCCCGTTTTGAAAGGGAATACCCTGCAAATGAATAAGCATGAGATGTTGGATGCAAATATGCAGATGATGTTATGCAATGCAAAGGCATGTCAATCAGAATTGATGGATCCGCTTGAACATCTGTCAGGTTGCACTTCCTGGAGAGAAATTCACTGAGGAATATAATACAAGACCAAAACTCTGCTCCAGAAAACCGGGTTGGTTGGAGGTTAAGGTTTCCTGAATTTAGCCCACCCCTCACTGGTAGGTTCTAAGAACAGAAGTTCGTCAGCTTCATCCCTTCAGTCGCGAATAATACGTTTACCACTGAAGGTTTGGCATTATTACGGGATAAAAGACCTCCATTGACTCCCCTCAACAGGACATCCTAAAGCAAGTTCCCAGTCTCGGGGTCCTCGGATTGATCAGCGAGAATGCGCCCACCAGAGCTAACATAATCACGTCTCGGAGGAGAGGCCTCGACTGAGTTCTCGGGAAATGGTCACCAGATTCGACGATTTCTAAAGGAACACCATGTCGTTACGGAACATCCGTAGGACATAATATATCCAAAAGAAACCTCGTCTGGGTGTGGTTCTTCACGAACGACTTAACGTAGCAACATGCCACGCAAGCCTCATGATCATCCACTCTAAAACCTGTGTGTACACTCAAGCCTGGGTAGTGGGCTTATCTCTCATAGAACATCCCATCCCAACAAACAAACAAACAGATCCAATAGATACAACAGATGCATGCAAGCAGGTAAGCAAATAAATGTACAAAAGCATGAACACCCAATAAACAAGAAATCACACAAGCTAGGAGGGACTCGCTTAGGGAAGATGGACCAGCAAGAGGTCAACTTCTTAGTCCCCAGTGAAGTCGCCAGTTGTCGCAACCTGAAAAATACAGTGCGCGAAAAAAACAACCGGCGAAAGAAAATGACAGAAGAGTCTCCACCGTGCGTTATTCATCCCAAAGGAGGGAAAGGAAACGCTCGAAGTAAACCTGAAAAAGGAAAGGACAAGACGGGGTCTCGCAACCAAATCTTGGGTTCGGGAGTCGGTTATGCGAAGGGAAGGTATTAGCACCCCTACGCATCCGTAGTACTCTACGGGATCCACTTTTGTAGTTCTTGTCTAAAGGGTGTGAGTTTATCTTGTGCTGTTTACCAAAAAAAAAGGGTTAAATGAAAATGACTCGCGCGGATGTCGCATCCACTGCATACGTATCTCATCTGAATATGAGAATCAGAGTCTTCGTAGCTCGGCTGACCTATGGGTTGGGGGATGTGTGCTCGCTAAGACATCGCGTTTTATGCCTACGTATCTCATCTGGAATGAGAATCAGAGCAAGCCGTAGTTCGGCTAACTACGGGGTTGTGGATTGGGTTTTGTACGAACGACGTCACTACGCAATCTACCGGATGCTCGACCTTTGGAGACTTACTCGCATGTAGTAGAAGGAGTAAACGTGTGTTATGGAGAAGAAAAATCAATGAAGGGTTTGTTTGCATTGTAGGAACGCGCATGCAAAAGGGTAATGAGGATAAGACCTCATAGCTCTTAACCCTGGACAAAGGAACATGCATAAAGTAAACACAAAAACATTGCCTCCTATCTAGGTCTTCCAGCTAGGAAAGCAGTAAAAAGCGGGAAAAATGTAAAAGTACCACGCGGATAAAGATCCGAAGTAACAGCAATTAGAGGAATGGGAAACCCTGAGATCCTTCCAAGCTAACATCATCAAAGAAAGTGGGTCAGTACAGGTAATCAGAATGAACCTCCAGGGGTTATCCCACAAATAAAGTGGGAAACCACGCAAGTTATCCCTACAAAAGTCATGTGAGCCCTCACAAAAACTCAACAAAAGGGTTAGTGAAACACGATAAGCATTTTTTTCATGGACAACAGTATGGTTTCAGAAACCTCAAACCCTGTGGCATACACTCAAAAATTAAACGGTTAAACATTCAAGGCATTGTTTATACATTCATATACATATTAAACCCATGGGCAAAAACCTAATGAAATTCATCCATCATACCTCATACATTCAGATGATCCAAATTAAGAGCATAAAGGTAATGGGAATAAGGGCAAACCTGATTGGAGAGCTTGATTGATGTGAGGCAGAGGTGATTCTATGTAGTTGAGTTCCCTTCAGGGTTTGGAGGCTGCTCTGAACTCCGTTAGGTCTTCTCTCACTATCTTTTTCCTCAGGGTTTTGTTCCAAGGAAACCTCAGAGTGTTTTTGCTTCTCTTCCTTTTTCTCAAGTGAAACCTTGGTATTTATAGACTGAATTTCATGGTTTTGTGGGCTCAAATGAGAGAGACCCAAGTCCAAAATTTTTTATTATATTTTATTTATTTATTTATTATTATTTTTATTTATTTATATTTTTTGTAAAAAATTATTATTATTATTAATTTTTTTTTCGTTTTCTTTTCGTTTTTTTTTTCGGATCTAATTCAGATTGACATGATGAAATGCAATATGAAATGCTAAATGAATGCATGAATAAGGAGGGCAAATTTTGGGGTGTTACATAATGTATTAAGTGTGACTTAATCATGAGAACACATTAAACATAAGGACACTATTCTTAAAGTATCCGTAGTCGAGCTTTAATGTGAAGTGGGATAACATTAAAGCATTAAGACTATTATGTTTATAGACTGATGATCACATCTCATGGATCATGGATAAAGAGTTATCAAGTCTTAAACATAGGTATGAATATTAGGAGTAATATTTATACCGGATTGACCCGCTATGAGAATACTATATAGAAATTTATGCAAAGTGTCATAAGTTATTCTCATGGTGATAATAGTGTATACCACTCTTCGACCTGAAACCACTATGGATCCTAGATGTAGAGTTGAGTGCTTTACTGCTGATCCAACGTTGTCCGTAACTGGATGACCATAAAGACAATTGATGAGTACTCCACGAAGCATGCTGAGGGACATGAGTGTCCTAGATGGAATTTGCCAATCCTGCTTAACAGGATAAATGTCTATAGGCCCAATATTGAACTGGACAAGGGTGACACGGTCTATACCTTGTGTTCAATATAGACATAAGGGCAAAGGGGTAATTATACACATAATTATTATCACAGGAGGTTTTGTCAGATCACATGACATTTTCGTGACTTGGGTAGCAGTGATGTGTTGCTAGATACCGCTCACTGTTTATTATGTTAAATGCGTGATTTAATATAATTGCCAACGCCGCGAAAACCTATAGGGTCACACACAAAGGACGGATTGATGAGAGATAGAATAATTAAGGAACATCGTAAGGTACGGTGCACTTAAGTGGAATACGAAATATGGTAAGGTACCAAATACTTAAGTGATTTTGGCATATTATGAGATATGGGCGAAAATGCACTTAAGTGGGCTTTTTGGCTTGAAGCCCACACAAGTGGTTCTATAAATAGAACCCCTTGGGTAGAAGCATTGTCACTCCACAGAAACTCCACTCAGACAGAAATTCAAGTAGAGACTTGGAATTTTGTTTCCCTCTTTCTCTCACTCAAAGCCTTCATTCATAACAGCTAGCATTGCGATTGAAGGAATCCGTTCGTGTGGACTGAGTAGAGACGTTGTCATCGTTCAACGTTCGTGATCGCCCCGTGGATCTGTATCAAAGGTTTTGATCATTATCAGAGATCTGCACCAAAGGTTTGAATCGCCATAAGAGGTAACGATTCTATCACTGATCATGCCCATTCGTAAGGATCACTAAATGGAGAAATTTTTAAATTCCGCTGCGCCTTGGATGACAATTCTCCTTCAGTGGTATCAGAGCCACTTACGAAACCATGAATCTGATATTTGTTTTTGTTCTGTAATAATATGATTAAAGACAGAATGAATCAAAGGTTAAATTGAGATCGATCAAGTTACATATATGTGATATATGTAATCCTGATGCAAAATACATTATATATGATATAGTGTTCTCGTTTCGTTCATTCAAACCCTCGATGATTGTTTTCCTTTGAGCGATCAATGGTCGTTTGCTTCTTGATCCGACATTAGTATGGTGAAGCAATGACGTGTTGATCAATCATACTGAATTAACAATCGAGATGTGTTTGATGGTCTAAAATTGGTGCATCAGGGTTAGTGACGGCACAAGGGTTGTGTTGTCAGAGAGTTATGCGATTGGGGCTTGAACGCACAATGTAGCACCTCAAATTTGCACCCATCATTGTACATACATTCTCATATTAAGTCATAGCATAACATGGTCCACTGCATAGCATTGCATTGTCCCATTTGCCTCAAGTGCAAGCCAATCAAGAAATTAGGTCAAACTGATCAGGAGATCAGTCAGTCAAGCAAGCAAGCACAATTCTCAAGGAGCCAAGGCCCTAGGGTTGGTCCAACATGTTCACATGACTGGGGGATCCATTTGAAGTGTTTTGGTCAAGGATTGGATGTTCAGAAGTCATCAGTCAATGCACAGTCAGCCAGAAACCCTAAAAGTCAACTGTTGGTCAACTGTCCATTTAATCAGTGATTTGATGATGGAAATTGGTTTGAGAGGTCTCATTCATGACCAAATAGGCCTCATATATCATGTCAAACACCATCATGGAAGAATTTGAAGCCAAATCAGAAGTTTCCAAAAATGGAAACTGGACCTGTAACTGAAACCTGCCATAAATGGAAAGTCTTGATCCTCAAACTTACATCATGATACAAGCTTCAAATGAACTTTTTCCCAACATGAAAGTTGAATATCTTGTTCTCCCATTTCCAAAAAGTCCAAGAACTCTTAATTCCCATATGTGGTTGGCAAGTTATGATCGAATCGATTTCAGAAATTCTTGAACTTCAAAAGGCCATATCTCCCAAACCATTTGGCCAATTTGGGTGGGGTTTTTTCCTACAAGTCACATTTCATCTCCTCTTTCCAAAAATATAAATTTCATGAGCCAAAACATTACCAATCAAAATGGCATTTTTTGACTTGTCTCATTTTAATTCAAGTTTGACCAAGGGTTGACTTTTTGATTTAGCATTCTTTAAACCACTTGGCCATTGGAATATGTTCAGAAATGTCATTTAAAATATGTTTGCCAAGTCAAATTATGCAGTACACATGGCCATGCTTAACTTGCTTGGAATTTGGCCAAAAGTACAATTTCACCCATTCTACTCCATACTTTCATAAGCCATGCTTTGTACTCTAAAACAGAATTTTAGAAGCTCATTTTCTGTCATGGAAAACCAGCTACAGCCTAAAACCAACAAAAAAAAAGAGGGGCCATTCCTTGCTTGCTTGAAACTTGGAAAAGGGTACAATTTGCAACAACTCCACCCATACTTCCATAAACCATACTTTGTACCATCACATAGCAGAATTCAACATCATTTTCTGTCATGAAAAACCAGTAGGAGCAGCCACAAGTCACCTTGGATAGCAGACAAAACTTGGTTCTCTCATTGGCTCAAAAACTCATTCTTAGCATTTTTTCCAAAACAGTCAAGAACTTCCAAAGAACCTAAGCCTTGCATTGATGTTTCACTATCCATTCATCATTTTGGAACCACTAATTGCAGCCATCTAACACACAAAACCACTTGGTCTAAACAGAACTTCATTCTCTAAAAAACCACATCTTGGCATTTACACAAAATCTGTCAAAACTCAAAAGTTACAAGGCATTGCCTTACCACAAAAGCAACATCCAACAGCAGAGGTAGAAGAGATTTTCTGTCAAATGTGAACCTTAAGTTGCAGCCTAAAAAACACAAAAAAACCTCATTCTCTCAAGACCATGATTTTCTTCATTTTTCAAAATCTGTCCAAACTTCAAAAGGACCAAGCCTTGCCTTGCCTTAAAGACTATCCAAGCGGCATTTTGAACCAGTAGCAGCCAACATTGCACACAGAACACTCTCTCAAAATTTCACCTTGCTGTTGCATTTCAAAAGTCTGTCCAAAAACTCACAATGGACTGAGCCTGGCCTTGCTTAATACTACACCTATTCATCATTTTGAAACCAGCTAGCAGCCATCAAACAGGTTGAAGACAGCAGAAAAGCCTTGGTTCTCTCACATTCTAAAAAACTCATCTTACTTGCATTTCTCAAAACCAGTCAAGAACTTCCAAAAAACTGAGCCTGGCTATTGTGTTCTCACCATCCAAGCATCATTTTAGACTCATGGCAAGCATCATTTTCCATCTGTAACAGCCTTCACACCACTGTCTTTTTTCAAGCATCATTAATGGCAGAACTCGTGTGCATCCATTCCAAGTTGTTGCAAGCTAAAGCACCTTCACCAACCATCATTTGAAGGTCCATGGTACATCTGTTTCACCATTAAATCACCAAACAACAACTGCTTCACTTCTTTCTTCAAAAACAAGTAAGGATTCGAACATCTCATTTCTTGAAATAATGATAGGCTTTGTGTAGAGCTTGCTTTGCTGGTTCTTCTGCTCTTTGAATCGTGGTGATTGGTTGATTATTGAGAAAGTTACACTGAATTCAAGTTTGTTGGTCATTTATGTTTGTGCTTATTTCTTTGTTGTTAGTTAGATTTTCTGAAAACAAATGTTAGAATGTTAATGAGGATGCTTGGCTGGATCGATTGGTACCTTCAATTGGCATTTCTGGAAAGTTTATTTTTTGAACTTGATTGAAGATGATGAATGATCACTGTGCGCACAAACCCTAATTCCCAAAAGCCATGCCCAGATTTTTCCTCCTTTTTCACGTATGCATGGCTGTAGCTTCCACGAGCCAATGAGAATATTTCATTTCCTGGGCCAAAACGACCGTGTTTAAGTTAGTGGCGCAAAGAATTACAAAAATGCCACCATGCCCTAATTAAACCATTAAATCATGTTATTTTTATTTCATTTTGTAACTCCAACTTCCAAAATTCATAATTCATCCAATTTTGATCCAAATTTAATGGGATTTTTTGTGTTGTGTTCATCATGATCTCTAATTTTTTACCATAATTTTTCCAGAATTTTGTGGTCAATGGATTTTGATTGGTATTAGGGTTTGTGACATGTATGCAAATTTTGTACACTTTGCCAAAACGTTTGTGAAATGGTGATACTTTATCCAATGGCTCCCAAAATTTTTGTGCTTAAACTAGATACACTCATGGTGATTTTGGTGTAGAGTTTGTGAATTTATCATTGCTGGTTTGTGAGATTTGATTTTTTGAATTAGAGTGTGACAATTTGTGTCACACCATTGATATGCAATTTCATGATTTTTGATACCATGCTTCTTGACCTCCAATTGATCTGATTTTTTGCATGCACCTACTATTGTATATCTAGTTTACATGTGAATTTTCTTGGAATTATTTGTGGCATTTCCTAATTGTTTGAGATTTTCTCCCCTGTTTGGTCATATGCTGACTTTTTGTGACACTTGTTCCCATTTCATTTGTGAAATTCTCATACTTTATTGGATGGACATGAAATTTTACATTAGATAACTAGACATCCTCATCTTTGCCATGGTTTTAGTCCCATTCATTTATCATATGCCATCCCTGATTTATGAATTTCTCAAGTTGATGTATGTTTGGTTGACTTCTTTGAGCATGTTCAAAATTGCTTTGACTTTCTGATTTTCATTGACTGCCTTCCACTTGTCCAAATGAGATGAAATTTGACATGCTTACCATGCTGTGGGTTGGGATTGATCATGATTTATTTGGTGATTTTTGGAAATGTTTGAGGTTGCTTTTGAGTTAAGTCTTGCTGTTGACTTCTATGAGCTTCTGTTTGCTACACTTTGACCTAAATTGTTCATGAAATGATGATGATGGTTGATATGAATGTGAACCCAATTGGTTTTGTTTCTTGATTGTTTGAACTTGATTTTGGATACTTGCCACTTGCTGTTTTGACTTTCTCATTCATTTTTGACCCTAGGCTTGTCCTAGTGGTCCTGTTATTCACTTTTGAGCTTGTGTTTTCAGGTTGACCAACAAATGACCAATGAGACCAATTCTTTTTGATTGAGCTTGCTTAAATATCATTGTCTAACTTGTTTGTTTTGTAGGTGGCTTGGCTCACATGCCTTGAGCCTTGTGCCTTGCACATTCACTTGCTTGTGTTGACTGGTTGATGTCTGTTTCATTTTGATCTAACTTTGACTTGTATACTAACTGTGCTTGACTGTTTCAGGTACTTTAGTTGCTTTTAGTTCCTTGTGAACTTTTGCTTTTCTTTGCTTAAGAGCAATTTGCATTGAGGTATGCTTTCTAATCTTCATGTAGTCTGGAAGACCTGGTCTGTTACTTGGCCAGGCAACTGTCTGAAGTCCTCCTTAAGAGGCAATGTTTGTGGATGTTTAATTTTGTCCTTGCATAGAGTCAAAGTCCTCCTAAGTGAAGAGGCAATTGGCAGAACCCAAGGGATATGCAACCTATCCCCTGCTATTCAGTGTGTCATCTGTTTTGCTCACACCACTGTGTTGATGCATTGCAGATACAAACCCAAGATCTCGTGCAATTGCACAATCGAGTCAGTTTTAAATGTGTAGAAGGGTTCCCACTTTCTGAACCCACACATTCTTGTCTTAAGCTCTCCCAGGCCAGGGATAAGAGCTGTGAAGTCTTATCTTCACTCACCTTTCATCTGCTTCACCTTAGTCCCTCAATGGCAAGGTTAAGAGCACATTCATCCAGTTCCAGAGGTTTGTTTGTTGAGGTTGATATGACCCCTCGACTAAAACCTAGCCTTGTTTGAGCCACTTGCTTGTGTATAGTGTGTGCTATCTGTGCTTGTAGGATTGTTTGACTTGCTTCCTGTGCAAGTTAGGATTGTTTGACTTGCTTCCTGTGCAAGTTAGGATTGTTTGACTTGCTTCCTGTGCAAGTTAGGTTTAGTTTAGACTTGCTTCCTGTGCAAGTTAAGTGTGTGGGTGGCTTGCTTCCTGTGCAAGTCATGATTAGGATAGGCTGGCTCCCTGTGCCAGTTAGCTAGAAACCTTAACTTAGGGATGATTTTGCATGATAACATCTAGGCTCGAGTCGTAGTCTCCCTAGTTGTGTCTCCCTCTGTTATCTGGTTAGGCTAGTCCTTTATCCCTCTGTAGGGGAACTACGTCGCCCTGATCCTCATACCAGATGAGGTACGTAGGCAGGAGATGAGCAGATCTCTCCGGGCGCCCGTGTCTTTGTTTTGTCTTGTTGTGTGCTTGGAAGCTGATGTAAGTCCATCGAGTGGCAGTTAGGTTCCAGTGTGCGTTTGGGTTCGGATGCTGATGTAAGTCCAGTGATTGGCGTTCAGGCTCCATGTTTGCCTTCTTGTGTGTGTTTTGGTTCGGATGCTGATGTAAGTCCAGTGATTGGCATTCAGGCTCCACGTTTGCCTTTGCCAGTGTTTGTTTGTGTGCGTGTCAGCCGAGCTACGAGTGCTCTGATTCTCCTTCGTCCAAGGAGATACGTATGCATAGGATGCGATATCCTAGCGAGCATGTGTCGTTTCCCCAGTCCGAACTACTTCGACTCTGATGTCTATGCCTGATAGACTAAGTAGGCCCAGGATGCGATATCCTGCCGAGTCGGTTTCAGTCAGTTTTCTTTTGTCTCTTTTCAGCCAGTGTGTGTGTGTGAGCAGCGTTTTAGCAACCATTTTCCTTCCTTTTGTGCGTGGATCCCGTCGAGTACGACGGATGCGTAGGGGTGCTAATACCTTCCCTTCGCATAACCGACTCCCGATCCCATTCTCTTTGGTCGCGAGACCATGTTCTTTCCAGGTTTACTCTGAGCGTTTCCTTTCCCTCTTTTGGGATAAATAACGCACGGTGGCGGCTCTGTTGTTTCTTCTTTTCCCGCCGGTTTTTCGCGTGATGCGACAGCTGGCGACTCTGCTGGGGATGTAGAGAAGTTGACCTGTGCTGGTCCATCTTCCCTAAGCGAGTCTCTCCTAGCGCTCTCTAGGTTAGGGTTTGGTTGCTTTGTGCTGTGTTTATTTATTGCATTCATTATTTACTGTTTGCATTCATTGTCTATTGTTTGCATTTATGTTTGTAATTATGTTTGCATTCATATTCATTATTCATTCACCTGGCTGGTTGTCTGTTTCTCTCAGTTGGGGTGGGAGTTACATGAGGTAAAAGGCCCAATACCCAGGCCATGAGTGAAATCTAGGATACTTAGGAATAGAGTGATTCATGGGAAGCGGGTGGTATTGCGCCACTTAGCGGAACATTGATATCACGAGCAGTTCAGACCCTGGTGGGACATTATCGTTACATACTTCGGGTGTGTATATGATGATGTTCTGCGAAAGGTTATTTATGCTGCGTTTCTCTCGACCTTACCCAGGCCTAGATGACACCCGTGAGTGGGGAGGGAATGATCATTATTACAGGTACAGTTGGTGACTTGTTGGTGACTTGTGATCCTGTTGGTGACTATTGGTTCAAAATTTTGGGGTCTCAGATGACTTTGGGTTTCAGATGAATTTGTGGTTCCGAGTTCAAGTCGAAGCTTTGATCCTGTGTTCTGAGAGACACAGCCAACCAGTCGTGTCTGCATCATTTGCATCATAGCATATTTATTTTTCAAAAGAAACGCAATAAAAAAGATACAAAAAAAAAAGAAATAAAGGGGGAAAAAAAAAAAAAAAAAAAAACTAATCCCTGCATGCATATCATTTTTCAGGTACATTCCAGAGCTTGTTCACTGATAGAGATGGCAACAGTCCCAGAGTTGAAGCGGAAGACTTGTTCCTACAGCTTTCACCGTGAACCTTTGACGTCTCTGATTGAGTTGAGCAACCTTATGACCAGTGGTAACCAGAAGGGGTTTGTTGACCAGTATGGAGATATTCTGACACTGTTAAAGATGGTAGTTGATCCGGTGCCGTTGCAGACTCTTCTACAGTTCTACGACCCAGAGCTTCATTGTTTCACCTTTCAAGATTATCAGTTAGCGCCTACTCTTGAGGAGTACTCCATTCTGCTGAGTGTCCCGGTCCGGTATCAGGTTCCTTTCTTGGATGTGCCCAAGGAGGTTGATTTCAGAGTTGTTGCCAGAGCTCTCCATTTGGGTATCAAGGAAGTCAGTGATAGTTGGAAGTCCAGTGGGGATGTTGTAGGTTTGCCTTTGAAGTTTCTGTTGAGGGTAGCTAGAGAAGAAGCAGAGAAGGGAAGTTGGGAAGCCTTTCATGCTCAGTTGGCCGTCATGATCTATGGGATCGTCCTGTTTCCGAGTATGCCAAATTTCGTTGACTATGCTGCAGTCAGTATTTTCATTGGAGGAAATCCAGTTCCTACTCTATTAGCTGACACTTACTATGCTATTCACAGTAGGCATGGTAAGGGTGGAGCTATCAGGTGTTGTCTCCCGCTTTTGCTCAGATGGTTCTTGTCTCTTCTGCCAGTCAGTGGACCTTTTGTGGATGCTCAGAGCACGCATAAGTGGACTCAGAGGGTTATGTCTCTTACCTCCTATGATATCAGATGGCAATCTTACCGGATGGATGTGCGTAACGTCATTATGAGCTGTGGAGGATTCTGTAATGTGCCACTCGTAGGGACTAGGGGTTGCATCAATTACAACCCGGTTCTTTCTCTCCGCCAGTTGGGGTTTGTGATGAAGGGAAGACCACTTGAGGCTGAGGTAGCAGAAAGTGTGTATTTTGAGAAGCGGAGTGATCCGGCTAGATTGGAGCAGATAGGGAGAGCTTGGAAGTCTATTGGCATGAAGGATGGATCTGTCTTAGGGAAGAAGTTTGCCGTTGCTATGCCCGATTACACTGATTGGGTCAAGGAGAGAGTAAAAACTTTGTTGTTACCCTACAATAGGATGGAGCCGTTGCAGGAGCAACCACCTTTGGTCCTTGCTGAGAGTGTGCCTGTGGAGCACTACAAGCAAGCCCTGATGGAGAATCGCCGTTTGAGAGGGAAGGAGCAAGATACCCAGTTGGAGCTGTACAAAGCCAAAGCTGATAGGTTAAACTTGGCTCATCAACTCCGAGGAGTGCGAGAAGAAGATGCTAGCAGAGCAAGGAGCAAGAAGAGATCATATGAGGAGATAGAGTCTATGTTGGATGAGGAGCATAGGGAGCGCTTGAGACTGCAGAGAGCAGAAGCCAACTATCAGAAGAAGATCAGAGACCTAGAGAAGCAACTCAGAGACAAAGACGCTCAGTTGAAGAAGGAGATGGAGTTGAGACAGAAATCAGAGGACTATCTTGGAGGAGAAGTCTTAGAGCTTAGAAGACAGTTGAAGGAGAAGATTACCCCTCTACCAGAATGTTCAGAATGCACACTGTTGATAGACCAGTGCCATTACCTGAAGACCCTCATTCCAGAAGACCGTCTGTCTTAGTTTGTATCTTTGTTTGTGTTTTGTTGAGAATCACCTCCAGGCTTGTTGGATGGGATTCATTTGTTTGTACTCCGTCTTTGGATCATCATTGTTGAGAATCACCTCCAGGCTTGTTGGATGGGATTCATTTCTTTGTACTCTGTTTATGCGAATTTTCTGTTGACTCGGTGGTATTGACCTTTTCACCCTTATGTATGGATAAGGTTGTCAGTATTTCCCTGTTGTTCTCATTTCCCTTGTATCTGTTTGTTCTCTTGTTGCTGCAAGTTGCCATCTTTTCAGGATGGGTCAGGCTCTTTGAATGCCTGAGGAATGAACATATCATGTGCATCATACGCATCATTAGCATCATACTCATATCATTTTGCATAACAGGTGTTCTTGGTCGTGACTTCTCACTCTTGGTTCTTGTTCAGGCAGGATAGCTGATCAACGTCCGCACCGCTACTCAACAAGACTGAATCAACAGAGAAGTATGGATCAATTTCAAGTTGAGTTGGCTGAGATGAAGGCTAGCATGGCCCAGTTTATGAATATGATGCAAGGGGTTGCACAAGGTCAAGAAGAGCTTCGAGCCATGGTTCAGAGACAAGAGGCTGCAATTCCACCGGTCAACCATGCTCCGCCAGAGGGAGGCCCGGTCAATGATAACAATGTTGCTGCTGCTGTACCCATCAACAACTATGCTGTCGGTGATGAGTTGGGGGGTATTCGAATCAACGGTCAACCTATTGTTCCAGATGCCGCTAATGCCAGAGCAGTCCGTGCCCCGGCCCGTAATCCTGTTCCGATTGTTGACAGACAAGAGGATATGTTCTCTCTGCTTAGTGGAGACGAAGACGTTCTGGGAAGGGTTGATGAGAGGGATCGTAAAGTTGATGCCCTTGCTGAGAAGATCCGAGCTATGGAATGTCAGAATTCTCTCGGTTTTGATGTTACCAATATGGGGTTGGTGGAAGGTTTGAGAATCCCTTACAAGTTCAAAGCGCCGTCCTTCGATAAATACAACGGTACTTCTTGCCCTCGCACCCATGTGCAGGCTTATTATCGAAAGATCTCTGCGTATACCGACGATGAAAAGATGTGGATGTATTTTTTCCAAGATAGTCTATCTGGGGCTTCTTTGGACTGGTACATGAAATTGAAGAGAGATTCTATCCGCTGTTGGAGAGATCTGGGTGAGGCCTTCTTGAGGCAATATAAACACAACATGGACATGGCACCGAGCCGGACTCAGCTGCAGAGTCTTTGTCAGAAATCCAATGAAAGCTTCAAGGAGTACGCCCAGAGGTGGCGTGAACTGGCTGCTAGAGTTCAACCCCCTATGCTGGAGAGGGAGTTGACAGATATGTTTATCGGTACTCTTCAAGGTGTGTTTATGGACCGGATGGGGAGCTGCCCATTTGGTAGTTTTTCTGATGTTGTCATTTATGGAGAGAGGACTGAGAGCTTGATTAAAACTGGGAAGATCCAAGATGCTGGTTCCTCTTCTTCTAAGAAGCCATTTGCTGGGGCACCTCGTCGAAGAGAGGGTGAAACTAATGCTGTTCAACACCGCAGAGATCAGAACAGAAGTGAATACCGTCAAGCTGCTGCAGTAACCATTCCGGCACCCCAACCTCGTCAACAACAACAACAAAGAGTTCAACAACCGCAACAACAACAACAACAGCAACGTCCGTATCAGCCCAGACAAAGGATGCCTGATCGACGTTTTGATTCACTACCCATGTCGTACGCCGAACTGCTGCCCGAACTACTCAGGTTGGGGATGATTGAGTTGCGTACAATGGCTCCGCCTACAGTGTTGCCTCCTGGGTACGACGCCAACGTCCGTTGTGACTTTCACTCTGGGGCACCAGGGCATCATACTGAGAAGTGTCGGGCTCTCCAGCATAAGGTCCAAGATTTGATCGATGCCAAGGCGATCAACTTCGCTCCAGTGCCTAACGTCGTAAACAACCCTATGCCTCAGCATGGTGGGCATAGAGTGAACAATATTGAGGGGAAGGAAACTGAAGATCTGGTTGTTAATGTTGATGATGTTCAGACTTCTCTGCTAGTTGTGAAGGGCCGTCTGCTGAATGGGGGTGTCTACTCGGGTTGTGATGAAGATTGTTTGGGCTGTGCAGAATCTGAGAATGGTTGCGACCAGTTAAGGGCCGGTATCCAGGGTATGATGGATGAGGGTTGTTTGCAATTCAGTAGGGCTGTAAAAGATCGTGGGACAGTGTCAACTATCACCATTTACTTTAAACCGTCTGAAGAACGTGGACAAAGGGTCGTTAGTGCACCTGCAGCAAATGGTACCCCAGTTACCATTCCCGTGCCTGTAACCGTCAGTGCTCCAACTACTATCGTTGCGTCTGGAAGAAGGGCTGTTGAGAATAGTAGAGCTGTGCCGTGGAAGTATGATAATGCTCACCGCAGTTACAGAAGGGCTGAAAGTCAGACGAGACCAGTGAATCAAACTCCAGTGACAATTGGTTTACCGAATAGAGTTCCTGCAACTGTTGGTCCGGCTGTGGATAATGTGGGGGGTCCAGGAGGTTTTACCAGAAGCGGTCGTCTGTTCGCACCGCAGCCTTTGAGGGACAATAATGCTGAGGCTCTCGCCAAAGCAAAGGGTAAGCAAGCTGTGGTTGAGGAAGAGCCTGTCCAGAAGGAAGCACTCGAGGGGTCATTTGAGAAGGACGTGGAGGAGTTTATGAAGATAATCAAAAAGAGTGACTACAAGATTGTAGATCAGTTGAATCAAACTCCGTCCAAGATTTCTATACTTTCACTGTTGTTGTGCTCTGAGGCACACCGTAATGCCTTGCTGAAGATGTTGAATCTGGCTTACGTGCCCCAGGAGATTTCTGTCAATCAACTGGAGGGTGTGATGGCCAATGTGAGCACCAGGCATGGTGTAGGTTTCACCAACCTGGACTTACCGCCTGAAGGGCGGAACCATAACAAAGCCTTGCACATCACCATGGAGTGCAAGGGGGCAGTGTTGTCTCACGTATTGGTAGACACCGGGTCGTCGCTGAATGTGCTGCCTAAGCAGATTCTGAAGAAGATTGATGTGGAAGGGTTTGTGCTTACTCCCAGTGACCTGATCGTTCGTGCTTTCGACGGATCCAAACGTTCTGTGTGTGGGGAAGTTACCTTGCCTGTGAAGATAGGTCCTGAGGTATTCGATATCATTTTCTATGTTATGGACATCCAGCCCGCCTACAGTTGTCTATTGGGGCGTCCATGGATTCATGCAGCAGGGGCAGTCTCGTCGACTCTCCATCAAAAGCTCAAGTATGTCTGGAACGGTCAGATTGTGACTGTGTGCGGTGAAGAAGAGATTCTGGTGAGTCATCTATCCTCGTTCAAGTATGTTGAGGTGGATGGCGAGATCCACGAAACCTTATGCCAGGCGTTTGAGACTGTGGCTCTTGAGAAAGTGGCATACGCTGAGCAGAGGAAGCCAGGTGTTTCAATTACTTCTTACAAGCAGGCTAAGGAGGTTGTTGATTCTGGCAAAGCTGAAGGCTGGGGCAAGATGGTGGACTTGCCTGTTAAAGAAGACAAATTTGGCGTTGGTTACGAGCCTCTCCAAGCAGAGCAGAATGGTCAAGCGGGTCCGAGTACCTTTACCAGCGCTGGGCTGATGAATCATGGCGACGTCTCTGCAACCGGTAGTGAAGACTGTGACAGTGATTGTGATTTGGACAACTGGGTTCGCCCGTGTGCACCAGGGGGGTTTATTAACAATTGGACGGCTGAAGAAGTGGTTCAAGTTACTCTTCTGACAGAGTAATTTTCTGTTGTTTTGTCATTTTGCATGAAAATCCTACGTTCTGCCCAAGGCGTAGTGATTCATTGTAGGGCCTCATCATGTTTTAATGATTATCATTAATGAAGGACATTTTTTGAAATCAAACTTTGTGATCCCTGTCTTTCTATTTTTTGTTTTCATCTTTTTTCAAAAACAATAAAAATGGCAATGTTTTTGTTTTTTGTGACTTTATTGAACTCTTTTTCTAAAACAAAGCATTAAACATGCAGAAGCGATCTTATGGCATTCACTATGAACAGTTCTGTTATGGCTCAGTATGATTTCGACAATCCCATCTACCAAGCTGAAGAGGAAAGTGAGGAAGACTATGAACTCCCTGCAGAATTGGTCAGATTGCTGAAGCAGGAGGAAAGGGTCATCCAACCTCATCAGGAGGAGTTGGAGGTTGTTAATTTGGGTACTGAGGACGCCAAAAGAGAAATCAAGATTGGGGCTGCTTTAGAGGACTCTGTCAAGAGGAGGCTGATTGAGATGCTGAGAGAATATGTGGAGATATTCGCCTGGTCATATCAAGATATGCCTGGTTTGGATACAGACATTGTGGTGCATCGATTACCTCTTAGGGAAGGATGTCCTTCGGTCAAGCAGAAGCTTCGTAGAACGAGTCCTGACATGGCAACTAAGATCAAGGAAGAGGTTCAGAAGCAGTGGGATGCAGGTTTTTTGGCTGTTACAAGTTATCCCCCGTGGGTGGCCAACATCGTTCCTGTGCCGAAGAAGGATGGTAAAGTCAGAATGTGTGTCGATTACCGGGATTTGAATAGAGCAAGTCCGAAAGATGATTTCCCATTACCTCACATTGACGTATTGGTTGATAATACGGCTCAATCCTCGGTATTCTCTTTCATGGATGGTTTCTCTGGATATAATCAGATCAAGATGGCGCCAGAGGACATGGAAAAGACGACATTCATTACACCTTGGGGCACGTTCTGCTATAAGGTGATGCCATTTGGGCTAAAGAATGCTGGTGCTACCTATCAGAGGGCAATGACGACTCTTTTTCACGACATGATGCACAAAGAAATTGAAGTGTACGTAGATGATATGATTGCGAAGTCGCAGACAGAGGAGGAGCACCTGGTTAATTTGCAGAAGCTGTTTGATCGGTTGAGAAAGTTCAAGCTGAGGTTGAATCCGAACAAGTGTACGTTTGGGGTGAGATCAGGGAAGCTTTTAGGCTTCATTGTCAGTGAGAAAGGGATTGAGGTTGATCCAGCGAAAGTCAAAGCTATTCAAGAGATGCCTGAACCGAAAACGGAGAAGCAAGTCCGCGGGTTTTTAGGGAGATTGAACTACATTGCAAGGTTCATATCTCATCTAACAGCCACATGTGAACCAATTTTCAAACTGCTCAGGAAGAATCAAGCGATCAAGTGGAATGAGGATTGTCAGAAAGCTTTTGACAAGATTAAAGAGTATCTACAGAAACCTCCAATCCTTATACCTCCAGTTCCAGGGAGACCTCTGATAATGTACCTGTCAGTGACTGAGAACTCGATGGGGTGTGTATTGGGACAGCATGACGAGTCTGGTCGAAAAGAGCATGCCATATACTACCTTAGCAAAAAGTTTACCGACTGTGAAACAAGATATTCACTGCTCGAGAAAACTTGCTGTGCTTTGGCCTGGGCTGCTCGCCGACTGAGGCAGTATATGTTGAACCATACTACTCTGTTGATTTCTAAGATGGATCCAGTAAAGTACATCTTTGAGAAGCCGGCTCTCACTGGGCGCGTTGCTCGATGGCAGATGATTTTAACAGAATATGACATTCAGTACACGTCACAGAAGGCCATCAAGGGTAGTATTCTGTCAGACTACCTCGCCGAGCAACCGATTGAAGATTATCAGCCTATGATGTTTGAATTCCCTGATGAAGACATCATGTATCTTAAGATGAAAGATTGCGAAGAGCCTCTTGTCGAGGAAGGACCGGACCCGGATGACAAATGGACACTGATGTTTGATGGGGCTGTGAATATGAATGGTAACGGTGTTGAGGCAGTATTGATCAATCCTAAAGGTGCCCATATACCTTTTTCTGCCAGATTGACGTTTGACGTCACCAACAACGAAGCTGAGTATGAGGCTTGTATCATGGGGATAGAAGAAGCCATTGATCTGAGGATCAAAACTCTTGATATATTTGGAGATTCCGCTCTAGTGGTCAATCAAGTCAATGGAGATTGGAATACGAACCAGCCGCATTTGATTCCGTATAGAGATTACACCAGAAGAATACTGACGTTCTTCAAGAAGGTGAAGTTGTATCATGTCCCCCGGGATGAGAACCAGATGGCTGATGCCTTGGCTACTTTATCGTCAATGATCAAAGTTCATTGGTGGAATCATGTGCCACATGTTGCGGTGAATCGACTTGAGAGGCCTGCGTATGTGTTTGCAGCCGAGTCTGTTGTGATTGATGAGAAGCCGTGGTATTATGACATCAAGAACTTCCTCAAGACTCAGGAGTATCCTGAAGGTGCGTCGAAGAATGACAAGAAAACCCTGAGGAGGCTAGCTGGAAGCTTCTATTTGAATCAGGATGATGTGTTGTATAAGAGAAACTTTGACATGGTCTTGCTCAGATGCGTGGACAGACCCGAGGCGGACATGTTAATGCAGGAAGTTCATGAAGGTTCCTTCGGTACTCATGCCGGTGGACATGCAATGGCTAAGAAATTGTTGAGAGCGGGTTATTACTGGATGACTATGGAATCCGATTGTTTCAAGTATGCTCGGAAGTGCCATAAATGTCAAATCTATGCTGATAAGGTGCATGTACCACCAAGTCCTCTGAATGTCATGAATTCGCCTTGGCCGTTTGCCATGTGGGGCATTGATATGATTGGGAAGATTGAGCCTACTGCTTCGAATGGACATCGCTTCATCCTGGTTGCGATTGACTATTTCACCAAATGGGTGGAAGCAGCTTCCTATGCTAACGTTACCAAACAAGTGGTTACCCGGTTCATCAAGAAAGAAATCATATGTCGTTATGGAGTTCCTGAGAGAATCATCACTGACAATGGTTCGAATCTCAATAACAAAATGATGAAAGAGCTTTGTAAAGATTTCAAGATTGAACATCACAATTCTTCTCCTTACAGACCGAAGATGAATGGTGCTGTAGAAGCGGCAAACAAGAATATCAAGAAGATTGTGCAGAAGATGGTCGTTACGTACAAGGATTGGCATGAGATGTTGCCTTTCGCTTTGCATGGGTACCGTACCTCAGCACGTACGTCGACCGGGGCAACCCCCTATTCCCTTGTGTATGGTATGGAAGCTGTCTTACCTGTTGAAGTGGAGATTCCTTCTCTGAGAGTTTTATTGGATGTCAAGTTGGACGAAGCCGAGTGGATTCGAACAAGGTTTAACGAGTTGAGCCTTATCGAGGAGAGACGGCTAGCAGCTGTATGTCATGGACAGTTGTATCAGAGAAGGATGAAGCGAGCCTTTGATCAGAAAGTGCGTCCTCGAAGCTATCAGATCGGTGATCTAGTTTTGAAGAGGATCCTCCCTCCCGGTGCAGATAACAGGGGCAAGTGGACTCCTAATTACGAAGGTCCGTATGTTGTGAAGAAGGTCTTCTCCGGTGGAGCCTTGATGCTTACAACTATGGATGGTGAAGACTTTCCGTCTCCTGTTAACTCAGATGTAGTCAAAAAATACTTCGCATAAATTGACCCGCTGGACAAAAGAAAAAAAGAGTCCAGGCAAAAATGGGCATCCCGGCGAACCAAAAAACAGAAAGAAAAGGTTCGGGCAAAAATTAGGGATAAAAATGAAAAGAATTTGTACACCCGGTAAGTCGAAAACCCGCGAGGGCGACTTAGGCAAAAATGGGTATCCCGGTGGATTGAAAACCCGAAAGGGCGATCCAGCCAAAAGAGGGATTAAAGCGAAGACTACAGTCTGAGTTGTCTGTACTTCATCGAGCTTTGTCGTCTGCCATCTCGAAAGATGTGATCCGTCCAGTCATTCTTCTCAGAAAGCAAGGAGTTGGGAGGAAAACTGATGATCTGTGAGTTATAACAGAATTGGGAAATAGTGGATGCCGTGTTCACATTGCCATTAGGATAGATTTTTCCTTTTATGCGTAATTACCTCTTTCTAGGAATTGCTTCCCAGTGTATTTGCCTCTTCAGGCACAATTTCAATCAATAAAAGTCATTATTCAGATAAATAGCTCTTTTGTTTTTGTTTTTACTGTTTTGTTTGCAAAAATGTCCGAATTTTTGATAAGCATTGCATATAAGAACATGAAGGCTAAACAATGGCCTGCAGGATGACAAAACATTTGAAAATCATTTTGAATGTTGAGGACACTTGAGCGTATCTTGTCCATGTATCCCCTGGGGGCATTTTGTTGTTTTTCAGGTTGGCATCTGTGAGGACGTTTTCTCAGCAGATATTTTCCCCCAAGCAAGTTTGGAAGCTATCAGAGCTATGTTCCCCTGCGGAGACGTCTGTGGATAGTGCCTTCTATTCCCCAGCAGATCTAAGGATTGCCCATCCCCAGCAGGCCTGTATTTGCCGATTTCCTCCCCGAGTGAGGCCGTTTCATTGAAATTTATCTCCAACATTTATCCTATCTGTGGACTGAAGGATATCCCCAGCGGAGTTTACCATTCCCCAAGCAGAGTTCCCCGCAGGGTATTTCCCCAAGAGGAGTCTCCCCACAGAGTCAGAGTATCTGATCATTTCGGCTCCCTAGCCAGGGTTCATTTGCATTTTGCATGTAGTAATCATTGCATCTTCAAAAATCGCGTAGCATTTCCATTCCTAAATGGAGCATTACGCCATAGAAAAATTCAAACATATGCATTCATGTGTTCGAAACCCCATCAAACCGTATCCCCTGCAGAGACGGATTTTTGTTCAACCTGTACAACGCATTTGCTACAGTTGCTCCAGTCAACATTTGGTGTTTATAATTCCCACAGAGGTTTATTTCCTCACCTGTTGATGACAGAAAGTTTGTTTCTCCCCAGTGAGACCTCCTGCAAGTGTTCAGCCTAGCCCTGTCATCTTGAGAATGTCAGTATACCCTGTCAGCACCCGTGTGTGTTTGTTTTCCTTGGTGTCGGTAACACCATCTTTCGGTGATTCCCAGTCATGCGTAAGTGTCTGGTCTTCTTTGATGTCGGTAAACATCATCTTTCGATGTCTGTAAACGTCGAGTTTTCCCATTCATCTGTAAATGTCTGGTCGATCTTTTTGGTGTCCGTAAACATCATCTTTCGATGTCTGTAAACGTCGAGTTTTCCCATTCATCAGTAAATGTCTGGTCGATATTTTTGGTGTCTGTAAACATCATCTTTCGATGTCTGTAAACGTCGAGTTTTCCATTCATCAGTAAATGTCTGGTCAATATTTTTGGTGTCCGTAAACATCATCTTTCGATGTCTGTAAACGTCGAGTTTTCCATTCATCAGTAAATGTCTGGTCAATATTTTTGGTGTCCGTAAACATCATCTTTCGATGTCTGTAAACGTCGAGTTTTCCCATTCATCAGTAAATGTCTGGTCGATCTTTTTGGTGTCCGTAAACATCATCTTTCGATGTCTGTAAACGTCGAGTTTTCCCATTCATCAGTAAATGTCTGGTCGATCTTTTTTGGTGTCTGTAAACATCATCTTTCGATGTCTGTAAACGTCGAGTTTTCTCCCATTCATCCGTCGATGTCTGGTCGAGTTTTCCCATTCATCAGCAGATGTTTGGTTACCGCTCCATTGGTTCCGATAAACGTCGAGTTTTTCCTGGTCATCCCCAGTTGGTTACCTCTCCGTTGGTTCAGATAAACGTCGAGTTTTTCCTAGTTGTCCGTTGGCATCTAGTTGTGATTTCTTTTCCCATTCATCGTCGTTGCGATGTCTGGATGTGGTCGTACCCTTTGAAAACAAAAACCAATAAATACCCAGTAATAAATATCAAATCCCGGTGGACGTTTCCATTGGTAGATCCCTGTATTGTGCAAATTCTACGGTTCTTGGTATTCAATCCCTGTTTACCCTGAAAGTCTGACAGCCTTTGCTCTCATCCATTCGGGTTCCCAGTTGATTGAATAGGGGCAGCTGTAGCACCTCAAATTTGCACCCATCATTGTACATACATTCTCATATTAAGTCATAGCATAACATGGTCCACTGCATAGCATTGCATTGTCCCATTTGCCTCAAGTGCAAGCCAATCAAGAAATTAGGTCAAACTGATCAGGAGATCAGTCAGTCAAGCAAGCAAGCACAATTCTCAAGGAGCCAAGGCCCTAGGGTTGGTCCAACATGTTCACATGACTGGGGGATCCATTTGAAGTGTTTTGGTCAAGGATTGGATGTTCAGAAGTCATCAGTCAATGCACAGTCAGCCAGAAACCCTAAAAGTCAACTGTTGGTCAACTGTCCATTTAATCAGTGATTTGATGATGGAAATTGGTTTGAGAGGTCTCATTCATGACCAAATAGGCCTCATATATCATGTCAAACACCATCATGGAAGAATTTGAAGCCAAATCAGAAGTTTCCAAAAATGGAAACTGGACCTGTAACTGAAACCTGCCATAAATGGAAAGTCTTGATCCTCAAACTTACATCATGATACAAGCTTCAAATGAACTTTTGCCCAACATGAAAGTTGAAGATCTTGTTCTCCCATTTCCAAAAAGTCCAAGAACTCTTAATTCCCATGTGTGGTTGGCAAGTTATGATCGAATCAATTTCAGAAATTCTTGAACTTCAAAAGGCCATATCTCCCAAACCATTTGGCCAATTTGGGTGGGGTTTTTTCCTACAAGTCACATTTCATCTCCTCTTTCCAAAAATATAAATTTCATGAGCCAAAACATTACCAATCAAAATGGCATTTTTTGACTTGTCTCATTTTAATTCAAGTTTGACCAAGGGTTGACTTTTTGATTTAGCATTCTTTAAACCACTTGGCCATTGGAATATGTTCAGAAATGTCATTTAAAATATGTTTGCCAAGTCAAATTATGCAGTACACATGGCCATGCTTAACTTGCTTGGAATTTGGCCAAAAGTACAATTTCACCCATTCTACTCCATACTTTCATAAGCCATGCTTTGTACTCTAAAACAGAATTTTAGAAGCTCATTTTCTGTCATGGAAAACCAGCTACAGCCTAAAACCAACAAAAAAAAAAGAGGGGCCATTCCTTGCTTGCTTGAAACTTGGAAAAGGGTACAATTTGCAACAACTCCACCCATACTTCCATAAACCATACTTTGTACCATCACATAGCAGAATTCAACATCATTTTCTGTCATGAAAAACCAGTAGGAGCAGCCACAAGTCACCTTGGATAGCAGACAAAACTTGGTTCTCTCATTGGCTCAAAAACTCATTCTTAGCATTTTTTCCAAAACAGTCAAGAACTTCCAAAGAACCTAAGCCTTGCATTGATGTTTCACTATCCATTCATCATTTTGGAACCACTAATTGCAGCCATCTAACACACAAAACCACTTGGTCTAAACAGAACTTCATTCTCTAAAAAACCACATCTTGGCATTTACACAAAATCTGTCAAAACTCAAAAGTTACAAGGCATTGCCTTACCACAAAAGCAACATCCAACAGCAGAGGTAGAAGAGATTTTCTGTCAAATGTGAACCTTAAGTTGCAGCCTAAAAAACACAAAAAAACCTCATTCTCTCAAGACCATGATTTTCTTCATTTTTCAAAATCTGTCCAAACTTCAAAAGGACCAAGCCTTGCCTTGCCTTAAAGACTATCCAAGCGGCATTTTGAACCAGTAGCAGCCAACATTGCACACAGAACACTCTCTCAAAATTTCACCTTGCTGTTGCATTTCAAAAGTCTGTCCAAAAACTCACAATGGACTGAGCCTGGCCTTGCTTAATACTACACCTATTCATCATTTTGAAACCAGCTAGCAGCCATCAAACAGGTTGAAGACAGCAGAAAAGCCTTGGTTCTCTCACATTCTAAAAAACTCATCTTACTTGCATTTCTCAAAACCAGTCAAGAACTTCCAAAAAACTGAGCCTGGCTATTGTGTTCTCACCATCCAAGCATCATTTTAGACTCATGGCAAGCATCATTTTCCATCTGTAACAGCCTTCACACCACTGTCTTTTTTCAAGCATCATTAATGGCAGAACTCGTGTGCATCCATTCCAAGTTGTTGCAAGCTAAAGCACCTTCACCAACCATCATTTGAAGGTCCATGGTACATCTGTTTCACCATTAAATCACCAAACAACAACTGCTTCACTTCTTTCTTCAAAAACAAGTAAGGATTCGAACATCTCATTTCTTGAAATAATGATAGGCTTTGTGTAGAGCTTGCTTTGCTGGTTCTTCTGCTCTTTGAATCGTGGTGATTGGTTGATTATTGAGAAAGTTACACTGAATTCAAGTTTGTTGGTCATTTATGTTTGTGCTTATTTCTTTGTTGTTAGTTAGATTTTCTGAAAACAAATGTTAGAATGTTAATGAGGATGCTTGGCTGGATCGATTGGTACCTTCAATTGGCATTTCTGGAAAGTTTATTTTTTGAACTTGATTGAAGATGATGAATGATCACTGTGCGCACAAACCCTAATTCCCAAAAGCCATGCCCAGATTTTTCCTCCTTTTTCACGTATGCATGGCTGTAGCTTCCACGAGCCAATGAGAATATTTCATTTCCTGGGCCAAAACGACTGTGTTTAAGTTAGTGGCGCAAAGAATTACAAAAATGCCACCATGCCCTAATTAAACCATTAAATCATGTTATTTTTATTTCATTTTGTAACTCCAACTTCCAAAATTCATAATTCATCCAATTTTGATCCAAATTTAATGGGATTTTTTGTGTTGTGTTCATCATGATCTCTAATTTTTTACCATAATTTTTCCAGAATTTTGTGGTCAATGGATTTTGATTGGTATTAGGGTTTGTGACATGTATGCAAATTTTGTACACTTTGCCAAAACGTTTGTGAAATGGTGATACTTTATCCAATGGCTCCCAAAATTTTTGTGCTTAAACTAGATACACTCATGGTGATTTTGGTGTAGAGTTTGTGAATTTATCATTGCTGGTTTGTGAGATTTGATTTTTTGAATTAGAGTGTGACAATTTGTGTCACACCATTGATATGCAATTTCATGATTTTTGATACCATGCTTCTTGACCTCCAATTGATCTGATTTTTTGCATGCACCTACTATTGTATATCTAGTTTACATGTGAATTTTCTTGGAATTATTTGTGGCATTTCCTAATTGTTTGAGATTTTCTCCCCTGTTTGGTCATATGCTGACTTTTTGTGACACTTGTTCCCATTTCATTTGTGAAATTCTCATACTTTATTGGATGGACATGAAATTTTACATTAGATAACTAGACATCCTCATCTTTGCCATGGTTTTAGTCCCATTCATTTATCATATGCCATCCCTGATTTATGAATTTCTCAAGTTGATGTATGTTTGGTTGACTTCTTTGAGCATGTTCAAAATTGCTTTGACTTTCTGATTTTCATTGACTGCCTTCCACTTGTCCAAATGAGATGAAATTTGACATGCTTACCATGCTGTGGGTTGGGATTGATCATGATTTATTTGGTGATTTTTGGAAATGTTTGAGGTTGCTTTTGAGTTAAGTCTTGCTGTTGACTTCTATGAGCTTCTGTTTGCTACACTTTGACCTAAATTGTTCATGAAATGATGATGATGGTTGATATGAATGTGAACCCAATTGGTTTTGTTTCTTGATTGTTTGAACTTGATTTTGGATACTTGCCACTTGCTGTTTTGACTTTCTCATTCATTTTTGACCCTAGGCTTGTCCTAGTGGTCCTGTTATTCACTTTTGAGCTTGTGTTTTCAGGTTGACCAACAAATGACCAATGAGACCAATTCTTTTTGATTGAGCTTGCTTAAATATCATTGTCTAACTTGTTTGTTTTGTAGGTGGCTTGGCTCACATGCCTTGAGCCTTGTGCCTTGCACATTCACTTGCTTGTGTTGACTGGTTGATGTCTGTTTCATTTTGATCTAACTTTGACTTGTATACTAACTGTGCTTGACTGTTTCAGGTACTTTAGTTGCTTTTAGTTCCTTGTGAACTTTTGCTTTTCTTTGCTTAAGAGCAATTTGCATTGAGGTATGCTTTCTAATCTTCATGTAGTCTGGAAGACCTGGTCTGTTACTTGGCCAGGCAACTGTCTGAAGTCCTCCTTAAGAGGCAATGTTTGTGGATGTTTAATTTTGTCCTTGCATAGAGTCAAAGTCCTCCTAAGTGAAGAGGCAATTGGCAGAACCCAAGGGATATGCAACCTATCCCCTGCTATTCAGTGTGTCATCTGTTTTGCTCACACCACTGTGTTGATGCATTGCAGATACAAACCCAAGATCTCGTGCAATTGCACAATCGAGTCAGTTTTAAATGTGTAGAAGGGTTCCCACTTTCTGAACCCACACATTCTTGTCTTAAGCTCTCCCAGGCCAGGGATAAGAGCTGTGAAGTCTTATCTTCACTCACCTTTCATCTGCTTCACCTTAGTCCCTCAATGGCAAGGTTAAGAGCACATTCATCCAGTTCCAGAGGTTTGTTTGTTGAGGTTGATATGACCCCTCGACTAAAACCTAGCCTTGTTTGAGCCACTTGCTTGTGTATAGTGTGTGCTATCTGTGCTTGTAGGATTGTTTGACTTGCTTCCTGTGCAAGTTAGGATTGTTTGACTTGCTTCCTGTGCAAGTTAGGATTGTTTGACTTGCTTCCTGTGCAAGTTAGGTTTAGTTTAGACTTGCTTCCTGTGCAAGTTAAGTGTGTGGGTGGCTTGCTTCCTGTGCAAGTCATGATTAGGATAGGCTGGCTCCCTGTGCCAGTTAGCTAGAAACCTTAACTTAGGGATGATTTTGCATGATAACATCTAGGCTCGAGTCGTAGTCTCCCTAGTTGTGTCTCCCTCTGTTATCTGGTTAGGCTAGTCCTTTATCCCTCTGTAGGGGAACTACGTCGCCCTGATCCTCATACCAGATGAGGTACGTAGGCAGGAGATGAGCAGATCTCTCCGGGCGCCCGTGTCTTTGTTTTGTCTTGTTGTGTGCTTGGAAGCTGATGTAAGTCCATCGAGTGGCAGTTAGGTTCCAGTGTGCGTTTGGGTTCGGATGCTGATGTAAGTCCAGTGATTGGCGTTCAGGCTCCATGTTTGCCTTCTTGTGTGTGTTTTGGTTCGGATGCTGATGTAAGTCCAGTGATTGGCATTCAGGCTCCACGTTTGCCTTTGCCAGTGTTTGTTTGTGTGCGTGTCAGCCGAGCTACGAGTGCTCTGATTCTCCTTCGTCCAAGGAGATACGTATGCATAGGATGCGATATCCTAGCGAGCATGTGTCGTTTCCCCAGTCCGAACTACTTCGACTCTGATGTCTATGCCTGATAGACTAAGTAGGCCCAGGATGCGATATCCTGCCGAGTCGGTTTCAGTCAGTTTTCTTTTGTCTCTTTTCAGCCAGTGTGTGTGTGTGAGCAGCGTTTTAGCAACCATTTTCCTTCCTTTTGTGCGTGGATCCCGTCGAGTACGACGGATGCGTAGGGGTGCTAATACCTTCCCTTCGCATAACCGACTCCCGATCCCATTCTCTTTGGTCGCGAGACCATGTTCTTTCCAGGTTTACTCTGAGCGTTTCCTTTCCCTCTTTTGGGATAAATAACGCACAGTGGCGGCTCTGTTGTTTCTTCTTTTCCCGCCGGTTTTTCGCGTGATGCGACACACAAGAGTTGTGCTTCCTAAACACTTTTCTAAACAGTGTTAACCGGTTAACGCGTATGGTTAACCGGTTAACGCAATACGAAATAAATTTTTTCAATTTTGGAACAGTGTTAACCGGTTAACGCATATGGTTAACCGATTAACGCATATGCGAAATAACATTTTGAGATTTTCAAACAGTGTTAACCGGTTAACGCATTTGGTTAACCGGTTAACGTAAGGCGGAAAACAGTTTTCCAAGACATTTTCAAACAGTGTTAACCGGTTAACGCATATGGCTAACCGGTTAACGCAAGGCAGAAAAGAATTTTTTAAAAGTTTTCAAACAGTGTTAACCGGTTAACGCATATGGTTAACCGGTTAACGCAAGGAAAAATTCACCCGTTCGGCTAGAAAAAGTGCTTTGAAGTATCAAGTGTTGATACGAAAAGCGACGTCAATTTTAAATGAATTGTTCATTAAATCTGCGTAGTGTGATCGATCGTCGAAATTTAATTTGATTTTAATTAATTAAAGGAATTAATAATAATAATAATAAAGTGTTTATTATTGTCTTGTGGTGATCGGTTATGGCCTTAGTTTTCCTTTGTTTTGTTTTGGGTTTTTAAAATACGACCTGCGTGTCGTGCCTCTCTCTTAATCTCCCAAATGTAACTTCTTTTCTCATCTCACTCCCTCGTATGTAAAACGAGTTTCTTTTGTAATGTAATGATATGAAGAAAGCAAAGAAGTCAGTGCTAAAGGAGGACAACCTTGAAGATCTTGCTTGGAGAAGCTTAGATCGTTGTAGGTTAGCTTAGGTTCTCTCATTGGCTTGGGAGAACAATTGCGCTAGGGGCCATAACTGTTTCATTATGTATGTATGTATGTTGATGCATGTGAATGTATGTTGATGCATGTGAGAGACGGTTTATATGATAAACAAGCTGGTGAGATCAGAAAAATTGCAATTCCCTCAAAATAAATATTAAGTTTTAAGCTTTCCAAGTTTTAACACTCATCAAGACTAGTAATGGATAATGTAGGTTTTGCCTACGCGAGGTGCATGATCTATATATTAGTAAGGTGCGATGGGATAATTGTAATATCCAACTGTTAAAACAATGGGTCAAACTTAACTAAACAAATTATAATAAGATTATATATATGTTTAAAAGCAAGAGTTGGGAATGATCCATATGATGGATTGGAATAAGGAGTTATTCACCCAATTGAAATTTTTGAGAGTTGTATGAGATACAATTGGAAGGAGTTCCTACCTAAATAACCTAGTTTTGTGTAATCCGCCTACGCGGACTTAGAACGAAGTGAAATATGGATCTCGACCCACTAGAAAATCTTCCAACGGGATTTTCCGAATCAAATGATGAGGGTCATTTGTTTTGAGTAAAATAGTGGGAGCATATTTAATTAAAGGCCTAATTGAATATGTCAATGATACTTATATTTTCATTAATCCTTATGTAGATTACCATGACAGCAAACACCTCTAACAACATCCTACGATCAATCCTTGATAAGGAAAAATTGTCTGGGACAAATTTTCTGGATTGGCACCGAAACCTGAGGATTGTCCTCAAACATGATAAAAAGCTGTATGTCTTGGAGACACCTGTTCCTGAGAGGAACCTCCTAGTTCTGCACCTAAGGCAGAAAGAGATGCTTATAAGAAGCATGTCGATGATGCCAATGAAACTGCTTGTCTCATGCTGGCTACCATGAACTCAGAATTGCAAAAGCAACATGAGAACATGTCAGCGTTCGATATGATCGAACACCTGAAGTTGCTCTATCAAGAGCAAGCAAGGCATGAGAGGTTTGAAGTTTCAAAAGCCCTTTTTCAAAGCAAGTTAGCTGAGGGAGCCCTGTAACACCTCAAAATTTGCCCTTCTCTCTTGGGACTAGCTTAGCATATTGCATTTCATTATGTAGGACATTAGGCATTATATCTTTGCATGTCATGTGAAATAAGCTAGTCATCCTCCTAGGTCTTTCTCAGAAGATAGAGAGGTTAAAAGATTCAAGCTTGAGGGTCTCATGAATTGATCACTAATCATCTGAGGTTTGTGCTTCATTTAGGGTTTCTTGGTTCCTCAAGGAGTTTGGGCTTTATCTTGGTTGAAATGGTACATCATCATCATCATGGTTATGTCCTTAGCAAAGATTTCATTATTCCTGATCAGATTCCTTGGGATTAGGGTTTTGACCTCTGGTCAACCCTAATCAGTTGCATTATGCCAATCAGGGTTTTTCAAGGAGATGAGGTTTTTATGAGATGGAGATCATCATATGATTTTATTGAGCTTGTATAAGCTAGGGTTTCATGTTGGAGCCATTTCATCAAGTGGTTGAGGTTCAAAATCATTTGTGCATGTTCAAGTCATCTGTCAGCCATAAAAGTCAACTGTCAGGTCAACTATTGGATTTGGAGGTGGGAAGTGAGTGGAAATACTTCATTCATGTTCAAACAAGTCTCATTTGACATTTCAAACATCAACATTGAAGAATTTAAAGTCAGGACAAAACTTTCCAAAAATAGAAAGTGACTTGTAATTTGAATTTGCCAAAAATGGAAGGGTTTTCAACTCAAGATTACATCATCAAGAAAGCTTCAAATGAAATTTTGTTGAACATGAAAGTTGTAGATCTTTCTCTCCCATTTCCAAAAAGTCCAAGATCATGGATTTCTCATGTGTGGTTAAGGAGATATGATTAAAACTTGACAAAGTGTACATGGAGCTTCAAATGAGCATAACTTCTCAACCATAGCTCCAAATTGGATGGCTCTTTTTGCTACATTCTCATCATGACCTCTAATTTCAAAATCTTGCATCACATTACATCAATTATCATCACATGAATATTTGGAAATTCACTTGATTTTTGGAGGGAAAATATGGAATTTAAAATTTGTACATTATTTGAACATTACACCATTTCCATTGGCTCAAAAACAGATTTTTGAGTGAATTTGAATCAAAATTCGTGCACTATTCACCATGCATTTCATGCATAGGGTGAAAAACTCAATTTGCCAAAACACCTCATATTTGCTAATTCCATTTGCATTGGTTTAAAACTTGATTAAGGCATGATTAATGGAGCATATATAAGCCTAATCTCTAACTGTTTTCAGGATGACAACACTCATAATTTCAGATCTAGATCTAGAATCACAATAATCTCAAAATCTTCTCTCACTTTTTTCTCCAAAATTCTTCAATCACAACTACTTCTTCTTGATTCATTCATCATCATGGAGCATATTTGAGAGCATTTGCACGTGGAAACAGAGGAAATTGTTGCTATTTTGTTCATGTTCAAGAGGTGAAGCTTCCATGGCAAGTGAAGATTGAGCAAGATTCAAGAGCATTTGAGCCTCATATTCATCATCATTCATCTTAAGGAGTATATTGGAGAAGATCTAAAGCATCAAGAGCCTTGGAAACACGTGAATCAAGTGGCTGCTCATCAAGAGGTAGGTTTTTTGACCTCTCTAATTTTGCAATTCGTTATGCCTATCATGTAGATCTCTTGATGGTGATAAATCTGCACTTTGAATCAAGTGGTTTGATGCTATATCCATGAAGATTCGTGCATTTGAAGTTTGGATGATGAACTTTAATTCCTTCGATCCATGCATGTTTATGTGTTTTTTTATGAAATGATTATTGATTCTTGTTGTATGATGAATGATGAGTTGATTGATGTGCATGTTTTTGATTTCTGGAACGTTTGACCAAATTCTGGAAATCTGGATGAAGGCATTCATCGTGTTCTTCATGATTCATGCATGTTTCCAGTTTACCTACGCATTTACCCGCGGAACGCATAACGTTTCCTACGGAATTTTCCACGAGTTCATCTCTGTTTCCTGCGGATTTTTTTGGAATTGTGTTGGCGCGCGCGTTAGGGCTAGGTTCAAAGCACAGTCGTTTTGACTGTAGCGCGCGCTTGTGGTTTGAAAAGGTACTTGGTTCGAATCCGGTGGAGAGCATTTTCATCTTGCCTTGTGTTTTCAATATTCCTTCACATTCCATGCATTGTTCTACTTCATTTTTTTATTTCTTTTCACATTTCCAAAATTCATAACAAATTAAATAATCATCCAAAAATGATGAGGTTTTTTGCATTATATTCCTTATCTTGTCTAGTATTTTTTGATGATTAATTCCAAAATTATGCATGGCTGAATAATATCTTGTGCTAGGGTTTGTAAACATGTGTGCACTTTGTACATTGCCTTGATCATACCTTTGTGAAATGCTGAGATTTTATCCAATGCTCATGAAATTTTGCATGCTATAACTAGACTCATTGCCTGACATTATGGTGTTGATTTGGTATTTTTATCATGTGCCATTGCTGTTTTATGATCATGCTAAGTTAGGTGTGACAATTTGTGTCACACCTTGTGATGTTCAACTTGATTGATGTGTTTACCATGCCAAATGATATCCAATTGTCCTGATTTTTTGTATGATGCTTGATATGAATGTTGTGATTGCTCATGATTTTTGTTGGAATTTTGGGGATCATTTCTGATTTAATTGAGGTTTTTCATTCTGGATGGTCACATTTGAGCTTCTAAATTGTCTTGAATTTCATTTGATTGTGAAATGCTTGTTCCTTATCCAATGAATGTGAAATTTTGCACACTATTTCTAGACATATTGAATGTTGTTTTGGCTTTGGTTTGAGGTCTTTACCATAATCCATCTCTGTTTTATGCCTATGCTAAGTTGGTGTGACAATTGGTGTCACACATGTGCTTGTTGTGCTTGTCTTGACTTATGCTAGGTGATTTCCATGCCTATTGATGTCCAATGCCTCTAATTTTTCGTGTGATGATCATGTTGTATGTCCTGTTTACTCATGAATTTTTCCAAGATCATTTGAATCATTTTTGATTTAATGTGCATTTGTTCATTCTGATGTCACAATGTGGTCACAATGTGCATACCTTGCCATATTTGGTTCATGAAATGGATTTGGTAATTGATATTGAGATGAGACCTTTTGGATTGTGTTCTTGATTGAATGAAGTTGATCCATGTTAAATTTCATGTTCTGTTTTAAATTTTTTCTCCATCTTTGACCCTAGGCTTTGACCTAGTGGTTAGTTGCTTATGTTTGAGCTTTGATTTCAGGTTGAGTATTCAAGTTCCATAGTTGTTGATGCTCTATCACTTGAGCCTTTGATATTTAATTTTGACTACTAACCTTGTGTGTTTTGTAGGGTTGTTAACTCATTTGAGTTTAACTTGTGGCTTATGCCTTTACTCATTGGGTTTGACTGTTTGATATTCATGATTGTCTGTTTGTCTGTATAGTTGAACTGATTTGTGTGATGTTTCAACAGGTACATAAGTTGCTTAAGTTCATTTTGAACTTGCTTTTGCTTGGTTGCTTAACCACTTAGGTATAATCCTCTGACTTCATGTAGTCTGGAAGACCTGTCCTGTTATGTGGGCAGGCACCTGTCTGAAGCCCTCCTTAAGAGGCAATGCTTGTGAATGTTTATCTTTGTGCCAAGCAGGAAAAGACCTCTTATGAGGCAATTGGCAGATAAAAGAGATGTGTAGTCCATCTCCTGCTATTCAGTGTGTCATTCACTTTGCTCACACACCTTGTGTTGATGCATTGTGGATAATAACCCAAGATCATGTTGTGTCAGTCACTTGTGGAGAAGAGTTCCAACTTTCTGAACTCCCACACTTTCACTTGTCTAAAGCTCTCCCAGGCCAGGGATAAGAGCTGTGGGGTCTTACCCTCGCTTCTCATTTCATCTGCTTCACCCTAACTCTCAATGTTAGGGTTAAGAGCTAACTACATCCGATTCCAGTTGGCTTGTGTTTCACAGCCTAACCTTGTATGAGCCCAATTGATTGCATATAGTGTGTGTGATTGTTTATTGTGCTTGTGTTGTTTGACTGTGTTGTTTAGGATAGCTTGCTGCCTGTGCAAGTTAGATAGAAACCTCAACTTAGGACCATTGTGGATTGCATGATAACTATTAGGCTCGAGTCAGTCTCCCTTCTAGTTTATCATTTCCCAGTCTCTGGTTAGGTTAGAAGTTTCTCCCCTGTTAAGGGGAACTACGTTGCCCTGATCCTCATACCAGATGAGGTACGTAGGCAGGAGGTCGTACGAGATCTCTCCGGGCACCCTTTTCCTTTTTTGTGTGTGTTTGCTTGACAGCTAGTAGGCTCGAGTACCAGACTCCCTGTTAGTTTGTTTGTTCAACTTTTTTGTTGCTTTTGACGACTCAGCGTCTGGTTAACCTCTTGTTTGCTTGGAGTCTGACGTAAGTCCAGCGATTGACAGTCGGTTTCCTGTGTTTGTTTGTGTGGAGTCTGACGTAAGTCCAGCAATTGGCAGTCGGTTTCCTGTGTGTGTTTGTTTGTTTGGAGTCTGATGTAAGTCCAGCGATTGGCATTCGGTTTCCAGTTTGTGTTTGTGTGTTCGTTTTGACGTCTCAACGTCTGTGCGTGTGTTTTGTTTCGGCGTGCGTGAGCCGAACTACGGTAGCTCTGATTCTCATTCCAGATGAGATACGTAGGCATAGGATGCGATATCCTAGCGAGCCCGTTCCCCCCTTTTCTTCCATCTGTGTTTATTCCAGTGTGTGTGTATGCATTCTTTTGAGCAGTTTTAGCAACCTTATCCTATCTTTCTGAGCGTGGATCCCGTCGAGTATGACGGACGTGAGGGGTGCTAATACCTTCCCCTTGCGTAACCGACTCCCGATCCCATCTCTCTTTGGTCGCGAGACCATGTCTTTTCCAGGTTTACTTCGAGCGTTTCCTTTCCCTCTTTTGGGATAAATAACGCACGGTGGCGGCTCTGTTTGTTTTGTTCATTCCCGCCGGTTGTTTTTCGCGGATGCAACAGCTGGCGACTCTGCTGGGGAGGTAAAAGTTGACCTCTCGCTGGTCCATCTTCCCTAAGCGAGTCTCTCCTAGCGCTCTCTAGGATAGTTTAGGTTGCTTGTGCTGTTCTATTTATTACATTTATGATTATTGTACTGTGATTATTTGCATAAATGTTTGCATGCATCATACTATCATCGTGCTGTCTTCTGTACAGGTGGTTTCTCTGATTTGGGGTGGGTGTTCTGAGTGGGGGCTAAAACCCAGGCCTGAGTATACACCTAGGATTAGTGTGGTCTCACGTTTCCTCACATGTTGGATCAGCATGTTGTTGCGACGTGACATACCACAAGCCGGACGAGGTTCTTCTGAGTGAGCTCTTCCTTAGTGGGGTATTCCACTTTGGTTGGGTTATCTCTTTAGGGCTGTTGACTTCGGTGACCGTGCTTTCCCGGATCTTTGGTTTAGACGATCTTAAGAGAGCTGCAACGGCACACCCGAAAGGGCAAACCCGTTGAGTATCTTTGCCCGATTGTCGAGACCAATATCCGCCTTAGGATGACTTGATTAGAATTCACCTGTGAGGGGAGGGTTGATTCTTACAGATGCATGTCCTGATGGTGACTTGGATGGTGACTAATGGTTCAGTTATTGATCAGAGTCCTATTTACAAGTCGGATTTATGGATTTATTTCCGAGACGCCGGAGTTCCGTCCGTGGTATTTATCTGTGGGGATCCGTTTATTTTAGGATTCCCTGGGCTGGTTCAGAGGGTCTTGTGGCTATCTGTTCAGAGGATCTCTGGTGATGATGGTGATGTATCTTCCGTTCCGTTTATTTCGGAACCCTGAGTGGGATTTGTGGTTACATATTCCTTCAGATGGTTGTGATCAGTTCAGAGGCCGTAACTCAGTGCAGTTGATGATCAGATGACTTGGAGGATGGCACAGTGCATTGCATTCATACATCAGCATCATTTCATTTTGCATTTATCTACATCTAACACATGTTTATCCATATGCAGGAGACATTCTTGATCGAGATCCTGGTTGAGAGACTTCTTTGTTCCAGACATGAGGCCCGACTTGAAAGATGACGTCGTCTATAGTTTCTTCAATCCAGAGATTGATGTGTTGAGAGATATGATAACATTGATTACACCTGATCATGTGGGGTTGTTTCGTGAGGCACACGGTGGTATTTTGAAGTTGGTTTTCAGGCTCACAGACAGTGATAGGAGCGCCATTCATACTCTTCTCCAGTTCTATGACCCGGGCTTGAGATGCTTCGTGTTCCCGGATTACTTATTGGGACCCTTGATGGAGGATTATGCTAGCATCCTGGGTATCCAGATCAGAGATCAGATTCCATTCTATGTCACTAAGGGGGAGCCTAATGCTGTTGAGATTTCTCGTGCTCTTTATTTGAGCCCAGAGGTGACAAAGGGGGGTTTGAAGGAGAAAGGAAAGTTACCCGGTTTTCATCTGAATTTCTTAGAGACTAAAGCCAAGGAGCATGCTGTTTTGGGTAATTGGAGGACCGTTTGTGCCTTGATTGCTGTGAGCATTTATGGGATCGTCATGTTCCCTAATCAGAAGAACTTTGTGGACATTAATGCCATCCGGGTGTTTATGCAGAGGAATCCTATTCCTACCTTGGTTGGGGATGTTTATTACTCGGTCCATAATCGGAACGAGAAGAGGCGAGGGGGATTGATCAGATGTTGTGCTCAACTGTTGCACAAATGGTTTATGGGGTATCTACCTTCCAGAGGTGCTTTTGTTTCTCTTGATCCTACGGTTAATTGGGCGACCAGGTTGATGGGTTTGCGGGCCAAGGACATAGCTTGGACTCACAATGGTATGGCTGGACGAAACTTCATTTATAGTTGTGGGAGCTTTCCCAATGTGCCTCTTATAGGAGTTCAGGGTTGCATTAATTACAACCCGACGCTTCTTAGGAGACAAATGGGGTTTGCTATGGAGGTTCCTCCTCTCGAGTGTGAGATTCAGGAGTCTTTCTACTTCCCAGCTGAGGGTAATTTGTTACAGTTGAGGCAGGTGTCCGGGGCATGGCGAAATATTCAGAGGAAGGGCAAGGTTCCTTTTGGCAAGGTTAATAGCAGGTCTCTTCCTCCATTTGATGATTGGCTTAGGAAGAGGATTGAGCTCACCCATCTACCATTTCCTGGAGGTGATCCTTGGTGTCCATTGATTAAGGGGCCACGTTCTTCTGTCAGCATGGAAGAGTTCCTTGAGATGAAGAAAGCCAGAGATCAACTGCAAGCAGAGAAGACTGAGTTGGAGATGAGTGTTGCTAGGATTCAGATGGCTAATCAGGAAATCAAAGGGAGAATAGAAGACCAGGATAAGAGACATGCCATGGAGGTGAAGCGCTTTGAGATAGATACTGCCTATTACCGTAAGATCAACCAAGCGTTGGAGTCGTCTACAAAGGAGCATGACCTTACTGTCGCATCCGCGAAAAACAACCGGCGGGCTAAAACAAAAACAAACACAGAGCCGCCACCGTGCGTTATTTATCCCAAAGAGGGAAAGGAATCGCTCGAAGTAAACCTGGGAAAAGCATGGTCTCGCGACCAAAGAGAAAGGGATCGGGAGTCGGTTACGCAAGGGGAAGGTATTAGCACCCCTCACGTCCGTCGTACTCGACGGGATCCACGCTCTAAAAGAAAGAAAAGGTTGCTAAATAAACATCACACACACACACACACCGAAGATAACACAGGTGGGGGGAAAGGAGGAGAGGGCTCGCTAGGACATCGCATCCTATGCCTACGTATCTCGTCTGGAACGAGAATCAGAGCTGCCGTAGTTCGGCTCACGCACGCCAAAAAAGACACACACAAACACAGGAAAACATGGAACCCGAATGCCAATCGTTGGACTTACATCGGCTTCTGAACCAAACAAACACAATCAGGATACGGACAGCCAATCGCTGGGCTTACATCCATATCCTGACACACAAGAGGGTTAACAAGCAAACACACGCAAAAAGAAAAAAAAGTGCCCGGAGAGACCTCGCACGGTCTCCTGCCTACGTACCTCATCTGGTATGAGGATCAGGGCGACGTAGTTCCCCTGAACGGGAAAGAAATTCTAACCAGATACAAAGGGAGACACACTACTAGGGAGCTGGACTCGAGCCTAGATGTTATCATGCATCATTGCCCTATGTTATGGTTTCTATCTACTTGCACAACAGCAAGCTAATCCTAACCAGGAAAAACAAGCATGCAAGCATAAACAAAGCAAAGCAAACATCCACATTTAGCACACACTATATCCAGTCAAGTGGGCTCAAACAAAGGTGAGACTGCCAAGGCAAGTCAACTGTACAGGGTAGTGTTCACTCTTAACCCTGACATTGAGAGTCAGGGTGAAGCAGATGAAAGGTGAGTGAAGATGAGACTTCACAGCTCTTATCCCTGGCCAGGGAGAGCTTCAGACAAAGGAGCGTGGGTCCAGAAAGCAGGAACCCTTCTACACTCAAGACACGGACTCAACTGTACAACTGTACAAGATCTTGGGTTACTGTCCTCAATGCGTCAACACAGTGGTGTGAGCAGAGGGACGACTCAACAGAATAGCGGGAGATAGATTGCATATCTCTTCTATCCGCCAATTGCCTCATAGAGGTCTTTACCTGCTTGGGGACAAAGTTAAACAATCACAAACATCGCCTCTTAAGGAGGACTTCAGACAGTTGCCTGGCTAAATAACAAGCCAGGTCTTCCAGACTACATGGAGACAAGAGAGTCTACCTCAATTGGTTTATACAACCAAGCAGCAGCACAGCAAGTTCTTAAAGAACTAAAGCGACTATGGTACCTGAAATCAATCAAGTACAGTCAGTATACCAATCACACAGTCAAAACAGACAAGTTAAGAATCAACAGTCGATACAATCAACCAATGCAATGTGCAAAGCACAATCAACTCAAGTGAGCCAAGCATCCTACAAAATACCAAGTTAGTTCACAACAATTAGCCAAATCAAACTCAATTAACTTGCATCATTCTCCTTTAAGGCATTTGCATCTCAACCTGTAACACAATTCAAAAGTGAGAAACAAGACCACTAGGACAAGCCTAGGGTCCAAAGGAGATGAAAAATTCAAAACAGCAAGTGAAAATTAACCAAAACCAAAATTTATCAAGCAAAAAGAGAATCCAATTGGTCTCACACCAAAACTATGCACCAAATCCATTTCATACACAAAACATGCCAAACTATGCATTTTGGAAACATATTAGAGCAAACAGAATGATCACAATCAAATCAATATCAAAACAGCTCAATAAATTCCACAAAAATTCAATCTTAAACAGAACACATTCAATGAGTATCATATTAAATTTCATACCATTTGGACAAGTGGAAGTAGGGAAATTAAATTCATAAAGTTCAGACAAGTTCAAGCAAGCCAACACAAGTCATCAAAACAATCATCAATTTCCATCAATCATAAAACAGTGACAACATATGATAAATGAATGGGATCAAAGCCAAAATGACCTATAATGTGTCTAGAATTCACATGTCAAATTTCACATTCATCCAATCAATAACCAGAATTTCACAAATCAAATGCCAACATGTGTCACAAACAATCAACAAAAGACTAAACAGCAAATAAAATCCCAATCAAATAGGAAATGCCATCAATAAATCCAGAAAAATTCCCATGTATTCCTAACATCCATATGTTCAATCATGCAAAAATTTAGCTCAATCCAATATCCACAAGCACATCAAATAAAATCATGAAGTACACTAAGCATGGTGTGACACAAATTGTCACACCTCTAATCAAAAATTCATATCTCATCAACCAGGGATCCAAAAATTGCAAACCATACATCAAAATCACCAGCAAAGAGTCCAGAACATGCACAAAATATTTCAAGCATTTCTATGGAAGCATCATAATTTTATGAATGATATGGTGAGCATGGTACACAAATGATACATTCAACCAAACCCTAGGCCATTTATTTTTCCACACGTGCACAAAAATAATAAAATTCACCATAAAAAACTACACATCACAAGGAGAATAATGCAAAAAGTCTCATCAAATTTGGACAAGAAATGAATCACTTATGAATTTTTGAAGTTATATGATCAAAATGAAATGAAAAAATGAAAAAGAAATGAAATAATACAAATTAATATGAAATAATGGCAGTTTTGTAAATATCCTACAGCAGAAGCAAAACGCTGCGCTTTCATTTATTCGGTGGCAGCTTGTGATTGGCCTACGCTAGCGGGAAACACAATTTGAAAATCTAAAGCCAGGCGCACGGATTGAACACGTTCCTGGACGCGTTCTTGCTCAAGAACATCAACCAAAATTCCAGAAAATCGTTATGAGCATTTCTCAACCAAAACGAACAAATCACACATCAATGGAATCACCGTTCAACAAGGATCATGAAACTAACAAGCATTCGACCTAACTCTAACCATATCAACGGGATCGAGCGAAAATAGTTTCCTAGGTCAAAGTTCAAATCATGATATCTCATTCAAAACCTAACGAAAATCAATGATACAAGTTGCGTCGTGTTCTACATCACAAGATCTACCTAAACCACATCAAGATTTTGAGAATCATTGAAATCGAGTTCTAACCTTGTGATGAAGCAGCTGTTGGATTCGAAGGTTTCAACGCTCCAATTGCCAAAACAGTCGTGGATTGATGTTCTAGGAAGTGAATGAAGCAAGTCATTTAGCTCAAAGGTGATCCAGATCCAAGAACGAGCGAAAAGCCATGGATGAACTTGATGATGACAGTTCCAATTCTTCACTCCTTTGCCACGATTTGGATGAAACAGTTGTGCACTAACACTTGTAGAGTGTGGATCAAACAAAAACAAGCATAATTGATGAAGAATTTGATGAGAAATGATGAAAAATGTGTGGAAAAAGTTTGGAGAATTGAGAGGTTTTTGGAGGGAAAATTGGTTAGATCTGAAATTGTGAAGTGTCATTATGATATTCTGTTACAATTAACACTTTATACCCTCTCCTAATCCATTTCTTAATCACAATTAGCAAATGAAGTGAAATTAGTGAAAATGAGTTTTCATGTGAAAAGGCAAAAATGTCCTTTTGCAAATTAGGCAATGTAACAGTAGAAAATCAGTTCAAGCAAGTCACATTGGCCATTTGGAATGTGTTGGAATGAGTTTTGTGAGCCAATGCCTTGTAATTTGAAAATTCACCATTTCACACCAAAAATACAAAAGGAATCACTTGAAAAATGACTTTTTGCTATGATGATTTTTGATGAAATATGATGATGCATCATGAAAGTACATTTAAAATGTGGTTTGCTCAAAGAAAGATCACCCAATTTGGCCATTCCATGTGAAAGTTATGCCACTTTGAATTTAGGCATTTTTGGAAAATGATTGGACCATAACTTGCCAACCACACATGAGAAATTCATGTTCTTGGACTTTTTGGAAAGTTGAGAGCAAGATCTACAACTTTCATGTTGAACAAAATTTCATTTGAAGCATTTTTGGACATGTAATTTTGAGGTGAAAAACTTTCCATTTTTGGCAGTTTTCAATTACAAGTCACCTGCCATTTTTGGAAACTTTTCTCCTGACTTTATTTTCTTCATTCTTGATGTTTGAAATGTCAAATGAAACTTGTTTCAACATGAATGAAGTGTATCCAACCCTCTCCCTCCTCCAAATCCATCATTTTAGGCACAGTTGACCACAGTTGACTTTTCTGACTGATAGATGAATTTGGCTATGCACTGATCCAGTTGAGCCTCAAACTCCTGATGAAATGGCTCAAGGATAAAACCCTAGCTTCCATAAGCTCAATACAATCATGAAATGATCCCCATATCCATTGTAGACCCCATCTCCTTGACAAACCCTGACTGGCCCAATGCAGATGATTAGGGTTGACCAGTAGTCAAAACCCTAATCTCAAGGCATCTGATCAATCTCTTGGATGATATCAAGACCATGATGATGATGATGTACCATTGCAACCAAGATGAAGATCAATCTCCTTGAGAACCATGAAACCCTAATTTGTACCACCACCCTCAGATGGTTAATGATCAATTCAATGAACCCTCAGCTTGAATCTCAACCTCTTATCTTCTGACCAAGACTTAGGAGGATGCCTTGCACAATGTTACCACATGATATGCAATATGCAATGCCTAATGACCTAAAAAAATGATATGCAATATGTCAAGCTAGTCCCAAGAGAGGAGGGCAAATTTTGAGGTGTTACACTTACCAAGGAGAAACTAGCTAGGGCCTTGAGGGTTATTGAAGATGAGAAGAGGAGACAAATCCTTGTGAAGAATCAGAGAGATGTCAAAGCTAAAGTCCTTGCTACAGAATGGGAAGTTGAGAAAGCAAAGATCATTGCTGAGAGAGATCATTATCTTGCTGAGAGGGATCATTACTTCAGACAGATGAAGATTCACCAGAAGGAGATAGGGAGATTGCAGCAGGAGAACACTGAGCTTAGGTTCGCGGTGAAGTTTACCAAGATGGTAGATGATGCAGAACCTTTTGTAGGGCCTTCTCCAGTGTAGCCTTTTGTTATCATTTGTGTTGGATTACCGTCAGGTCTGTTGACGGAATTCACTTGTTTATATTTTCTTTCTGATTCTGGAGAATTGTAATTTGATTTGTATCAGACTCGATGTATGACTCTCACACATATGGTGCACTTTTGATATGCAATGGTTGTTTTCATTCAGTGATTGGTCTTCGAGCTTTATTTGCTTTCCTGTATGCTCTCACACAGCACACACATGGTTGGGTGATATCTCTGCTAAATCATATATCTCTGATCTATATGATGAAATCAAATGATGAATATCAGAATATTGCTGTCGGATTATTATCTGTCTCGATGATGCCAGGATCGAAAGACAGAGTGTTCCTCATATGGATAGACATTGCATTCATGCATAATCATAATAACTTGTCTTCTATTTTGCAGGTGTCAGTTTCTAACGTGCTTGGTTGTTTCAGGAATCATTGCTCGTGCGCGTAGAGTCATTCCCTTGCATACAACCCGTCCACACAGATACTTTACCAGACGCAACACACCCAGGCTGATGGATCTACCCAACGCAGATTTTCTCGAGCTGAAGGGGAAAATGAACGAACTGATCAATGTCATGCAAGGGTTTGCCGTGGGGCAAAAAGCACTTGCTGATAAAGTGGAGAAGCTTGAGCGGGCTTCAGCTGCTAACAGTGGTGTCAACTTGGAGGGTGTCTCTAACCATGGCCTTGGTGGTTCCAGGGATGGAGGAGATCTCGGGAAGAGGACAACTGTTGGTATAGTGACTAATAATGCTGGGGTTTTTGGTGCTGCCACAAGTGGTAAACCAGGTCCGATGGGCAATAATCTGAAGGACAACCTGTTTCCTCCTTTCTTTGGGGCTGAAGAGGATAGGGAGGAGGACAGAGAAGCAGATCAGTTCTCCATGTTGAATGAACCGTTTGGCCAATACGGTGTCCAAATTGCCAAATAAAGAGATTCAGGCGCTGGCGGAGAAAATAAGGGCCTTGGAAAGCCATGCTACTCCGGGGTTCGTTAATATGTCGAACATGGGGCTGGTCGAGGGGATTGTGATCCCACAGAAATTCAAAGCGCATGCGTTTGACAAGTACAATGGGAGTTCTTGCCCGGAAACTCACCTCCACGCTTTCGTCCGCAAGATTTCTGCTTATATGATGGACCAAAAGCTTTGGATGTACTTCTTCCAGGACAGTCTGTCTGGAGGATCCTTGGAGTGGTACACCAAGCTGAAATCTTCGGATATCAAAAGCTGGCAAGATCTTGGAGATGCATTCTTTAAACAGTACCAGTTCAATGCTGATATGGCTCATAGTCGTACCCAGTTGCAGGGTATGTCTCAGAAGCCCAATGAGGGGTTTAAAGAATATGCGCAGAGGTGGAGGGAGCTGGCTGCCAGGGTCCAACCTCCGTTGGTGGATAGAGAAATGTCAGATCTGTTTATGGGTACCCTTCAGGGGACATTTGCAGAAAGGATGGTTGGATGCCCGGTTACTAACTTTGCTGATATTGTGGTGGCCGGGGAAAGAATTGAAAGTTGGTTGAAGTTGGGAAAGATACAGGGTAATGCTTCGTCATCTGGATCGAAGAAGCCCTTTGGAAATGGTCAGAGGAAGAAGGAGGGTGATACCAGTGCAGTGTATACCCAAAGAGGACAGAGTAGGGATCGTTACTATCAGCACACTGTTGTGGTAACCATTCCTGCTGATAATCAGCCTGCACAACAACAGCAGCAACAACCGCAACAACAAATACAACCGTTTCAACAGAGACCGCAGAGGGCTGGGTATCAGGTGAGAGGACGAATGAATGATCGTCAATTTGATAGGCCACCTGTGACCTATTCATTCCTGTTGAAGAAGCTGAAGGACTTGGGGTTGGTCCAACTGAGGACGTTGGCACCGTTGAGACCTGATCAGAGGCCGGCCAGTTTTGATGAGAACGCTAAGTGTGAATTCCACTCTGGTGCTCCTGGACACAACATAGAAAATTGCAAAGCTTTTAAGCATGTGGTCCAGGACTTGGTGGATTCTAAGGCAATCAACTTTGCACCGTCTCCAAATGTGAATGTTAATCCCATGCCTGCGCATGGTCAAATGGGGGTGAATGCAATTTCTGAAGATGGTAGAAGAATCGGGTTGTTGAGTGTGGATCAGTTGAAAACTCCGTTGGCTGAGGTCAAAAGGCAATTGTTGAAGAGTGGGGTTTTCCCGGGTTGTGATGATTGCTGTGCTGCGTGCATTGTTGTTCCTGATGGGTGTGTACTGTTGAGGGAGGTTGTCCAGAAGATGATGGATGAGGGAAGCCTCAGGTTTGAGAGAGTGGATTTGGTGAAGGAAGATGTCTCCACCATAACCATTTACTTCGACCCGGTTGATTTATCAACGCTGGCAGATGCGGCTCCAGTTACTATCACGGTACCTGGGCCAATTCCTTATGACAAAGATGATGTCGTGCCATGGCATTATGGTGGGGAAGTCTACTGTAATGGGGAGAGGTTGGAGGATCAGACTGCAGAGGAAACCACCGTTTCAAAGGTGGATAATGCCGGACCCAGTGGTTTCACTCGTAGTGGAAGGTTGTTCGCACCGGACGCTTTGAGGAGTGGGGAAGGAGAAAAAGAAAAGAAAGAAAAGGCCGAGGCTTTAGCCAGGACAAGAGGGAAACAAGCGGTAAATGAGGGTGCTCCTGTGGTGACACCGACGCCTGGTGGGTCGGAGAAAGAACTTGATGATGAAGCTGAAGAATTTCTGAGAATCATCAAGAAGTCAGAGTACAAGCTTGTTGACCATTTGCAACAGACCCCATCCAAGATCTCAATCTTGTCATTGTTGCTAAGCTCCGAGGGGCATAGAGAGGCTTTATTGAAAATTCTGAAGAGAGCCTATGTTCCCCAAGAGATCACAATCAATTCAGCCGACATACAGTTGCCTGTTGGGTCGCCCATGGATCCATGCTGCTGGGGCAGTGACTTCGACTTTGCACCAGAAATTGAAGTATATCTGGGACGGGCAGGTCGTCACAGTCTGTGGAGAGGAGGATATCTTCGTCAGCCACTTGTCATCGTTCAAGTGTGTTGAAATGGACGGTGAGATATGGGAAACGCCGAGTCAAGCATTCGAAACCGTCAAGGTGGAGAATGCTCTTTTTGCCAAAGAAGAGGAGAAACCATCAATTTCTTCGTATAAGCAGGCCGCTGAGGTGGTGAAGAGTGGGGAAGCTCCAGGTTGGGGGAAGATGATGGACATCACCGCCAAGAAAGACAGATTCGATGTGGGTTATCAGCCGGGCCGAGGCTCGTCTGGACAAGGTAGGGGACATCGTCCGTCATTCACATTCACCAGTGCTGGTATGCTGGATCCAGATCACATCTGTATGATGAGTGAAGAAGTTGACAGTGACTGTGAGATTGATCAATGGATAAAGCCGTGCGTACCGGGGATGGAAGTCCAGAACTGGAAGGCCGAAAAGATCATCACTGTCACTCTACTTGAAGAGTAATATTTTCTGTTTTCAATTTTATTTGCATGGAAGCCATACGATTTGCCCGAAACGTAATGGTTCATTGTAAGGGCCACCTCATGTTTCATTTTGCAATTTCTTGCATCATAAATAAAAGGATGTTTTTCAGTTAAAAGCGGTGTTCCCTGTTTTTCATTTATTTTTGCAGTTTAAAAACAAAAATAAAAATGGCAATGTTTTCATTTTCCTTTTCAATTTGTCTCGCTCCGGTTCTAAAGCAATGCATGAATCAACATTCATGCAGATGCGATATCTTTCCGGATCTCATTGATAACAATCCTGTTACACCCTCATATGACTTCGACAATCCGATCTATCATGCCGAAGAAGAAGGCGAAGAAGATTGTGAACTGCCATAGGAATTAGCCAGGTTGTTAAAACAGGAGGAGAAGGTGATTCAGCCGCATGAGGAACCAGTCGAGGTTGTGAATCTGGGTACCGACGAGGTCAGAAAGGAAGCGAAAGTTGGGGCTGCTTTGGAGGCGAATGTTAAGAGCAGAATGGTAGTATTGTTGAAAGAATATGTTGATATCTTTGCCTGGTCTTATCAAGATATGCCAGGGTTGGATACCGATATCGTTGTGCACAAGCTACCGTTGAGAGCAGATTGTCCTCTAGTGAAGCAGAAGTTGCGCAGAACTCGACCCGAGATGGCCATGAAAATTAAAGAGGAAGTGCAGAAGCAGTTGGATGCTGGTTTCCTAGCTGTCACTAATTATCCGCCTTGGGTCGCGAACATTGTGTCAGTTCCAAAGAAGGATGGGAAGGTGAGAATGTGTGTGGACTACCGGGATCTGAACAGAGCTAGCCCGAAGGATGATTTCCCATTACCTCACATTGATATGTTGGTAGATAATACAACTCAATTCTCGGTGTTTTCCTTCATGGATGGCTTTTCTGGCTATAATCAAATCAAAATGTCGCCAGATGATATGGAGAAAACAACGTTCATCACACCGTGGGGTACTTTCTGTTATAAGGTGATGCCATTTGGTCTCAAGAACGCCGGTGCTACTTATCAGAGGGCCATGGTGACTTTGTTTCATGATATGATTCATCATGAAATTGAATCTATGTTGATGACATGATAGCAAAGTCCCAGACAGAAGAGGGGCATTTGGTAGATCTGGCCAAGTTATTTGACCGGTTGAGACAATTCAGACTGAGGTTGAATCCGAACAAGTGCACTTTCGGGGTGCGGTCCGGTAAATTGCTGGGGTTCATTGTAAGTGAAAAAGGAATCGAGGTTGATCCTGCTAAAGTAAAAGCAATAAGAGAAATGCCTGAACCGAGAACAGAGAAAGAGGTTCGTGGTTTTTTAGGTAGATTGAATTACATTTCACGGTTCATATCTCACCTAACAGCCACGTGTGAACCTATATTCAAATTGTTGAGAAAAGATCAAACGGTCAGGTGGAATAATGATTGCCAAGCGGCATTTGAAAAGATAAAAGAGTATTTGCAGGAGCCTCCGATTCTGATGCCTCCTGTGGAGGGACGACCGTTAATCCTGTACTTGACGGTCCTCGAAGGGTCTATGGGGTGTGTATTGGGGCAGCATGACGAGTCTGGTCGAAAAGAGCATGCCATATACTACCTTAGCAAAAAGTTTACCGACTGTGAAACAAGATATTCACTGCTCGAGAAAACTTGCTGTGCTTTGGTCTGGGCTGCTCGCCGACTGAGGCAGTATATGCTGGTTCATACCACTTTATTGATTTCCAAGATGGATCCAATCAAGTACATTTTTGAGAAGCCAGCATTGACCGGACGGGTTGCGAGGTGGCAAATGATTTTGACCGAATATGATATACAGTATACCTCTCAGAAAGCGATCAAGGGGAGTGTATTGTCTGATTACCTCGCCCAGCAACCTATTGAGGATTATCAACCGATGAAGTTTGAGTTCCCTGATGAGGACATCATGTTTCTCAAATTGAAAGATTGTGAGGAACCAATCCCGGAGGAGGGGCCTGACCCTGAATCCGAATGGATTCTGATGTTTGATGGGGCCGTTAACGTGAATGGTAGCGGTGTTGGTACTGTTTTGGTTACGCCGAAAGGATCCCACATTCCTTTTGCTGCCCGGCTAACATTTGAGTGCACCAACAACGTGGCTGAATACGAAGCTTGTATCTTGGGGATTGAAGAGGCGATTGATTTGAGGATCAAGAACCTTGTTATATATGGAGATTCAGCTTTGGTTGTGAATCAGGTTAACGGAAAATGGTATACGCATCAGTCTCATTTAGTTCCATACCGGGATTATACAAGGAGATTGTTGACGTTTTTCACCCAGGTGAAAATGCATCATGTGCCTAGAGAAGAGAATCCTTTGGCAGATGCTTTGGCTACTCTGGCTGCCTTGATTAAGGTGCAGTGGTGGAATCAGTTCCCCAGTGTTGAGGTGGGACGTCTGGATAGACCGACTTATGTGTTTGCTGTTGACACAGTGCCTGACGATGAGAAGCCGTGGTATTACGATATCAAGCGCTATCTGGAGACCCAAGAGTATCCTGAGGGAGCATCCAAGAAGGACCGAAAGACTCTGAGGAGGTTGGCCATGGTGTTCTATCTGAATAAGGATGGAGTTTTGTACAAGCGTAATTTCGATTGGGTTTTGCTCAGATGTGTTGATGACAAAGAAGCAAGCCAGTTGATGAAAGAGGTTCACGAGGGGTCGTTCGGTACCCATGCCAGTGGGAATGCAATGGTGAAGAAGCTGTTGAGGGCAGGTTATTATTGGATGACAATGGAGGCCCAATGTTTCAATTTCGTGCGGAAATGTCATAAATGCCAGATTTATGCTGACAAGGTGCACGTGCCTCCAAATCCGTTGAGTTTGATGTCGTCTCCGTGGCCGTTTGCTATGTGGGGCATTGATATGATCGGGAAGATTGAGCCTACGGCTTCGAATGGGCATTGGTTCATATTAGTGGCTATTGATTACTTCACCAAGTGGGTGGAAGCAGCCTCTTATGCGAATGTGACGAAGCAGGTTGTCGCTAGATTCCTGAAGAGAGACATCATTTGCAGATATGGGGTTCCCGAGAGAATCATTACTGATAATGGTTCTAATTTGAACAATAAGATGATGGCAGAACTGTACCGGGAATTCAAGATCGAGCATCACAATTCTTCTCCTTATCGTCCGAAGATGAATGGGGCGGTTGAGGCAGCCAATAAGAATATTAAGAAGATTGTGCAGAAGATGGTTGTGACTTATAAAGATTGGCACGAGATGTTGCCGTTTGCATTGCATGGGTATCGAACTTCGGTGCGTACTTCTACTGGGGCAACGCCTTTCTCTTTGGTGTATGGGATGGAAGCGGTGCTACCGATTGAGGTCCAGATTCCCTCGTTGAGAGTCTTGATGGATGTGAAATTGCAAGAGGCGGAATGGGTAAAGACCCGGTATGAAGAGTTGAGCCTGATTGAGGAAAAGAGGCTAGCGGTCATCTGTCATGGGCAGTTGTACCAGCAGCGGATGAAGCGTGCTTTTGACCGAAAGGTGCGACCTTGGGTGTATCACGTAGGCGATATGGTGCGGAAAAGGATCCTTCCTCCTCAAAACGATCGTAGGGGCAAGTGGACACCCAATTATGAAGGTCCATTCGTGGTCAAGAAGGTTTTCTCTGGCGGAGCCTTGTTGTTAACGACCATGGATGGCGAGGATTTTCCATCCCCTGTGAATGCGGACGCAGTTAAAAAATACTTCGTATAAAGAGACCCGCTGGACGAAAAGAATAAAATAGTCCAGGCAAAAAGGGGCATCCCGGCGAACCGAAAAAAAGAGAAAAGGTTCGGGCAAAAATTAGGGATAAAAAGAAAAAAACTGTACACCCGGCAAGTCGAAAACCTGAAAGGCGACTTGGGCAAAAAAGGGTATCCCGGTGGACTGAAAACCCGAAAGGGCGGTCCAGGCAAAAGAGGGATTGAAACGAACAACTGCGTCCAGCATGATCGTTTACGCTTTGGTGATGACATGGATAATCCCCGGTAGGGATCAGTTGGAAGCGTCTTGTCCAGAAGACGGGAAAGCACGGAGAGTCTGCGGACATATGGGGTGTAACCGAGTTGGAACTCGATGAGATCACGGTTTCACATTGCCATTAGGATAGATTTTCCTTTTGTGCGCAATTACCTCTTTTCAGGAATTGCTTCCTTTGTATTGCTCAGTTATGAGCCACACTTTTTTCAATCAATAAAATGCATATTCAGTCAAATAATTTTGTTTTTGTTTTCATTACCGTTTTGATTGCAAAAACATCCGGTTATTTTTGATAAAGAATCTTTGCATTTCGAAACATGGAGATCCCTTCCAGTGCATGTTTATGAGATTGGAAACTTGAAATCTTATTCGGAAGGTTGAGTGACCTAGGTGTTGAAACTTTGGCACGCCCGGGGCACGTTTTTGTCTAACGATCTCTTTTGCAGATGCTGTTAGATATTTTCACTCACTTGCAGGTTGTGATGTGAAGCCTTTTTGACAAAAGATCCCCGTGGGGTCCAGTCAGGGACAAGGGATTGAAGAATGGTGAAAAGACGGCGAAAGACGTGCGACGATCCTGGAAATTAATCAAGAAGAGTCTGAGGATTGGAAAGTCTGTATGAATCAAGGGAGTTCGATCTCCGTGGAGTACGGAGAAGTCGGGAATACAAGGTGATGAATCAGAAAAGTCCAGAAGAGTCTGGGAGCTCTCAAAAATGGAAAGCTGACATTAGGATTTGGATATTGAATACTAAGGCTCGACGAGTCGACAGGTGTTCTGTGCCAGAATTTCCTTGTTTCCCCAAGCAGTGGCGGAGTTGTTATCTCCCCAGCAGATTCAAGGTCTGAGTCTTCCCTAGCAGGGTCGGGATGGTTATCTCCCCAGCAGATTTTAGATCGGTGTTTTCTCAGCAGCCAGGCCCGAAGGTTGCTATTTCCCAGCATAAGTGTTTGTGGGTAGCTATTTCCCCTGGCATGGTGGAGCTTGTAAATTCCCCAGCGAGTCGGAGATTGTTGTTTTCCCCACAGAGTGCGTTGTTGGTTTCTTCCCCAGTGAAGTCCCCAAGCGGGTCGGGTTCCGTGGAGGTCATCCCTGGTAAGGGTGGTCCTTTCCCCAGCAGCAACGCTATTCCTCAGCAGGGTGGTGATTGGAGTGTTGTCGAGTTCCTCAACAGAGTGCCTCGAGCTCCCCAGAAGAGTCCCTTGAGGGGGATACTTTTTATGCATGCATCATTTAGGAGATCATAGCATATTGCATAATGAATTGCGTAGCATTTCCATGATTATGGAGCATTGCGCTAAAAAATCATCATGCATCATCATTGCAAGCATCAGCTAGTCTCAAGCAGTGGTTACCGTTTGAGATTGGGTTTCGCCAGTGGGTGAAGATGCTACTCAAGCCGTGGTTACCGTTTGAGGAGTGGTTTCGCTAGTTGGAAAATCAACATCGGCATTGCAAGCATCAGTTACTCGAGCCGTGATTACCGCTTGGGAGATGGTTTCGCCGGATGGTGAAGATGTTACTCTGAGGACTTTAGCATCGTGACGTTGGGTCAACGGTACTCCCCAGTAGTGCGATACTGGAGGGAGATTTCTGTCGTGCGAGATAGAAGTTGGAAGATGTTACTCTGAGGAGTTTAGCATCATGACGTTGGAGTAACAATGTTCCCCAGTAGTGCGATATTGGAGGAAATTTTTCTATCGGACGGAGATGGAAATAAAATCAAAGAACGTTACGCGATCAGCGCGAAAATCGAAGAATGGAGAAAAGGAAGTGTTGCGGCATTTTCTGGAGAACGGGGTTCAAACGGAGATTGGAGTTGAAGATTATATCCGGGATGAGGTCCTCAGGATTATCTTCTGATCATGTGTCACCTAAGACTTGGGTTGAGGCCAACAGAGGTCATTATGGGTGTCTTCTGAGGAAGAGATGCACATGTTACCTTCCTTTCGTGAAGGTATACCCTCTGATATGTCGCCATCGGAGTGGTGTTTTGGTGTTATTTCCGACGTTGCCAGCGGAATTATCACAAGAAAGCGGAGAGCGGGGTTCAAATGGAGAAAAGGAGATGCTGGGCATTTTCTGGAGAGCGGGGTTCAAATGGAGAAAGGGAGACACGGGGTGTTTTCTGGAGAACGGGGTTCACAATGACGATCGCGAATTATCGTCAGGCGACTGGGGTTCAATTGGAGAGCGGGGTTCATTGTTTGGCAAACAAGACTACTATGAAGATGTCGGGGTTCAACTGCGGTGATCCGGGATCATTCGTGCGAAAGAAAAATATTTGTTCGGGGTTTAAAAAAAAAGAAAAAAAAAAAGAAGCAAAAGAAAATCATCAATCAGAAAGTTTCGGGGTTCAAGAAAAAGTAAAAAAAATAATAATCCCCAGCGGATGCGGTGTTCAGGCCATGGTTATTCCTGTGTTACCATTTATTTTGGTATCCAGGTCAACGTTCCTTTTCGGTGTTCAGGCGGAATCTCTCCGTACCAGACGAATTCTTCTTTTGAGATTACTTCTTCGCCGATTCTGACAGGCATTGTTAATTATTTTCCTATCGGAGTGCAAATTGTTCGTCTGTTCTTGGTATTCAATCACTCTTCACCCTGATCATCTGAAAGCCGAGGCTGTTCATATCGACAGGTTCACAGTGGATTGAATAGGGGCAGCTGTAACACCTCAAAATTTGCCCTCCTCTCTTGGGACTAGCTTAGCATATTGCATTTCATTGTGTAGGACATTAGGCATTACATCTTTGCATGTCATGTGAAATAAGCTAGTCATCCTCCTAGGTCTTTCTCAGAAGATAGAGAGGTTAAAAGATTCAAGCTTAAGGGTCTCATGAATTGATCACTAATCATCTGAGGTTTGTGCTTCATTTAGGGTTTCTTGGTTCCTCAAGGAGTTTGGGCTTTATCTTGGTTGAAATGGTACATCATCATCATCATGGTTATGTCCTTAGCAAAGATTTCATTATTCCTGATCAGATTCCTTGGGATTAGGGTTTTGACCTCTGGTCAACCCTAATCAGTTGCATTATGCCAATCAGGGTTTTTCAAGGAGATGAGGTTTTTATGAGATGGAGATCATCATATGATTTTGTTGAGCTTGTATAAGCTAGGGTTTCATGTTGGAGCCATTTCATCAAGTGGTTGAGGTTCAAAATCATTTGTGCATGTTCAAGTCATCTGTCAGCCATAAAAGTCAACTGTCAGGTCAACTGTTGGATTTGGAGGTGGGAAGTGAGTGGAAATACTTCATTCATGTTCAAACAAGTCTCATTTGACATTTCAAACATCAACATTGAAGAATTTAAAGTCAGGACAAAACTTTCCAAAAATAGAAAGTGACTTGTAATTTGAATTTGCCAAAAATGGAAGGGTTTTCAACTCAAGATTACATCATCAAGAAAGCTTCAAATGAAATTTTGTTGAACATGAAAGTTGTAGATCTTTCTCTCCCATTTCCAAAAAGTCCAAGATCATGGATTTCTCATGTGTGGTTAAGGAGATATGATTAAAACTTGACAAAGTGTACATGGAGCTTCAAATGAGCATAACTTCTCAACCATAGCTCCAAATTGGATGGCTCTTTTTGCTACATTCTCATCATGACCTCTAATTTCAAAATCTTGCATCACATTACATCAATTATCATCACATGAATATTTGGAAATTCACTTGATTTTTGGAGGGAAAATATGGAATTTAAAATTTGTGCATTATTTGAACATTACACCATTTCCATTGGCTCCAAAACAGATTTTTGAGTGAATTTGAATCAAAATTCGTGCACTATTCACCATGCATTTCATGCATAGGGTGAAAAACTCAATTTGCCAAAACACCTCATATTTGCTAATTCCATTTGCATTGGTTTAAAACTTGATTAAGGCATGATTAGTGGAGCATATATAAGCCTAATCTCTAACTGTTTTCAGGATGACAACACTCATAATTTCAGATCTAGATCTAGAATCACAAAAATCTCAAAATCTTCTCTCACTTTTTTCTCCAAAATTCTTCAATCACAACTACTTCTTCTTGATTCATTCATCATCATGGAGCATATTTGAGAGCATTTGCACCTGGAAACAGAGGAAATTGTTGCTATTTTGTTCATGTTCAAGAGGTGAAGCTTCCATGGCAAGTGAAGAATGAGCAAGATTCAAGAGCATTTGAGCCTCATATTCATCATCATTCATCTTAAGGAGTATATTGGAGAAGATCTAAAGCATCAAGAGCCTTGGAAACACGTGAATCAAGTGGCTGCTCATCAAGAGGTAGGTTTTTTGACCTCTCTAATTTTGCAATTCGTTATGCCTATCATGTAGATCTCTTGATGGTGATAAATCTGCACTTTGAATCAAGTGATTTGATGATATATCCATGAAGATTCGTGCATTTGAAGTTTGGATGATGAACTTTAATTCCTTCGATCCATGCATGTTTATGTGTTTTTTTATGAAATGATTATTGATTCTTGTTGTATGATGAATGATGAGTTGATTGATGTGCATGTTTTTGATTTCTGGAACGTTTGACCAAATTCTGGAAATCTGGATGAAGGCATTCATCGTGTTCTTCATGGTTCATGCATGTTTTCAGTTTACCTACGCATTTACCTGCGGAACGCATAGCGTTTCCTACGGAATTTTCCACGAGTTCATCTCGGTTTCCTGCGGATTTTTTTGGAATTGTGTTGGCGCGCGCGTTAGGGCTAGGTTCAAAGCACAGTCGTTTTGACTGTAACGCGCACTTGTGGTTTGAAAAGGTACTTGGTTCGAATCCGGTGGAGAGCATTTTCATCTTGCCTTGTGTTTTCAATATTCCTTCACATTCCATGCATTGTTCTACTTCATTTTTTATTTCTTTTCACATTTCCAAAATTCATAACAAATTAAATAATCATCCAAAAATGATGAGGTTTTTTGCATTATATTCCTTATCTTGTCTAGTATTTTTTTGATGATTAATTCCAAAATTATGCATGGCTGAATAATATCTTGTGCTAGGGTTTGTAAACATGTGTGCACTTTGTACATTGCCTTGATCATACCTTTGTGAAATGATGAGATTTTATCCAATGCTCATGAAATTTTGCATGCTATAACTAGACTCATTGCCTGCCATTGTGGTGTTGATTTGGTATTTTTATCATGTGCCATTGCTGTTTTATGATCATGCTAAGTTAGGTGTGACAATTTGTGTCACACCTTGTGATGTTCAACTTGATTGATGTGTTTACCATGCCAAATGATATCCAATTGTCCTGATTTTTTGTATGATGCTTGATATGAATGTTGTGATTGCTCATGATTTTTGTTGGAATTTTGGGGATCATTTCTGATTTAATTGAGGTTTTTCATTCTGGATGGTCACAATTGAGCTTCTAAATTGTCTTGAATTTCATTTGATTGTGAAATGCTTGTTCCTTATCCAATGAATGTGAAATTTTGCACACTATTTCTATACATGTTGAATGTTGTTTTGGCTTTGGTTTGAGGTCTTTACCATAATCCATCTCTGTTTTATGCCTATGCTAAGTTGGTGTGACAATTGGTGTCACACATGTGCTTGTTGTGCTTGTCTTGACTTATGCTAGGTGATTTCCATGCCTATTGATGTCCAATGCCTCTAATTTTTCGTGTGATGATCATGTTGTATGTCCTGTTTACTCATGAATTTTTCCAAGATCATTTGAATCATTTTTTATTTAATGTGCATTTGTTCATTCTGATGTCACAATGTGGTCACAATGTGCATACCTTGCCATATTTGGTTCATGAAATGGATTTGGTAATTGATATTGAGATGAGACCTTTTGGATTGTGTTCTTGATTGAATGAAGTTGATCCATGTTAAATTTCATGTTCTGTTTTAAATTGTTTCTCCATCTTTGACCCTAGGCTTTGACCTAGTGGTTAGTTGCTTATGTTTGAGCTTTGATTTCAGGTTGAGCATTCAAGTTCCATAGTTGTTGATGCTCTATCACTTGAGCCTTTGATGTTTACTTTTGACTACTAACCTTGTGTGTTTTGTAGGGTTGTTAACTCATTTGAGTTTAACTTGTGGCTTATGCCTTTACTCATTGGGTTTGACTGTTTGATATTCATGATTGTCTGTTTGTCTGTATAGTTGAACTGATTTGTGTGATGTTTCAACAGGTACATAAGTTGCTTAAGTTCATTTTGAACTTGCTTTTGCTTGGTTGCTTAACCACTTAGGTATAATTCTCTGACTTCATGTAGTCTGGAAGACCTGTCCTGTTATGTGGGCAGTCACCTGTCTGAAGCCCTCCTTAAGAGGCAATGCTTGTGAATGTTTATCTTTGTGCCAAGCAGGAAAAGACCTCTTATGAGGCAATTGGCAGATAAAAGAGATGTGTAGTCCATCTCCTGCTATTCAGTGTGTCATTCACTTTGCTCACACACTTTGTGTTGATGCATTGTGGATAATAATCCAAGATCATGTTGTGTCAGTCACTTGTGGAGAAGAGTTCCAACTTTCTGAACTCCCACACTTTCACTTGTCTAAAGCTCTCCCAGGACAGGGATAAGAGTTGTGGGGTCTTACCCTCGCTTCCCATTTCATCTGCTTCACCCTAACTCTCAATGTTAGGGTTAAGAGCTAACTACACCCGATTCCAGTTGGCTTGTGTTTCACAGCCTAACCTTGTATGAGCCTAATTGATTGCATATAGTGTGTGTGATTGTTTATTGTGCTTGTGTTGTTTGACTGTGTTGTTTAGGATAGCTTGCTGCCTGTGCAAGTTAGATAGAAACCTCAACTTAGGACCATTGTGGATTGCATGATAACTATTAGGCTCGAGTCAGTCTCCCTTCTAGTTTGTCATTTCCCAGTCTCTGGTTAGGTTAGAAGTTTCTCCCCTGTTAAGGGGAACTACGTTGCCCTGATCCTCATACCAGATGAGGTACGTAGGCAGGAGGTCGTACGAGATCTCTCCGGGAACCCTTTTCCTTTTTTGTGTGTGTTTGCTTGACAGCTAGCAGGCTCGAGTACCAGACTCCCTGTTAGTTTGTTTGTTCAACTTTTTTGTTGCTTTTGACGACTCAGCGTCCGGTTAACCTCTTGTTTGCTTGGAGTCTGACGTAAGTCCAGCGATTGGCAGTCGGTTTCCTGTGTTTGTTTGTGTGGAGTCTGACGTAAGTCCAGCAATTGGCAGTCGGTTTCCTGTGTGTGTTTGTTTGTTTGGAGTCTGATGTAAGTCCAGCGATTGGCATTCGGTTTCCAGTTTGTGTTTGTGTGTTCGTTTTGACGTCTCAACGTCTGTGCGTGTGTTTTGTTTCGGCGTGCGTGAGCCGAACTACGGTAGCTCTGATTCTCATTCCAGATGAGATACGTAGGCATAGGATGCGATATCCTAGCGAGCCCGTTCCCCCCTTTTCTTCCATCTGTGTTTATTCCAGTGTGTGTGTGCATTCTTTTGAGCAGTTTTAGCAACCTTATCCTATCTTTCTGAGCGTGGATCCCGTCGAGTACGACGGACGTGAGGGGTGCTAATACCTTCCCCTTGCGTAACCGACTCCCGATCCCATCTCTCTTTGGTCGCGAGAGCATGTCTTTTCCAGGTTTACTTCGAGCGTTTCCTTTCCCACTTTTGGGATAAATAACGCACGGTGGCGGCTCTGTTTGTTTTGTTCATTCCCGCCGGGTGTTTTTCGCGGATGCGACAAGCCCCTGTAGGTCCCCATGTACTCAAGATGATTGGGTATGTGGAAAACCTTGAGAGATTGGGTTTTCCCCTCGAAAAGGAACTTGCAACTGATTTGATCTTGCAATCGTTGCCAGATAGTTTCAGTCAATTTGTCCTAAATTTCAATATGATTGATATGGACAAATCTCTTCCTGAACTGCTCGCCATGTTAAGAACTGCCGAGCAGAATCTGAAGTCAAAAGGGAAGTCCATTCTGATGATCGGAAATGGAAAGAGACAGAACAAAAGGCCCACTAAGCAGAGTGATAAGGGGAAGGGCAAGGAAGTTGCCAATCCCAGACCCATTACTGCTTTGAAGCCTAGTGGAGGCATAGCAAAAGAAGGCACCTGCTTCCATTGCGGTAAGACCGGACACTGGAAGAGGAACTGCCCAAAGTACCTGGAAGATAAGAAGAATGGAGTAGAGACTTCAACTTCAGGTATTTTTGTTATTAATTTATCTACTTCTGCATCATGGGTATTAGATACTGGATGCAGTTCTCACATTTGTACAAATGTGCAGGAACTAAAAAGGAGTAGAGATTTGGCAAAAGGTGAAGTCGACCTACGAGTTGGCTATGGAGCAAAGGTTGCTGCTTTAGCCGTAGGAACTTTTGTATTGACTTTACCTAGTGGTTTAATAATTCAGTTAGAGAACTATTATTATGTACCTGCAATTAGCAGGAATATTATTTCCATTGCTTGTTTGGACAAGTTTGGTTTTTCATTTATAATAAAGAACAATTGTTGCTCAATTTATTTGAATGATATATTCTATGCTACTGCACAAATGAACAATGGACTATATGTCCTTGATCTTGAAATGCCTATTAATAACATTAATACAAAAGGGTGAAACCTAACAAGTTAAAACCAACTAGGTAAGAATATTAAAACTCTTCGATCAGATCGAAGTGATGAGTATTTAATCCTAGAGTTTGATGACCATCTGAAAGAGTGTGGGATCCTATCCCAACTTACTCCTCCTGGAACATCCCAATGGAAGGGTGTATCTGAGAGAAGAAATCGAACCCTGTTGGACATGGTCCGATCCATGATGAGTCACACCAATCTTCCAAACTCCTTTTGAGGACATACACCATTGACATCAGCTTACACACTTAACCGTGTTCCATCCAAAAGGTTGAAAAGACACCATATGAGATATGGAGTGGTAAGAGACCACATATGTCTTACATGAAGATTTGGGGTTGCAAAGTTTATGTGAAACGACAAATTTCAACTAAGCTTGAGCCCAAATCTGACAAATGCTTATTTGTGGGGTATCCTAAAGAAACAAGAGGATATTATTTCTACAATCCTTCTGAGGGCAAAGTGTTTGTCGCTCGAACAAAAGTCTTCCTAGAAAGGGATTTTACTTCCAAAGGAATCAGTGGGAGGAAAGTAGAACTTGAAGAAATTCAAGAATCATAAAGCATCGATACACCTATGGAGGAATTAGAGCAGGAAACACAAGTAGTAGTGTAAGAGCAACCTGCTCAAGTAGAACAAGACCAGCGTGGGTCAGGCAGGATACGTCACCTACCTGAGATATAGGGATATCTGATCAAGATGATGTATTACTCATGGATCAAGATGAGCCTGTGACCTACTCATGGAATCTTCGCCTTGATGAAACAGTAAAACTGTATGGATTCATCAAGAACAAAGATGAGCCTTGTGTCTACAAGAAGGTTAGTGGGAGCATGATCGTATTCCTGGTATTATATGTAGATGACATATTACTCATTGGAATCGATATCCCTACCCTGCAACAAGTAAAGTCTTGGTTGGGGAAATGCTTTTCTATGAAGGACCTGGGTGAAGCAGCCTATCAGAATCTATAGAGATAGATCATGAAATGCTTGGCCTAAGTCAGAGTACATAGACAAAGTGCTGAGACGCTTTAATATGAATGATTCCAATCTGGTTATGTGTTTTGCTTAAATGGTGGCACTGTGAGCTTGAAAAGTTCAACGCAAGATGCAGTTGCTGATTCTACAACTGAGGTCGAGTATATTGCTGCATTAAGTGCAGCAAAGGAAGCTGTTTGGATCAATAAACTTGGCATAGTCCCTAGCATTGTGGATCCCATTGGTCTCTATTATGATAACAATGATGTTATCGCACAAGCTAAGGAGCCTAGATCTCACCAACGATCCAAACACATACTTAGGCGTTGTGCGAAAATATGTAAAGTACCTACACTTGACAATATAGCTGACCCACTGACAAAGCCTATTGCGCAGCAGAAGCATGATGGCCATACTAGATCAATGGGCATACGGGGTATGCCTGATTGGCTCTAGTGCTAGTGGGAGATTGTTGGTGTAAGCCCTAGAGGCCAATACTTTTGGTACTTGTATCGAATTATTTAAAGGCATTTTCTTTATTATGGTTGATTAATAAAGTCCCTGGAATAGATAGTCCGTTTAATGTATTAAGTGTGACTTAATCACGAGAACACTTTAAACATAAGGACACTATTCTTAAAGTATTCGTAGTCGAGCTTTAATGTGAAGTGGGATAACATTAAAGCATTAAGACTATTATGTTTGTAGACTGATGATCACATCTCATGGATCATGGATAAAGAGTTATCAAGTCTTAAACATAGGTATGAATATTAGGAGTAATATTTATACCGGATTGACCCGCTATGAGAATACTATATAGAAAGTTATGCAAAGTGTCATAAGTTATTCTCATGGTGATAATAGTGTATACCACTCTTCGACCTGAAACCACTATGGATCTTAGATGTAGAGTTGAGTGCTTTATTGTTGATCCAACGTTGTCCGTAACTGGATGACCATAAAGACAGTTGATGAGTACTCCACGAAGCATGCTGAGGGACATGAGTGTCCTAGATGGAATTTGCCAATCCTGCGTAACAGGATAAATGTCTATGGGCCTAATATTGAACTAGACAAGGGTGACACGGTCTATACCTTGTGTTCAATATAGACATAAGGGCAAAGGGGTAATTATACACATAATTATTATCATAGGAGGTTTTGTCAGATCACATGACATTTTCGTGACTTGGGTAGCAGTGATGTGTTGCTAGATACCGCTCACTGTTTATTATGTTAAATGCGTGATTTAATATAATTGCCAACGCCGCGAAAACCTATAGGGTCACACACAAAGGACGGATTGATGAGAGATAGAATAATTAAGGAACATCGTAAGGTACGGTGCACTTAAGTGGAATACGAAATATGGTAAGGTACCAAATACTTAAGTGATTTTGGCATATTATGAGATATGGGCCAAAATGCACTTAAGTGGGCTTTTTGGCTTGAAGCCCACACAAGTGGTTCTATAAATAGAACCCCTTGGGTAGAAGCATTGTCACTCCACAAAAACTCCACTCAGACAGAAATTCAAGTAGAGACTTGGAATTTTGTTTCCCTCTTTCTCTCACTCAAAGCCTTCATTCATAACAACTAGCACTGCGATTGAAGGAATCCGTTCGTGTGGACTGAGTAGAGACGTTGTCATCGTTCAACGTTCGTGATCGCCCCGTGGATCTGTATCAAAGGTTTTAATCATTATCAGAGATCTGCACCAAAGGTTTGAATCGCCACAAGAGGTAACGATTCTATCACTGATCATGCCCATTCGTAAGGATCACTAAATGGAGAAATTTTTAAATTCCGCTGCGCCTTGGATGGCAATTCTCCTTCATGAGGTACGTAGGCAGGAGATCGTGCGAGATCTCTCCGGGCACCCTTTTTTTTGTGTTTGCTTGACAGTTATTAGGCTCGAGTTCCAGACTCCCTATTAATTTGTCTGTTTGTTAACCCCCTTTGTGTGTGTTTGGAGTCTGACGTAAGTCCAGCGATTGGCAGTTGGTTTCCTGTTTGTGTTCTGTTTGGCGTGCGTTAGCCGAACTACGGTAGCTCTGATTCTCATTTCAGATGAGATACGTAGGCATAGGATGCGGTATCCTAGCGAGCCCATTCCCCTCTTCTTCCATCTGTGTTTCCTTCCAGTGTGTGTGTGCTTTCTTTTGAGCAGTTATTTAGCAACCTCATCCTTTTCTTTTGAGCGTGGATCCCGTCGAGTACGACGGATGCGTAGGGGTGCTAATACCTTCCCTTCGCATAACCGACTCCCGATCCCATCTCTCTCTGGTTGCGAGACCATGTCTTTTCCAGGTTTACTTCGAGCGTTTCCTTTCCCTCTTTTGGGATAAATAACGCACGGTGGCGGCTCTGTTTGTTTAGTCTTTTTTCCCGCCGGTTGTTTTTCGCGGATGCGACAAGCATATGATTTGTATAGGATGGTTTACTATAAATACCACTAACATCTTCATTCATTCTCACCAAACCAAATATACATTCATATATCCTAAACTAAATCAAATATTCCACATCCATGGCTCAAAGAAATTTAATTGTTTCTATCCATTCCGAAGGGTCCCTTTTCATAAATCCAAGTGAGGGATTCTCATTTTGCAATACGAATTTAACTATGTTCAAAATCCACATCAACTCCGACTTTCATCATTTAAAAGACCGTATTGAAAAAAAGTTGCAACGTTATGTTGAAGACATCATTTATCGTCAACCATTATTTAATGGAGATGAAAATACCACCTTTCACATAATGACACCCATTGAGACCGACGAAGATGTCAAGTCGATGTTTCAATGTCATGTAACATTATCTCAATTACCCAACATTGAGATATATGTTCGTCTAGTCGATAATCTTGAAGAACAACCGAGTCACAATGAAGATGTTGAAGAACAACCGACTCACAACGAAAATCTCGGTTATCCAACATAATCTGTACAGTCACACGACTATGGAATGAGTCAAGCCATTGACGAAGAGCCGACTTAAAATAATGAACCTTTCATACCAAATGAAGAGGTAGGCGAGAATAGTGAGGATGATCTTGAGTAGGTTCGATTTGAAGATCTATTTGGTGTTAGCGATGACGATGGCAATGAGGACATATTCGACACAATGACCGTTGCACTAAGAGCGCAACCAATTAGTTTATAGAACCCACCTGCGCACATGCAAAACATAAGTTTGGATGATGCTAAACCAATCTCCGTTTTCGGCAGTTTCATACCAACTCACAATTCTGACGAAATAGAGGAGGACATCGAGTATGAAGATAAGGAAGAGTGTGTTCTGGCGTTGCAACAATGGCATATAAAACGTAGTCTAGATTTTTCTGTGGTTAAATCTGACAATGTACGTTTTGTTATCAAATGTAGAAATTTAACATGCAATTTCAAATGCAGGGTCTCTTTGCGTAAGGGCAACTCAACGTGGAAAGTTGGTAAGTCTAGTGGGCCTCATACGTGCACAACCACTTCCATGTCACAAGACCATACAAAACTCAGTTTAGAAATGATTAGCAAGAGCATAATGGAGCTTGTAAATCGGGACGCTTCTCTTAAGGTGAAGGTTATCATCGCTCATGTTGCTGAGAAATACAGGTATATCATATCATACAAAAAGGCATGGATTGCAAAGTGTAAGGCAATTGAGTCGCTGTATGGAAATTGGGAGACATCTTACAACGATCTTCCGCAGTGGATACTGGTAATGAAAACATATCTACCAGGTACCATTATAGAATTACAATCCTTACCTGTGATTTCAAATGATGATTCATACTTGGGTGACCAAAGGATATTTCATCATCTGTTTTGGGCGTTTAGACCATGTATACGTGGTTTCGCGTATTGTAAACCAATTGTGCAGGTTGATGGAACTTGGTTGTATGGCAAGTACAGAGGGACTCTGTTGATGGCTGTGGCACAGGATGGGAACGAGAACATATTTCCGATAGCATTCGCATTGGTTGAAAGTGAGACAAAGGAAGCCTGGAGTTTCTTTCTTAAGAATTTGAGAATGCACGTTACCCCCCAAGCAAATCTATGCCTAATATCAGACAGGCATGAATCGATAAAGAGTGCATACAACAACCCGGAAAATGGATGGCAATTTCCTCCTTCATCACACGTCTATTGCATTAGACACATCGCGTAAAACTTCATGCGCGAGATTAAAGACAAGGATCTGCGCAAAATAGTTGTTAACATGGGTTAACACGCACAATGTCATGCAGTTCGATCGAGAGAGATTTTATTTCATGGTCCAAGAGAAGATTAATCATAACGACGGTCGACCAACCGGAACATTCAGCGTTGATATGAGGAAACAACACTGTGACTGTGGGAAATTTCAGGCATTTCACTTACCTTGCTCCCATGTAATCGCATCATGTTCGAGCATACGCCAGGACTATTCCATTCACATTCCAGACGTCTTCAAAATTCTTAACGTCTTCAAGGTCTATTAGGAGAGTTTCATAGGACTTCCCCATGAGGAGAATTGGCTACAATATGAAGGATTTACTCTTTGCCACGACGACTCTATGAGAAGGAGGAAGAAAGGGCACCCAAACAGCACCAGGATTAGAACCGAGATGGACGACGTTGAGAAGGAAAAGAGAAGGTGTGGAATTTGCCGTGAAATAGGACACATGCGTAGGAAATGTCCTAATGTTGCAGGACCATCCCAGCGACCATCCAGATGATTATGTTGTTGCTTTAAATATCCGTCCAGATGATTATGTTTTTTTTTAATTATTAACTACTATGCACGTAATATATATAAACCATTGTGTATTTCTAATGTCTTTTGGGAACAAACAATTATGAAATACATTTGATAATCAAAGGCTTATGGTTACAAAGCACGACCACATTAACTAAACAACAACAACAACCAACACAACTGGTAATTAAAAAACTAATCAACAACAACAACCAACACAAGTGGACCTTCAACTCCTCTATTAACTTCACCACTATGTGCCGAAAACATACACTGGACATCTTCATCATTTTCTATGCGATCCAGGTAATACATGTACGTACCATCGGGGCTTGCATCAGTCAACGTTATGTATGGACAACGATACTCTACTTTCCTCACCTTCATACGACGCCCGCCCAACTGTCGGAAGCCAGTGTGGATGGCTGAAATCAGTGTTCTAAAATTCCATTGCGGATCAAGGCAAACACTCATTTTTTCACCGTGTCCATAAAATACAAGACCACAAACAAACATTCTGACCAAAAGAAAGGATTTGTGATCTGAGTTACATTTCTACAAGTTCTGCTATTTATAGAAAATTAATACTTGAATACTCGGCCAATCATTGACCGAGATAGTACAAACACAAATTTTTTTTGGCGGGAAATATATCATTCCCAAAAAATTATTGAAATTTTGGAAGGAAACATACCAATTTTATTATTAATATATAAGAAAAAACTTACTTCTATTATTAATATTATAAAAAATAATCATTTTTATTATTAATATTTAAAAAAAAACAATATTAAAAAATTATTATTATTATAAAAAACTATTATTATTAACATTTTATTTTAAATATTTTTATAAAAATATTATTATTATTTTTAAAAAAATCAATTATATTAATTAAATATAGAATTAATTAAAATACTATTTAATAATAATTAGAAAACTATTTAATAAAGTTTTTAAAATATTAAAAAAAAAATTCCTTCACACGCTCAGCCAATGAATGGCCGAGCCTACCCAACGTGTTTTGGGCTTCATACCCTCGTCCAATGAATGGACGAGCCCAATAAGAAATAGGGGGTAGATTGAGATTTTTTTTCAAACTGGAGTAGGATGGGATTTTAATTTCAGAAAAAGAACACTTGAGGAAAAAAGTCAAAATATGATGTTGAGACACTCCAACACAATATGGGTAATGAGATGAAACATCAACATATTTTGAATGTTACTAGATCTTGGTACTTTAATTCCAACATTCCCTTAAACATGTGAAACTTTTGTGTACAGCATGCCATTCATATTATAAATAGATTACCATCTCCTTTGATAAATTCAAAATTTCCTTATGAACTATCGTTTCATTAACCTCCATCTTTGATCCACTTTAAAGTGTTTGGTTGTTAATGCTTTGCTTCCACTCTTTAAATTCATAGGACAAAGTTTGACCATTGGGCAAGAAAGTCTTTATTTCTTAGCTATAAGGATGGTACAAAAGGATACATTTTGTATGCTTTACAACATCATAAAATCTTTGTTTCTAGGAATGTAATTTTCTATGAAAATATATTTCCTTTCAAACAAAGTGTATCACCACCCACTCATCCTCCAACTGCCACCAAGTCTCATACACTTGATGATGTTAATGTTGAAGTTCCATTCACAACTACTGATACTATGTCTCCTACTTCTAGCATTTCTTCATTTTCCGATGAAAGCAATAATGTTACATATTCTTTCTCTATCAACTTACTTGGTTCTAGGCTGGATGATGTGACATTTCATAATAGGTCTACTGAACAACCTACTACTGTCCAAAATTTTGCTAATACTGATACACCATGTACCCTTTCTGCAACATCCAGTCCTGAACCTGCCCTTCAACCAGTTCAGTCATCACCTAGTCATACAATGTCCATTGGTCCAACCCCTGATACATCTCAAAATGCCTAGTTCTTACCCAACTGTCATATTCCTCTTATCATTCCCTCTCAAAATACAGAAAATGATTCTTTGAGACACTCCATGAGAACTGTCATATTCCTTTTATCATTCCCTCTCAAAATACAGAAAATCATTTCCTCTTATCACATCCTCCTAGTTACCTAGTAGATTATCACCGCTATCATGCATCATCTTCTTTACCTCTCTACATGGTTTATCCTAATAAAAACTATCCTATCACTTTTATTTTATATTACAATAAATGCTCTACTGCATACAAACATTTTTTCTGCACCATTTCTTCTCATATCGAACATAAAACATTTCATCAAGCCATTAAACTTGAATGTTGGAAATGTGTTATGAATGCTGAGTTGCAAGCTCTAGCAGTAAATCAGACATGGTCAGTTGTTGATTTACCTTATGGAAAGGTTCCTATCGGTTGTAGATGGGTCAACAAGATCAAGTACAAGGCCAATGGATCTATTGAAAGGTATAAGGTTAGGCTAGTGACTAAGGGTTACACTTAAATGGAAGGTGTGAACTACATTAATATTTTCTCCCTTGTAGCCAAGATTACTATAATCAGGGTGTTAATGTATATTTCTGCTATTAGAGGATGGCAATTGGAACAACTAGATGTTATTTTATGGTTTGAAACAGGCAAGTATGTAGTGGTATTCAAAGCTCTCTTATTTTATGATATCTTTAGGATATTATCAATCACAAGCAGATCACTCATTATATATCAAATCAAGTAAAGACAATTTCAATGCTTTACTTGTTTATGTTGGTGATATAGTTCTGGGTGGAAGCTCTATGCAAGAAAACAAACATGTCAAGCAACTTTTAGATCAGAAGTGTAAGATCAAGGATCTTGGTGATTTGAGGTTTTTCTTGGGATTTGAAATTGCCAGGTCTAATACAGGTATCTTTACTAATAAGAGAAAGCATACTCTTGAACTTCTCGAGGACACAAAGTTTTTAGCAGCTAAGCTATCTTCTGTTCCCTTTCATCCAACATTCAAGTTATCTACTACATATGGTCAAACACTAGGTGAACCTTCTAATTATAGAAGGCTAATTGGCACTTGACTAACACAATACCTAACATATCTTATGTTGTCCAACATCAGAGCCAATATGTTTCTCAACCTCTTGTGTAGGCGTGGGAAAATGGATGAATTGGATCGTCAATGGATGGATCAAAACAATTCATTAGTCCATTAACAATCCACAAAAGTTTCTTAAAAATATCAAATCCAATCCATCCATTAAAAAAATCCATCAAATCCATCAATTATCATATTTTTAATGGATGGATATCCATCCATCCATTTTTTTAAATATTAATTTTTTATTTTTTGAAAAAATCGATTTTTTATATTTGAAAAAAGTAATTTTTTCAAAAAAAAATTCAATTTTTTTTCGGGAAAAAAACATATTTTTGTATTTCCGAAAAAAATAATTTAAAAATCGTTTTTTTTAAATATATATTTTTTTATATTAGTAAAAAAATAACTTTTTCGAAAATAAAATTAAATTTTGGTATTTTCCAAAAAAATGATTTTTAAATTTTTGAGAAAAATCGTTTTTTTATAAATCGATTTTGTTTGAATTTTTTTTTGTATTTTTCAAAAAAATTTTTTTTTAATATTTGAATTTTTTTATTTTTTAAAAATTAAATAAAAAAAATCCATTGGATCATTAAAATGTGTTGGATGGATTGGATCAATCCATGCTTATAAATGAATGAATTTAATTCAATCAATTAACTGAGTTTTTATGTAATGGATGGAGTGGATGAATTTTTTGATGGATGGATTTGATGGATTTTGTCTTAATGGATCCAATTGCCACCCCTACTCTTGTGCCACATTATCAAGTTGCTACTATAATCTTGAGGTATCTAAAATTTTATCACACTAAAGGTATTCTATTGTTTTCTTCTAGTGCCTTGAAATTATGTGGCTTTATGGCTCTGGTTGGGCCAAATGTTATGAAACTAGAAATTCAATTACTAGTTTTTATGTCATGCTTGGTTCTTCCCTTCCATGTCGAAAATCCAAGAAGTAAAATATAGTCATCATTTCTTCAATAAAAACTGAATATAGGGTATTGGTATATCTAATGTGTGAGCTCCAATGACTTTAATACTTGTTCAAAGATCTACATGTTAACTTTTCAAAACCTGCTTTTGTGGTTTGTGATAGCAAATCGGCCATTTACTTAGTTTATAATCCTACCTTTCATGAGAGGAGAAAACATATTGAGCTTGATTGTCATGTGATTAGAGAAAAACTTCAATTAAAACTCATATTTTCTACCTATCTCTACTACAACTCAAATGGGTGATATTTTCACTAAGCCATTACAGTATCAAGCTCTGTCACCAACTTTAGTCAAGTTGGGACTTTTTAGTATTCATAATCCAACTTTAGGGGGGTATATTAGCTTAAGTATATTCAATATGTAATGTATTTTTTTATTTTTGTACATAATATGGTGTATTTTATCTTGTATGTATACTTTAGCTCAATTTGTATTTAGTCAGGTAGTTAGAATCTCCAACCAACTAACTAACAAACTATGTATATGTATATATAGCATTTTACATGCTATCTATTAGTTAATGAAAACAATTAAACATTTCATAACTTTTCATATTCTACCATGGCATATGAGATCTTCATCATCAACACTTATGCTAATCCCAATGCATTCAATGGTTTTTCTTACAATATACCATACGAATTTTCATTTGTATTTTTAGAGTTAACTTAGTGTTAGTTACTCCCTCTATCCCAAACTATAATTCACTCTGGAAAAAAAATTACCCCAAAATATAAGTCATTTTACAATTTCAATGAAACATTAATGACATTTTTGCCAGTATACCATTTATTATTTATTAATATTTTTTCTCTCAATACTTTAAATATCTCTTTCATTTGTAATAAATGAAGTACAATATTGTAAACTCATAGATAGTTTCCCTTTCCCATACAACATTAGTTACATTTCTTAATTAATGTGAAATGTCCAAAACGTCTTATAATTTGGAACGAATAGAATATTATTGTAAAGATTGTTAGAGGATTTTTCTCTAACTAACTCTTCCAACCGAGCCTAAGTATTTTCAGCCATATCTGTATTTGGATAAAGAAATTAAATAAACATTTCTTCATTTTTTGTTTGTTTTTTATGATCTCATCATGATGAGAAGATATGCTTTCGTTGCACAAGTGTCAACATGGTATCAGAGAATGAGATTATTGTGATCACCTTTATCCTACTTATCTTTTCCTTATTTGTTATTCAGATTTTCTTCAGTATCCTATCTTCTTCAGAGTTTTTCTTTCTCCTTCTACCACCATACAATCCATACGTGGCATATTCTCATTTGGTACCTCGGATTAGTTTATCTTCTTGTTCTTATCTTAATCATTTCCAAGACTAACCCCTCATTTTTATTTTACGTTTCTCCCTCTTTATCTCCCAAACCCTCAGTTATCTCATATCTTAGAAAAAACCAACCATCATAATCATCCCTAAAACCTCATCTTCGTAACCATAACCACAAAATTCAACCAAAAAACTTCATCTCCATGACCACAACCAACTTCGTCTCAGACGATGATAACCACTAAAACCATTCTTGAACCCTTCATTGAAGATTCCACTTCATATATACCGACTACTCCGCGTGCAAAATCTCAACCATCTCAAACCTTTTATTCATCCATCATCAAGGAATCTCAAAATTTTCTAAAGATGATCATCAAGGCGATATCTCTCGTATCTCTGATATTCAAGAAGAGTTGTATTTCATCAGACAAGGCGTTAGCAACATCACACAATACTTTAGCACCCTCAAGAAGCTTTGGCAGGAGTATGACAATTTCAGACCTCTTCGTCATTGTACATGTAACATAACTTGCAATTGTCAAACCTTTCCAACCATCAAAGCCTACATAGAAAATGACTACGTCATCTGGTTTATTAAGGGGTTGAATGAGCAATATGCTCATGTCAAATCCCATATCATGCTCATGCACCCCCTCCATTCAATCAACAAACTTTTCTTCTTACAAAAAGAAAGACAAGAAAATAATCATCTTGATGATGGCAAAATCTTTGCTCACACAAACAAATCCTAGTTTCGTGGTCAATCAACTTAACAAGGTCCAAGAAATTTTAAAGCGGGAAGAAGACGGGGGAGAAATATTTGTTCCATATTGGAAAAAGCTCATTGTAGCCCAAGTTTCTCAAGAATATACATATCATGTTGAGTCCCACCACAATAATATTGAAGACCATTCTCAACACGACGATCACATTAACTTCACCCCATATCAGCAAAAAATGTCTCTTTAATCTCCTATAACAAACTTAGCAAACATCCCTCTAATATGCATCACTTTCTTTCAAGCTCTGACATTATACAAGGTAATCATGTATCCCTCAATTTTTTTACATCACTCTTCTAACCCTAATTGGATTATAGACATTGTGGCCATATATCATGTATGTCACTCCACATACTTATTTTCCCATTTAATTGGAATAAAAGATATACTAATTAGGCTTCCCAATTGAGCCATGATTAGGAATAAAAGATATGCTTTTAACTTCAACAACAATTTCTACCTTAATGATGTGTTGCACATCCTTGATTTTTCTACTAACTTTATATTTGTCCCTAGACTTACTCATCATCTTCATTGCAGTTTAATATTAACAACTTTTGGTTGTTTCATACAGAGGAACCATACCCTTATGACGATTGGTGCCTCTAAGATCTCTAATGGCTTATACATGCTCACATCCCCTGTTAATCCCATACACATTCCTTCTACACATATAACCCTACTATTTCCACCTGTGTAGTTAACATTTGTAATTTGTGGCATAGTTGTTTAGCCCACATATCTCATGATACTATTCTCGCTGTTAATATTTTTGTCCTTTATGTAACACTTCAAAAACTAATACTCCTTGTGATACTTGTGATACTTGATTCACATATATATATGAGGTCTCTTCCTAACCCCCGTCATATTAAGTCCTAAATATTTCTTGAATATTGTTGAAGATATTGTTGCATTTTCCTCGTGAAATTGAAATATGAAGCTTCCTTTTTAATAAAATATTTTTTCTTCTACATCCAAAACCAAATTGACAAAACTATTTAGTGTATATAGTCTGATAATGGCCTTGAAATCAATCTAGTTTTTTTTTACATTAATCATGGTATCCATCATTAAAATGTACGCAATGATACACCATAAAAAATGGCTTAGTTGAAATAAAACACCAACACCTATTAGGTGTTACTCATGCTCTTCTCTTTTAGTCCAAACTCGTTAAATTTGTTTAGGTCCATGCACTTCCCCATGTTATTTATATCATAAACAAATTGCCGTCAAAGCTTTTCAATTTTACTTCTCCTTTTCAATTACTTTATCATGATCAACCTAACTATATTGCTATGAAAGTGTTTGGATGTCTTGTGTTTGCCTATAGTATTAAAAGACTTATAACTTAAAATTGATCATAGGTTTAGAAATGTGTTTATATAGGTCTTAAAAATGATGTTAAAGTTCATATTTTATGTGAAATTCATAACAATTTCTTTTACCTTTAGAGACACCATTTTTTTGAAAATATTTACCTTTACCACACTACTTCTACTTCTTATAACACCATACCCAAGTCCACCCATCCTAATAATACCAACTTCTCTTTAGACTACTTAGACAATCTTGCATCCTCTCCTAATCGCCCCATAAATACACCCATCCCCATTTTGGACTTGGGCCTCTCTCATTTGAGCCCACAGGTCCACAAAAATCAGGTTATAAATTCAGAGTTTCAGTGAAACAAAATTTCATTCTATTCCTATTACCCTGTCTGGGAAAAAGATAGTGAGAGAAGCAAAACACTCTGAGGTTTCCTTGGAACAAAACCCTGGACAAAACCTGAAGAGAAACCTAGACAGAGAAAGTGAGAATTAATCTGCAGCAACCTCCAGGCAACTCTGAAAGGTTCATTCTGACTCACACACTTTCAGCTCAAGCAAACCCTAACATTGGTTTGCAAATCCAGCCGTGCCATTTGATTTCAACCGATCTCTCCAATCAGGTTTGCCCTATATCCATCATCTTTATGCCTTTAATTTGAATGCTCTAAATGTATGAGGTATTATGGGTGAATTTGATACCCTATTGATGCATGTGTTTGACAAGAGGTTTAGGCCTCCTACCCTTGGTTGCTTTTTGTGAGCTTTTTGTGAATTTTAATGGCATGATTCATATGGTTACATTTTGATTTGGGGGCAACTCTTGGTTACCCTATTTTGTTTCTCTAACCTGTTTGTTGAGTTTTGTTTTATGAGGGCTCATATGACTCTTGCAGAGATGGTTTGCCTGGTGTTCCACTTTATTTGTGGGATACTGCCTGGAGGTTTCATTCCGATTACCTATACTGACTCACTTTCTTTGATGGTGTTAGCTTGGGAGGATCTCAGGGTTTCCTTGTTCCGTTAATTACTGTTACTTCGGATCTTTATCCGTGTGGTACTTTTACATTTTCCCGTATTTTTACCGCTTTCTTAGCTGGAAGACCTCGATAGGAGGCAATGTTTTGTGTGTTTACTTTATGCAGGTTCCTTCGTCAAGGACTTCCTTTTTGCATGAGCATCCCTAACCCTACCAACTCATTGATTTTTCTTCTCCTAAGAACACGTTAACTCCTTCTACTACAGGCGAGTAAGTCTCCAAAGGTCGAGCATCCGTTAGATTGCGTAGTAACGTCGTTCGTCCAAAACCCAATCCATAACCCCGTAGTTAGCCGAACTACGGCTTGCTCTGATTCTCATTCCAGATGAGATACGTAGGCATAAGACGGGATGTCTTAGCGAGCACAATTACCCTTAACCCCTAGGTAGCCGAGCTACGAAGACTCTGATTCTCATATTCAGATGAGATACGTATGCAGTGGATGCGACATCCGTGCGAGTCATTTTCTTTTGACCCCTTTTTTTTAGTAAATAACACATTAGATAAACTCACACCCTTTAGACAAGAACTACAAAAGTGGATTCCGTAGAGTACTACGGATGCGTAGGGGTGCTAATACCTTCCCTTCGCATAATCGACTCCCGAACCCAAGATTTGGTTGCGAGACCCTGTCTTGTCCTTTCCTTTTTCCAGGTTTACTTCGAGCGTTTCCTTTCCCTCCTTTGGGATAAATAACTCACGGTGGCGACTCTCCTGTCTTTCTTCGCCGGTTTTTTTTTTCGCATTCCATTTTTCAGGTTGCGACACCTGGCGACTCTGCTGGGGACCCGGTTTCCCTAAGTGAGTCCCTCCTAGATTTTGTAGGTTGTTTGTTTATTGGGTGTTTATTCTTTTGTACAGTTATTTATCTTTCAGCATTTACCTGCTTTATGGCATTGTGTACATATGACTGTCGTATCTGCTGGTTCTGGTTGTGAGATGAGTTCTATACCCGAACTCGAGTGCACTTAGGATAGGAGAATGGCATAGTCTTGTTGACTTGTGTGGAGTTATTCCTTAGCAAGTTGACTTGCAAGCCCATTCACTTGGTGGAGGTCATGTTGGGATCAATAATGTCACACAAGTAAGTTGTGGTTAGACATTACTTTTTCCAATATAGACCTTAGAAGCCAAGGACCTTAGTTTACCAAACCCATCTTGGCTTATTCGTAGGACGTAGTGCGAAAGTCGTTCAAGTGTAAGATTTGATATAATTGTTACGCGATACTACACTCATAAGAGTCTCTCTTGAGAATATTTTTGGAATACGAGTAGTCGTTCCTCCGATAATATCCGAAAGATGGGATTATGACTATGGGAACCTTTTGTAGAACATGTTTGGCAGGTTTAAACCTTAGTACACTCCCTTTGGGTGGTTCTTAACCTAAACTCCATGCTCGTGACTTGCAACAAACCCTTGACTCATTGTTGATCCGTTCAGGTATCCTTAATATCAATGAAACTTGGGTGTTGATAAGATGTAAACCATAATCCACCAAAAATGGATGGTTGATATTAAGGATAACATGATCCATCCCAAGACCTTTGTTTGGTGTGCTTTGCTTGATCCTCTTAATTTCTCTCCAGGCAGTGCAACCTGACAGATGTTCAAGCGGATCCAGCAACTCTGATTGGCATGCCATTGCATTGCATAACATCATTTGCATATTTGCATCCAACATCTCATGCTTATTCATTTGCAGGGTATTCCCTTTTTAAGGGGGGGCCTTAAAATCGAATAAGCAGTGCATCGCATACCATACATACTAACCCTTGTTTGTTTTGCAGGTGTCACCGCAGTGTCTAATGTTTGTTCCCTGTTGCAGGCAGTTATTGGTCCCAAGCGAGTTCACAGGTACCCGACAAAGGAAAACCGTCCACGACTAGCAATGGACCAGATATAGAAAGAACTGGCTGATATGCGTGAAAGGATGGATCAGTTCATGACATTGATGACTGGTATGGCAGAAGGCCAGGTGAAGCTGAAGGAATTGGTTGAGCAACCGAGGCCCGATCCAGAGGTGGAAATACCAAGTGCTGAGGGGAACCCTAGTAACCCTAGGAACGCTGATAACCCTGTGAACATTGGAAACGCGGGTAACGCAAATGTTGATGGAAACCCGGGTAATGTTGGCAACACGGGAATGTCGGAAATGGTATTGGCGGAAGGTACAATGTGAATCAAGGAATTCGGATTAACGGGTGCCCCGTTACTGAAGATTATCAGTATGATCAATTCTCTGTGCACGACGAAGCTCACGAGACCACTCGCCGTATGGATGAGCTTGCTGAGAAGCTCAAATCTTTGGAGTCTCAAAATTCCTTAGGTTTTGATGTCACCAATCTTGGTCTGGTTCAGGGAGTAAGGATCCCTCACAAGTTTAAACCCCCTACTTTTGAGAAATACAACGGGGCTTCCTGCCCACGCACTCATCTCCAATCTTATCTGGGAAGGTTGGGAGCTCACACTGAAGATGAAAAGTTGTGGATGTACTATTTTGAAGACAGTCTAACTGGAGCTTCTCGTGAATGGTATTCTCATTTGTCTCGTACTACCATCAAGAGCTGGAAAGACTTGGCAGAGACTTTTGTCAAGCAATATCAATACAACTTGGACATGGCTCCAAATCGGACCTTGTTGCAAGGAATGTCTCAGACTACCAAGGAAACCTTTAGAGAATATGCTCAACGTTGGAGACAGATTGCTGCATCCGTCCAACCCCCTATGTCTGAAAGGGAGATGGCGAACATGTTCATGAACACTCTTCAAGGCAATTATATCGAGAGATTGGCTGCTTGCCCGTCAATCAGCTTTGCAGAGATAGTGATTGCTGGAGAAAGGATCGAGAGTCTGTTGAAGATGGGCCGAATTCAAGACAATAGTGCTTCCAACTCATCAGTTTCCAAGAAACCGTTTGCTGGTAATGGTCAGCAAAGAAGAGAAGGTGAGACGAGCGTTATATATGCCGGCAGAGGCAGGGGCAGAGGACGCCCTAATTATTATCAAGATCAAGTGGCCGCAGTCACCATTCCAACACCTGTTCCTCAACCGCAGTATCATCCGCAACAGCAACCCAGGTACAACAATCAACAACAAGGAGGTAATCCGGGCCAGCAGAGACCCTATCAACAACGTCCAAGGCAGGCGGACCGGGTCATTGAGCCAATCCCAATGCCTTATTCTGTATTACTTCCGAAGCTGATTGACATGAATCTGGTTACGTTGAGAACTCTGGCCCCACCGGTCGATCCCAACAATCTGCCTAGAGGTTATGATGTCAACGCCAGATGTGCTTTTCACTCCAACGCACCTGGCCATACTACAGATAATTGCAAGGCTCTCCAGCTAAAGGTACAAGATTTGAGAGATGCCCAGGCCATCAATTTTTCTCCGGTGCCTAATATTATCCAAAACCAGATGCCAGCTCACGGCGGGCAGAGGATTAATGCTGTTGATAGTGGGGAAACTTTGAATTTGGTTTCTGATGTGACTAAAGTGAAGACTTCGCTATCGGTGGTCAAAGACCGACTCTTGAAAGGACGGATTTTCCCGGGCTGTGGGGAAGAGTGCAGAAATTGTCAAGACGCCGAGAACGGATGTGATTGTTTGAGAAGGGGTATTCAGCAACTGATAGATGAAGGTTGTCTTCAGTTCGATCAGACCCGTCCAGTGAAGAATGATGTGTCGACAGTGACGTTTTATTTCACTCCTGAAGAAATATATGTTCCCGAGAGACCCGCTCCGACAACAGTTTATTTCCTAGAAAGTACAGAACCAACAACGGTAAACATCTAAAGTCCAGCACCAGTTACAATTTACTCTGACAGCCCTCAACCGGCTTTGGTTAGTCCGGTCACCATCACGGTATCAGGACCTGTTCCGTATGAGAAAGACAGTGTTATCCCGTGGCACTATGGGGTTGATATCTACTGTCAGGGGCAGAAAGTTAACAGGGAAGACATTGACATTGGTAGCTCCGCTGTAGACAATGTTGGAGGGGTTGGTGGCTTCACCCGCAGTGGACGCCTATTTGCACCATCAACATTACGCACGAATACTAAAGCTGAGGCAGCTGCCAAGGCTAAAGGAAAACAGATAGCCACCGAAGAGGTTACTACTAAGGAAGCTCCTCCTAAGACCGCGTTCGAGAAGGAAATGGATGAGTTTATGAGGATTATCAAGAAAAGTGACTACAAGGTAGTCGACCAGCTAAATCAGACACCCTCAAAGATCTCCATTCTCTCATTATTGATGTGCTCTGAGGCGCACAGAGCGGCCTTGTTGAAAGTACTGAATATGGAATATGTTCCACCAGAGATAACTGTTAACCAGCTGGAGTCGGTAGTTTCAAATGTAAACGCTAGCCATGGGTTAGGTTTCACCGACTATGACCTGACATCTGAGGGCAGGAATCACAACAAAGCCTTGCATATCACAATGGAATGCAAAGGGGTGGTGCTTTCCCATGTTTTGGTTGATACAGGCTCTTCTCTGAATGTTCTTCCAAAGAAAGCCTTAATGAAGTTGGATTGCGATGGCATCATCCTGAGGCCAAGTAACTTAGTTGTGCGGGCTTTTGATGGCTCTAAGAGAGCTGTTTTTTGGCGAAGTTGAGTTGCCAATTAAGATTGGACCGCAGGTATTCAAGAGTACCTTTTATGTGATGGATATCCAGCCTGCCTATAGATGTCTGCTAGGTCGACCCTGGATTCATGCTGCCGGTGCTGTTACTTCTACTCTCCACCAGAAGCTCAAATATGGACTAGAAGGTCAGATCGTCACCGTCTGTGGTGAAGAGGATATTTTTGTTAGACACCTGTCTATATTTAAGTATGTGGAAATGGATGGCGAGATGCATGAGATGCTGTGTCAGGGTTTCGAAGCCATCAACATCAGTGAGGTCGCGCCCGAAACTGTCTTTTCACCTGAGTCTGAGAAGGTCGAGACTTCTATCTCTTCATACAAGCAAGCTGTTGAAGTGGTTAAGGCTGGTAATGCCCAAGGCTGGGGCAAATTTGTGGAGCCAATCATAACAGAAGACAAGTTTGGATTGGGGTATACTCCAGGGTCTCAGAAGAATGAAGCCGGTACTTTCTCCAGCGGGGGTTTGGTTTCTCCCCACACTGTCAATGCTGCAGATGAAGACAAGGCTGACAGCGACTGTGACTTAGATAGCTGGATTCGCCCGTGTGTCCCAGGAGAAAAGCTCGACAATTGGTCGTCTGAAAAAGTCGTCCGGTTTACTCTACTGAAGGAGTAATTTTTATTGTTTTCCTTTTATCACATGCATAACAAAGTCTTACACTTTGACCAAGGTGTAATGACTCATCTGTAGGGCCATCCATTTAGTTACATTTCACAATTATTTTCATCATCAATAAAGGACAGCTTTTGCAAACAATTTTGTGTTCTCTTTCTTTCAATTATTTTTACTTTTACAAAAACGGCAATGTTTCTTTTTCATGTTTCTTTTTCGTTTTTCTTTCCAAAAAACACCTCGTAAAACTGATCACCCGGATCTCACTGCTAACGACACTGCTATGGCCAAGTATGACTTCGACAATCCTATCTATCAAGCCGAAGAAGGGGCTGAGGAAGATTGTGAATTGCCTGAGGAGTTAGCCAGGTTGTTGAAACAGGAGGACCGAGCTATTACACCTTATCAGGAAGTGATTGAGACCGTCAACATTGGTACCGAGGACGACAAGAAAGAGATCAAGATCGGGGCCAGTCTACAGGCCGAGAGGAAAAGACCGTTGATCATGTACTTGATTGTGTTAGAAAGGTCAATGGGTTGTGTGCTCGGTTAGCATGACGAGTCAGGTCGAAAAGAGCATGTAATATACTACCTTAGCAAAAAGTTTACCGACTGTGAACAAAGATACTCACTTCTCAAGAAAACTTGTCGCGCTTTGGCATGGGCTGCTCGCCGACTAAGACAGTATATGTTGACTCACACGACTCTATTGATATCAAAGATGGATCAAGTCAAGTATATTTTTGAAAAGCCAGCAGGGTTGCTAGGTGGCAAATGATGCTGACAGAGTATGACATCCAATACACTTCACAAAAAGCCATCAAAGGAAGTGTCTTGTCAGACTATCTTGCCGCGCAACCGATTGATGATTACCAACCTATGAGGTTCGACTTTCCTGATGAGGACATCATGTTTCTCAAATCGAAAGATTGCGAGGAACCACTCCCGGAGGAGGGGCCTGACCCTGAATCCAAATGGATTATGATGTTCGATGGGGCGGCCAACATCAATGGTCGCGGAGTTGGTGCAGTGTTGATCACGCCGGAGGGGGCTCGTATGCCATTTTGTGTCAGAATAACTCTTCCCTACACCAACAATAAAGCCGGACGAAGCAGAATGGGTCCGTTCTCGATACAGTCAGCTGAGCCTAGTTGAGGAAAAGAGACTAGCAGCTATATGCCATGGCCAGCTATATTAGAGACGGACGAAGAGAGCGTTTGATCAGAAAGTGCGCCCTCGGGAGTATCGAGTCGGTGAATTGGTACTCAAAAGAATTCTTCCTCCCAACACAGATCACAGGGGCAAATGGACACCGAACCACGAGGGTCCATACGTGGCTAAAAGAGTTTTCTCTGGCGGAGCTCTGATGCTAACAACCATGGATGGCGAAGACTTCCCGTCCCTTGTCAACTCAGACGCAGTTAAAAAATACTTCGCATCAAATAAACCCGCTGGACAGTAAAAAGAATAGTTCAGGAAAAAAAGGGGCATCCCGACGAACCAAAAAAAAGAATGAAGAGTTTCGGGCAAAAATTAGGGATATAAAAATCAAAAAAATGTACACCCGGTGAGTCAAAAACCCGAAGGGGCGGCTCAGGCAAAAAAGGGTATCCTGGTGGATTGCAAACCCAAAAGGGCGGCCCACGCAAAAGTTAGGGAATAAGCGAATGACTGCGATCTGAGTTCATCCGTGTTACATCACTGTTTCATTCGATCCGATAATCTTCGAAGGTTAAAGATCGTCTAACCATCCACTTCAGAAAGCAAGATGAGCAGAGCGTCTTGAGGACATACGAGCCATAGTAGAGTCGAAACACAGTGGGACCCCGTTTCCACATTGCCATTAGGATAGTTTCTCTTGTTCAATTTATAGCGATCGCCTTTTTCCAGGGATCAGCTTCCTGATGTACTCGCCTATTCCTGGCACAAATTTTTCAACCAACAAAAGTCGAATAATTCAGTTAAAAAGCCTCTTTACTTTTCATTTATCAGTTTGTTTGCAAAAGATGTCTGAATTCTTGAGGAAACATATTGCATCTGAATGTAATGGTGGCTTTTGCAGATGACTTGCGCAGGAAAACAGTCAAAATTGCTTTGAATGTGCTTAATCCTGGACGGTGAATTTAAACCGAGTAATTCCCCGGGGCATACGTGTACTTTTTGGTTACAGGTCACAGGAACCGGATGCCAAGTCATGAATCCTCACCCCTAAGCGGTTGACAAAGCCTCTCCTCTGCAGAGCAGGTTCCTCAGTAGGGTTGACAGTATCCAGACTGTATATCTCCAGCGGAATTGTCAGTACCAGACTGTATCTTCCCAACAACAGCGGAGTAGTTTCATACCCAACAGACAAGAGGGTGGTGTTCCCAGTGTTCATCTCGTCCCCAGCAGATTATTTCTAACAGATTTGTTTTAATCCCCAGCCCGAGGACGATTAGCAAGTTCATATCCCCAGCAAAGGTCGATTCCTACGACATCTCCCCAAGAAGTGCTTTCCTCACAGACTCTCCTCGCAGAGCCTCGCCAAGCAAAGTTTCCATAGTTGATACTTCCCCAGCAAGGTCAACTTTTCAAAAAAGGCCGATTTATTTTCGGTGGCTCCCCGGTCCCAGCAGACGGATCGTTCCCTACAGAGCATTCAAGGATTGATACAGTGATCCGCTCCCTACCAGAGTTGCTTCCCCAAGCAGATTTCTTTTTTTCTTTTTACACCATGCATAACATTTGCATTTGCATGCATATCATATCAAGCATACACATAAACTGATAAACAGGTCCTCCAAAGCAGACTGAAGAATTGCTTTACAACCAGAGTCATGAGATCCAGCCAGAGGATCAAGTGTGAGTGATCCAGCCTGAGGGTCATTTTTGAAGATTCAGACTGAGAATCGTTTTCCAGTGATCCAGCCTGAGGGTCATTTTTGAAGATTCAGCCTGAGAATCGTTGTTCCAGTGATCCAGCCTGAGAATCATTTTTGAAGATTCAGCCTGAGAATCGTTTTCCAGAGATCCAGCCTGAGGGTCATTTCGAAGATTCAGCCAGAGAATCGACTACGAGCGTTATTTCCCCAGCAAGCCAGCTGGAGAAATAGATTGACAGCTCAACAGAAAATCAACCTACAAGAGGATCCAGCCCGCGGATCGCATTTAAAAAACAAAGTCTAATCGAAGAGTCGTTATAACATGTTCTAGCCTGAAGAATATGTACGAAGCCCAAGAGTAGGATATTCTCGAAGCTGCATATCTAACATGAAGATTGGGCGCAGACTTCGAAAGAGAGTCAACCAGCGCATGCCTCAGATGCGACATCCTGATGATGAGAAGATCGAAGTCAGGTCTAGCCCGAAGACCGGAAATAGATTCAGCCAGAGAATCGAAACAACTCAGATCTAGCCAGAAGATCGAAGTAGATTCAGCCAGAGAATCAAAACAAAGGAGATCTAGCCAGAAGATCAAAGAAGATCTAGCCCGAAGACCGAAAATAGATTCAGCCAGAGAATCCAAATCGTATCCAGCCCGAGGATCAAAATTAACATCCAACCAGAGGACTAAATTGAGTATAGATTAAGCCAGAGGATCGAAACTCCATATTAAGTCAGAAGACTGATTCAGATTCAGCCAGAGGATCAGAAGAGAAATAAACAGCGCGGTGTATTTTAGCATTTTTGTGGTGTTCTCGGAGCGCAAATTTTTGGTCTGTCTTTGGTATTCAATCACAGCTCACCCTGTTTGTCTGATAAGTTGTTCGCTTTCATCCTACTCAGGTTAGCTGATGACTGAATAGGGGCAGCTGTAACACCCTAAAATTTGCCCTCCTCATTCATGCTTTCATTTTTAGGTCATTTAATATTTCATATTGCATTTCATCATGTCAATCAGAATCAGATCCAAGAAACTTTATTTAAAAAAAACGAAGAAAAAAAAACGAAAAAAAAAATTAAATAAATAAATAAAAGAAATTTTTTTGGACTTGGGCCTCTCTCATTTGAGCCCACAGGTCCACAAAAATCAGGTTATAAATTCAGAGTTTCAGTGAAACAAAATTTCATTATATTCCTATTACCCTGTCTAGGAAAAAGATAGTGAGAGAAGCAAAACACTCTGAGGTTTCCTTGGAACAAAACCCTGGACAAAACCTGAAGAGAAACCTAGACAGAGAAAGTGAGAATTAATCTGCAGCAACCTCCAAGAAACTCTGAAAGGTTCATTCTGACTCACACACTTTCAGCTCAAGCAAACCCTAACATTGGTTTGCAAATCCAGCCGTGCCATTTGATTTCAACCGATCTCTCCAATCAGGTTTGCCCTATATCCATCATCTTTATGCCTTTAATTTGAATGCTTTAAATGTATGAGGTATTATGGGTGAATTTAATACCCTCTTGATGCATGTGTTTGACAAGAGGTTTAGGCCTCCTACCCTTGGTTGCTTTTTGTGAGCTTTTTGTGAATTTTAATGGCATGATTCATATGGTTACATTTTGATTTGGGGGAAACTCTTGGTTACCCTATTTTGTTTCTCTAACCTGTTTGTTGAGTTTTGTTTTGTGAGGGCTCATATGACTCTTGCAGAGATGGTTTGCCTGGTGTTCCACTTTATTTGTGGGATACCGCCTGGAGGTTTCATTCCGATTACCTGTACTGACTCACTTTCTTTGATGGTGTTAGCTTGGGAGGATCTCAGGGTTTCCTTGTTCCGTTAATTACTGTTACTTCGGATCTTTATCCGTGTGGTACTTTTACATTTTCCCGTATTTTTACCGCTTTCTTAGTTGGAAGACCTCGATAGGAGGCAATGTTTTGTGTGTTTACTTTATGCAGGTTCCTTCGTCAAGGACTGACTTTTTGCATGAGGATCCCTAACCCTACCAACTCATTGATTTTTCTTCTCCTAAGAACACGTTAACTCCTTCTACTACAGGCGAGTAAGTCTCCAAAGGTCGAGCATCCGGTAGATTGCGTAGTAACGTCGTTCGTCCAAAACCCAATCCACAACCCCGTAGTTAGCCGAACTACGGCTTGCTCTGATTCTCATTCCAGATGAGATACGTAGGCATAAGACGCGATGTCTTAGCGAGCACAATTACCCTTAACCCCTAGGTAGCCGAGCTACGAAGACTCTGATTCTCATATTCAGATGAGATACGTATGCAATGGATGCGACATCCGTGCGAGTCATTTTCTTTTGACCCCTTTTTTTTAGTAAATAACACATTAGATAAACTCACACCCTTTAGACAAGAACTACAAAAGTGGATCCCGTAGAGTACTACGGACGCGTAGGGGTGTTAATACCTTCCCTTCGCATAATCGACTCCCGAACCCAAGATTTGGTTGCGAGACCCTGTCTTGTCCTTTCCTTTTTCCAGGTTTACTTCGAGCGTTTCCTTTCCCTCCTTTGGGATAAATAACGCACGGTGGCGACTCTCCTGTCTTTCTTCGCCGGTTGTTTTTTTTCGCATTCCATTTTTCAGGTTGCGACACCACCCACACTTCTACCCCTCTTCCTACCAACCACCCGAATCACGAATCCATCAATAAACCCACCTCCCGCCATATCAATCTCACTCAAATATCTATTTCCGTAAACACTTATACTACTCATACTAACAATAATCCTTCCAATATACCAACCATCCTCTTAACTAATCAAAATCCTAACTTACCTACCCTTAAAAAATTAGGTAGATATCTAAACCTCATACCTATCTCCAAGACCACTATTTCTCCATATTCAAGGTAATAATCATCCAGCTCCTTCAACTTTAGGTACACTTGTTTATCCCCTTTCTCAATTTATTTTTTTACTAACTTATATCCTACTAACAATTTTTCAATTTGAAAATTTCATCTATTATTGTACTAACCTCCTATACATCAGACATAACCGACCCTAACTACCAGTAAACTATCACTAATGAACTTCAATCTTTAATTAATATTAATATGGTCCTTAACTACCCCTTTATAAAAAAAACACGTAGGTTGTAAGTGGATTTTCAGACTTAAATACTATGCTAATGGTAACATAGAAAGATACAAGTCACACCATGTTGCTAAAGGGTTTAACCATACAAAGGGCATATACTACTTAAAACATTAAGCCTAGTGATAAAAATGACAACCATTAAACTTCTCTTATCTATAGCTTATTCTCAAAATTGGTTTCTTAAACAATTAGGCATTCATATTGCAATTTTACATGGTGACCTAGATGAGGAAGTATACATGAAGTGTACTCTTGGAATACATGTTCCTAATAAAAGCCTTGTTTGCAAACTAAATAAATCCATTTATGGTCTTAATCAACCTAGCAGGAACCAAAATTTAACCACCACTACCTTAGACTTAAGTTTTCTTCAATCTAAACCTGATTACTCATTATTTACTAAAAAGCCGACTAATTATTTTACTTGCTTTCTTGTAGATGTCGATGATCTTGTCTTTGGAGGTAATTGTATTATAGAAATTAATGTCATAAAGACTATTTTGGACAAACAGTTCAATATCAAAGACTTGGGGAATCTCAAATACTTCTTAGGATTTGAGATTGCTAGGTCTTCAAGGGCATAACACTTTGCCAATGCAAATACAACATGGATCTTTGTATTGTTCAAAAAGTACATGTGTGTGCGTATTCCCCCTGCAAGGGCAGGGGGACTTAGGGGCCCTAGTAGGTATATTACAGTTTGGGGGTGAAATATAGATCACGACAACGAGTAGTCCTGTACAATGGTTTTTAAGACTGTTTGAGGGATCAACTCATGTAAGGTGAGAGGCCCTGTTGGTGGCCAACGTTGTTGGGTTACAAGCATGTGGTTAGATTGACGATGTTAAGGTTATTAGGAGCGAAGTGCTTTCTGAGTAGTAATGGATGGTAGCAATTGTGTATTACTTGAGAGTCTGTCCTCTTTCTCTTATTAGCAGAGAGGTATTTATAGAGGCCTTTTGGTCTTAGGCTAGAGATCCAGTTAGTAGTTTACCCCAACTTCATGACCAAGGAATATGATCATGGGAGGACTTGGTCTCATTGGATTATGGGAAGAGTGGTTTTTCCCTTTGAGTGACCCTTCCAGTTAGTCATTGTGGGTTCACATCATTACCCACTTTTATTAGGCGAGTGGATAGAGGGAGCCTAATCGGGTGGGCTGTATTGCCGCATCTGAGCAACCTCTTAGCCCATTTTGGGCGGCCTCATGGGAAATTTTGGACGGCCGGTGGCTTTGCTGGGCGGCTCGTCTCTCGCCTTATTAAGGTCTTTCCTGGGCAGCTCCTCCTCCTTAGGGCCCAATAAAAATATAACATTACAATCTTCTTCAAAATATAAGGTTATTAGCATCCAAACCTGCTTCAACCCCAATGGAACATGGCCTGAAATTGGACGATGATAATGAACCACTTTTAACTAATGCAACCCATTTTATAAGTCCCATATGTAAGCTTTTATATTTACCACATTCATGACCTGATATAATCTATGTTGTTTGCATGTTAAGTCAATATCTATCAAAGTCAATCAACACTTATATGCAAGCTGCCACCAGAGTTCTAAGATACATAAAAAAATGCACCTTCTTTAGGATTGTTTTTTAGAACCGACTCTAACCTCAAGTTCATAGGATTCACCGACTCTGATTGGGGTGCATGTCCAACATTTAGAAGATCAACAACTAGTTTCAATGTTTTTCTTAGCACCGGTCTTATTAGTCGAAAATACAAGAAGCAACAAGTTGTTTTAAGATCTTCCACAAAGACTAATTAGAGAGATCTTTCCGACATATCTTGTAAAGCTCAGTGGTTATTATACATGTTGAATAATTTCTCAATTCATCACCTGGAACCAATAATGATCTTTTGTGACAACACCAACACCATTCACATTACATCCAATCTCGTGTTTCATGAAAATAAGAAACATATCGAGATGATTAGCATCTTTTTCACGACAAAATATAAGCCCTTGTAATTCATATTATGTTTATTGATTCCAAAAATCAAGTTGCATACTTATTTACAAACCCTTTCATCTTGGTCCCCTTTTTGCATTGGTTTCCCAACTTAGAGTTCTTGACATACATTCTAGTTTGAAAGGGTGTTACAATATATAACATGTGTATTTATTTCTATTTTTAGTCTTAACTTAGTGTTAGTTGTTATTTTAAGGTAATTTATTTTCCCACCCTTAGGGTGTAGGTCACACCTCTGAAAACCCAAAATTGCCCTCAGGTGTTTTCAGAGGTGCATCTCTGGATGCACCTTAAATTACCTCATCCTTCATAAATCAAGCAACCACCATTTGTTTTTGCGAAAAATTGGTTCGGAGATGCATCTGCAAAACTTTTATAATGTGTATTTGGCGTGCATCTCCCAAAATATCACTCATGTGCAACACGAACCTCGAGAAAGATGCATCCTGATCTTCATGAGCATAAGCCTCAGGAGCTTCAAGTACGGTTCCCCGTCTAGCCATGGCCTGCTCATTCTCACGTCTAACGGACGTGTGCTGGGTTTTACAGTCGAGTCACAATCTGGCAGAGTTGTTTGCAACCATTTTTCTTGAAAAAACCAGAAAACTACATTAATCTGCATCTAGGACACTTTTCGAATATGTATCTCCAAAAACCAACCATAACACTTTTCAGAGATGCATATCCAAATACGCTTGTGTTTCTCAACAGTGGCAGAAACACACATCAGTCTTGCCCTACCTACCTAAATGCAACAAAATGAGAATGCATGTCTCTAACAACTACCTATTTCGAATGTGACTACTACCTAATGCATTTAAAATACTATTTTACCGAATACATTAATCAAAACTAAAAAAAGTGAAATGAGAAACTTACTCAAAAAAAGAGTTGTGGATGCTTTTTTTTATTTAGTTAGTGGAGTGAGTTGGATTGGAATGCTTGAACTAGAGGTAGTGTCGATCCTTGAAAAATGGACTGTAACAAAGTTTCTCACGAGCTACAATGTTTTTTTGAATAGTTTTAGAAAAATGAAGAAGGAAAAGAAGGTATGTTTGCGAGTTATATATTAATTAAACACGTTCGGAGACGCATCTTCGAAAAACCTCATGAATTTAAAAATAAGGGTTAATCCAGAGATGCATCTACAAACACACCTTAAAACACATACGAAGATGTATCTCCAAATTAAATTTTAGCAAAATGAGGGATGCTCACCCATTTGCGCTTATTTCATGGGAAAACGGTGCGCCAAAAGATGCATCTTCGAAAGCTTAAGACATTTTTGATCTTTTTCCAGGGGTTAGGGAGAACCTATAGAGGAGGGAAAATAAATTCTCTTATTATAAAGGTTGTTAGAGAATTTTTGTCTAACTAACTCTTTCAATTGGGCCTATAAGCATTCTGAGCCCAATCTGTATTTGGATTAAGAAATTAAATGAACATTTTTGGGAATTTCTTAATGCACTCTGTGTATTGCTAGGGCACCAAACGAGAATACAAAAATTCCTACAAAATTCGGAGATGCATCTTCAGATGTATCCTATGCCAATAGAAGTCTGACTTAATGTGAAAAAACTATGACGTTGCTTGTACATGATACACCATAATCCTTCTTCTTCCTCACTTGTTAAAAAAACAAATTTTTCTCTAAAAGTATCTCAAAATCAATCAAGCAACATCAAAGTTTCTTCAATCAACACCAACTACATCAAATATCTCATTCAACTACATAAATTTCAAAGATTCCTCACTTTTTGTAAGTTTTTTATTATTGTAAACTTGAGTTTTTGTATAAATTTGTAGAAATTGATGATTAGGTATTGCAATATATAGTTTATGCATGTATGATAGTTGATACATTATGAGAAGTATGTTTCATAGATAAAAGTAATGATAAATGTATTATTTTTTGGGATCTTGGTGGCAGTATTTGATAGTATTTGTAATTTGGATTTATGTTCAATTGTACTTTATTTTTACTTATTTCGGCTTCATTGTATATTTCGACTTTATTGTGTATGTCATGATGATTTATTTTGACTCCGAATTTATATATGTCATTTTTTGCAAATATGTTCTATGGTTTAATGCTCATCACGGGAGTCTTAACATTTATAAATCGTCATCATTTTCATCAGAGTAACCATAAAACTAACTTAATTTGCATTATTTTGATTGGTTACGGAGATGCACCTCCGTAAATACTAAACGGAGATGCATCTTCGTATCAATAAATGTTCAAAATGGGCCTTTATGAGATGGATACATGAAGTGTATTTTGAAATATTTCGGAGATGCATCTCCGAATTTATGTTTACAAAATATATTGGTGTGGCTCAATGGGATGCATGAAGTGTGTTTTGAAATATTTTGGAGATGCATCTCCGGATCAATTGAAACTTTTTTATTTAAAACAAGGCGCATTCGAAAATTCATTTTCAGAATCTGAAAGACATTTTGGATTTTCCATAGAGTGTTTTCCCAACCTAAAGGATGAGATAGAAATCCCCATATTTTTTCATTTTTTGTTTTTTATGATCTTGAAAAGATATGCTTTCGTTGTATAAGTGTCAATAGTTTCTACCATAACTACCCTAACTCATGGCCTCATCCTCCAGCTCAAACATATCTTTAAGCATATCCCATCCTTCTTATGATCAACATTATCCCTCACTAAATGCTATGTTCACCAATACTACTTCCCTACCAAATCCTTCATGGTTCCCAGTCTAAAGATATTAATATCAATATATCATGTCACCAATACCTCCCAAATGATAGAATATAATATTTTGTTATAACTAGTCATAATTAGTTTCTTATAATTATGTTGTATCATAATTAGACAGTTGACCAAATGTTACACATTGATGTATATATATTCTATTCAGATCAATGAGAAGGACACGATTTCCATTATCTTACATGGTATCAATCCTAACTGATCCCTCTCTCTAAAAAAAAGCAAACGCAGAAACACGTTTCTTCTTCTCCCTCATTACAGTCCGCCACCGCATGCTTCTTCTCCCTCCTTGAAGTCTGCCGCCACAACAGGACTACTGTCCTCTGTACCGCCACCGCCGAACACGAGAACCACCCTATTCTTTCTCCTTTCACCTCTGTTCGCACCGCCGCCGTCGCACCTGCAGCCATGTCTAAGTCAGACCGTTTAGAACACAGTGACACCGATACCCACAAATCCGCCGATACTTATGATTCTGGCCAGCCCAAGAACACCATATTTTGAGGTTCCAAATCGGAGTTTCATCCCGCTCTTGCCGTCTCCAATATTAGGAACCACATTCCTATTATTATTGAGATGGAAAAAGATCAATATAGTACCTGGGCCGAGATTTTCCGCATCCATGCTCGCTCATATCGAGTCCTGCATCACATCGTTCCATCTATCAGAAAAGAGCCAACAACCATTACCGACGCCAACCATGAACAATGGTCCACTCTTGATGCCACCGTTCTTCAGTGGGTTTATTCCATTATTTCTACCAATTTGCCGACCACTATTCTAGAACCCAACTCCACTGCAATGGAAGCATGGAATCGCTTGAAAGATATTTTTTAGGACAACCAAAATGCTCGAGCTGTCACTCTTGAACAAGAGTTTTCTAACACTCGTATAGAGGATTTTCCCAATGTCTCAGCTTACTGTCAGCGTCTTAAGATGCTTTATGATCAGTTGGGAAATGTCGGCTCCCCTGTCAACAATCATCGTCTAGTCCTTCAGCTGATCTCTGGTCTCCCAGAAGCTTACCATAGTATTGCTACTTTAATTCGCCAGAGCAATCCTCTTCCGGAATTCTATCAGGCTTGTTGCATGCTCACTTTAGAAGAAGCCGATATGGCTAAGATGGCAAACACAGACTCTCATGCCGCTATGCACACTACTCAGCCGAAACCAACTGAAGACACCTCTCAACGTGGCAACCGCTGCCCTGACAACCGTTCTCGCTCCCGTGGCAACCAGGGTTGCGGAGGGGGGCGTGGTAACCGCAGTACACCTCAGTCTGGAGCTCCCAACACTCCCTCACCTTGGTCCGCTCCTCCTTGGCAACAACAACAACAACAGTACCCAACCTGGCAACCATGTGGTTGAACTCCACCACCATGGACTATGCCACTGTGTCTGTATCCCACCTCTTAGTGGACACACCCTGCTGGTCCTCCTAAGCAGCCAGGCATTCTAGGACAGTGTCCTCAGGTGTATATAACCTCTACTTCATCTCAGATGCTGACAGACATTAAGACCGCAATGCACACCATGTCACTCCACACTCATGACAATCAGTGGTACATGGACACGGGTGCAACATCTTACACAACCGCATCACAAGGTAATCTCTCGTCTTATTTTTCCAGTAAGTAATTAAAATTAGAAAGTCATTATTGGCAGTGGCCATGGAATTCAATTCACGACACCAGACACACACAAATAACCACATCTCACCAACCACTTCACCTTAACCATGTCCTGTATGCCCCGAAAATTATTAAAAATTTAATTTCTGTGAGACGACTCACCATTGACAATAATGTTTTTGTTTCCTTTGATCCTTTTGGTTTTACTGTCTCTGATTTTCAGACGGGCATCACCCTTCTCAGATGTGACAGTCGTGGAGATCTTTATCCAGTTACCACTCCTCCCAGTTTTGCCGGTCTCACATCCAGTCTTTGGCATATTCGTCTTGGTCGTCCTGGCGTGTCTGTTTTGAATTCCTTTCGCAAAAATAAGTTCATATGTTATGAACCTTTTAATTCTTCTGTCGTTTGTGACTATTGTGTTTTAGGCAAACAGGTTAAATTGTCAGTTTTTGATTCTCAAACTACGAATTTGATGCCTTTTGACATTTTACATAGTGATTTATGGACGTCTCTAATTTTATGTTCTGCTGGTCATAAATATTATGTCTTATTCTTAGATGATTTTACAAACTTCTTGTGGACTTTTCCTATTAGCAGAAAATCTCATGTGTTTGAAACATTCAAGTCACTTACTCAACTCATTCAAACTCAATTTTTGCAAAAAGTCAAAACATTTCAATGTGACAATGGCGGTGAATATAATAATGAGCTTTTTCAAAAATATTGCACTGGTCATGGTCTAGTTTTTCGTTTCTCTTGTCCCCAGACATCCTTACAAAATGGGAAAGCGGAACGCAAAATAAGAACCATTAATAATATGATACACATTATGCTAGCTCATTCTTCTGTTCCCCCCTTGTTTTGGCATCATGCTCTCAACATGGCAACTTACCTGTTAAATATTATTCCGTGTAAAACACTTCATCATCAGTCACCAACATAACTCATATATCATCGTGATCCCACCTACACACATCTCAGAGTCTTTGGTTGTCTATGTTATCCATTATTCCCATCATCTACCATTCATAAGTCATAACCCCGCTTTACTTCGTGTGTCTTCTTGGGTTATCCGCCGAATCATAGAGGTTACAAGTGTTTTGATTTATCTAATAGAAAATTAATAATTTCGAGGCATGTTATCTTTGATGAAACTCAATTTCCCTTCACCAAGATACACTCCCATTCACCTCACTTTTATCAATTTTTAGATGATGACCTTCATCCCTACCTTATACATCAGTGGCAAAATCAAATCTCACCACCTGTTGCACATAACCAACTAACACCCACAATCCCAATTAACTAACCACTGCCCTCAATAAACCAACAATCATCATCTCCTACCTCTTCGATCAACACACCCATTACAATAAACTCTCTATCACCACCATCAATTTAACCGCATCCACCTCCACCTACACGAACCATCACCACCCGAAGCATGAAAGGCATTGTCAAACCCCGCACGATATTTAACTTATCAATCTCTCATTCTGACCACACAATCTCTCCCATACCTATGAACCCCAAACTAGCCTTATCAGACCAGAATTGGAAATCCGCAATGCAATCTGAATTTGATGCTCTTATTCGAAATAAGACGTGGGATTTAGTTTATCGTCCTTGTGATGCTAATATTATTCAATGTATGTGGATTTTTAGGCATAAGAAAAATTTTGATGGCTCCTTTGAGCGTTATAAGGCTCGTCTTGTAGGTGATGGCAGGTCACAGGTTACAGGTGTGGATTGTGATGAGACTTTTAGCCCTGTGGTGAAACCCGCTACCATTCGAACAGTGCTTATCATTGCTCTCTCCAAATCTTGGCCCATTTATCAACTGGATGTTCAGAATGCCTTTTTACATGGTGATCTTCATGAGACTATTTACATGCATCAGCCATTGGGTTTCCGCGACCTCCGTCATCCAGATTATGTATGTCGGTTGAAGAAGTCATTGAATAGTCTCAAGCAAGCGCCTAGGGCATGGTACCAACGTTTTGCTGACTATGTTGCCACCACTGGCTTTCGCCATAGCACATCAGACCACTCCCTCTTCATATATCGACAAGGTTTAGACATGGCCTACATTCTGCTGTATGTAGACGACATCATCCTCATCACCTCCACCCAGGTCCTCCGCCAATCAATTATGTCACTCTTAGCATCTGAGTTTGCAATGAAGGATTTGAGCCCTCTGAGTTACTTTCTGGGTATTGCAGTATCTCGTCATCCTGATGGCATATTTCTGAGTCAAAGAACTTATGTTTCAGAGATCATTGAACGTGCTGGCATGGCATCTTGTAAACCATCAGCCACTCCTGTTGACACCAAGCAGAAACTCAGCACCTCCTCTGGCACTTCTTATGAGGATACCTCCTTGTATCGAAGTCTTGCAGGGGCCATATAGTATCTCACCTTCACTCGACCTGATATATCATATGTTGTTCAACAAGTTTGTCTTCACATGCATGCCCCTTGCATGGAACACATGCTTGCTCTTAAGCGCATTTTGCGTTATGTTCAGGGCATCATACATTTTGGACTACACCCCCATCTCCCATTACAAAGCTTATCTCCTACACTGACACTGATTGGGGTGGATGTCCTGACACCAGACGTTCTACATTTGGTTACTGTATTTTTCTAGGTGACAACCTTATTTCTTGGTCTTCCAAAAGGCAGTCAATCCCGTTCTAGTGCTGAAGCCGAATATAGGGGGGTTGCCAATGTTGTCTCCGAATCGTGTTGGATTCACAATCTTCTCCTAGAACTCCATTTTCCTATTCCTCAGGTCACTTTGGTGTATTGTGACAATGTTAGTGCCATCTATCTATCTGGTAATCCTGTGCAGCATCAACGCAGTAAGCATATTGAGATGAACATTCATTTTATTCAGGAAAAGGTAGCTTGTGGTCAGGCTCGCGTCCTTTATGTTCCCTCAAGACATCAGATTGCAGACATCTTCATCAAATGACTTCCTCGCATTCTCTTTGATGATTTTCGGAACAGTCTAAGCGTCTGTGAACCTCCCGCTTCGACTGCGGGGGTGTGATAGAATAGAATATTTTGTTATAATTAGTCATAATTAGTTTCCTATAATTATATTGTATCATAATTAGATAGTTGACCAAATGTTACACATTCATGTATATATATTCTATTCAGATCAATGAGAAGGACACGATTTCCATTATCTTACACCAAAATATTCAACATATTTTAAAGTCTTGAAAAAATTTAGATAGGCTATGATCAAGGTTTGCCAATCCTATCAATTATCATATCCCATCACACCTCATACATCTTTAATTTTTGATAAATTACTTCATGTTACTTCTATTACAAAAAAAAAAAAAAAAATTATTAGTGCCAACAAGGTTGCTAAGTATCATATGTTTTTCATTCTAATCATTGTGTTATCAAATCTTTTGCCAATGATGTTGTTTTCCTACAAAGTTTAGTAGGCTCAAATGGTTTCTATGAGTTTTCCAATCTTAAAGTGCATCCCTCAAGCCCAAAATTATGTTTTGTTTCTCATTTAAGTAGTTTTCCTCCCCAATTTAGTCCTAATACTAATATTGCTAATATGTTGTCACATAACGCTTAATCTCTATGACACCTAAGATTAGACACTCCAAATAAAAAAAAACACTTTAAATCTTGTATTGCAAAATTTTAACATTCATGTTTCTATTAATAGAAGGATTCTGTATTTTGTTCTTTCTAACGTATGAGAAAAGCACACAATATTGGGATTATGCCTTCCTTACAACGGTTTATCTCACTAATAGGTTACTACTACATCACTTCATCATGTCACTCCATACTTTACCCTTTTTGGGCCAATATCATGATTACAAAGATTTTACATTTGACCTTAAGCAATCATTCTCTCTGAATGGTTTCTGTGATGTAGATTAAGCAGCTGACCTAGATGACAGAAGATTCATTTCTGGCAGTGCCATCTTCTTTAGTCCTTACTTGATCTCTTGGCGGTCAAGAAAGTAAACAGTTGTTGCCAGATCAAATGCATAGGCAAAGTATAAGTGTTGAAATAGCGTGACTCCAAACACTTTTACAGGAACACAAGCTTCCAACTACCTTTCCTATCATCTTTTGTGACAATGAGAGTCCAAATAGTCAATAAATAATAAATGACTCACTTAATTATCTCACAGATAAGATAAAGAAAAATAAATAAATAAATAAAAGAGAGAAAATGACCTTCATCATAAAAGTTGAATGTTATCCGTCAGTAAAAATTGTCGATACTAGTATTTAAATAAAAATAATTAATATGATATATTTTGATCAATTAAGAAATAAAATGATATTTTTAAAAGTCATGAGACAAAATGAATTCGAGTACAATATACAAACAAGACAACTAAAAAATAATAAATCCGAAAATAATATATTTTTGCTTGATGGAGTTATTATATTATAAATATCCATAATATTTTCTTTTAGGTACAGATATCTTAGAACTTAATTGTAAAAACACTCATAATAATTTATTTAACTTTTGCATGTACTTTTAAAACAATAATTGAAGGTTGTTTTCAAAGTTGACATCATTTTATACTTTTTCTTATAACGTTTGTTCAAATCAAATCAAACCATTTTTTAAGGAAAAAAAATGAAAAAACAACACATTAATACGCAATTTGATTTTGATGTGATTTGATATATAATAATGCATGGAAGACAGTTGTTGGCAATAGGATATGAATTGCCAATGAAACCAATTAAATTAGCTATAGTGTCTATATTTGGCGCCATTCAATTAACGGTTCAGAATTATCAATACAACAAACTTATCTATCATCATTCATCATTTATCTTTTGTTTTCCATAATCAAAACTATTTTCTTTCCATCCTCTCCACCTCTTCCATGCTCCAGTTTTCCGGCAAAGGGTCATTGCCGGAAAATCCGATCAGGGAAGAGGTGTCCTATAATGAATTGTGAAGCCATGAATGATATTAGAGATGTAAATGAGTTCAACAATTATAATAATCATACTAATATCCCTTTAGATTTCATTGAAAATCATGATCATGATTGTGATCAAGAACAAGAATCGGCTGGAGAAGTTAGCGACGGAGGAGTTGGAGGAGCGAGTCCGGCCGAGATCAAGCTCAAGATAAAGAAATCGTTGTTGGAGTTTCGTTGCAAAATTCAGGATGCGATTCTCGGAAACTATTTGTTCGGTGAAGGAGAAAAAGTTGCATTGACAAAGGAAAATCTTAGAGATGTAACTCTATGGGGGGTTCCTTTGTTACCAAGCAAGGGACATGAAGGTACTGATATTGTTTTGAGGAAATTCTTAAAGGCTAAAGATTTCAGAGTCAATGATGCATTTGAAATGTTGCAGAAGACAATGGTATGGAGGATTAGGAATAATGTTGATAAGATTCTTGATGAAGATTTGGGTTCTGATTTCGAAAATGTTGGGTTTTTGAATAGTCGAGATAAGGAAGGTCGTCCGGTTTGTTACCATCTTTACGAGGTTTACAGAGACAAGGGTTTGTATAAGAACACATTTGGAACACAAGAGAAATGTGAGTTGTTTTTGAGGTGGAGGATCCAAATGATGGAAATTGCTGTTAAAAAGTTGTGTTTTAGAACTGGAGTTGATGGAATTATCCAGGTTTATGATTTGAAGAATGCGCCACTTCAAGGAATGAAAGAGCTTCACTCACTCAGCAAAAAAGCTCTTGTGTTGTATCAAAACTATTATCCCGAAATCATTTACAAAAATGTTAGTATACACGTAAAGTTCAGATCGATGACTTAACAAGTTTTCAGAGCTTATAGTTTATATATTATCAGAAAGACTAATTTTGAGCTTTTTTTTCTTCTTCAGATTGTAATAAATGCACCATTTTGGTTCTACACATCACAAGTGCTATTCTCAAGGCTTTTGAATCAAAGAAACAAAAAGAAGTTCATCTTTTCAAGACCACCAAGAGCCACACCAATGCTCCTCAAGTGAGTTTCCTTAAACTATAACATAAACCTCTCAAGTGTCCCGTTCTGTAAATATTGTTTTGTTCGACTATAGTGAACATTATGGCATGTCACAGGTACATAGCCCCGGAACATCTTCCGGCTGAATACGGCGGTCTAAGGAGGAACAACGACCAAGATTTCACCGCGGATGATAAGGTTTTGGAGCTTAAAATCCGAGCGAATTCTGTTTCTACAATTGAATTTCCGGTCCATGAGACTGGAGTGACGATAATGTGGGATATAACTGTTGTTGGATGGGATGTGACATGCAAAGAAGAGTTCGTTCCGGACGATGAAGGCTCATACGTTATATTACTACAAAACCAAAATGTTGTTGGTGACAGTACAAGAAACTCTTTTTATATAAGTGAACCAGGGAAGATAATGATAACAGTTGAAAATGGTAACTTCAAGAAGAAGAAAATGTATTATAGAACGAAAACCCGAGTCACTGTTCCAATGTTCATTTTGCTATCATAACAAATGTTTTTTTTTTTTTATGTTCTTTTCTTCCACTTGATTTGATGATATTGTATATTCTTTTGCTCTCAGTAGGCCAGAAGTTACCAACATGAAATTGATGGCAGAATAGATCCATTTTACTTTCTGCTAAAGATTCATAAGGTAGTTCATGATGGCTACATTTGCATTTCATTGCCTATGTATCCACTACATGTTTTTTAACAGGAACCTCAAAGCCATGGGATGATGGAATAGAAAATTGTGTTGTAGCCATAGTTTAAGGTGTCCACCTACATACGCATTAAAATTTATCTGCAATTATCGTCAAGTCATATTCATCTTCTTCTTGTGTAAGAATTTGCAGCATCCCAACATACAATGGAAAATGAAGATTTAGTAAAACAGATCAAAACACAGGAGTATCTAATTTACGACCTGTAATTTCAAATAATCTTTTTTACATTTACAAAGTGTCATTTCAATTTTAAACAGTAAAATTTTAAATCATACCAGAAATAAGACTAAGTGTATTGTGTACAAGGTAATAATGTTGTATTATACAGAGATTTATTTTTAATGGTTGGATCACTAAGTTCCACCATGTCTTATTACTTGATCTAACGACGAGATTTACTAATCCAATGGTAGAAACAAATATTTAGAGATGAGACTTTAAAAATAAATTATGAATAGAAGTAATACAGTATTAGTATTAGTACATATTCAGTATTAGTATTATGAATATAACTAATAATCACTGAATTGAAGAGATACGCAGAGAGTCGATGCAGAGAAGAGAAGTAGAGAATTGTATGGGACCATCTCCTGCAACATATAAGAATAGCAACAAATATTCATTCTGTTTCTCTGTGGTAATATGGATATATACTAATCATCATCTATCTGTGAAGAATGAATGAAGCGGTCACCTACGTCGCGTCTTACATATGATGTGTACCATATTAAGATTCCATAGCCATGCATGCTCAACAATGTCACACACATTCTGTCACACGTGTTCCTCTCTCACTCTTCCCCTCTTCCTATAAATCACCACAACACAGCTTCTCCAATTCACCACTTCACTCATCAATCTCTCATTAGTAGTGTATCATCACACTCACAATGTCCAAACCTTTTCTATCTTTGCTTTCACTTTCCTTGCTACTCTTTGCAAGCGCATGTTTAGCAACTCGCTCTGAGTTTGACAGACTCAACCAATGCCAACTAGACAACATCAATGCATTGGAACCTGACCACCGTGTTGAGTCCGAAGCCGGTCTCACTGAGACATGGAATCCAAATAACCCTGAGCTAAAATGCGCTGGTGTGTCACTTATCAGACGCACCATTGACCCTAATGGACTCCACTTGCCATCTTTCTCACCCTCTCCACAGTTGATTTTCATCATCCAAGGAAAGGGTGTTCTTGGACTTTCACTTCCTGGTTGTCCCGAGACTTATGAAGAGCCACGTTCATCACAATCTAGACAAGGATCCAGGCAGCCACAAGGTGACAGTCACCAGAAGATTCGTCGATTCAGAAAAGGTGATATCATTGCCATTCCATCGGGGATTCCTTATTGGACATATAACCATGGCGATGAACCTCTTGTTGCCATTAGCCTTCTTGACACTTCCAACATTGCAAACCAGCTCGATTCAACCCCAAGAGTAAGTGATAGTGTATCCATTCATACAGTATGCTCTTTCGATTATAACTTAAAAAGTTTCTAATGCATAATTTGTTATACTAAATCAATCACATGTAAATATGTGTATTCAGGTATTTTACCTTGGTGGGAACCCAGAAACAGAGTTCCCCGAAACACAGGAGGAACAACAAGGAAGGCATCGGCAAAAGCATAGTTACCCTGTTGGACGTAGGAGTGGACATCACCAACAACAAGAGGAATCCGAAGAACAAAACGAAGGTAACAGCGTGCTGAGTGGCTTCAGCTCAGAGTTTTTAGCACAAACGTTCAACACTGAAGAGGATACAGCGAAGAGACTTCGATCTCCACGAGACGAAAGGAGTCAAATTGTGCGAGTTGAGGGAGGTCTCCGCATTATCAACCCCAAGGGGAAGGAAGAAGAAGAAGAAGAAAAAGAACAGAGTCATTCTCACAGAGAGGAGGAAGAAGAAGAAGAGGAGAAACAAAGAAGTGAGCGAAGAAAGAATGGTTTGGAAGAAACTATCTGTAGTGCCAAAATTCGAGAGAACATTGCGGACGCTGCACGTGCCGACCTCTATAACCCACGTGCTGGTCGTATCAGCACTGCAAACAGTTTAACTCTCCCAGTCCTCCGCTATTTACGCCTCAGTGCTGAGTATGTTCGTCTCTACAGGGTAACTATTAAACTAATGTGTATATTTCCATGATATGATTAGTTACATAAATGATTTTTTAATAAACTAATCAATAACGTGTATGTATGTATATGCAGAATGGTATATATGCTCCACACTGGAACATAAACGCCAACAGTCTGCTGTACGTGATAAGGGGAGAAGGAAGAGTTAGGATTGTGAATTGCCAAGGAAACACGGTGTTCGACAACAAGGTGAGAAAGGGACAGTTGGTGGTGGTACCACAAAACTTTGTGGTGGCGGAACAAGCTGGGGAGGAAGAAGGATTAGAGTATGTGGTGTTCAAGACAAATGACAGAGCTGCGGTTAGCCACGTACAACAGGTGCTTAGGGCCACTCCTGCAGAGGTTCTTGCAAATGCTTTTGGTCTTCGTCAACGCCAAGTCACGGAGTTAAAGCTCAGTGGAAACCGTGGCCCTCTGGTTCACCCTCAGTCGCAATCTCAATCTCATTGAGATGATGCTATGGAGTATAATAATGAGATGGCCATCTTATCTTAAATAATAAATTTTGAATGTACTGTAGAGAAGAATTTCAGTTCCGATAATAAAACAATAAAGTATGGCCTTAAAATCCCAATCTTAATCTAAATTTGTATGCATCTATAAGGGGCGAATAACACTAGTTTTGTTCACCTTGCAATTGCCATAATAAAATGCATACACTTTTTACTATTGCTTATATGTTTGTTTGAATCATATAAAAAACACAACTACAAATCTGCATTTTTCCTTCGGAATTTGATTATATATCTGCAGGAAACCGATTTCATGACGCAAACCCTGATGTTTTTCATTCCATGCAAATACCTTTAATGAACCGAGTTGAAAAACTCCAAGCGGGACTACTGCTACAAGCCTACAACAGCCTGCAATGCAAATCTCTGTTGATAAAAAATATAATTACAAAGAAGTTATATTCTACAAGAGAATATGATGGCTGTATAGAGGAACAAAGTAAGAACCAGCAAATGAAATACATAAATTGGTATCTGAAATGCTTCAAACACAAACATGACTCCTAGTAAATATGACCTGCTAACTAACTTATATTCTGAAAACCCTTCTTTTTTCTTCAACCAGTTATTAACTCTAATAAAATAATTCCAAATGCATATACATCTACCTTACACTTCCAGCATCAAAATACTCCGTTGCAATGTCCGTGACATGTATCTTGAGTAATAAAGAAAGCCCTAATTTGCATGGTAACTATCTGCACAGTCTTAATGAACCATACCAGATTGATATCATCCAATAATAGCAGTTCATGACAGAAATGCATGACACAAACAGTTTTAAGACTCAAACGAACATCCCATTTGCACCTTCTTAACTTTCATTTGAATTGTAAAATCAAATGCATAGACTTCTTGAGCTGCAGTAGGAAATAACATGGCTTTTCAAGCTAAAACAAAATTTGATGACTCATCAATTAACCCCAAAAGACAATTCTAGAAGATATCAAAATTGAAGATCCAATAGGGCTTCTTCTCCTAGTTATTTCCAAGATAAGCCACGATCTTGCAGTCCTAAGGGTTGTCGGCCGCTCGTTTTCGACTTGATTGCTTCTTGCAGAGAGGTTGTTCTGCATGCCATTGTTCATACCTTTCCTAGCGGGATTTCGTTAAGAATGTGTGATTGGGCCTAACTCAACCCTACAAAACCAGTTGGTAGAGTGAGGACTGCCTCCATTTATAAACACATGTTCAAACCATATATTGTCCGATGTGGGACTCTTAACACACCCCCTCACGCCCAGGACTGGACATCTGGAGCGTGGAAATAAATGGTGGGTGCCCCGATAGCGGAAACCATAGTAGGTGGCCCACCGGATCTTAGACGAGGCTCTGATACCATGTTAAGAAATGTGGTTGGGTCTAACTCAACCCTACAAAACCGGTTTTGTAGGGTTGAGTTAGGCCCAAACCACACATTTCTTAACATGGTCACATCGGACAATATATGGTTTGAGCATGTGTTTATAAATGGAGGCAGTCCTCACTCTACCAATCGGTTTTGTAGGGTTGAGTTAGGCCCAATCACACATTCTTAACATGGTATCAGAGCCTCGTCTAAGATCCGGTGGGCCACCTACTATGGTTTCCGCTATCGGGCCACCCACCATTTATTTCCACGCTCCAGATGTCCAGTCCTGGCCGTGAGGGGGTGTGTTAAGAGTCCCACATCGGACAATATATGGTTTGAACATGTGTTTATAAATGGAGGCCGTCCTCACTTTACCAACTGGTTTTGTAGGGTTGAGTTAGGCCCAATCACACATTCTTAACAGTCACCATCACCAGGTTTGACAGCCTTCTTTGGCCTGCTCTTCGACCAATATCTTCGAAAAATCAAGACCTCACACATTGTTTTGTAAGACGGTCACGATCACTATCAAGCAGGAGTGAAAATATGTTAGAACAGTCTCTATGAAAGGTTGATCATAATACGAATATAACCACAACTTCAATTTAAAACCGTAATTAACTAGTAGTTTTGCATTAGTTGGAGACAAATCGGAAACACAAATTTAAAAGGAACATTACAGGTCCAGTCAGCATCTTTCAACATCACTCATTTTTATTTCTGTTTTATTTTTTCTTGAACCTCTTCTTCTCAATTGTGTGTCCACTCGGGCATGTATCAAATAATCATTATCCGAAAATGAAAGAGCTAGCTGGAAACACCAATACGTTAGTTACGCTCAAAATTGTGACGAAACATGCCAATGCAGCCACAATTGCTCTTAAAATTTGGGCTTAGTGTAATTTAATCATTCGAAATCGTGTAAGATAAGAGATGTTTCTCACTTATAAATTTAATCATTCAAAATCTAATGTTGATATGTTAACAATTTTAGTAGCAATATTGCTGTAGGGACTTTGAACACGGCTAACCACTGTAATTTAGAACTAATATTAACACCTCATGCATTTCTTGAACTGTTGCTCAAATCTATTGGTCTATAGTTAAATATGTCAGGCTCGGGTGAAAGTATACTAATATTAACACCTCATGCATTTCTTGAACTGTTGCTCAAATCTATTGGTCTATAGTTAAATATGTCAGGCTCGGGTGAAAGTATAATGATAAATACAATATAAGAATAGTGTACGTGTACTCGTAAGTCATAGTTAAATTTCTGTCGAAGTCATCTCTAAATAATTATTTATCTAGTGCATGAAAGTAAGTAATTAAAAGACCTGTAATCAGTAAAATATTATTATGCTTGATGTAAGCATGTAATTCATATCAAAGTTTCTAAAGTATGTTGAAAGAATCGTCAATTAATCCATTTGCATAAATACTAAATAGGTGGGAGGGATTTGAACATAAAGTTAAGTGTGTTAACACAAGCTAAAATTTATTTGTGCAATCATCATCATGTCATCTTCATCTTCTAATTTGAAATGAAAATTTAGCAAAATACATAACCAGTCAATCTAGAATTTACCTAAAAGAAAGACAACTGTATCTATATTATATCAGGGAGTAATACACCAGCAGTACATTTTGAGTGGAGGAGGCCAATTATTAAAGTTTATAAAGTAGTAAAACATGCAAGAGTCGAATGAAATATATGCTCTAGACAGTAAATTAATAGTTGAGTTAAAGAGATAAATGCATAGAGTCGACGCAGAGAAAAGAACTAGAGAAGTGAAGGGGACCATCCACATATAAGAATACCAACAAATATTCATTGTCTCTTTGTGGTATTTGGATATATACTAATTATCAATCTGTGAAGAATGAATGAAGCGGCTACTTGCGCTGCGTCCCACATATGATGTGTATCAATTTAGGACTCCATAGCCATGCATGCTGAACAATGTCATACACATTCTGTCACACGTGTTCCTATCTCACCCTTCCCCTCTTCCTATAAATCACCACAACACAGCTTCTCCACTTCACCACTTCACTCACCAATCTCTCCTTAGTAGTTTATGATCACAGTCACAATGTCCAAACCTTTTCTATCTTTGCTTTCACTTTCCTTGCTACTCTTTGCAAGCGCATGTTTAGCAACTAGCTCTGAGTTTGACAGACTTAACCAATGCCAGCTAGACAGTATCAATGCATTGGAACCAGACCACCGTGTTGAGTCCGAAGCTGGTCTCACTGAGACATGGAATCCAAATCACCCTGAGCTAAAATGCGCCGGTGTGTCACTTATTAGACGCACCATCGACCCTAATGGACTCCACTTGCCATCTTTCTCACCCTCTCCACAGTTGATTTTCATCATCCAAGGAAAGGGTGTTCTTGGACTTTCATTTCCTGGCTGTCCTGAGACTTATGAAGAGCCGCGTTCATCACAATCTAGACAAGAATCCAGGCAGCAACAAGGTGACAGTCACCAGAAGATTCGTCGATTCAGAAAAGGTGATATCATTGCCATTCCATCGGGAATTCCTTATTGGACATATAACCATGGCGATGAACCTCTTGTTGCCATTAGTCTTCTTGACACTTCCAACATTGCAAACCAGCTCGATTCAACCCCAAGAGTAAGTAATAGTGTATCCATACATTACGTTATCTCTTATAAATTGTTCATACAGCATGCTCATTCGATTATAACTTTAAAAGTTTCTAATGTATAATTTGTTATACTAAATCAATCACACGTAAATATGTGTATGCAGGTATTTTACCTTGGTGGGAACCCAGAAACAGAGTTCCCCGAAACACAGGAGGAACAACAAGGAAGGCATCGGCAAAAGCATAGTTACCCTGTTGGACGTAGGAGTGGACATCACCAACAAGAAGAGGAATCTGAAGAACAAAACGAAGGTAACAGCGTGCTGAGTGGCTTCAGCTCAGAGTTTTTAGCACAAACGTTCAACACTGAAGAGGATACAGCGAAGAGACTCCGATCTCCACGAGACGAAAGGAGTCAAATTGTGCGAGTTGAGGGAGGTCTCCGCATTATCAACCCCAAGGGGAAGGAAGAAGAAGAAAAAGAACAAAGTCATTCTCACTCTCACAGAGAGGAGAAGGAAGAAGAAGAAGAAGAAGAAGAAGATGAGGAGGAGAAACAAAGAAGTGAGGAAAGAAAGAATGGTTTGGAAGAAACTATCTGTAGTGCCAAAATTCGAGAGAACATTGCGGACGCTGCACGTGCCGACCTTTATAACCCACGTGCTGGTCGTATCAGCACTGCAAACAGTTTAACTCTCCCAGTCCTCCGCTATTTACGCCTCAGTGCTGAGTATGTTCGTCTCTACAGGGTAACTATTAAACTAATGTGTATATTTCCATGATATGATTAGTTACATAAATGATTTTTTAATAAACTAATCAATAACGTGTATGTATGTATATGCAGAATGGTATATATGCTCCACACTGGAACATAAACGCCAACAGTCTGCTGTACGTGATAAGGGGAGAAGGAAGAGTTAGGATTGTGAATTGCCAAGGAAACACGGTGTTCGACAACAAGGTGAGAAAGGGACAGTTGGTGGTGGTACCGCAAAACTTTGTGGTGGCGGAACAAGCTGGGGAGGAAGAAGGATTAGAGTATGTTGTGTTCAAGACAAATGACAGAGCTGCTGTTAGCCACGTACAACAGGTGTTTAGGGCCACTCCTTCAGAGGTTCTTGCAAATGCTTTTGGTCTTCGTCAACGCCAAGTCACGGAGTTAAAGCTCAGTGGAAACCGTGGCCCGCTGGTTCACCCTCGGTCTCAATCTCAATCTCATTGAGATGATGCTATGCATAATGCAATACAATAACAAGATGGCCATCTTGTCTTGAATAATAATGATAAAATAAATTTTGAATGAACTGTAGTAAAAAATTTCACTTCCTATAATAAAACAATAAAGTATCGCCCTACTACCCTGATCTTACTCTGAATTTGTATGCATGTAAAGAGGGGTGAATAACACTGGTTTTGTACACCTTCCAATTGCCATAATAAAATGCATACACTTTTTAAAAATTTCTCCTTCATTATCTTCTTCATTAGTACTAATGATGAATTGTCTCAATAATAATATCAGCTTTTTGAATACAGCAACGCAGCAGCAAATTTTAACAATCACAATTATAAGGAAGTGTAATTAATTGTTTTCTAAAAATCTTTTCTGTGTGACTGGAATGGAACTATTCCATTTCCTTATCAATATAATTGTCAAACTATAAAGGATAAAATAAATATCTTGAGAGCAAGAGCAAGAAGATGTGGTTAATCCCACTACTCGCTAGAGAATGAACACACTTGTCATGTTGATAAAAATGAGAACCGAAAAATCTACAAATAAATACTAGTTGATTAAATAAAGAATTTGTAATGTTGATAAATACTGAATTCAAACTCTCATAAAATTTATCAAATGTTTTACACACGGTTAGTAGTATTATTTTAAAATGATTGCTGAATTTTTTAATCATTATATATTTTTTCTCTCATTATAGTCAATGTTCTTGTTTTAATCATATAAAAACTATGGTTTTTTAGATTTTATAATCAAAATCATTAAACAGAAAGCGTGTATAACAAGTACCAAATGATATCACTCAAATTTCTTTCATTTTGCATATGTAAATTTCATGAAAAATACAAAAATTATAATCTATTGAAGGCAGTACATTTCTTTCACTAAGAAATTCAAAACCAAAAGCCATGGAATACTAGTAACTACATGCAAAAAAAGCAACATAAAGACCTATGGGTTTTCAACAAGAGAGACGCCTGAAGTGACACCTGAAGTTCTTCATATTAGCAGTCTCTGCAGCCTCAATGCCAGCAGCACCTGTACAATAGCTATTAAGTATTGTCTGCATGCAGCACTTATAGCCCCAAACAGTTGCGTGATTGTTTATCAAAATATCTTCTTCATACTTGCTCCTTGGAAACGCAGCCTCCTGTTGAAAAACATCAATAGATATCGAGATTAACGAATTGAATAGCAACTGCAAAGCAGTTTAATGTTCAGATTAGAACTGATAATGACATTGTCAAGAGTTCAAAGGTTAAAAGCATTGAATGAACAAATAAATATAAGCAAAAGGAAGCTGAGAGTGCAGATTTAATGTGTGTCTCACCTGCCCCTTAATAATTCTACCAGCACGATCATACTCAAGTTGCATCTCGCTTTGACCAAGCAAAAGTTCTCTTGGAAGTTTATCCCAATCAGCTGCATTTCCATACTTCTCCAAAATGGTTTCCTTCATTTGAGACCTCACTTTCTCTTTCATGATCTTAAAATTCTTATAAAGCAATTCAGCTTGGGATGGAGATGCTTGAATGTGAACATCTTGCCCCTTATCAAATGCTTCTTGTGTGTGTTTGTTTAGATCCTTGTATTCCAAAGCTTGGCCACTATTCCTATATTGGTTATCACCCTATTACACAAAAAAGAGATTTAATTTAATCCAAATACAAGCATATGAAAGGAAAGTAAATTACGATATTTTATGAATTTTGATTATTGAGATAGGCTACCTCATAGAATTTCTCATTTGGATGGGCAACTGGAAGAGGATCTTCACGCATGGACCTAGTCTTGGGATCATAGTGGGCAGAATTGACATTGAGATTCCACAGATATTTAGTCGTGTCCTCGCGAAGACATAAGTTCCTGAAAATAAGGGCATTTTAGTTCCATTCCATCAATGAAAATGATTAGAGTTTAACAGAATATGTAGTCTATCAGCATTATTAAAATAGTGTGGATGAGAAAATCACCTAACAGTTCCTGTGCTCCCACCGCCCGTAGTGCACACGCGCTTTTCAACTTTAGCAAAGTGTATTTGTTTGCTCTCGTCAACCTTGGCCTCATCAACACTTGGATCATAAGTATAAGAAATTGAATAAACAAAAGAAAAAAAGAAGTAAGGTTATAGTTTATATCTACTACTCAATTTAGTCATGGCAAATATAAGAAATTGAATAAAATCATAGATGTTCTGGTTTGGGTTGATAGAAACCCTAAACGATCATTAAGAAAAAGGAGTTGATTGAATAAAGTAGAATTTGGAATGGATTATAGAAATAAATAGTACATTCGTGTATCGTAGCGATTGATTACAATGGGAATTGAAAGAAGAAGAAGAAGAAAAGTGGTACCTGAAGCGGTGATCGATGTTCTGAACACAGGAGTATGGGAATGGCTGATGGAGGGAGAGATTAGGATTCAAAATTCGTGCGAAAAATAAGTTAACAACTATTTATTTATATAGGCTGTTTGTCCGGGTTTTTGCAACTACTTTTAACCGTTATTAAGATATGAATCAAATAATATATGGAAAATCAAATACTTCAATTCAATTTACTTTTCTTTTTTTATAGTTTTAAACAAGTTAACTAGGTGTCAAAATATAATTTAGTTTAGTCTCTATTGTATTTCATCTCCTCTCGATCAAAATATTTTTCCGAAAGGTTTGATTTTAATAAGATTATCGTTTTCAATGACGTTTATATTTTCAAATTCTTCTTTTGGTTGAGAGAAGAGGATGTGTGGTATATCCCAACACTCTGATGTTCACGTCAATGAGAAAATAAGGTAGAGAATAATGTTTTTAGATTTTAGAGAGTGTACATCTTGATTACTATGTTTTCCCCTTCTTATAGGTGAATTCTAGGATTTATGGAATCCAAAACTTTTTCTTCAGGACATGTGTTATCATATTATTCCTTATGTCATTTAATGACCTTTGTTTAATCACATCAGGTTATTGGTTGCATTTTTAGGGCATAACTTAATATGTTCTAGATGCCTTATGTCCCTCCCTTCTTAAATCCCATTCATTTGTCCTAGTGGGCCGATGTTATTTTAATCTCATATCAAGTAGGAAGAGTTTCCCCTCAAACATGGCTCGTTGGAGTCGAGGTGTGACTTGCGAGTCTATTATAAGAGGGTAGCAAGTGAGTGACAATTTTAATGGATATTTCATCCATCTTTAACCCGTCTTATCATTTAGTCCTTTGATATTCCCATACCTCTTTGTCAGAAACTGATGTGACCTCTTGATATTTGTTATCCTAGTCGTCTATCACGTGTCAATCTGTAGCTTATAGCGTGATGGCATATTATTAACCCTAATATGATTATTTTTATGGAAATTGTCATTGTCATGATTATTTTGACGATGATATCAGTAATGTGTTCTTTGTTTACTAGTATACATCCGACCCTTTACCCATTGTGATTCTAGATTATGGAAATATGTATTTTCGTCTTCTTTCTTGTTCTACTTTCTCTCAAGATGTTGTGCTTCTCGAGATGCTCTTGATCTTTTTTAAAGTATTCTTCTTCTTCTCCAACTACCTCACCATTCTACGTTAGTATGTTTCTATCATTCATTGCTCATTTGTATTTATGGATTTTTGTTACAATAATGTGATGGTGATTTTAGGTTAGTTATGGGTGCTCCATATGTTGTCCTTAATTTCTCGTGAGAGAAAGTAGTGAGAAAACGGGGTTGCTTTCTTCACATCTTATTCTTTTTTTTTTTGGACACTTATGATGGTTCATGCCATCAAATACCCCTCTAAACCTAATATTGATGAAGACAAACGCAACTCATACTCTTGGCTAAAAGAAATTTACTTGGGAATTCCTTTATTGTATTATAATTCTATGAAATTAGGGAAATTTGAATTTTTTTACTTAAGTAGGAGGTCCTTATAATGCGTGGAAAATTAGAATATCAACTTTCACAAATATATGATGTCAAAATTTCTTCCATCCTTCTTTCCTTGTGTTTGATATAGTCTTTCGGGAAATGCATTTCTTTCTTCCGTTTACTACCTTCAAGAAATAGGTTCTTCATTACTTTGTTTTTCCTCCTTTACAGTTACACCATAACTATTGAGCCTTCTTTTGAGCTTTCCAATCTATGTTTAGAAATTTTGATCAAGAAGCTTCTGTGAAGGTTCAGCTTCTCCTTACAGTTTAGTTCACTTCAAACAAATCCACAAAATGTTTGAGGTTTTCACGGAGTCCTTAAAAAAATTTAAGTTGAATTACATGATGGTTGGACCTTTTATTTTCACTATCTATTCGAACATATGTAGTTGTGATGATGGGCTTTTGATGTAGTCTATGAACCTTAATCTCCCAAATGCTAGAGTCAGGACATTTTTGGTCATGTGAAAGCGAACTTTTCCTTCAAATTATTGGATATTTCCTAAGAAGAGAATGAGGGTATGGCCATCATCCAAAATTTGTTGATGGCTTTGATCAGATTCCTTCTATGACCATAAATATAAATCTTACGATGAGAAGTCAGTATCTTGACACGTGGTCCCTGGTCTTGGCCTTTGTTAGGGATGATGCTAAAAGTTTGTTGGGTGTGTCTTATGATATTTCCGTTTATTCCCTTCTTATTTATCATTTCCTACTAACTTACTAAGTTATTTCTTTGTTTTCTTCTTGAAAATAACATGGAACTTGATGGTAAACTTAAGGCTTTCAAGAAATATTAAGTTCAAGCCCTAACAAAGGTCGCTCATGACAAATTTGTCGAGAGGTTATAGTTTCTATAGATGAACCTCGTATGACTATCCTATGAAGTCAAGTCTCATTTTGTATGATATTTTGATGAAGATAAATAAGTGAAAATAAGGAAAAGTTTGGAGGATTCTTAAGTGATAAAAGTATAAAAAAATCTTCATTATCATAAGATTTATCCTAGTCAATATATGGTATTTATCTTAAGGTACAATGTTTCAATTCATTATTTATAAGCATGAGGTGCTCACAACTTTCATCTCATACCTTCTAAAGTTTGGAAAAATACTGTTACATGATTCACTTTTAAAACATGGATTTTAATTTGGTCAAATTTTGTGGTCCACTTCAAACAATCCATAAAATGTTTGAGGTTTTCACTTAGTCCTTATAAAACTTTAAGTTCCGTTACATGATGGTTGGGTGTTTTATTTTCACTACCTAGTCGAACGTACATAGTTATGATGGGGAGGCTTTTGATGTATATGAACCTTAATTTCCCAAATGGCGAAGTCGTGACATTTTTGGTCATGTGAAAGCGAACCTTTCCTTCAAATGATTTGTTCTTTCCTAAGAAGACAACGAGGGTCTTTCCACCATCCAACATTTTATTGATGGCTTTGATCAGATTCCTTTTATAACCATAATTCTAAATCTTACAATATGAGAAGTCGGTATGTTGATACACGGTCCCTGGTCTTGGCCGTTGTTGGGGATGATGCTAAAAGTTTGTTGGGTGTGTCTGATGATCTTTCTGTTTATTCCCTTCTTATTTATCATTTTGTACTAACTTACTAATTTTTTTCTTTATTTTCTTCTTGAAAATAATATAGAACTTGATGATAAACTTAGTGCCTTCAAGAAATCTTAGGTTCAAACCCTAACAAAGGCAACTCAAGACAAATTTGTTCGAGAGGTTATGGTTTTTATAGATGAACCTTTGATGACTATCCACAATCTTTTGTCTTTCGCATTTGGTTATAGATTGTATCTTCGTCCTTTCTTATAACTTTAAACATTGTACAATGGGTTTTCCTTGGTTAAATTTACATCATATTTATGTTTATTATTTTCTACGTTTGTCATAATTTCGTGTATCTACTTGCAAAGGTGTTCCCGGACAAGGGTGCATGTGTTTTAACCCTCCATGGTTTAAAACTCATGAAATAATGGATCACTTTTGAAGATGTCGTTTCCTAATGATGGCCAATTGATTCGACAAAGCTCTCTTATTTCCATCTTTATGGCTTTCTTTAGGATTTTACACTTGTTTTTCTAGCAAGTTTGACATTTTTGCTTTAGCCTCGACTTCTACCAAAAAACCCTTAGTATCACTCTTAATTTTGTTCTTGCCAGCTTCTGCGTTTCAGGTAATTTTCTCCTTTTGCTCACCTTGTAACATTGAGGTTGTTTATATTGGTGCTTTGTGGCTTCAAACATATTGAAGACCACTTGTTCTTTGTCGAACCTCAATGCTAACTCGCTCATCTCCATATCAATCAAAGCCCTTCCTATTACTAGGAATGGCCTTCCAAGAATCAATTGTATTTCAGCGTCCTCAGGCATCTCTAAAATTACAAAGTCGTCCGAAAAAGCAAGGTCATCAACCTTAACTAACACATCCTTCAATATTCCGTAGAGATACGTTACAGATCAGTCGGATAATGTGAGAGTCATATGGGTAGACTTAGGCTCTCCACAACCCAACCTCCTTATCATTGAGAGTGGCATCATATTAATGTTTGCCTTCAAATCACAAAGAGATTGGTTAACTTTTACAGGACCAATAGAATAAGGGATAATGAACCTACCAGGATCGGTAAGTTTAGGTGGAAGTTTCCTTTGAATGGTATCCCCACACTCTTCAGCCAAAAAGAAATTTTCACCATCTCTTAATCGTCGTTTTCCAGAGAGTAACTCATTTATAAACTTATCATACACCAAAATTTGGTTCATGGCTTCACAGAAGGGGATGTTGACTTTAATGTTTCTAAACATCTCCTTGAACTTATTAAACCGCTCTTCGTTTGCATCTTTCTTCTCAAATTTCTTTTTCATGAAAGGGTAGGGTGCTTTGATATAATCTGAGAGTACAAGGTTAGGATCATTAAGAATATGTTTCTTGGTCCTCCTCCATGGTGAGTTCTTATCTATAAATTTGTCAAGACTCCAACCTATAACCTCATCATTACTCTTAATCTCACCTTTTCTCCCTTATTTTCCCTATTTCTACAACCAGTTTCTTTCCACTTTCTTTCTTCTCATCTTCACTTTTTTTCTTCTCCCCACTATCTTGTGTAGGTGTACCTACAACTATATTCCTCAACTCAATAGCACTACAATTTTCATTCTTTGGGTTATCCACAATGTTACCATTGAATCCCCCCTCTGAATTAGCTTGAGTTGTTATTTGCTTAGACAACTGCCCAATTTGTGACTCTAAATTTTTTATGGAGGCCTGTGTATTTTTGTTTGTGTCCAGTTGAATTTGCATCATCTCTTGTTGCGCCAGGATTACTTTTAGAAAACTACCATGGGTAGAAAGCATGAATCCCTTGAGTGTTTCAGCCAACACATATGGCTTTCGCTAAGGCGCTTGAGATTCTCTAGGTGCACCTTGACCAGTATGCAAGGTTTGACTATATTTTCTCCATTTGAAATTAGTGTGATCTTTCAACCCTAGATTATACGTGTTAGAGTACACATTATTTCTTTGGAAGCCTGCATATTTGAATTCTGCACTCTCCATGTTTGGTTCATAATTACCATTTAAATGCTTACCTCCATAGAAATCACGTCTCAGAGTTTGGATCTAACTCACATTTCCCTAGTTTATTGAGAAATAACATACCGTTTGGTCAGAGCCTCTAGTTGGGCTAGTAATGTAGTTTGGATATCAAAAGCTAACAAACCCTTTCCTTTCACATCTCGCTCACTCGAGCGATATTCGTTTTGACACATATTCTCCAACAATGTCTTCAACTCTTCATCAATTTTTAGTCTCAATGTACCTTCAACTGTGGCATCAAGAAGAATTATCGTTTGTGTTCTTAAACCATAGATGAAGTTTGTCATCTTCTCTATATAACTCATGTTGTGATTCAGACACTTTTGTAGTAACAACTTGAATCTTTCCCATGCACCAGATAGTGATTCTACCTCTTCTTGAGCAAAAGTAGTAATTGCAGCTTTCTTTCCAGAAGTTGAGAATTATAATATTATCTCTCGAGAAATTTGTCTTCGATTTATTTCTAAGTCTGGATAATTCCATTTGGAATGCGCTGCAACCAATCCTTTGTGCGTCCTATCAAGGAAAAACCAAACAAATGTAATTTGACTTGATGTTCGATGATCTCATCGCTTGATCTGCACATTGAGCGGGTCTCGTAAAATTCAGTTAGATGCTCCCAAGGATCTCTAATTTCTTTCTTGTTGAACAAGTTATCTTTCAGACTTGTAAGCACACAGTTTTTGATGTCAAAAGTAATCGGATTTGCCGGTTGGAATCCTTAACAAATCTGGTCGGAGTCTGTTCTGCTGCAGTAGTCCCCAACGTTTGATGTAATGGAGTGACCATCTCTACTTTCTCTTCTTTTACTTACTTAGTAGCTTGAAGTGCTTCTCTTTTTGCTTTATGAAATATGCATGTTGTTCTTTCGATTTTAGGATCGATCAGATCATCATCGTCTCAGTACCTCACATAAACAAACAAGAAATACCTTACTAGCATTGCACCAAATAACACAATAGTATAGATAAAATTAAAATCAAAATTAATAACAAAAGAAATTAAAAATTAAGATTAGAACTAAATTTAAAATTAAAACAAAAACTAAAAATGTCACACTAAATTGTCTTGTTGAAAATCAACAATCCCCAACAGCAGCGCAAAAAATATGATGACAATTTACTAGCAAGTGTACTACTTTTGAAATAGAAGTAATAAAATAAATTCTCCTTTGTAGCGGTGTATTCGTCGCTATATGATTTATCGATTAAACCATAAGCAAAGCATACAATGATTTTCGAGTCGCCACCGCACTTTTATTTATCCAAAGGACTGGCTAAAAAGCGAACAAAAGCCTAAGAAGTTTTACACGTAGAAAACTAATAAAAAGATCAGAGAGTCTGGGTAAGGGGTAAATTACGCAATGGGAAGGTGTTAGGCACCCACTACGTCCTAGGTACTCCTAGGGAGCCCTTTTCACACTTGTTGTACTAAATTGTTATTTGTTATGACATAAGCATTGTGCAAAACATGATTGGGATGGTGAGAAAAGAATATATAATTTTATTATTGGGTTTGAACGGATGAACCCGCTGCCTACGTACCTTCCATCAAAGGTAAGGATCAAAACGCCGTAGTTCGGCTAAAAGATTTCCAAAAGGTTGGTGGATTCAATTTTAAACACAAGCACTGAGGCTTTTCATTATCAATGGGAGAAAACTCGACCAAGACCAACATCCACCATGCGAGGATAGCTTCGACGTACTGGAGGGGTTAACCCTGTTTTTAGTACGGAAGTCTTACTGTCGACTCACTAAGGATAGGCAAGATTTACATCAACCACAAAGATAATTGAAACCTATGGCTAATGCATGAAAAGATTAACAATGGACAAAGCCAAAACAAGTGAATGAGTGAAGTTAATTGATTGTGATTATGAAAATGAAGTCAAAGTATGATTAAGATTGATTCAAAAGAAGTGTTATGGAATGGGGTTTGAAAAAAGTCAAGGACTTGGGGTCCAGGTTTTTAGTTTGGAAAACATGAAGATGTTTGCACAATATCTATGTTAAGTTTGAAATCAAAGTGTGAAAAGGTTTAGGACATAATGGGGATGAATGGATGAAGATGGATCGTAAAACTTCTTAGAAGGTTCACCTCTTGAAATCATATAGCAGATGATTCAAGTGTGTCCTTTGGAATGACAATAAGCAATAACAAGCAAACAAAGCAAAAGAAAGGCGGATATCGGATGCCAATCAATGGTCTTATACCAATCTCCTAAAACAAAATGGGATATCAGAGGCCACTCAATGGTCTTACACTAATCTCCACAAACAAAGAAATAAAAAGCGGATACCGGATACCAATAGATGGATTTACACCAATCTCCTAAAACAGAACAGGATATCAGAAGCCACTCAATGGTCTTACACTAATCTCCTCAGAAAAAAAAACAAAGAAAGGTGAATATGGAAGTCAACTGCCAATCTGTCTGGACTTAGGTTAACTCCACAGTATGGTCCTAGGAAATCCAATGCCACATTGCAGGGACTTACAATGGATCCTCACATACAAGAACAAAAGCAACAATGTGATCATGGGAATGCAAATGCCAACTTGCAGGGACTTACAATTGCATCCTCACATACAATCAAACAAATGCAAAACATGGATGTCAGATGCCAATCTGTCTGGGCTTACTCTCACATACACAGTATGATCCTAGGAAACAAATGCCAACTTGCAGGGACTTACAGTTGTATCCTCACATACAATCAAACAATGCAACATGATCACAGGAGAGCAAATGCCAACTTGCAGGGACTTACAATTGCTTCCTCACAATCAAACAAACAAAACAAAAGCTATGAGTGACCAATGAGGTCTTACACTCTATCCTTCCATATCATAGGAGCAAATGGCCAAAAGAGATGGACTTACAATTGTCCTCAATGGGCAAACAACAATGATAGCATCACAAAAGCAAATGAGATGATCATGCATTAATGGCAATTGATGATGATAAATGCATAGCATACAGGCAAACAAGTGCATATGAAGCAATCAATCAATCAATGAATAACAAACAGCACACTCTATAGCCAAACAATGGGGGGCTCACACAAGAGGGTTTGACTTTGAAAGTCCACTGTAATAGGTGAAGGTCGCTCTTAACCTTGCCATTGAGAGGCTAAGGTGAAGCAGATGAATAGGAGATGAGGGGTGTGCCTCATTGCTTCTATCTCAGATCAGAGAGAGCATCAAATAATAGAAAGTGGGGGAGTTCAGAAAGATGGAACTCTTTCCCCTTTATTGACTCGATTAGATCTTGGGTTTTTATCTCAATGCTTCAACCATATAATGGGAGCAAAGAGAGGACACACTGAATAGTGGGGGATAGATTGCTTATCCCTACCTTCCACCAATTGCCTTACTTGAAGGACTTTTCCTGCTTGGGACAATTTTAAACACACACAGGCATTGCCTCTTAAGGAGGACTTCAGACAGTTTGCCCGGTCAAATAACAGACCGGGACTCCAGACTACATGAAGAAGAAAGGTTTATACCTCAAAGCAAATGCTAAATAGCAAAGCAAGCAAGTTCAAAGAACTTAAGCAACTAAAGTACCTAAAAAAGGCAAACCAATTAGTAAACAGTTCAACAGTTTAAAACAAAAGAAAGGATAAACAACAGTCAACCACAGAGGGACCAATGTGCAAAGCACAAGACTCAACTATATGAGTCACACCTACAAAACAAGGGTTAGCACATGATATATACAATCCAACTCAATCAAATTTGAATGATCTTTGAGGCATTGGTGCTTAACCTGAAACAATAGCTCAATTGTAAGCTCAAAAGACCACTAGGGCTAGCCTAGGGTCAAAGATGAAAGAAAAAAGTCAAACAGCAAAGGAAAGTCAACCCAATTCATGTTCAAACATTTAAGAAGCAATCTCAATTGGATTCATAATCAAATCATGCACCATTGTCATTTCATACACAAAAGAATGCAAAGCATGGCAAAGGAAGCATACAAAAGGTCAACAGCAAGACCTCATTCAAAAGTCAACCCAAACATTCTCAAAAATCATGAAATAAATCACATTCAAACCTAACATCTATCATGGTAGACATGTCAAATTTCATTGCATTTGGATGAGAGGAAGGCAGTCAATTAAAATCAAGAAGTCAACAAAATTCAAGTAAGCATAATGAAAGTCAACAAGCATGGGTCAACTTCAAAAAATCATATCAATTTGAAAACAGAAGAGAAATGAATGAGGTTAACACCAATGCAAAGGTCAAGATGTCTAGTTATCACATATGAAATTTCATGGTCATACAATAAGATTTGAGAATTTCACAAAAGATTTGGCAACATGTACCACATAAAGTCAACAAATGACTAAGCATGGAAGGAAATTTTCAAATAAATGGAAAACAGCATCATTAATTCCAAGAAAATTCATACACAAACTAGACATGTGATAGATCATTCATGCAAAATTTCAAGTGATTTGGAGGCCAGGAAGTATGTGAACAAAAATCAAGAAGATGCACATCATTGGTGTGACACAAATTGTCACACCCTAGTTCAAAAAATCATAACTAGCAAACCACAAATGATAAATGCACAATCTTTATACCAAAATGAAGATGAGTGAGTCTAGTTTCATCACAAAAAAATTCAGGCTCATTGGATACATCATGACAATTTCACAATTGAAATGGCAAAGGGTGTCACTTTGGCATACATGTTAAGAAAACAATTACCAATTAAAATCCAGCCAATGAAAAATCAATTAAAAATCATAATCAAATACTAGACATCTTCATGGACATGATGCAAAAATTGGCATGATTTTTGGACTTGAATTGAGGAAGAAATGAATTATTGAAGTTGAGTGATATTTGAAACAAAAATGAACAAATTGCATGGCATAAATGGTCAACACAAAGGTCAGCGTGGCATTTTTGAAATTCAGGGCATTACTAATCAAAACGCCCGCGTTTTGATTCACACAACGAAATGTTGTGATTGGCTGTTGCCCAATGCAACAGTACACGGGCCAATGGATGAATTTTCTGGGTTTAAGAAAAACCCTAGGGTTTTAGCAGCATGTGTTCATGGCTATGGCATTCATTCATCTTCAATGTTATCGATCAAAAAAACATCACCAAGTAAACAGCAACATGTCACATAACAATCATGCAGCAATCAAGTAGCCACAACCCAAACACGACAAACACAAATCATGCACATTTTCTGGGCATATTCAAAACAGCAGCAGGGCATATTCATCATGCTCATCAATCATCATCAATCGAAATTCTATCATGGCAAACCACATGGCAGCTAAACAACATCATTATGCAACATTAACTAACAACAAACCAAACAAAATCATGAGAAAATTCTGGGCAGAGCAAAACACAGTATGATCTTCATCATCTTCAACCATTCGAAATTTTCAAGATGCCCAGAAATCCAAATCAAACATACTAATAGCATCATCATACATCAAGTAACAAGAACATAGCATCACATTTCAATGAATCAATACAAGCATGGCAAATCGGGCAAAAGTTCATTTGTGCACAAAAAAGGAAATTCAGATTTCTCCATCATGAGACCACCATTTCAAGCAAGCTTTAGTTCATTAGAATCAGCATAAGAAGATCTTTCATAAACATATCATGGCAAGGCAAATGATGGAGGTCGATCACTTACTTATTTTTGAAGAAAACTGATGTGCAGTATTGTTTTGGTGGTTACAGCTCGAAACAGATGGCCTTCATGCTGTGGAATGATGGAATCTTGAAGTTGTTTGGCTCAGCAATGCTTGGAAGTCTTCAAATCTCATTTCACCATTGTTGTGGCTTGAAGAAAACAGAGTAGGAAGATGCAGTTCCAGCTGGTAAATGATGTTGCAAAAAGCTGCTAAATGTTGGTTGGATGAAGAAATAATGGGGGAATGCTCGGGTTCTTTGAAGGGTTTGGCAGAAAAATCTCAAAATCCCAAAATGCAAGAATGAGAGAATGTGAATTTCTGTCGTGTGGCTGCAGTGTCTAGAGAAAATGAAAAATGTGTGCCGTCAGTAGTGTTTGGTTTTGTGTGCTATCTATTGCTGCTGCCAGTCCTCACAATGACAGAAAAATCCTGCATTTGCTGGACAGTACAAGGTAAGGTGTGGAAGCATGGAGGATATGGGGTTTTTTTACAGCTTTTTTCCAACAGTCCCAAAGCAAGGTGGATTAAGATGAGTGAAAGAATGGTTCCTGCTGTACTGCTACTGTCCTCAATATGCAGAAAATATGATGAGGAGATAGGTTGTTATGGTTATGGCACAAAGCATGGTTTGGAAGTATGGATAAGTGTACTTTTGCCCAATTTTTAGCAACTAAGCATGGCCTTCTATTGTTGTTGGTTTAGGCTGCAAGATGAGGTCTCAAATGACAGAAAAAATGAGGTTTAAGTTTCTGTTTGGGAGTACAAAGCATGGTATGGTGGATGGCATGGACAATCATGGTGAAATTGTACTTTTCTTACAATTCAAGCAACCAAGCAATGGCCTCATGTCCTGCATAATTTGAGCTTGCAAACACACTTAAAATGATATTCTTGAGCTGTCCCAATTGGCCAAATGTTGAAAAAATGTTTATATCAAAAAGTCAACTCTTGGTCAAACTTGCATTTAAATGAGAAATGTCAAAACATGCCATTTTGATTGGTGAAGTTTTGGCACATGAAATTTATATTTTTGGAAAGAGGGGATCAAATGTGACTTGTAGGAAAAAACCCCACCAAAATTGGCCAAACGGTTTGGGAGATATGGCCCTTTGAAGTTCAAGATTTTCTGAAATCGATTCGATCATAACTTGCCAACCACACATGGGAATTGAGAGTTCTTGGACTTTTTGGAAATGGGAGAACAAGATCTTCAACTTTCATGTTGGGCAAAAATTCATTTGAAGCTTTTATCATGATGTAAGTTGAGGATCAAGAAGTTTCCATTTTTGGCAGTTAAAATTACAGGCCCAGTTTCCATTTTTGGAAATTTTGATCTGGCTTCAAATTCTTCCATGATGAGGTTGGACATGACATATGAGGCTTGTATAGACATGAATGAACTCCTTCAAATCAATTCCATCCATCAAATCACTGATTAAATGGCCAGTTGACCAAGTTTGACTTTCTGTTGACTTTTCTAGGGTTTTGCATGATTGAACCACTTCTGATGAATTCCAAACCCTAATTCCTTGAGACCTTGATTTCCAATGATGTCCCAAGTTGTGTGAACTCTTGATTATTGGTCATGGTGCCCAAATTCTGCAAGAATGGCCATCATCCATTGCTTTGACTGACTGTTGACTGTCTTTGACCTAATTGCTGATAATTGCTTCATCTGCAAGCAACAAGGTTAGACTGACAATATTTTTGTACTTTTTGGATGATAAACATATGAAAAGCAATAATATACAAATGCAAAACATGCTTGGTGATCAAGAACCACACACACAAGGCAACCTACCCACTAGGAGGGAAGCAAAGGCATGCAATGATCCTTGAGGCTATGATATGAGATGATATGGGCCATGAGGGATCTTAGGGCCAAAATTGGGGTCTTACAGATGCCCCTATTTAAGGTCATGCTAGCCGGAGAAGTGAAGTTTAGAAATCTTCATCTCGACGCGGTAGAATGGGCTTAAATAACAGTAATGAGACAAATTTTGGTCCCTAAGAGACCTCATGATGCAAATGTATGTATGCAAAAGACACAAATTCTGTGGGGAATATGGTTAACACAGAAGAAAAGACGATCCTATCGGAGTAATACACTCACCAGGAACAGAGACTCTGACAAGACTTTAGTTGGGAATAAACAAAACTGACACAGCGGGAACAAGACACGACTCTGATTAGAAGAATAGAAAACAGACAGGAGAACTCACTGGGGGAGTGAAGGACTCACACTGGGGAAAAGAAAATCCAAAGGAAAATAAATCCATTGGAGAGACACAAGCTGACTCCTGGGGAGAAGCAACGGGAAAACTTCACTGAGGAAGCACCAAAGAATGAGGTGTTACCGGTATGAGGGTAACAAAAATCAGGAAGGAACACCAAGGATACCGGGTTGTAGGTATGTAACAGGTGACCGACCAAAGACGTGAATTGGTGTGTGTTCCAAAACACTCATCATCCTGAAGAGAGCGAAAGCAAACTTGTTTATAGGATGGATATTTGATTCTGTAAAGAATGCAAATCTTACTCAGTTGGGGAAACAAACAAAGTGTTCAACAAGAGAGTGCATGAGATATATTATCTATAGCCGTCAAAACGTAGATAATGTACTCGCATGGAAAGTTATCCTGAACCGGGTTGTAGGTTGTTTGTAGGATAAAGTCCGAAATCGTGAATTGGTTTTGTGTTCCAAGACACTCATCACCCTGAAGAAAGCTAGAACAGCAGACTTGTTTATAGGATGGACATTCGATTCCACAAGGAATACGAATCTGACTCTGTGGAGAAAACAATCAAAAGATTGACTCGAGAGTGAACGAGATATAATATCCATTACCGTCAGAACGTGGATAGAATACTCACAAAGGGAGATTATCCTGAACTGGGTCGTAGGTTGTTTATAGGATAAAATCCGAAATCGTGAATTGGTTTTGTGTTCCAAGACACTCATCACCCTGAAGAAAGCTAGAACAGCAGACTTGTTTATAGGATGGACATTCGAATCCACAACGGGAAAACGAATCTTACTCGACTGGGGAAGATCAACAAAGGATTCCGACCAAAGAGCGCATGAGACATATTATTCATAGCCGTCAAAACGTGAATAATAACCTCGCATGGAAGATTATCCTTAACCGGGTTGTAGGTTGTTTATAGGATAAAAATCCGAAAAGAAAGGCATCAGGATACCAGAATAGGTATATAATGATGACCAATCAAAAGGAGCAACAGACATTACCGACAAAAGGGTAAATGAAAGGCGATCTGCTGAGGATTCACTGGTGAAAACCAATGATCCAGGGAACACAATCACTGACACAAGGTGAAAGGACCCACTGGGGGTAAAATTGCTAGCATACGGCAATTATCCACAAAAGACTTGCGAGGGATATAAGTGCTGATCTGAGCAACTTATCCAAGCAAAGGAAAAATCAACATCAAGAACTAGATGAAGATAACCACAAGGGAAATTGTCATCGGTTGAGATGAACAACAAAGTTAACTCTGCAAGTGGAGAAAACAGGGTTTATGACTACCGGTTTGTAAGTAGAAAAACCGCAAAGATAGGACTTACGACTGCTGGTTCGTAGGCAGGGGGCCAAAAAGGGTGGAGATGACCACAAAATTAGGGTTTACATCTACCGAATACGGGATAGAAGACCAACAACTCCACGTGGGGATAGAACGAATCACAAATCCGCACGGGAAACCAAAATAGGGTTTATAACAAACCACAAACTGTTGGAGAGCAGGAAAATAGGATTTACAACTACCGACTGTTAGGTAGAAAACCAAAACTCTGGCTGGAGAATAAAAGGTGTATAACCACAAATTCTGTCAAGAAAGCCAGGAAAAGTAGGACTTATAACCACAGGTATGAGGGTAGCGGCCCAAAATTACTCCGCTGGGGAACAACCCACTGGGAAGCACAAGACATTTGGCAAATAGCCAATTCGGGAATAATCCGAAAAGACAGACTGAATCAAGACACGTCCTAATGAGGATGTAACTCAAATAGGAACATCCATCCCAATATATGTGTTGGGAGGAAACAGAAGAAACCGTCATCCACGAGGATATATCTCAGTGGGGAACTGCAGAAGGAAAGGTAACAGACATTTTCTGCTTATGGGGCTGACTCTATATGGAGAGATTTTAAACACCCGACATCTGCTTGGGGAGATCTATAAAGAGATCTATATCACCCGTGCAGGAGAACACGACAAGCAAAAGATACATGGCAAGAAATGCAACATGAATATCTGAATGTTTTTGAGTATGCATGAATATGCGTGATTTATGTTTGATGAATGCTGACAAAACAGACAATTCTAACACAAACAGGTTCAGGAATCAAAACGTCCGGTATTATACTTCCAGGGGAACAACTAGCTGGAGAACCAATCTGCGGAGATCTTCATGCTGTAAAGCAAAGATCTGCGGGTACTGCTGAAGAAGCAGAGGATCAGAGATATCAGGAAACAAACCAATCAGGGTACAGAAAGTCACAATGGGCAAAGCAGCCACCAAGACGAATCTGTAGGGGAACAAGAGAAGTCCCAAAGTATCTGCAGGGGATCTCAGTGTCAACTGAGAAACAAAAGGATGCATTGCACAAGCACGAACTGTTGTAGAAGCAAATCCACATAACTCCGCTGGGGAACAACCCACTGAGGGAGAGTGATATCATCCAAATAGAATCTAACTGCATAAGCAACTCTACTGGGGAAAACTGTCGGCTACTCTCTTGGGGAACAACCCACTGAGGGAGGACAGATCAAACAAGTAGATTCTGCAACGAACCACTCTACTTGGGAAAGAATATGCATAGCAAACTGATCACAACAAGTAGATTCTGCAATATAAGCCACTCTACTGGGGATCACAAACAGTCAGGAAATTAATCCGTTCTCTGGATGGTAGAGCCATCATCCGACCATACCGGGGATTGAAGGAGTACTCAACAGGCGAAATTGCCATAACAAATACTCTGCAGACTATGCTGAGGAAAAAAGATGGTTGAAAACACTGGGATGTCGACCCAATCAACCGCTGAATAGGAAAATAAATCCTACTCTGCTGAAGAGAACAAACTCTGATGGAGAGATAGCAACAATTCCGCAGACGACTTCGCCGGGGAAAAGGTAAAGTACCGGGTATCAAACCGCCGGCTTACCGAGTCTTCAAAAGAAAGCGATTGTGCTGAGGAAACAACTCTGCTGGCAACTGCACTGGGAAGAGTGATAACAACTCTGCTCGCGAATCCGATGGGGATATCAATAACAGCTCTACTCATGACTGCCGAGGAGACAAATAAAGTCTGGGGCATACGACCCACTGGTGAAAGTGACGGGGCACCAAGATGACAAACCATCAACCGCCGAAACTCACAAGGAAACACCCATGCTGGGAAAACTGCTGCTGGAGAAAACGAAGTCTTCAACAACACTCTGCTTGCGACTATACTGGGGGAACAACCCCAACAACAACTCTGTTTGAGGAACAACCCCAACAAAGATCTGAAGAAAGAAGATACCACCAAACCAGGAATATGAACCAATGTCCTACCTGTTGGAAATCATGCCACCCTCGGGAGAGCACTGAGATATTCTTGAGTATCCTTTCAATCTTGTGAATGTTCACTTTGTTTAAAACAATTTTTTTTTTTTTGAAAAATTTTGATAAGTTTAAAACAATGATATTTTATCAATTTAAAACACGCAAAACATTTGTTGAATTGAAACAAATAAGAGTGCAAATAATTGGATAAAAGCTCAAATTGATTTGATGGAATGGTAGCCTGCAAATGGCAAGACTCCATAGATCTGTACAAATTTGAAATCAGTGATATATATTGGAAGAGGGCTACATTGAACATAATGATCATTTCTCTACCAATTTGAATCTCGATGTATCTGAAGCTTCGGTTGACGACGAATCGAGAATCTTCTGACGAAATGACGACTGATAAACCAGAAAGTCTTGTCAGGATGCAGTTATTTGCCAAATCCCTAATTTTTGCCTAGATTGCCCCAGGGTGAGGTACTCAATCTAGCGGGATGCAAATATTCTCTCTTTTTTCATGTCTCTAATTTTTGCCTGGATTACCCTTGCGGGTTCTCCACCGAGACGCTCATTTTTGCCTAAGCCGCCCTTTCGGGTTTTCAACTTAGCGAGCTATTCTGTTTTTTTTTCATTTGCATATACTTTTTTTTTAGGCAAAGTATCTCTTGACTGCATCCGAATTCACAGGACGAGTGAAATCCTCCCCATCCATTGTTGTAAGCATTAAAGCACCGCCTGAAAAGGCTCTCTTAACAACATATGGACCCTCGTAGTTTGGAGTCCACTTGCCCCTGGAATCGGGCGCGAAAGACAAAACTTTCTTGAGCACGAGGTCACCTTCTCGGAACACACGAGGCTTGACCTTCTTATCGAATGCTTTCTTCATTCTCTGCTGATATAACTGACCATGACACATGGCAGTTAATCGCTTCTCTTCGATCAAATTCAACTGGTCATAACGACTCTGAATCCATTCAGCATCAGTCAACTTGGCTTCCATTAAGACTCGCATTGATGGGATCTCCACCTCTACTGGGAGAACGGCTTCCATGCCATAAACAAGAGAAAAAGGGGTTGCCCCTGTTGAAGTGCGTACAGACGTACGGTATCCATGCAAAGCAAATGGCAGCATCTCATGCCAATCTTTGTACGTGACAGTCATCTTCTGGATGATCCTCTTGATATTCTTGTTAGCAGCTTCAACAGCCCCATTCATCTTAGGTCTGTAAGGAGAGGAGTTATGGTGTGCAATCTTGAATTCAGCGCACAACTCATCCATCATCTTATTGTTCAGATTGGATCCATTATCAGTAATGATCCTCTCTGGCACACCATAACGGCAAATCAGCTGGTTCTTGATAAACTTCACAACCACCTGTCTGGTTACATTCGCGTATGAAGCGGCTTCAACCCATTTGGTGAAGTAATCAATCGCTACGAGAATAAATCGATGCCCGTTGGATGCTTTCGGCTCAATCATGCCGATCATGTCGATTCCCCACATAGAGAAAGGCCATGGTGATGAAATCACATTCAGGAGTGTCGGAGGAATATGAATCTTATCCGCATAAATCTGACACTTGTGACATTTCTTCACATACTTGCAACAGTCAGACTCCATTGTCAGCCAATAATAGCCCGCTCTCAACATTTTCTTAGCCATGGCATGTCCATTGGAATGAGTACCAAATGAACCCTCATGGACCTCAGTCATCAATAGGTTTGCTTCGTGTCTATCCACGCATCTGAGCAAAACCATATCGAAATTCCTCTTATACAGCACTTCACCACTGAGGTAGAAACTGCCTGACAACCTTCTCAAAGTTTTCCTATCTTTCACAGATGCCCCAGGCGGGTAGACCTGGTTCTGGAGGAAATTCTTGATATCAAAATACCAAGGCTTGTCATCTTTCACTTCCTCAATTGCAAATATGTGAGCGGGTCTGTCCAAGCGCATCACAGTAATGTTGGGAACGTCATTCCACCACCTGACAACTATCATAGAAGCAAGCGTTGCAAGAGCATCCGCCATCCGATTGTCCTCTCGAGGAATGTGATAAAATTCAACTTCTGTAAAGAATGTTGAAATTCTCCTTGCGTAATCTCTGTACGGAATGAGACTTGGCTGGTTCGTCTCCCATTCACCCTTGATCTGATTGATAACTAGGGCCGAATCACCATAGACATCAAGATACTTGATTCTCAAATCAATGCATTCTTCAAGTCCCATTATACAGGCTTCATACTCCGCCATGTTGTTCGTGCATTTGAAAGTTAGCCTTGCTGTAAACGGAATGTGTGAACTTTGAGGAGTGATAATCACTGCCCCAATTCCATTTCCATATTGATTAACAGCGCCATCAAACACCATCGTCCATCTGGAACCAGGTTCTGGACCTTCATCAAGTGTAGGCTCATCGCAATCTTTCATCTTCAAATACAGAATTTCCTCGTCAGGGAAGTCATACTGAACAGACTGATGATCTTCAATCGGCTGGTGCGCTAGATGGTCAGCCAAGATACTACCTTTGATAGCTTTCTGAGCTCGATACTCAATATCATACTCAGACAACAACATCTGCCAACGGGCAATCCTCCCAGTTAAAGCAGGCTTCTCGAAGATATACTTAATTGGGTCCATTCTGGATATCAACCAAGTTGTATGATTTATCATGTACTGGCGCAAACGCTTAGCAGCCCAAGCTAAAGCACAGCACGTCTTCTCAAGTGTAGAGTATCGAGACTCACAATCAGTAAACTTCTTACTGAGGTAGTATATAGCAAACTCCTTCTTCCCTGATTCGTCTTGTTGACCGAGTACACAACCCATCGAGTCTTCAAGAACTGTTAAATACATGATCAGAGGTCTTCCTTCCACAGGCGGAGACAAAATCGGAGGTTCAGACAGATAATCTTTGATACTGTCGAAAGCTTTCTGGCAATCCTCGGTCCAATCATGCGACTGATCTTTCCGGAGGAGCTTGAATATCGGCGCACATGTGGCAGTCATGTGGGATATAAATCTGGAAATGTAGTTCAAGCGGCCAAGAAAACCTCGGACTTGCTTCTCAGTTTTGGGTGCAGGCATCTCTTGTATTGCTTTGACCTTTGCAGGATCAACCTCAATACCTCTTTCGCTTACCATAAAACCCAACAATTTGCCGGAACGGACTCCAAATGTACATTTGTTCGGATTCAGGCGAAGTTTGAACTTTCTCAAACGCTGAAAAAGCTTCAACAAATGCTCAACATGCTCAACTTCCGTTCGGGACTTAGCGATCATATCATCAACATAGACTTCGATCTCCTTGTGCATCATGTCATGAAACAAGGTAGTCATAGCTCGTTGATACGTGGCTCCGGCGTTCTTCAAACCGAAGGGCATCACTCGATAACAGAATGTTCCCCAAGGTGTGATGAATGTTGTCTTCTCCATATCCTCTGGTGCCATCTTGATTTGATTATATCCAGAAAATCCGTCCATAAAGGAAAAGACTTTGAATTTAGCTGTATTGTCTACCAACATGTCAATGTGTGGTAGAGGAAAATCATCCTTTGGGCTAGCTTTATTCAAATCTCTGTAATCAACGCACATACGGACTTTTCCATCCTTCTTAGGAACAGGCACAATATTGGCCACCCATTGAGGATATGTCGAAGTCACCAGAAACCCCGCATCAATTTGCTTCTGAACTTCCTCTTTGATCTTCACTGCCATATCTGGATGAGTTCTTCTGAGCTTCTGCTTCACAGGCACGCACTCAGGCTTCAAAGGCAGGAAATGTTGCACAATATCTGTATCTAAACCCGGCATGTCTTCATAGGACCAAGCAAAGATATCTGAATATTCTCGTAGCAAACTGATCAAATCTTCCTTGACAGACTCTTCAAGAAGTGCCCCGATCTTCACCAGACGAACACAATCCTCAGACCCCAAGTTGACTGTTTCCAAGTCTTCGAGATGCGGCTGAATGATCTTCTCTTCGTGCTCAAGGAGACGGGTAATCTCATCAGGAACCCCCTCAACGTCATCTTCTTCTGCCTCAAATACAGGGAATTCAAAATTGGGAGATAGCGTTGGATCATTATGTTCAATGGGTTTTAGGATCAATCTGCATAATGATTTTGGTTAAGGAAAAAACTTCAGCATTTAAACAAGCAAACCATTATGCAGATGAAAAAATGTTTGCTCTTTTTTTTGTTTTTATGGTTTTTTTGTGATCACTGATTTCATGCAGAAAAGCAAAAAGTGAAAACAAAGGAAAAACAAATGTTAAACAATGCATTAATTGAATGAAAACATCATTGTATTAAATGCTGCCAACAATGTCATCACTTCTCCTTTTGGCATGGGAGAAGGTTTTAAACAAAATGAACAATTTACTCTGATCTATGGATGACTGTAGGAACATCTACAGCGACCCAATTGTGGCAGACACCACCAGGAATAACAAAATTGTTCAAGTCCTCTGCTTCCTCTTCAATGATGGCAGCAGCTTCCTCTTCTTCATGTTGATTGGCGTGAATGAACCCTCCACTCTTGAACAGACCTTGCTCATTGCATGCCCCAGAACCATAGCCAATGCCAGCCCGGGATTTGTTGTCTTCAAGTTCAATCACCTTCCCCAAACCAGCAACTGCACCACATTCAATGGCCAGCTTAGCATCACGGTAGGAAGTGAATGAAGGAGACTTCTTCTCGATTGGTTCATCAATAGATAAAGCTTGGAACTGAGTTCCAACTTCATCCTCTGCGTCAATGTACGAGAAAGAAGACAGATGGCTAACCAGGAGAGCCTTTTCTCCCCCTACTACAACCAATTTCTTGTTCTTCACAAATTTCAGCTTCTGGTGTAGGGTGGATGTCACGGCGCCAGCCTCGTGAATCCATGGTCTGCCTAAGAGACAGCTGTAAGATGGGTGGATATCCATTACTTGGAAAGTGACTTGGAAATCACTTGGTCCTATCTTGATAGGGAGATCAACTTCCCCAATCACGGTCTTGCGCGACCCATCAAACGCCTTCACAACAACCCCACTCTGCCTCATAGGAGGACCTTGATATGACAGTCGAGAGAGTGTGGATTCTGGCAACACATTAAGAGAAGATCCAGTGTCCACCAACACTTTGGACATTGCATCAGATTTGCAATTCATAGAGATATGTAAAGCCATGTTGTGGTCTCTTCCCTCCTCGGGGAGATCAGCGTCACAAAAGCTCAAAGTGTTGCAAGCGGTAATGTTTGCAACAATGCTATCAAATTGTTCCAGGGTGACGTCGTGATCAACATATGCCAGGTCCAAGACCTTTTGCAGAGATTCCCTATGGGGTTCTGAATTCAGCAGTAGAGAAAGAATAGAAATCTTGGAGGGCGTGTGTAGAAGCTGGTCTACAATATTGTACTCACTCTTTCTGATGAGCCTCAGCATCTCATCAGATTCTTCATCAACAATGCCACTTGGGCCACCTGAAGAAACAGGAGTCTTTTGTACGGATGAGGAGGGTTTGGCGACATCAAGTGCCGGATTCTGAACATTCACAGCAGTCCCCACAGGGCGCTCAACGGATTCAGAAGCAACAGGGGCTTTAGCAGGTGCGGAAAACACACGACCACTCCGGGTCAACCCACTGACATCAGCAATATTGGTTACGGAAGTTGAAGGCAAAGGCACTTCGACCCCATCCTGGACAGCAACAGGATTGTATCTGAAGGGTACAGCTTTGTCAGATGAATAGGGCACAGGGCCAGCTGGTTTAATGACCAAGGAAGGGGAACCTTTGGCTTGTTGCTATTATAGCAAATAACAACTGGTTCAGGCAGCTTGAACACTGGTGAAATGACGTTCACTTCAGGTTCGACTTCATCAACATTGCGATTCTGCAGAATCTCAATGGTACCTTCATTCAACAACTTCTGAAGTTCTCTGCGTACTTGATCGCAACCCAGACGATTAACAGAACAAACGCGGCACTTGTCGTGGTTATGCTCCAAATAACTGTACTGACACAGCATCTTATGTAAATCAACCAACGACTGCCTGATGTGGCTGACATACTTGACCTTGTACCTCCCAAGGCATTCTTGAATCATGTTGACAGATTTCCCATGCGCAGGCAATGGGTTCTTGGTGACGTTCGGGCTTGAGTCCTCAAAACTCAGGATTCCACTTCTCATAAGGTCTTGCACCTTAGTCTTCAGCTGGAAGCAATTCTCAATATCATGGCCCGGAGCACCAGAATGATAGACACAGTGTAGGTCAGGCTTATACCACCACTGAGGGTTGACCGGTATAGCCGGAGGATCTCTCGGAGAAACCAACTTCCGCTCTATTAGAGAGGGATATAACTCCGCATACGACATAGGAATCGGATCAAAACTGATCTTCTTCCTTTCGTAACCCATGTTCGCTTGATTACTCGTATTCCCACGAGGCTGATAGGCCTGTTGCTGTGGACGAGATTGTTGTTGTTGGTACTGCGGTTGTTGATATTGTTGCTGATGCTGATACTGTTGATGTTGAGGAGTATTGTCCTTGAAAACAGGTGCTACGTGAGCCACCTGGTGCTGATGACTGACATGTCGTGCAGGATTCCTCTGAACAGAGGGTCTTCTGTGTTTGGGCTGAGATTGAACGGCATGTGCTTCACCTTCTTTCCTCTTAAACTCCCCATATCGTTTAGAGGAAGAGCTATCATCCTTAGCCAACCGTCCTTCACGGACACCTTCTTCGAGACGCATCCCCATGTTCACCATCTCGGTGAAATCAGAGGGAGCGCTTGCTACCATCCGCTCATAATAAAATGAGCCAAGAGTCTTCAGAAAGATCTTGGTCATTTCCTTCTCTTCCAGCGGTGGAGTGATTTGAGCTGCCAGCTCTCGCCATCTCTGGGCGTACTCCTTGAACGATTCCTTGTCCTTCTGGGACATGGACCTGAGTTGATCTCGGTCAGGCGCCATATCGACGTTGTACTTATATTGCTTGACGAAAGCTTCGCCAAGGTCATTGAAAGATCTGATGTTGGCGCTGTCCAAGCTCATGTACCATCTGAGCGCGGCACCAGATAGACTGTCTTGGAAATAATGAATCAGGAGTTGATCATTATCAGTCTGTGTTGACATCTTCCTGGCGTACATGACCAGGTGAGCAAGCGGACAGGTGTTCCCTTTGTATTTTTCAAAGTCCGGGACCTTGAATTTGATCGGTATCTTGACACCGGGAACTAGGCAGAGTTCGGCTGCAGACTTGCCGAATAGGTCTTTGCCTCGAAGAGTCCTCAATTCCTTTCTCAGCTCAAGGAATTGATCGTTCATGGCATCCATCTTTTCATGAACGTCTGCGCCCTCAGATGGCTCGGAGTGATAGATGATGTCGTCTACCCTTGGCATGGTATGCACGACAGGAGGAGCGGCGATAGGGACCGAGCTAGACGCCGGCATTTGAGCGAAGGTTGGCGCAGGAATATCTGGCATAAAACCTGGGGGCATGCCCCAAGGAAACCCGGGCGGCATGGCATTGGGCGCGTGGGTGCTGACTGGCACTGTAGAAGTAGCTACCTCTGAAATGACTGTCCTCTGAGCAGGAGTTGCAGGCGTCGGAGCAGGTTGATTCTGAGCGGCAAGGAGTTGCTCCATCAAAGCGCCAAGTCTGGCGACCTCTTCCTTCAATTCTCTGTTCTCTTGTTCCAACTGCTCCATGATTCTTGCAGAGTTGACTCGTGTATAATACCGGTGAATCAGCTTGTCTTCAAAATAAATGAAGAACAGAGGTTAGGACAAGAAGACCAGAAACAAAGGGTACCTGTTTATGCAAGAATGATGCATGAAATGCTTGTGCAAATGCTTTGTTTTCAAGGAACCCTTAGGGTATTTTTTGCAATATTTTGATTAATTTAAGCATTTTTGATTCCTCATGGAAAATATTTCATTCAATACATCAAGACAAAAAGTACAGCATTTTAAATTACAAAGAGAAAAGGTAAATGACATCCTATGGATCCCTAAAAGCTCGGGATGCTGGAAGACGAGAAGTGCACAACTTCTTGATCTCTCTCTCATAGGCCGCTTCCATGTCAGCTTTCTCCTTTGCAAGTCGATCATACCTCCTCTTCCAGAATTTGGAAGACTGAGGAAGCAGAGAAGTCCAAGCGTCGTTCGGATCATCGATCACTCGGTGCTCGAGGAATTCAATCATAGCGTCCTTCTCCTTGAGCTGCTGCAGCAATTCCTCCCTCTCACGGATCCAAGCACGCGAAAGGTCTTCTTCTCTCAACTCCTCTACACGTTGGGTAGGGAGGGTTGAAGGCCCAGCCACATCCAACGGTGTAGGTCTTGGATAATCATACGGCATCAAGTAGGTAGCAGCCCTCTGTCTGACCCAAGAGGTGTATGGCTCCAAAGCAATGCAGTTCTTTGGGCCCAACTCATTCCTACTCTTCTTGTGAACACTGCGCCATGCACGGACAAATCTGGCTTTCAGGCCTTGGGGATCTTTACCCTCCTGAAAGAACACACCTTCTAACAGAATGCTATTAGGTTTATCCTTTAGGGGGAACCCAAGCTGGCGACGTGCAAGTATAGGATTGTAGCTGATCCCACCACATGTACCAAGAAGGGGCACATTAGGGAATTCACCACAATAGTCGATGATCTGGACGGTATCGTACACGCGATCATACCAAGTGATATCATCATTGGTGAGAGACATGAGTCTCTGAGACCACCGTAGACATCCCTTGTTCTCCTTGAAAGCAACCGTCTGCGGCAAGTGCGAAATAAACCACTTGTACAGCAGGGGTAAACAGCAGACAATGACTCCTCCATTCTTCATATTCCTCAGGTGCAAGGAGACATATGTATCACCCAACAAAGTCGGAACTGGATTAAGAACCGAGAAGATCCTAATGGCGTTCATGTCCACGAACTTGTCGAAGTTGGGAAATAGCACCAATTCATAGATGAGTAATACAAAGAGAGCCTCAAAGGCATCCTCACTCATGGCCTTCCCATAAAAGGTAGCTTGGGCAATGAGGAATTCGGAAGGAAAACCCTGAATTCCGCCTTTGGTAGTCAGGTTAGCTCCAATCAGATCTTCATCTATGTGCAACAGGCTGGAAATCTCTCGAGCAGATGGAATATCCTCTAAGCCACTGAACGGCACTTGATCCAGAATTGGAATCCCAATGAGATGAGAATACTCCTCCAAGGTTGGCAATAGCTGGAAGTCCGGAAATAAGAAGCAGTGATGCAACGGATCGTAGAACTGAGCCAGAGTACTCATCAACCCTTCGTCAACCTGAGTGGTGAGCAGTGGTAGAAGCTTCCCATAGCGAGCTTTGAAACCCAAGGGATCTAGTACATACGATGTCAGATTCCTTAACTCTTTTACATCGGGCTGTCTAAAGCTGTACTTCTTTGTATGCCTCTTTGGTCTTTCCATGTCTGAAAATTTTGCAAATAAACCCTTTTTTAAGTTCCTCGAAAATCTTTTTTTTTGTGATGACATGAATGCGGATGAATGCGTGAATGCATGAATGCAACAAACACACTCAAGGATCAAGCAAAGCACACCAAACAAAGGTCGTGGGAAAGCTCTATGTATCCCTAATATCAATCATCCATTTTGGTGGATTTAGGTTTTCACCTTATCGACACCCAAGTTCCATTGATATTAACGGTACATGAACCGGCTCGAACATCCTTAATATCAACCAGCCGCTTTGGTGGATTTTAGGTTTTACACCTGATCCGGGATCCATTGATATTAACAATGTTTGAACGACTCAACCACGAATCACGGGTTTGTTGAGAGTCACGATCATGGAGTCTCGGTTAAGAACCACCCAAAGGGAGTGTACTAGGGTTTAAACCTGCCAGACATGTTCTATCAGAGGTTCCCATAATCATCGTTCCATCTTTCGAATATTATCGGAGGAACGAATACTCGTATTCCAAGAATATTCTCAAGAGAAACTCTCATGAGTGTAGTATCGCGTGACAATCGTATCAGAACTGACATCTGAACGACCTCCGCACTACGGTCCTAAAAAATAGGCCAAGATGGGTTTGGTAAACTACGGTCCTTGGCTTCTGCGGCACATGATTGAAAGAATAATCCCTAACCACAAATGACTTGTGTGACATTATTAATCCAACATGACCTCCACCAAGTGAATGGACTCGCAAGTCAACTGGCTAAGGAATACTCCACACCAGTCAACAAGACTATGCCATTCTCCTATCCTAGAGTGCACTCGAGTTCGGGTATAGAACTCATCTCACAGATCACCAAAGCAAACAACAATTGTATATCAAGCAATTCAAACATTACAATCAATACAGTCATCCCAAATTGTACAAAAAAATATGTCAAATAACAGATAACAATATAGCACAACAAGGGTGAAAAGTAGGCAATACCACCAAGGATCGATATATCCCCAGCAGAGTCGCCACTTTTCTGTAGCGGTGTATTCGTCGCTATATGATTTATCGATTAAACCATAAGCAAAGCATACAATGATTTTCGAGTCGCCACCGCACTTTTATTTATCCAAAGGACTGGCTAAAAAGCGAACAAAAGCCTAAGAAGTTTTACACGTAGAAAACTAATAAAAAGATCAGAGAGTCTGGGTAAGGGGTAAATTACGCAATGGGAAGGTGTTAGGCACCCACTACGTCCTAGGTACTCCTAGGGAGCCCTTTTCACACTTGTTGTACTAAATTGTTATTTGTTATGACATAAGCATTGTGCAAAACATGATTGGGATGGTGAGAAAAGAATATATAATTTTATTATTGGGTTTGAACGGATGAACCCGCTGCCTACGTACCTTCCATCAAAGGTAAGGATCAAAACGCCGTAGTTCGGCTAAAAGATTTCCAAAAGGTTGGTGGATTCAATTTTAAACACAAGCACTGAGGCTTTTCATTATCAATGGGAGAAAACTCGACCAAGACCAACATCCACCATGCGAGGATAGCTTCGACGTACTGGAGGGGTTAACCCTGTTTTTAGTACGGAAGTCTTACTGTCGACTCACTAAGGATAGGCAAGATTTACATCAACCACAAAGATAATTGAAACCTATGGCTAATGCATGAAAAGATTAACAATGGACAAAGCCAAAACAAGTGAATGAGTGAAGTTAATTGATTGTGATTATGAAAATGAAGTCAAAGTATGATTAAGATTGATTCAAAAGAAGTGTTATGGAATGGGGTTTGAAAAAAGTCAAGGACTTGGGGTCCAGGTTTTTAGTTTGGAAAACATGAAGATGTTTGCACAATATCTATGTTAAGTTTGAAATCAAAGTGTGAAAAGGTTTAGGACATAATGGGGATGAATGGATGAAGATGGATCGTAAAACTTCTTAGAAGGTTCACCTCTTGAAATCATATAGCAGATGATTCAAGTGTGTCCTTTGGAATGACAATAAGCAATAACAAGCAAACAAAGCAAAAGAAAGGCGGATATCGGATGCCAATCAATGGTCTTATACCAATCTCCTAAAACAAAATGGGATATCAGAGGCCACTCAATGGTCTTACACTAATCTCCACAAACAAAGAAATAAAAAGCGGATACCGGATACCAATAGATGGATTTACACCAATCTCCTAAAACAGAACAGGATATCAGAAGCCACTCAATGGTCTTACACTAATCTCCTCAGAAAAAAAAACAAAGAAAGGTGAATATGGAAGTCAACTGCCAATCTGTCTGGACTTAGGTTAACTCCACAGTATGGTCCTAGGAAATCCAATGCCACATTGCAGGGACTTACAATGGATCCTCACATACAAGAACAAAAGCAACAATGTGATCATGGGAATGCAAATGCCAACTTGCAGGGACTTACAATTGCATCCTCACATACAATCAAACAAATGCAAAACATGGATGTCAGATGCCAATCTGTCTGGGCTTACTCTCACATACACAGTATGATCCTAGGAAACAAATGCCAACTTGCAGGGACTTACAGTTGTATCCTCACATACAATCAAACAATGCAACATGATCACAGGAGAGCAAATGCCAACTTGCAGGGACTTACAATTGCTTCCTCACAATCAAACAAACAAAACAAAAGCTATGAGTGACCAATGAGGTCTTACACTCTATCCTTCCATATCATAGGAGCAAATGGCCAAAAGAGATGGACTTACAATTGTCCTCAATGGGCAAACAACAATGATAGCATCACAAAAGCAAATGAGATGATCATGCATTAATGGCAATTGATGATGATAAATGCATAGCATACAGGCAAACAAGTGCATATGAAGCAATCAATCAATCAATGAATAACAAACAGCACACTCTATAGCCAAACAATGGGGGGCTCACACAAGAGGGTTTGACTTTGAAAGTCCACTGTAATAGGTGAAGGTCGCTCTTAACCTTGCCATTGAGAGGCTAAGGTGAAGCAGATGAATAGGAGATGAGGGGTGTGCCTCATTGCTTCTATCTCAGATCAGAGAGAGCATCAAATAATAGAAAGTGGGGGAGTTCAGAAAGATGGAACTCTTTCCCCTTTATTGACTCGATTAGATCTTGGGTTTTTATCTCAATGCTTCAACCATATAATGGGAGCAAAGAGAGGACACACTGAATAGTGGGGGATAGATTGCTTATCCCTACCTTCCACCAATTGCCTTACTTGAAGGACTTTTCCTGCTTGGGACAATTTTAAACACACACAGGCATTGCCTCTTAAGGAGGACTTCAGACAGTTTGCCCGGTCAAATAACAGACCGGGACTCCAGACTACATGAAGAAGAAAGGTTTATACCTCAAAGCAAATGCTAAATAGCAAAGCAAGCAAGTTCAAAGAACTTAAGCAACTAAAGTACCTAAAAAAGGCAAACCAATTAGTAAACAGTTCAACAGTTTAAAACAAAAGAAAGGATAAACAACAGTCAACCACAGAGGGACCAATGTGCAAAGCACAAGACTCAACTATATGAGTCACACCTACAAAACAAGGGTTAGCACATGATATATACAATCCAACTCAATCAAATTTGAATGATCTTTGAGGCATTGGTGCTTAACCTGAAACAATAGCTCAATTGTAAGCTCAAAAGACCACTAGGGCTAGCCTAGGGTCAAAGATGAAAGAAAAAAGTCAAACAGCAAAGGAAAGTCAACCCAATTCATGTTCAAACATTTAAGAAGCAATCTCAATTGGATTCATAATCAAATCATGCACCATTGTCATTTCATACACAAAAGAATGCAAAGCATGGCAAAGGAAGCATACAAAAGGTCAACAGCAAGACCTCATTCAAAAGTCAACCCAAACATTCTCAAAAATCATGAAATAAATCACATTCAAACCTAACATCTATCATGGTAGACATGTCAAATTTCATTGCATTTGGATGAGAGGAAGGCAGTCAATTAAAATCAAGAAGTCAACAAAATTCAAGTAAGCATAATGAAAGTCAACAAGCATGGGTCAACTTCAAAAAATCATATCAATTTGAAAACAGAAGAGAAATGAATGAGGTTAACACCAATGCAAAGGTCAAGATGTCTAGTTATCACATATGAAATTTCATGGTCATACAATAAGATTTGAGAATTTCACAAAAGATTTGGCAACATGTACCACATAAAGTCAACAAATGACTAAGCATGGAAGGAAATTTTCAAATAAATGGAAAACAGCATCATTAATTCCAAGAAAATTCATACACAAAATAGACATGTGATAGATCATTCATGCAAAATTTCAAGTGATTTGGAGGCCAGGAAGTATGTGAACAAAAATCAAGAAGATGCACATCATTGGTGTGACACAAATTGTCACACCCTAGTTCAAAAAATCATAACTAGCAAACCACAAATGATAAATGCACAATCTTTATACCAAAATGAAGATGAGTGAGTCTAGTTTCATCACAAAAAAATTCAGGCTCATTGGATACATCATGACAATTTCACAATTGAAATGGCAAAGGGTGTCACTTTGGCATACATGTTAAGAAAACAATTACCAATTAAAATCCAGCCAATGAAAAATCAATTAAAAATCATAATCAAATACTAGACATCTTCATGGACATGATGCAAAAATTGGCATGATTTTTGGACTTGAATTGAGGAAGAAATGAATTATTGAAGTTGAGTGATATTTGAAACAAAAATGAACAAATTGCATGGCATAAATGGTCAACACAAAGGTCAGCGTGGCATTTTTGAAATTCAGGGCATTACTAATCAAAACGCCCGCGTTTTGATTCACACAACGAAATGTTGTGATTGGCTGTTGCCCAATGCAACAGTACACGGGCCAATGGATGAATTTTCTGGGTTTAAGAAAAACCCTAGGGTTTTAGCAGCATGTGTTCATGGCTATGGCATTCATTCATCTTCAATGTTATCGATCAAAAAAACATCACCAAGTAAACAGCAACATGTCACATAACAATCATGCAGCAATCAAGTAGCCACAACCCAAACACGACAAACACAAATCATGCACATTTTCTGGGCATATTCAAAACAGCAGCAGGGCATATTCATCATGCTCATCAATCATCATCAATCGAAATTCTATCATGGCAAACCACATGGCAGCTAAACAACATCATTATGCAACATTAACTAACAACAAACCAAACAAAATCATGAGAAAATTCTGGGCAGAGCAAAACACAGTATGATCTTCATCATCTTCAACCATTCGAAATTTTCAAGATGCCCAGAAATCCAAATCAAACATACTAATAGCATCATCATACATCAAGTAACAAGAACATAGCATCACATTTCAATGAATCAATACAAGCATGGCAAATCGGGCAAAAGTTCATTTGTGCACAAAAAAGGAAATTCAGATTTCTCCATCATGAGACCACCATTTCAAGCAAGCTTTAGTTCATTAGAATCAGCATAAGAAGATCTTTCATAAACATATCATGGCAAGGCAAATAATGGAGGTCGATCACTTACTTATTTTTGAAGAAAACTGATGTGCAGTATTGTTTTGGTGGTTACAGCTCGAAACAGATGGCCTTCATGCTGTGGAATGATGGAATCTTGAAGTTGTTTGGCTCAGCAATGCTTGGAAGTCTTCAAATCTCATTTCACCATTGTTGTGGCTTGAAGAAAACAGAGTAGGAAGATGCAGTTCCAGCTGGTAAATGATGTTGCAAAAAGCTGCTAAATGTTGGTTGGATGAAGAAATAATGGGGGAATGCTCGGGTTCTTTGAAGGGTTTGGCAGAAAAATCTCAAAATCCCAAAATGCAAGAATGAGAGAATGTGAATTTCTGTCGTGTGGCTGCAGTGTCTAGAGAAAATGAAAAATGTGTGCCGTCAGTAGTGTTTGGTTTTGTGTGCTATCTATTGCTGCTGCCAGTCCTCACAATGACAGAAAAATCCTGCATTTGCTGGACAGTACAAGGTAAGGTGTGGAAGCATGGAGGATATGGGGTTTTTTTACAGCTTTTTTCCAACAGTCCCAAAGCAAGGTGGATTAAGATGAGTGAAAGAATGGTTCCTGCTGTACTGCTACTGTCCTCAATATGCAGAAAATATGATGAGGAGATAGGTTGTTATGGTTATGGCACAAAGCATGGTTTGGAAGTATGGATAAGTGTACTTTTGCCCAATTTTTAGCAACTAAGCATGGCCTTCTATTGTTGTTGGTTTAGGCTGCAAGATGAGGTCTCAAATGACAGAAAAAATGAGGTTTAAGTTTCTGTTTGGGAGTACAAAGCATGGTATGGTGGATGGCATGGACAATCATGGTGAAATTGTACTTTTCTTACAATTCAAGCAACCAAGCAATGGCCTCATGTCCTGCATAATTTGAGCTTGCAAACACACTTAAAATGATATTCTTGAGCTGTCCCAATTGGCCAAATGTTGAAAAAATGTTTATATCAAAAAGTCAACTCTTGGTCAAACTTGCATTTAAATGAGAAATGTCAAAACATGCCATTTTGATTGGTGAAGTTTTGGCACATGAAATTTATATTTTTGGAAAGAGGGGATCAAATGTGACTTGTAGGAAAAAACCCCACCAAAATTGGCCAAACGGTTTGGGAGATATGGCCCTTTGAAGTTCAAGATTTTCTGAAATCGATTCGATCATAACTTGCCAACCACACATGGGAATTGAGAGTTCTTGGACTTTTTGGAAATGGGAGAACAAGATCTTCAACTTTCATGTTGGGCAAAAATTCATTTGAAGCTTTTATCATGATGTAAGTTGAGGATCAAGAAGTTTCCATTTTTGGCAGTTAAAATTACAGGCCCAGTTTCCATTTTTGGAAATTTTGATCTGGCTTCAAATTCTTCCATGATGAGGTTGGACATGACATATGAGGCTTGTATAGACATGAATGAACTCCTTCAAATCAATTCCATCCATCAAATCACTGATTAAATGGCCAGTTGACCAAGTTTGACTTTCTGTTGACTTTTCTAGGGTTTTGCATGATTGAACCACTTCTGATGAATTCCAAACCCTAATTCCTTGAGACCTTGATTTCCAATGATGTCCCAAGTTGTGTGAACTCTTGATTATTGGTCATGGTGCCCAAATTCTGCAAGAATGGCCATCATCCATTGCTTTGACTGACTGTTGACTGTCTTTGACCTAATTGCTGATAATTGCTTCATCTGCAAGCAACAAGGTTAGACTGACAATATTTTTGTACTTTTTGGATGATAAACATATGAAAAGCAATAATATACAAATGCAAAACATGCTTGGTGATCAAGAACCACACACACAAGGCAACCTACCCACTAGGAGGGAAGCAAAGGCATGCAATGATCCTTGAGGCTATGATATGAGATGATATGGGCCATGAGGGATCTTAGGGCCAAAATTGGGGTCTTACATCCTTCATAGGGATTACGAATTTAGAACCATAAACGTTGTGTGATGTAAGTAAAAATAGTAAATAGTGGGTTTTTCAGATTGTTTGATAGAAAACACAAGAAATAAGTTTTAATAACAATGATGATAAATGAGGTCATGTCTTATTAATAGAATCCCCTATTTCTACTTGATTTATGAAACGCGCGTTAACATACATGTAATGACTATAGAGTTACACAACAGACTAACTCTACCACTACACCTAATCCATTAGTGTGCAACTCACTAATCTAGGCGTCAACTCCCTGATCCCTTAGGCCAATTGTCTCGTCAATTAAACAATAAAATGCGTTAATCTGTAAGTCATAATTCCTAATTATCCTATCCCTGGTCAATTAGAGAATTAAACAGTTATAGTAGTTCAGATAAGTACTTCATAGGGTCAGTAGTCACTACTTATCAAAATCAAATTAAATGTCGTAACAAACAATACACAATGAGCATAATGTATAACTCAATAAGAACAAAGATTTAAAGCAATTACATTAACGTCATCCAGTCATATATTCCAATCAAATAAAAATAGGTTCATTATCAAACTATAAACTAAGAGAAATCTAGTTACTCATGTTGGAATTAATCAATACCATAAATATAGATTTGAAGATCATGAAGAATCACCGAAGAATAAGCTCTCAAATGGCCTCCAAAAGCTCTAAAATTGCTCAATTACGTCATTTTATTCCTTGGGAACAAACCCCCTTTTCTTCTCCTATTTTTCCTTTTAAAGCCAGTAAAAAGCGTGTTAGGCAAGTGTGCGAGCGTGACTGCACTAAGGAGCAACGCGAGCGCGCTGAGGATTTATGTCAGAAATGCGGTCGCGTCAAGATGAGGCGTGGGCGCACGAATTCTAGTAGTTGCAACGTGTTTTTGTTCCTTTTTTCACCAATTTTCACACTTAGTCTTTTTCTCCACCCTTTTTAAATTTTCAATACTTTTTCCACACTTTTGCTTCTAACTTTCTCATTTTTAGTCCAATTTGGCCAATTTTCTTGGTAAATGACATGCACTTACAGCATCTCGTCACACATGTACTTTTTTGAAGTACACTTTGGATAATTTCATTCTTTTTACACACTTTTGAGTGCTTACTTATGAATGCAATGTATCCTTTGTATTTAATATCAAGCAATAGTATTATCCCCCCTACACTAAATCTCACAATGAATCTTGAAATTCTGGTATCAGATATAAGATGTCGAAGGTAATGTCACGACACTAATATCTGTTAACACACATAGGATAAATATACAGAATGATAAAGCAAATGACACAAGCAATTGTTAACCCAGTTCGGTGCAACTCACCTACGTCTGGGGGCTACCAAGCCAGGAAGGAAATTAACTAAAATAGAATTAGTTCAAAGACTCTCCGTACACTTCAACAAGTTACAATCTTTCTCACCTAATCTCTACCCGTGCAATTTCTACCTAAGCACTCTTAGATATGAGAACCCACTCACTTCCTTACAATCACACACCAGTGATTTTAAACAACAATCCCTTGTGAAAAGAAAACACTTTTCAATTACACACTCTTGATTTTACTTCACAGTTTCAATCAAGAAGACACACTTTTGATCTTGCTTAATAGCTTTTATCAAGAAGACACACACTTGATCTTGCTTCACAGCTTTTATCAAGTAGACACACACTCTTGCTTAACAGCTTTAGAGTGACAAATTACAACCACAAATCAGTTCAATTCAATCATCAATGGATGACTTGAATGACCTACAAGTCTCACGACTAAACAGACACAAACCCTAACTCTCTCTCTATATTTCGCTCAGTATTGGTTGTATGTTCAAACAGGTTTTCTAAGTCCCTTTTTATAGAAGCATCCAGCTGGGCTTGGACATCTTGAAAACCCTAAATCTATTTTCTAATCAAATCTTTTTATAACAGCTGGTTAGATCTCCTTGGAAAATAAGTAAATCTGGTTGTAATCCATGATTGAATGCGCCAGCTAATCAGATCTTCAATCATACAAAGATTTCCATTAATTGTGCAATCATAAAACACCAGACATTCACACTGAATGTTCTGTGTACAGGATGTCGTGACATCGGGTCTGACATCCTGGAAAAATCCTGCATAATCCAATAATTCCTTTTATAACTTCCAGCAGGTACAACCATATTAGATGCAATGACCTTGTGTATGTCATCCGAAACAATCCTGCATGAAGATGTCTTTCATTTAAGCTCCAGCAGGTACATCCAATATCAGAAGCCATGGCATTGTATGTGGCATTCTGAAACAATCCTGCATGAACATGTTCTTGAACTCCAGCAGGTACATAGGATATCTTATGTTAAGACATCACACATAACATCTTGTGAACATTCTTTGTTTTACCAAAATTGCTGCCAACACTTAGAATCAACAAATCTTATTTCATACTCTAAGATAATTCAAACTTCTTAAGAGGATAACTACTTTCTAGACTACTTCAGGCGTGACAGGGGTTATCAGGATATTACAAGTAGGTGCATTGATTTGTTGTCAAGACCTTGTTTCCAATATTGTCAGCAGTCTAGTCAGAATTCTTCTAAGTCTTTAGAATTTATGTTAATTATGGGGATAAAGTTAGTTATTTTCTAATATTTTTATTATTTCTTTTAGACCCTTGAGAGTCCTCAACAACAACAACTGGTCAAAACTGGGTATCTTATGTGACTTCCTCGGCAAGTTTCTTCAAAAATTGGTCAAATATATCAAAGGATACTCCATTTCACATCATATTATATATATGATCCTCCACGAGTCCCAAAGATCAAGGTAACTTCAAGTTTGCAAGATGGTTCAAAGTGGTTGACCAAAGAAAGTCAACTGGTCAAAACCGGGGTTCCCTAGACCCTATCGCCTACAATTTTTGTCATATGAAAATGATTCCAAGAGAAACGTTACTCATTATGACATTCCAAACAACTTTCATGTTGACATCAAGAGCTAGTTTTGCTTGGAAAGTCATTTTTTATGGTGGAAGATTATAAGTCATTTTGTATGTGCCCTAGTTAGGAGGTCAACTTCCAAGGATCATAACTTGCTCAATTTTTATAAGATGAAGTCCATCTAAGTTTAATGATCAATTTAAAGATGTCTTATCCAACTTTTATTCTTTGAGAAACTTCAAATTCAACTTGCAAGGGCATGTGCCTATAGGAAATATTATAGGTCATTTTGGGCCATCATCATTGAACAAGAAATTTTCCTCAACTTCTAAAACGCATAACTCCCTCATGACAAATCCAAATTATATAAAATTTGAGACCAAATTTAATAGGGATTAAAGAGATACAACTTTGGTGAAGAAACCATTTTCATTTGGAGCTCATAGCAAAAGTTATTCAAGGTGGAAGAAGTGGTCATTTGACTTGGTACTTAGAAAAATTTCAATTATGTTTGATTTCTAAAACTTCCACCTCAAAATTCATCATGATCCAGGCTCTAAATGGAAAAGTGTTCAACATCAAAGTTGTTCCCCTTGATGCCACCTTTCCAAAAAGTCCAAGATCACCTCATTTCGACAAATATTGAGGGACTTGCACACGATTCCTTTCATATGTTTGTTTTGGCAAGATTTGAATTCAAATAACCATTTCCTATTGCATGCTTACATGTTAATGTTTCAGTACTCACTGTGCATGAATTGGAGCAAGATTACATCATGAATTGGCCCCAAATCAATGCCCATGCATCCCTGTACCAAAGTTGCTAAATTTGGAAAAAATTCAAAGTGTGTGAAAAGCAACTTGCTACCCTATAAATACATGGGCATTGTGATCAAAAAGAGGATCCCTGCTTGCCCATGCTTTGAACCATTGCCTCCCTAACCTCCATTAAAGGATAAACTTGAAGATTTCACTTGAAATCGAGTTTCAAATCTCCTTCTATTTTGATATTGAAACTCCAAAAATCCAAGCCTCTCTTTGATCCATTTCACTTCCTGCAAGCTTCTAGAGTCAAGCCAAGGCAAATTGGAAGTAAGATCAAGCAACATTCAAGCTACCCGAAGGTGATTTTTCAGAAAGTTTGAGCCTTCGATTCTCTCGCAATTCTTCACCATTCTCTTTGATTTTTGGTTGGCTGAAGTCCTACCAATGTAGACAACAAGATTGAGTTGCTTTGAGGTCAAATCGAAGCAACTCAGATCATGAAACTCAAATTTCAAATCCATGTATCTTTCAATATACTTGGAATTGGAAGAAATGGAGGTTAGATTCGAGCTCCTGAGCATTTTCCCTTTAAAACCATGTCTTTACTTTTCATTTTCATGGTGGTTTGTGGTGGATCAATCCGGTGAGATCCACCGGAGAAGATGACCGGAGCCCTGGCTCCGGTGATACGTTGGCACCTTCCAAACCATCTGATCTATTTGAATTGTTTTAGTCATGGCCCTTGGTTCTGATTACCATTGGTGTGGCATATTGACTAAGGTCTTTGGTGGAACGTGTAACACCCTTCTAAATACCCCAAATGTTTTTTTTTATTTTAAAATAATAACATGTTAATCAGAGTAATTATGCCCCGAAGGGTGTCACACAATCATTTCACAAACATTTATCAAAACATCCTGTCATGCTCATTTATTTATCAAATAAAACAGTTGCATAATACGCAGCGGATACAAAACATCAACAATTCAAAGCATGTACTACATTACATGTAAAGTTAATCAACAACTAAATTAAAACATAGTCAAACATCCCCTCCCGATGTTACATCTACCAGAGCATGACCCACTAAGGACGACACTAGACTCCATAGCACTAGCTTCTACTCAACTCACTGCTCGTTACCTGAAAAATAGTTGTAAGGGTGAGTTCTTCAATCAATATAATAAGCATTATAGAACAACATGTAATGCTAAGTAAATAACACATTAATTCACCCTAATCAAACTACGCACTCAACAACGGCAATATCCATCCAACCATCATATTCAACAGTAAAAATCTCAATCATATTTAACATTAACAACACAACACACAACACACATATGATACTGGAATGCATCCATTCATATCATATGCCATACATTCATTGTGCAATGAGACTCTTATGCATGCGGTACCGACTATGTTGTGAACATATAGTTCAACCTCACCGTCCAAATCCAGGCACGGCTACCAAGCTCACTAGTCCCACTCATTTGAGACATAGTGACTCACTCACTAATTCCTCACCATGGGAATTAGCTACCACCCCAAATGGGCCATGATATGCACGCTAATCACCTAGCATGCAAACAACAACAACAACAATCAACATGATTTACTCACTAATTCCTCACCATGGGAATTAGCTACCACCCGAAGGCCACAATACGCATGCTAATCACCTAGCAATGCACCATCAACGATAATCAGGAATAGACGCATGCTCACACTCTAATCCATAGAATAGTCTATTCACAAATGCATACATTCACAACATCACGTATACCATTCCACATTATCAACACAATTTATCACAAAAGAATATTATATCATGCCAAACAACAACCACAATATTAGCACACTCCACTAATATCTATACTGCTCAAAACAGCGGAAATTAATCTCTATTACATCATAGGCCAACATAGGCCAACCCTCAAATAGGCACACAACAATAAAAATTAACATTTTTCCACTCTGCAACAGCGTTAACCGGTTAACGCCCTGGGTTAACCGGTTAACGCAGCACAACACGCCTTCTGTCTCAAAATTTAACAGTGTTAACCGGTTAACGCCCTGGGTTAACCGGTTAACGCAGCACAAACAGCCAAATATCAGAAATTACAACAGTGTTAACCGGTTAACACCCTGGGCTAACCGGTTAACGCAGACAAAACAGCACATATTCATAATCCAACACAGTGTTAACCGGTTAACACGCTGGGTTAACCGGTTAACGCAAGACAGAAGCTGTTCCTGCGCTAACTCAAGGCAGAATGCAGAATTCTCCGCATTTTCCGCCATTGGAGGACTTCCGGACCTCCGAATCCGATTCCATAAAAAGCCATACGATCGGGAAATTACAACAGACTCAATTACCGACTAAATTTCAACTTCTAACACGGTTCATCCAACAAAATTTCAGCATTTACAATTCCCAATTAGGGTCAATCAACAGCTTATCACTACCCATGACATATTATCCCATAATACCCGTTAATTGATGATAAACCCCCCTTACCTGAGTTAATCCGGCGAATCTCTAAGCTCAAGCCCTTCCTTCTTCAACCTTCAGCCCTCGCTCTGTCTCTTTGCCCTTTTCCTCTTCTTTCACGATCGTTCTCTGTTTCACGTAAAACCTTTTCTTACCAAAATGGGATATTTCCTTAAGTCCAACTTATATATTTTCCAAAATAATAATCCAATAATAATAATAATAAAATTTCCAATTATTTAATTAAATTAATAAATAAATTATTAACTCAATTCAAATAATTATTTTATTATTATCGGGGTGTTACAACTCTCCCCCACTAAAAGAGTTTTCGTCCTCGAAAACATACCTCAAGCGAATAACTCCGGATAAGACTCTTTCATCTGACTCTCAAGTTCCCAAGTCACATTGCCACCTGCTGGTCCTCCCCAAGCTACCTTCACCAAGGCAATCTCTTTACCCCGCAACTGCTTCAACTCTCGATCCTCAATCCTCATAGGTGATGTTTCAACAGTCAGGTTATCTCTCACCTGTACATCATCTACTTGGACTACATGCGACGGGTCATGAATGTACCTCCTCAACTGAGACACATGAAAAACGTCATGCAAATTCGCAAGCGACGGCGGTAAAGCGATACGATAGGCTACTTCCCCTATCCTCTCCAAAATCTGATAAGGACCAATAAATCGAGGTGTCAACTTCTTCGACTTCAAGGCTCGACCAACACCAGTTATCGGAGTAACACGAAGAAACACATGATCTCCCTCTTGGAACTCAAGTGATTTCCTCCTCTTATCATGATAACTCTTCTGACGACTCTGAGCAATTCTCATCTTATCCTGAATCATCTTAATCTTTTCCGTAGTTTGTTGAACAATCTCCGGTCCAACCACCGCACTCTCACCGGACTCACACCAACATAAAGGTGTCCGACATCTCCTACCATACAAAGCTTCAAACGGTGCCATACCAATACTCGAATGAAAACTATTGTTGTAGGTAAACTCAATCAAAGGCAAATAACAATCCCAAGCACCTCCTTTTTCCAAAACACAAGCTCTCAAAAGATCCTCTAATGACTGAATCGTCCTCTCAGTCTGACCATCAGTCTGCGGATGATATGCAGAACTCAATCTCAGCTTAGTTCCCAAAGCCTTCTGCAAACCTTCCCAGAACTTCGATGTAAATCTAGGATCTCTGTCCGAAACAATACTAGACGGAATACCATGCAAACTTACAATCTTCTCAATATACAACTCAGCTAGTCTCTCTAACGGATAATCCATTCTGATCGGAATGAAATGAGCCGACTTTGTTAATCTGTCCACAATCACCCAAATAGCCTCAAAATTCTTATTTGTCCTTGGTAAACCAGAAACAAAATCCATATTGATACTATCCCACTTCCACTCTGGAATAGCCAACGGTTGCATTAGCCCAGACGGCTTCTGATGCTCAATCTTTGACTTCTGACAAGTCAAACAAGAATAAACAAAACTCGCAATTTCTCTTTTCATTCCCGGCCACCAAAATAACTTCTTCAAATCATGATACATCTTCGTAGCTCCAGGATGAATACTCAAGCCACTACGATGTCCTTCTTCCAGAATACTCTTCTTAAGTTCAGTAACATCCGGAATACACACCCGACTACCAAATTTCAAAATACCATTCTCATCAACTCTGAATTCACCACCTTGACCTTGATTCACTAAAGTCAACTTATCAACCAAAAGCACATCGGATTTCTGACCCTCTCTGATCTCATCCAGAATACTACTTGTTAACTTCAACATTCCCAATTTAACACTCTTGTGAGTACTCTCACACACCAAACTCAAGTCTCTAAACCGCTCAATTAAATCCCATTCTCTAACCATTAACATAGACATATGCAATGATTTCCGACTCAATGCATCAGCTACTACATTTGCTTTACCCGGATGGTAATTCAAACCAAAATCATAATCCTTCAGAAATTCTAACCATCTCCTCTGTCTCATATTCAGCTCTTTCTGATCAAACAAATACTTTAAACTTTTATGGTCACTGAAAACCTCAAATCTTGATCCATACAAGTAATGCCTCCATAACTTCAGAACAAATACCACAGCTGCCAACTCTAAATCGTGTGTCGGATAGTTCCTCTCATGAACCCTCAGTTGTCTCGAAGCATAAGCTATAACCTGCTTATTCTGCATCAACACACCACCCAAACCCAACAATGAAGCATCACAGTAAACCTCAAATGATTCCGACGGACTCGGTAATATCAGAATAGGAGCAGTAGTTAACCTTCTCTTTAACTCTTGGAAACCTTCTTCACATTTTGAGTCCCAAACAAACGCTTTCCCCTTTCTGGTCAACATTGTCAACGGTAACGCTAACTTAGAGAATCCCTCAATAAACTTCCTATAGTAACCTGCAAGTCCAAGAAAACTTCTTATCTCAGAAACTGACTTCGGAGCTTCCCACTTAGACACCGCTTCTATCTTAGAAGGATCAACAGCAACACCACCTCTTGAAATCACATGACCAAGAAAACTAACCTCTTCTAACCAAAATTCACATTTTGAGAGTTTAGCAAATAACTTCTTTTCTCGTAGAACTTCCAACACCACTCTCAAATGCTCAGCATGTTCTTCTTCAGATTTCGAATACACCAAAATGTCATCAATAAACACCACAACAAACTGATCTAGATACGGATGAAAAATCCTATTCATATACTCCATGAATACTCCAGGCGCATTAGTCACCCCAAAAGGCATTACAGAATACTCATAATGTCCATACCTTGTTCTGAAAGCAGTCTTCTGAATATCTTCAGTCTTCACACGTATCTGATGATACCCAGATCTCAAATCTATCTTGCTGAACACACTAGCACCAACCAATTGATCCATCAAATCATCAATCCTCGGTAAAGGATACCGATTCTTGATCGTCACTTTATTCAGTTGTCTGTAATCCACACACAACCTCATAGTACCTTCTTTCTTCTTAACCAACAACACTGGTGCACCCCACGGTGACACACTCGGACGAATAAATTTCTTATCCAACAAATCTTCCAACTGACTCTTCAATTCAGCTAGCTCAACAGCAGACATACGATAAGGAGCCATCGATATCGGTCTAGTACCAGGTACCAAATCAATCGTGAACTCAACTTCACGCTCTGGCGGTAATTCATTCACTTCTTCCGGAAACACATCAGGAAAATCACACACCACAGCTAGATCACCAATCACCAGTTTATCTTTAGCCTCCAAAGTCGCTAACAGCATAAACAACTCTGCCCCATCTGCTACTTCCTCATTCACCTGCCTCGCTGATAGAAACAAACTCTTGCCTTCCTCAATCTCAGGAAATATCACAGTCTTATCAAAACAATTGATAGAAACCCGGTTAAACACCAACCAGTTCATACCCAAGATAACATCAATCTGCACTAATGGAAGACACACAAGGTCTATCCCAAAGTTCCTACCAAAAATACTCAAAGGGCAACTTAAACAAATTGAAGTAGTAGTCACTGAACCCTTCGCAGGAGTGTCAATCACCATACTACCAAACATCTCAGATATTTCTAACTTAAGTTTCACAGCACAATCCAAAGATATAAAGGAATGAGTAGCACCGGTGTCAATAATAGCTACAAGAGGAAAGCCATTAATATAACACGTACCTCGGATCAAACGCTCATCTGCAAAAGTCTCAGAACCTGATAAAGCAAAAACCTTGCCTCCCGACTGATTCTCTTTCTTTGGCTTAGGACACTGTGGACTGATATGACCCACCTCTCCACAGTTGAAGCAAGTCACAGTCTTCAACCGGCAATCTGCAGCCAAATGACCACCTTTTCCACATTTGAAACACTTCTTCTCATTACTGGTACACTCATGGATACGATGTCCAGCCTGACCACATCTGTAACACTTAGCAGGAGCACTAGAATCTCCTCCACTAGGCCTCCTCATTCCACTCTGCCTCTGAAAACCTTTGCCAGCTGCATACGGTTTCCCACGATCAACCTGATTCTTACCCTTCCTATCAACCCTCTGCTGATAGCTCTCTGCTCTGGCTTTGGAATCCTGTTCAAAAATCCTGCAACAGTCAACCAAATCAGAAAACACCCTGATTCGCTGATATCCAATTGCCTGCTTGATCTCGGGACGCAACCCGTTCTCAAACTTCACACACTTCGAAAATTCTCCAGCAGCCTCACTATAAGGAGTATAGTACTTTGACAGCTCTGTGAACTTCGCAGCATACTCAGTAACAGACCTGCTACCCTGCTTCAATTCCAAGAATTCTATCTCTTTCTTCCCTCTGACATCCTCTGGAAAGTACTTCCTCAGGAATCTTTCCCTGAACACAGCCCAAGTAATCTCAGCATTTCCAGCAGTTTCCAACTCAGTGCGGGTAGCAACCCACCAATCATCAGCTTCTTCTGACAGCATATGCGTACCGAACCTGACCTTCTGGTTATCAGCACACTCAGTTACTCTGAAGATCCTCTCTATCTCTTTCAACCACTTCTGAGCACCATCTGGATCGTATGCTCCTTTGAACATCGGAGGATTGTTCTTCTGGAACTCACTCAATTGACGAGCAGCTCCCATCCCCACAACATTCGGATTTCCTCCAAGTACTCCAGCTAGCATACCCAGAGCCTCAGCAATCGCAGCATCATCTCTACCTCTTCCAGCCATCTCTATTCTGAAACCCAACAACTAAAACAAATAAGTACTGATAGGGTTACACAACACCTATCCCGTACAGGGGAACAGAATAACTACGACTCAACACGACCGACTATGCTCTGATACCACTAATGTAACACCCTTCTAAATACCCCAAATGTTTTTTTTTTTAAAATAATAACATGTTAATCAGAGTAATTATGCCCCGAAGGGTGTCACACAATCATTTCACAAACATTTATCAAAACATCCTGTCATGCTCATTTATTTATCAAATAAAACAGTTGCATAATACGCAGCGGATACAAAACATCAACAATTCAAAGCATGTACTACATTACATGTAAAGTTAATCAACAACTAAATTAAAACATAGTCAAACATCCCCTCCCGATGTTACATCTACCAGAGCATGACCCACTAAGGACGACACTAGACTCCATAGCACTAGCTTCTACTCAACTCACTGCTCGTTACCTGAAAAATAGTTGTAAGGGTGAGTTCTTCAATCAATATAATAAGCATTATAGAACAACATGTAATGCTAAGTAAATAACACATTAATTCACCCTAATCAAACTACGCACTCAACAACGGCAATATCCATCCAACCATCATATTCAACAGTAAAAATCTCAATCATATTTAACATTAACAACACAACACACAACACACATATGATACTGGAATGCATCCATTCATATCATATGCCATACATTCATTGTGCAATGAGACTCTTATGCATGCGGTACCGACTATGTTGTGAACATATAGTTCAACCTCACCGTCCAAATCCAGGCACGGCTACCAAGCTCACTAGTCCCACTCATTTGAGACATAGTGACTCACTCACTAATTCCTCACCATGGGAATTAGCTACCACCCTAAATGGGCCATGATATGCACGCTAATCACCTAGCATGCAAACAACAACAACAACAATCAACATGATTTACTCACTAATTCCTCACCATGGGAATTAGCTACCACCCGAAGGCCACAATACGCATGCTAATCACCTAGCAATGCACCATCAACGATAATCAGGAATAGACGCATGCTCACACTCTAATCCATAGAATAGTCTATTCACAAATGCATACATTCACAACATCACGTATACCATTCCACATTATCAACACAATTTATCACAAAAGAATATTATATCATGCCAAACAACAACCACAATATTAGCACACTCCACTAATATCTATACTGCTCAAAACAGCGGAAATTAATCTCTATTACATCATAGGCCAACATAGGCCAACCCTCAAATAGGCACACAACAATAAAAATTAACATTTTTCCACTCTGCAACAGCGTTAACCGGTTAACGCCCTGGGTTAACCGGTTAACGCAGCACAACACGCCTTCTGTCTCAAAATTTAACAGTGTTAACCGGTTAACGCCCTGGGTTAACCGGTTAACGCAGCACAAACAGCCAAATATCAGAAATTACAACAGTGTTAACCGGTTAACACCCTGGGCTAACCGGTTAACGCAGACAAAACAACACATATTCATAATCCAACACAGTGTTAACCGGTTAACACGCTGGGTTAACCGGTTAACGCAAGACAGAAGCTGTTCCTGCGCTAACTCAAGGCAGAATGCAGAATTCTCCGCATTTTCCGCCATTGGAGGACTTCCGGACCTCCGAATCCGATTCCGTAAAAAGCCATACGATCGGGAAATTACAACAGACTCAATTACCGACTAAATTTCAACTTCTAACACGGTTCATCCAACAAAATTTCAGCATTTACAATTCCCAATTAGGGTCAATCAACAGCTTATCACTACCCATGACATATTATCCCATAATACCCGTTAATTGACGATAAACCCCCCTTACCTGAGTTAATCCGGCGAATCTCTAAGCTCAAGCCCTTCCTTCTTCAACCTTCAGCCCTCGCTCTGTCTCTTTGCCCTTTTCCTCTTCTTTCACGATCGTTCTCTGTTTCACGTAAAACCTTTTCTTACCAAAATGGGATATTTCCTTAAGTCCAACTTATATATTTTCCAAAATAATAATCCAATAATAATAATAATAAAATTTCCAATTATTTAATTAAATTAATAAATAAATTATTAACTCAATTCAAATAATTATTTTATTATTATCGGGGTGTTACAGAACGCGCGCGCTTGGCCATCAGATCTGTCACCTCAATTAATGAGGGAGATCTGATGGCCCTTATTTTTTTGAATTTCTTTTTATTTTTTGAATTTCCATTTAATAGCTTTACTTTTTTTAATTCATAGAAATTTTATTTTTAATCCAAAAAGCATGTGACTTTCACCAAAAATATTTATATATTTTTCTCTTCCATATTTTTTAAAATTATTTTTTGGATTAACTCTGATATTTTTCATGAATTAAATGTTTTTGTGCATATTTTTAATTATTTTAAAATACTTTTGACTTTCTAAAAATTGTGAATTTTTTTGTCTAAGGTCCTTTGACCTTGTTTGACCTAGGATAAATCCATTGGACATTTATTTGGTGTTTTGAAGGGATTTGAGGTTTTGTCCAAATTAAAATGCCTTTTAATTCATTTTTAAATTGATTTTTAATTGATTAAATGTTCAAAAATATTATTGAGCCATTTTTATGGTCTTGTGATGTTTGACTTTCTGTTTGGGCCTTGGTCATGGTTGATTTGACTTTTGTTTGATCAAAACCATTGGATTTAGGGGATTGATGAAATGTACATTTCATCTCCCAAAATGAATGAATGGTATTGATCAGATGAAATTTCTCTCATGATCAATTTGTGTTTCTATTTCCCCTTCCCTCTTCATCTTCATCCCTATTCTTTTCCATTTCCTCATTTGACCAATGAAATCTGTAATGGCTAATGATAATTGATTCATCAATGACCTTGTGTCAGATGAATCAATACATGTCTGATTGAGATATGTCCTTCCCATTTTCTTTAAGTGTGTGGTATATTTTAGGAGTTTGGTTCTTTGTATCAAATCTATAACATGCATTAACACCTATATTTCTATTGCCCAACCTCAGATAGTTGTGACTTCTACATAAGTCAAATTATGATTGCTTAACATAGAGCTAAATTTGAACAAGAAGGCATATCATTCTAGTAAGTAAGATTGCAAGTCTCCCATTCTTCATGGCATTGTGTGGAAACTTGGCATTTTTTCCTTTCACGAGAGCTAGTGGCATACTTGTGGAGTTATCTAAGTTGGAGCCCTTCTCATGGAAGATGTCTTGGTTTAAGGATTCATACTTGTGAATGAATGGTTGAGTGTTCTCCAAAGAATGACTTAATCAATTAAAACTCAACACTAACCTTTGACAAACATTTTGACTAAGTCTTGTTAATATTGATTTATTTTCAAGTCATTTACTTTATGCACTTTAAATTTCAGTACCTTTATCATTCATTGCCATTTACGTTTCATGCAACTTGTTTATGTTTCAAGTCATTTTCACTTTGCTCATTTGAGCCATGTATTATGATTGTATATATTGTTTGTTTTGTCTTTGTTTTGTTTGTGGTCTTAGGGCCTTAAAACACCTAATAATAACAAAAACCCTAAAAAAACATTTGGTGGACTGTTGGACTTGATTTGAACTCTTGGACTTAGGATTAGGCAACATTCCCTATGCTAAAGGACTTGGCCAATGCCAACATTTGAGACTGATCTATCTTGAATTGTGCCTTCATCTAATGCAAGACCTTGAGTGTCATTGATTCATCTGCTACTTTGTCTTTGTGCTTATTTGCTTATTTTGTTATTATATATGTCTGATGTTTTGTTCTGAGTTGATCAAGGAATATTTCATATGCTACATGTGAAGACAATGAAGACTGCTAGCTATTGGAGTGCTTACTTGGATGTGGCTATCTTTATTTGATGCCTTGATCTTCATAATATCTAGATATTGCTCATTGCTTATTTATTATTGCTTGATTAAAGTCCAAAAAAAAATGGGTTTCTATATGACATTGTTGTCTGTTGGATTGCATCCCATTGGTCAAATCTTTTTAACTCTTAACTCTTAATTTTTGCTTAGGGTAGTCTCTTCACTCCTCCCACTTTCTTTAATTTCAAAATCTCTCCCTCTTTTCAAAAAAACTTTTCTTTGCTTGTGATTTCAAACTTAGACATGTTTTAATGATTAGAAGCTTTGGCCTCATGTCATTGAATTTTTAAACTTCTTTTCTTAAATCAAATTTGTAAATAAACTTAACCATATTGACTTAAATTTCAAAAGACAAAAATAACTAACAACTCCATTCAATTGTTTGGCCATTTCGCTCCCTTTTCTTGTTAAACTTTTGTTAAAATCAATTCACCAACTTCTTTGAAATTTTTACCACGAACTACGGGGTTTTGATCCCTCATTTTTATGTTGTTACGTAGGCATGAGACCGAAGGTCTTGTCAAACATAAAAACATAATTAATGAATACATTTCTCATCCCCACACTCTTTATTATATCAAACATCTTTTATACCAAAAACATATGCACACATCAAAAAGGGCTCCCTACGAGTACCTAGGACACTTTGGGTGCTAACACCTTCCCTTTGTGTAACCAACCCCCTTGCCTGTAATCTCTGGAATTTTATTATTTTTGATTTGAAAACTTATTATCTTTGGGTTTTGTTCGTACTTTTCCCTTTTCCTTTGGAACCAATAAAAGCGCGGTGGCGACTCTGGTTTTATTGACGTTAAGCTTATCCATAACTTGATGGTCATGAATTTACCGCTACAGAAATTAAGTGGCGACTCTGCTGGGGATTAGTCCTCAGTGGGTTTAGCCTATTTTTTATGTGTATATATTTGTATATTTGATGTTTGTATATTTGTTTGTGTGATATAATCTGTCTGTTGTGCTTGGCGATCTCTGTGTGGTGAGATAAGTTCTAACCCGAACTTGAGTGCAATTAAGATATGAGGATGGTATAGTCATGTTAAACTTGTGTGGAGTAGTCCTTAACAAGTTGGCTTGAGACCCATCTACTTAGTGGAGACCCCTTTGGAATTATTGATGTCACACGAGTTAATTATGGATAGACATTATTTTCTTTTCGATCTGGGAGTCCGAGAAGCTGAGGACCGTAGAACATTTAACCCAACTTGGCCTATTTAGGACATAGTGCGGAGACTATTCAAGTGTAGACTTGATAACAGTTGTTACACGATACTACACTCAAACGAGTTTCTCTTGAGAACATTATGGATTGATGAGTCAGTCATCCTAACCTATAATATCTGATAGATGGGATCAAGACTCTGGGAACTTCTTAGAACATGATCTATAGGTTTTTATCCTTAGTACATTCCTTTGGGATGGTTCTTAACCTGACTCCATGCTCATGACTCGCAACAAACCTTTTGATTCTCGGTTGATCCAATCAAGTCTCATCAATATCAATGGAACTTGGGTGTTGATAAAGTGAAAACCATAATCCACAAAAATGGATGATTGATCTTGATGATGACTTGATCCATCCCTTGACCTTTGTTTGTGTTTTCCTTGTGCGTGATCCCTTGTTTGTGATTGTTGCATTCAGGAACTCATGCACATCATAACATTTATATTAGAAGAATAAATTTCAAGGAAACTAAGGTCTTATTTACAAACATTTTTAGACCATGGATTATGGACGAAGGAACATTCAGATGTCCTGATTTGAAGGAATTAAGGAAATTGTCATCCTTTGTATTAGATCCCTTGGACTTTAAGCAACATCATGGTAAGCTTTTGTCCATATTATCAACTGATGTGGTTGAAAGACTCTTGAGCGTTTTGGTGCAGTTTTATGATCCTCTTTATCACTGCCTCACTTTTCCTGATTATCATCTTGTTCCTGATTATCATCTTGTGCCTATGTTAGAGGACTATGCCCATCTCTTGGGTATGCATGTATCTAACAAAGTACCTTTCAGTGGATTAGAGGAGATTCCCATATCTCATGTCATAGCCGAAGCTCTTTGATCCGCTGTCGCGCGCGGATCAAAACGAGTAATTTTGTAAAAGCGTAATACAGCGACAATTAAACTCGAATATCGTCTCAAGGATTCTTGTTTGTAATAATTAAACGTAACCGAATGGGGGGTTGATTTGATGTTCAATTACAAAAATGCAGAAAATAAGTGATTATGAAAAGTGATTATTTGAATAAGCTGAAACGAATCAACCCACTATATCATCTTCCGACTTATCATTGATCCCTATAAAATTCCAATTCCCTAAACGGGTCTGATCCTATTCGATTATAAAAACTACTGACAAGCGCAATAACAATTATACGAAGTCTGTCCCTGAATTCCGAGTAAAGCAAACGGATTAAAACTATTGCGAATTAAGCAAACGCAATATGATCGAACGCGATAATGCAAAAGCTACACTAATCACGAAATTGATTCAAAAGCAGACAACAATCAAATTAAAGAATTCTATCATGTAAAAACAATTAAATTAAGCAAGTAATTGTGATTATAGATATAATTCAAAGGAACAGATTAATGGAAAATTATAAAAGAACCTCAAAGTGGCATCCGATTACAGTGAATTGATTCTTGGGAAATTAGTTCTCCATAGTCATTCTTTGCAAGCTCTCAAATTCGTACATGAACCATGATTTTCTCGTTCCCCCTCCAATGGTGTACGGCTACTAGGTATATGGAAAATAAGGAATTTGGTTTACAACCCAACTGGGTCGAAAATATAACCCAGGCCCACAACATGACCCAACACTAAAATAAAATTCTAATGCTGTAACTTGAAACGAAATTCTGGAATTTTGAGCTCCGAATCTGACTTCGACTCCAACACGAAAGTCGTAGCTCTCTCTCTTAGCTTTCCGGCGATTTTTAGAACGCCTCAAACGGATTCCCGGAACTCCAGTTATGATCGTTTCCGCGCAGACTGCTAAAGCTGAAAAATAAGTGCGAAAATTAAATTAAACTAAAAATAAAATAAAATATGAAAACATAATAAAATATAAAAATAAACAAAATAAAATAAAGAAATGCCTAAGTAAAAAGTAGGAGAATTGTGCATAAATATGCACTTATCAAATTCCCCCGGACTTGAATTTTTGCACTCCGAGCAAAATTGAAATAAAACAAAGAAAGCACACACACATCAATAACTACTCATTCCAGGCTACAAGTCTTCTTCGGTTAAGTTTGCATTGATAGGTACTAATCTTGCACACTAAGGATATTGTAAGAACACTAATCCACAGTTATGCAGACATAAACCTCCTGAATATACAAATCAACTCGAATCATATTATTATACTAAAGCCTAACTTACTCATCCTTCTTTTGCCCTTTTTCATTCAGGCGCAATCACATTAAGCCCGTTATCTCCACACACTCATAGCAAGGCGACCGGTTAGTGACTCTGATCCTTTTCTGCACGGGATTCTAGTACTTACGTGGCATAACCCTTTGCTTATTCAGTTGTAGTTGCGGGGGATCGGACCGTAATTCGCCCTACCAAGTTCAGCACCAGAAACCGCTGAACCAACTGACAAAAAATTTTTTTTTTTGAAGGTTCTACATCCGTTGGGTTAAGTGACCGGGTGAGGGTTACCAAACTTAGAAGGTGCATTCCTTTATTTTTTTCTCTTTTTTTTTCTTTTTCGGAACACTCACTTATATTCATCGGCTTCCCTGCGTAGAGTGTGTGTGAGATGGTGCTGACTGCTGAAATAAACTACTCAAGAGCTGTCAGAGAATGAGAATTTAAGGCTAAAACATAATAAAAATTCAACTCAATTTCCATATGCAGGAGACTTACGGTGTTAACACAATACCGATCTTGTGAATTTTTCTCAAGTCTCCGCAAACTCGACTCAAAGTAATCTATAGCCTAAAACTTTCAAGAAGATGCAATTTTTTTTAGAAAGAAAACAAAAACAAAACAAAACAAAGAACAAAAACAAAAAAACTAAAGTATTCCCTCCCCCACACTTAAAATATGCATTGTCCTCAATGAAAGAAACAAACATAAAATAAGAGAGAGAAGAGAGAGGAAAGAACACACCCGAGTAGTCAAGGAGGATAGGTGATCACATAAGCAGCCTTTCCCAAAGAGATATATTCTACATTTTTTTCTTCCAAAGTGGGGCTGTCATGGAATAGCTTTGGGTAATGTCCATTGAACTTGAAATTTTTATTAGTATCTTCGCCTTTTATTCCAGGATCAAAGAATCTTCTAAAAGTAAAAATGTCAAATCGACACGTGAAGGTGATCTGATCTGGAATGTCAGCCAATGTCCAACCAATTGCCTTTTTATGCTTCCTTAAAACCTGCAAAAGCTTATTTTCTTGATCGAAATCAAGGTTAGAAGAAATTATAGTTGGTAGTTTTTCATTCATCTCTAAATAAGCATATTTCATATTTTTAGGAAGTTGCTTCAGCTCGAGGGAAGGTGGCTGCTCAATAGGAGGAGTGTTTGGGGCAGCCGGGATGTCAAGAGCTTTATCTACATGAACAACTTTATTTGCAACCTCATCTGCAGTAAGAATATCAACTTGCAAGGCAGCCTCAATTTCAGCACAAACAGAGCAAATTTTAGTTTCAGTACAAATATCACAAGAATAAACATCATCAAAACCAGATAATGATGGAAAATCAGATGCAAACAAATCACTACAAGTATCATCAACAATTTCAGAAATCAAATCTATTTGAAAAACAGAATGTTCTTCCAAGGGTTGTTGGTTTGATCCTTGAGCTTGCTGCATGGCATTCACCAAAGTGGCAAGCTGCCCAATCTGTGTTTGCAAAGTCTTTAAAAGTAGAATCTACTTGTTGTTGAAACTGGAGATTATTTGCAGCCATTTGTTTGACAATATCTTCTAGTGAAGGTTCAGAAGGTGCAGAGCACACAACCTCAAATTCCTTCAGATGCTCATGCGGATCCTCACCTGCAAGACCACTAAACCTTGGAAACAAGTGTATTAAACCAGATTTCAATTCAAAAGGAGTGTCAACTTCAGGATATTCAATACACATGCCATTATAATTCACATCAGGGACAACTAACTGCCTTAAAGTTCTTTGGTCGGCCATAGTCAAAAACAAACACAATGAAGGAAAACGATTAAAATAAATTTAGAAAAATAAACTAACACCGAAATTAATCTAATGACGTTCATTAAGAATTTTGAGAATTTTTTCAGATTTTTTTAAAACTGCCAAAACCGAAAATAAATCATAAAAAATAGAAAAATAAGGAATTTTGGTTTTTTAGGGCAGCATCCACTATTTATTTCAAAAATAGAGGCTTTTGATTACTGATTTTTTCCTAATGAATCGACAAAAAATCGGAATAATCTGAGACAATTTGTTTAAAAACCGATTTTTTTTCCTAAACCGCAAAAAGACCCGAACGCAAGAAAGTTAAGGCAAAAAATGCTAAAAAAAAACAACATCTATGACTCTAAAAACGATTAATATAATCAAGAATCCCCGGCAACGACGCCAATTTGATCAGCTGTCGCGCGCGGATCAAAACGAGTAATTTTGTAAAAGCGTAATACAGCGACAATTAAACTCGGATATCGTCTCAAAGATTCTTGTTTGTAATAATTAAACGTAATCGAATGGGGGGTTGATTTGATGTTCAATTACAAAAATGCAGAAAAGAAGTGATTATGAAAAGTGATTATTTGAATAAGCTGAAACGAATCAACCCACTATATCATCTTCCGACTTATCATTGATCCCTATAAAATTCCAATTCCCTAAACGGATCTGATCCTATTCGATTACAAAAACTACTGACAAGCGTAATAACAATTATACGAAGCCTGTCCCTGAATTCCGAGTAAAGCAAACGGATTAAAACTATTGCGAATTAAGCAAACGCAATATGATCGAACGCGATAATGCAAAAGCTACACTAATCACGAAATTGATTCAAAAGCAGACAACAATCAAATTAAAGAATTCTATCATGTAGAAACAATTAAATTAAGCAAGTAATTGTGATTATAGATATAATTCAAAGGAACAGATTAATGGAAAATTATAAAAGAACCTCAAAGTGGCATCCGATTACAGTGAATTGATTCTTGGGAAATTAGTTCTCCATAGTCATTCTTTGCAAGCTCTCAAATTCGTACATGAACCGTGATTTTCCCGTTCCCCCTCCAATGGTGTACGGCTACTAGGTATATGGAAAACAAGGAATTTGGTTTACAACCCAACTGGGTCGAAAATATAACCCAGGCCCACAACATGACCCAACACTAAAATAAAATTCTAATGCTGTAACTTGAAACTAAATTCTGGAATTTTGAGCTCCGAATCTGACTTCGACTCCAACATGAAAGTCGTAGCTCTATCTCTTAGCTTTCCGGCGATTTTTAGAACGCCTCAAACGGATTCCCGGAACTCCAGTTATGATCGCTTCCGCGCAGACTGCTAAAGCTGAAAAATAAGTGCGAAAATTAAATTAAACTAAAAATAAAATAAAATATGAAAACATAATAAAATATAAAAATAAACAAAATAAAATAAAGAAATGCCTAAGTAAAAAGTAGGAGAATTGTGCATAAATATGCACTTATCACTCTTCATCTGAAGAAACCTGAGATTTATGCTCCTTTGGTGAAGAAATGAGGTATTCCTGGGTTGACTTTTGAGTTCCTCATTGGTAAAGCAACTGTGTTTGCTCAGGCCGGTAGCATGGGTGCTTTTGAAGCTATTTTTGTTCTGCTCATCTATGGTTTAGCCTTGTTCCTTAAAATTGATGGTTTTGTTGATGTTAAAGCTATTAGAATCTTCTTGATTGGAAATCCTGTTCCGACTCTGTTGGGTGACATGTATTTCTCTTTGAATTTGACGAATTCTAAAGGTGGTGGGACTATTGTATATTGTGTTCCTCTTCTATACAAGTGGTTTATTTCACACTTGCCTCAAACGCCTACTTTTTTAGAGAATAAGCAATGTCTATGGTGGTCTCAGAGACTTATGTCTCTCAATAATGATGATATTGTTTGGTATGATTCTGTGTTGGGTAGCTTGGATATTATTGACAGTTGTGGTGAGTTCTCTAATGTTCCTCTTATTGGTTCACAAGAAGGAATCAACTACAACCCTGCTTTGCCCCGTCGTCAACTTGATTAAGAGATAAGGCTAATAACGTTCATTTAGAGGGCCTATTCTATCAGGAGGGTAAATATACCAAACAATTGAAGAAAAGGATGATGCATGCTTGGCATAATGTGCATAAGAGAGGAAAACAAGAGCTTGGTCCATGCAACTGTGTAGCTTTGGAAGCTTACACTATTTGGATGAAGAAGAGATCTTTGGAGCTGAAGATGACGTACGCTTGTGAGAGACCTATGCCTTTGGTTGTGGTTGGGCCATCAAATCTCCCTAACCAAGATGTAGAGGAGTTGAAACACGCACTTGCCAAGATAAAGCAAGAGAAAGACATGTGGGGAGAGCGGTTCCATGCTTTGAGACGAAAGCATGAAGAGTTGCAACTTAAGTTGAAAGACAAAGATGCATTGATTGAGATTCTTGAGGATCGTGCAGTGAAGAGACAAAGGATTTATTTTCCTTTGGTATGCCTCAGCCTTTCGGTGTTTGGAAGAAGATTATTGACCAGCTTGTCCTTGAGAAGGCTCAGATGAAGACATCCTTTGAGTCAGAGATTCGGCGCATCCGCAGGAAATATACTCCTTTGGCTAGATCTTTTGATGTAGTTGTAGTGGTAAATTCATGACCATCAAGCTATGGATAAGCTTGACGTCAATAAAACCAGAGTCGCCACCTCACTTTTATTGTTTCCAAAGGAAAAGGAAAAAGTACGAACAAAACCCAAAGATAAGAAGTTTTCAAATCAAAACTAATAAAATGCCAGAGATTACAGGTAAGGGGGTTGGGTACACAGAGGGAAGGTGTTATCACCCAAAGTGTCATAGGTACTCCTAGGGAGCCCTTTTTTATGTGTGCATATGTGTCTGGTATAAAAGATGTTTGAGAAAAATAGAATGTGGGGATGAGAAAAGAATTCATAGATTATATTTTTATGTTTAACAAGACCTTCGGGTTTGTGCCTACGTACCGACATAGAAATGAGGGATTAAAACCTCGTAGTTTGTGGTAAAAATTTCAAAGTTGGTGAATTGCGTTTAACAAAATTTTAAATAAGAAAAAGGCACAAAGGGCCAAAAGTTGAATGGAGTTGTCAGTTCTTTTTGTCTTTTGAAATTTTAAGTCAATATGATTAAGTTTATTTACAACTTTGATTTAAGAAAAAGCGTTTGAAAATTCAATGGCATAAGGCCAAAGTTTCTAATCATTAAAAACAAAGTCCAGGTTTAAAATCACAAGCAAAGAAAGTTTTTGAAAAGGGGGAGAGATTTTGAAATTTAAGAAGTGGGAGGAGATGAAGAGGCTATCCTAAGCATAAATTAAAAGTTAAGAGTTGAAAAGATCTGATCAATGGGATGTAATCCAACAAACAAGAATGTCATATAGAAAACCCATTTTCCCTTTGGACTTTGAATCAAGCAATAATCAATGAACAATTAGCAGTATCCAGACATTATAAAGATCAAGGCATCAAATAAAGATAGCCACATCCAAGCAAGCAACCCGAAAAGCTATCAGTCTTATTTATCTTCTCATGTGTCAGATGAAATATTCCTTGATCAACTTAGAACAAAGCATCAGACACAGGATCAAATATAACAATTAAGCACAAAGACAATGTAGCAGATGAATTCAAACAAATCCCATGGCTTGTATCAGATGAAGGCACACTTCATAATAGATTAGTCTCAGAATGTTGGCATTGGCCAAGTCCTTTTTGCACAGGGAATGTTGCCTAGTTCTAAGTCCAAGGGTTCAAATCAAGATCAACAGTCCACTAGACTTTTTTTTAGGGTTTTTGTTGTTATTAAGTATTTTAAGGTCCTAAGACCACAAACAAAACCAAAATGCATAAACAATATATACAATTACAAGATATGGCTCAAATGAGCAAAATGAAAATGACATAAACATAAACAAGTTAAATGGAATGTAAATGACAATGAATGATAAATGACTGAAATTTAAAGTGCATAAAGTAAATGACTTAAAAATAAAGCAATATTAACAAGAATTAGTCAAATGTTAGTCAAAGGCTAGTCAAGTGTTACGGTGATTTTTAATTGATTAAGTCATTCTTTGGAGAACACTCAACCATTCTTTCACAAGTATGAATTCTTAAACCAAGACATCTTTCATGAGAAGAGCTCCAACTTGGACAATTCAACAAGTATGCCACTAGCTCTCATGAAAGGAAAAAAGGTCAAGTTTCCACACTACCATGAAGAATGAGAGACTTACAATCTCACTTACTAGAATGTTATGCCATTAGGATCAAATTTAGCTCTATGTTAAGCAATCGTAATTGGACTTATGTAGAAGTCACAACTATCTGAGGTTGGGCAATATAAATTAGGTGTTAATGCATGTTAGAGATTTGGTATGAAAAGCCAAACTCCTAAAACATACCACACACTAAAAGAAAAGATCAAGAGGGAGAGACCCATCTCAGTCATACTTGTATTGGTTCATCTAACACAAGGTCATTGATGAACCAATTAGCCTTAAGACATTAGATATTTCATTGGTCAAATGAGGAAATGGGAAAGAATAGGTATCAAGATGAAGAGGGAGGGGAAGATAGAAATACAAATTGACCAAGGGGGGATTTTATCAAATCAAAACCATTAATTCCTTTTGGGAGATGAAATGTACATTTCATCAATCCCCTAAATCCAATGGTTTTGATCCAACAAAAGTCAAATCAACCTTGACCAAGGTCCAAACAGAAAGTCAAACATCTCAAGTCCATAATAATGACTCAACATAATTTTTAAACAATTAATCAATTAAAAATCACATTAAAAATGAATAAGAATGCATTTTAAATTGGTCAAAACTAAAAGTCCCTTTAAAACACCAAATAAATGGCCAAGGGATTTATCCTAGGTCAAACAAGGTCAAAAGACCTTAGAGAAAAAATTTCACTATTTTTTGAAAGTCAGAAGTATTTTTAAACAATTAAAAATATGTACAAAAACATTTAATTCATGAAAAATATCAAAATCAATTCAAAAAATAATTTTAATTCTAAATATGAAAGAGAAAAATATTTAAAGATTTTTGGTGAAAGTCATATATTTTTTGGATTAAAAATGAAATTGATATGAATTAAACAAAATAAAAGGATTAAATGAAAATTCAGAAAATAAAAAGAAATTAGAAAAAACAAGGGCCATCAAATCTTCCTCATTAATTGAGGTGGCAGATCTGATGGCCACACGTGCGCTTTCCATGGTAGTCTTCAGTCAATGCAATGTACATGTGGTATTCACAAGCAATGACTCAAATTATAACATCCAAACATGATCAGATGGCCAGGAAGTGTGCCAACACACCACCGAAGCTAGGGCTCCGGTTATCTTCTTTGGTGACTGTTGTACCCCAAAATTTGCCCTCCCTTTTTCCTAGTGCTCCATCCAACCATTTGACTTGGGGATCATGTGCATACATTCATAATTCATTCATATGCATCATGTAACACCCTTCTAAAATACCCCAATAATTAATTAAAACAACAAAATATAAATCAGAGTAGATATGCAATTAAGGGTGTCACACTTGACACTTCACACCATTCACCAAAATAGTTTGTCATGCTCATTTATTAATCAAAATAAAATATTGCACAATTCGCAGCGGATATGCAAACCATGTAACACATTACATGTAAAATCATTCAACAACCAAATGAAAACAAGGTAAAACATCCCGTCCCGATGTTACATATACCAGAGCATGACCCACTAAGGAACTACACTAGACTCCAAGCACTAGCTTCTACTCAATCACTGCTCGTTACCTGAAACATAGTTGTAAGGGTGAGTTCCTCAATCGATATAATAAGCATTATAAAATATCATGTAATGCTAAGTAAATTAACACATTCATCACCCTAATCATATCACACATTCAGCAACGGCAACATCAACTCAAAATCATACTCAACACAAACACAAACACACGTATAATATTGGAATACATCCATTCATATTATACGCCATACATACATTATGCAATGAGACTCCATGCATGCGGTACCGACTATTCGTGAACACATAGTTCAACCTCACCGATCAAACCCAGATACGGCTACCAAGCTCACTAGTCCCACTCATTTGAGACCTAGTGACTCACTCACTAATTCCTCACCATGGGAATTAGCTACCACCATAAAGGCCATGCTATGCACGCTAAATCACCTAGCATGCAAACATCAACAACAATCCACAATGGACATATGCTCACACTCTAAGCCATAAACAGTCCATCCACAATTGCATACATAATAGATATATTCACAACATTATGCATACCATCATACATCATCAGCATGTTTATCACAGAATCATATCATGTCATGCCAAATAATAATTCACAGTATTAGCACACTCTACTAATACCTATACTGCTCAAAACAACGGGAAACGATCCCTACTATATCATACATCAGCTAAATTATATCACTCAGCTGAAACGCCCAAAACTGCACAACAACAGCTCAGACAAAATTCAAACTTCTGCCCATACGCGTATAGCCTATGCCCATACGCATATGACCCATTTCCTGGCAAATCCCATACGCGTATTGCCTATCTCATATGCGTATCCTACGCGTACCACCTCTCCCATACGCGTACTAACAGAGACAAAACTACGTTAGAATCATCATCTTCTTCATCCATACGCGTATGGCCTCACCCCATACGCGTACCACTCACAGGCTACGCGTAATACACGCGTATGGCGCGTATCAGCGCCAATCTCCTCCCTTCCAAGCCATCTCATACGCGTATGGCCTAGTGTTATACGCGTATGACCAGAACCAAAATGTCAGATCTGCTATGGGTTTTCTCTGCTACGAGATTCCTCCGATCCAACCTTCCACAGTCCAATTTTTACACAACATTCGTTCATATTATCTAATACAAATCATACCCATTCAATTTCACAATTTCTAACCTTATTACATCCAATTCCTACGAATTTTCTTCAGTTATACTCATATCTCATTCATCCAAAAGTTCACCAATTTCATCATGCATCATTCTAATTAGAGTTGATTCAATGGCTTATTACTACCCATTACATGTTAACCCATAATACCCATTAAGCGACGATAAACCCCCCTTACCTGAGTTAATCCGGCAAATCCTTCTTTGACCTTCAACAATCGTGAATTCTCCTCTTGAGCCCTAGCCTCTTCTTCTCCCTGTCTCAGTTTCTTCTCTGTTTTCACGTGTAAAACCTTTTTACCAAATGGGACTCTTTACTGATTCCAACTTTTTTATTCCAATAATAATAATTCCAATAATAATCCAATTATTTAATTAAATTAATAAATATACTATTAACTTAATTTAAATAATTATCATATTTTATCGGGGTGTTACACATCATTCCTCCCTTTGCTCCGTTTATGCCAGCCGGGTTCCCCTAGGGAATGCCATCAAACTTTGTGCCAGAGGGTTTTTCTCCTACTCTCGCTTCTTTGTCGGCATCTAGCCCGGTCCTTTCTGTGCCACCTCCCGTTGTGAACACCTTACCCCGTGTTGAAGACACCATATATCATTCCGAGCCATCTAAGGACCTGGACGTATATGAGAAGATGGATTAGATGAAAAACCAATTCCTTGAGTTGCGCAAGGAACTGAAAACTTTGAGGGGTAAGGACCTCTTTGGTAAAACGCAAGGAACTGAAAACTTTGAGGAGTAAGGACCTCTTTGGTAAAAGTGCTGCTGAGTTGTGCCTTGTGCCCAACGTGAAGATCCCTGTTAAATTCAAAGTGCCTGACTTTGAGAAATATAAGGGAAACACATGCCTGCTCAGCCATCTTGTGATGTATGCTCGCAAGATGTCAACACAGACCGATAATGATCAACTACTAATCCACTACTTTCAGGATAGCCTGACTGGTGCTGCGCTCTGGTGGTATATGGGGCTAGAGAGTGCGAGAATTTGCTCTTTTAACAAACTAGGTGAGGCCTTCGTCAAGCAGTATAAATTTAATATGGATATGGCTCCGGACAGGGACCAATTGAGGGCGATGTCACAGAAGGACAAGGAGACCTTCAAGGAGTACGCCCAGAGATGGCGAGAATTGGCAGCTCAGATAGTGCCACCCCTAGAAGAGAAAGAGATGACAAAGATCTTTTTGAAGACTTTGAGCTCTTTCTATTATGAAAGAATGATTGCCAGTGCTCCCTCAGAGTTCACCGAAATGGTGAATATGGGGATGAGATTGGAAGAAGGGGTCCGCGAAGGATGGTTATCCAGAGATGATGGTTCCTCAGCAAAGAAGTATGGAGGCTTTGCTAGGAAGAAGGAGGGAGAGACCTATGCCGTGTCTTCCCATATTAAAAGGAGGCCCTCAGTAAGGAGGAAGGATGTGCGTCTTGCCGTCAACCAACACCAGGTGGCTCATATAGCTCCTGCTTTTAGAGAAGTTCATCATCAACAACAACAACAACATCGTCAACAACAACATTCCTACCAGCCTCGAAACAATAATAACACCAACACCAACAACTACGAGAGGAAGAGGGTAAATTTTGACCCGATTCCGATGACATATACTAAGCTCTATCCTTCTTTGATAGACAGAAAGTTGATCACTCCACGAGACCCTCCTACTGTACCAACCAACCCTCAGTGGTGGTATAAGCCCGAGCTTCATTGTGTATATCATTCCGGTGCTCCCGGACATGACATGGAGAACTGTTACCCGTTGAAGACCAAGGTGCAAGACCTTGTGAGAAGTGGGATATTGTTTTTTGAGGACGTAGGTCCTAATGTTAAGAAGAACCCATTGCCCGAGCTTGGGAAAGCAGCTGTTAACATGGTCCAGGGATGCCCTAAAAATATAAAGTCCTTTATGTGAATGACATAAGGCAATCTTTGGTCGAGATGCACAAGCTGTTGTGTGAACACGGCCATTACGAGCATGACCATGATAGGTGCCAGGTGTGCACTATCAACGAGAGAGGATGCCGACAAGTAAGAAGGGACATCCAAGAGATGATTGACCAATGGATGATCAAAATACTTCAAAATCGTAATGAGGACGAAGTTGATGTTATCACCCCAGTGTTCAAAATTCCTGAGCATGTTGTCGTTAAGTATGATGGCAACAAGAAGAAGGTATCACCAGCTTTTGTGATAAAGCCAACGGGCCCTGTCCCGTATGTATCGGACAAAACTGTTCCCTATCGATACAACGCAGTTATGCTGGAGGATGGGAAGGAGGTAATGTTGCCCTCAACTTCTGTGGTAAGCATTTCCGATGTCAGTGGTGTGACCCGTAGTGGTCGTGTTTTCTCGGCACAGCTGAAATCCCATGAAGATGTCATGAAGAGAACTGTTGTTAATCCTGCCGGTCCCATGTGGACTTCTTCTTCTAATAATCCTGCTCCTATTGTGAAGGGTGTTGACCCTGTTGTTGTCAAGAATAATAATACTCCTATCCTGGTTGGCCAGTCTGGCATATTAAAAGAGGACGGTGATGAGATGCTGAGGCTCATCAAAAGGATTGAATACAATGTTGTTGATCAGCTGCTACAAAATCCATCAAAGATATCTGTCTTATCTTTGTTGATGAATTCTGAGCCACACCGCGAAGCTTTGCAGAGGGTGTTGGATGCGGCATACGTGGACCACGATGTCACAATAGAGCAGTTTGATAGCATTGTTGCAAATATAACTACTTGCAACAATTTGAGCTTCTGTGATGCTGATCTTCCCGAGGAGGGAAAAGACCACAATTTGGCTTTACACATTTCCATGAACTGTAAGGATGATGCCTTGTACAATGTGTTGGTGGATATAGGATCATCACTCAATGTTTTGCCAAAATCCACTTTGGCTAAACTTTCATACCAGAGGCCTCCCATGAGGAATAATGGAGTGGTTGTGAAGGCGTTTGATGGATCGCGCAAAACTGTGATCGGCGAATTAGAACTCCCGATCAAGATTGGACCTAGTGATTTCCAGATCACTTTCCAGGTCATGGATATTCATCCGTCTTATAGTTGTTTGCTTGGCAGACCATGGATTCACGAGGCAGGCGCCGTGACATCCACCCTACACCAAAAGTTGAAGTTCGTGAAGAACAAAAAGTTGGTGGTGATAGGGGGAGAGAAGGATCTCTTGGTCAATCATTTATCTTCCTTCTCCTACATCGATGCCGAGGATGAGGTTGGGACTCCGTTCCAAGCCTTGTTTATTGCTGAGCCTTCAAGGAAAGAACTTTCTTCATTTGTCTCCTATAATGATGCGAAGTTGGCCATTGAGCATGGCGCAACTTCTGGTTTGGGGCAAATGATCAAGTTGGAAGATAACAAGTCCCGAGCTGGCATAGGGTATTCTTCAGGTATTTCCAATGAGCGTGGGTTGTCCCAGAGTGGAGGTTTTATCTACATTGTGGAAGATCAGGAGGCTGCTGCCATTGTTGAAGACGATGAAGAGGAAGACCTTGGCAACTTTGTCATACCTGGTGGAATTTGCAATAATTGGGTCGCTGTTGATGTTCCAACAGTTATCCACAAGTCAACGTAATGTGTTCATTTTGTTAAAAAAACCCTTCTCCCATGCCAAAAGGAGAAGTGAAGACATTGTTGGCGTAATTTGATTAATATAATGATATTCATTCAATAATCACATGTTAAATGTTTGTTTTTTCAAATTATTTTTCCTTTTTGCTTTTTGCATGAAATTGGTGATCACTATAAAACCCTAAAAAAGAGAATAAAATCAATGTTTTCATCTGCATAATGATTTGCCTTGCTTGAATTCTGAAATCTCTTTTATACCCAAAATCATTATGCAGGTTAATCAAACCCATTGAACATAATGATCCAACACCATCTTGTAGGTGTTTAATTGGCTGCATTGTATGGTAAAACACTAGCTGGATTCTAATGTCTTGACTGATGTCATGACATGCTGTGGAGATGTTTGTTTGACTGCATTGTATGTTAAAATATCTAGTTGTACTCTGATGTCTTGGCTGATGTCATGACATTCTGAGTAGTGTACTGCAGGATTAGCTAATACAGGATTTATTGAATGTCAAACTGGATGTTATGACATTCATCCCTGTCAGCAGATACTGAGGAATAAAACAGGTGATGTTCTACTAGAACTCAGTATTTATTGTCAGTCTGCTTATCAAGAGGATAACAGACCTGATGTAAGTCTCTATGTGTGAATGTCAAAATTGGATGTTTTGACATTTATTAATGTACGCTGATACTAAAGCATGGACAGATTGATTCTGTATAGTACAGCAAATTGTACAGTCTGTTTTCAGGAAAAACAGACTTAGCATATGGTTAGTGACTTGAATGTCAAACTGAATGTTGTGACATTCATTCCTGACAGTGTATGCTATATTGTAGGTTGTTTAGTTTTTCTGTTTCAGCATTTTTCTCAGGCTATTCTTCAGGGATTCAACAGCTGGGAGAAAATTCAGGAAACCAACAACCAAGCTACATTTAATGAATCTAACAAATAGCCTATTTGTTAGTAACCTAGATGTGGAATTTAGGGGAACTCGCGTGACCTTAAATTCAGGAGAATACAAGTACAAGGCCCAAGTGCTGCAATATAAAAGGATGGCAATCCTTCATTCAGAACTCGGGGATTTTAGGCGTGAAGATTTAGTGTGTTCATCATACTTCACTGCTGTATTTTTGTGTGTCTTGTATTAGACGTATCTTGTAAGCCAAGCTATTATCACGTAGATGATTGCATTGGTATAGGATGTTCATTGAGTTGTAAGTGTTGTGTCACTCTAAGCTTTTAAGCGTGAGTGCTGTGTATCTTGATTAAAGCTGTTAAGCACAATCAAGAGTTATTTGAAGTGTGACTTCAAAATTGTCTTTAATATTGATTAAAGGTAGTAATCACTGAGGTGATTGAGGGGGAGTGAGTAGGAACTCTGATCTTAGTGTAAGATTGAAATTGCATTGGGTAGGTATTAATTGATAGGGTTAAACAATTGGTTTAAGGTCTGAATTAATACTACTAATAGTGGATTTCCTCCCTGGCTTGGTAGCCCCCAGACGTAGGTCATGTTGGACTGAACTGGGTAAACAATTACTTGTGTTATTTACTGCACTTACTTTTAAGTTCTGCATAATTCTTGTCTGTGCAGAATCAGATGTCATAACAACCCGTGTGACATCGAAAGTCTGATAACTAGAATTTCAATTGGCATCAGAGCAGGCACCCTGCCTATTAATTTCTGGGTGAGATCTAGGGAAGTTACTTTCTAGTACCATGGACAAGGATATAGGACACTCAAATAGACCACCCATGTTGGATGGCTCTAACTATGATGACTGGAAGCCTCGTATGATAGCCTTCTTAAGGTCTCTAGATAGCAAAGTCTGGAAAGCTGTCAACAAAGGATGGGAACATCCAACGAAGACAGATGAAGATGGAGTCAGTGTGCAAATTCCTGAAGAAGAGTGGGACAAGGAGCAAGAGGCATTAACCCTTGGAAATTCTAAGGCCTTGAATGCATTGTTCAATGGAATCAGTAAGAACATCTTCAGGCTGGTGCACCACTGTGAGATAGCTAAGTGTAATACCCCAAAATTTACCCTTCATTTTTCCTGGAAAAAAAAAACGAAAAAAAAAAGAAGTTAAAAATAAATAAATAAATAAAATTAATTAAATAAATAAATAAAATTAATTAAATAAATAAATAAAATATAACAATTTTTTTTTGGACTTGGGTCTCCCTCATTTGAGCCCACTACCCACGAAAATCAGTCTATAAATACTGAAGTTTCAGTAGAGGAAAACACACTTGGAGTTACACTGGGAGATTCACTGGAGAAAAAGGAAGGGAAGCAAAATACTCTGAGGTTTCCTTGTAACAAAACCCTGAGGAAAAAGATAGTGAGAGAAGAACTAACAGAGTTCAGAGCAGCCTCCAAACCCTGAAGGGAACTCAACTGCACAGAATCACCTCTGCCTCACATAAACCCTAAGATTGTTTTGTAAACCTCACAGGTGCAACTCAATTTCAATCAAGCTCTCCAATCAGGTTTGCCCTATATCCATCATCTTTATGCCTTTAATTTGAATGCTTTGAATGTATGAGGTATTATGGGTGAATTTGATACCCTTTTGATGCATGTGTTTGACAAGAGGTTTAGGCCTCCTACCCTTGGTTGCTTTTTGTGAGCTTTTTGTGAATTTTGATGGAATTATTCATGTGGTTACATTTTGATTTAGGGGCAACTCTTGGTTACCCTATTTTGTTTCTCTAACCTGTTTGTTGAGTTTTTTTTTTTGTGAGGGCTCACATGACGTTTGCAGGGGTAACTTGCGTGGTTTCCCACTTTATTTGTGGGATACCCCCTGGAGGTTCATTCCGATTACCTGTACTGACCCACTTTCTTTGATGATGTTAGCTTGGAAGGATCTCAGGGTTGCTAATCCTTTAATTGATGTAACTTCGGATCTTTATCCGTGTGGTAATTTTTTCCTTTTCTCGCACTTTATCGCTTTCTTAGCTGGAAGACCTCGATAGGAGGCAATGTTTGAGCCCCTTGGTGGCATTTTACTTTGAGATACATGTTTTGTGTTTTGTATTCATATCCCCACATGTAGCGCGGTTCCTTCGTCAAGGACTGCCTGTTTGCCCTCGAGCATCCCAAACCCTAAAACCCAAAGCAACATGTTATCTCCTTCTACTACAGGCGAGTAAGTCTCCAAAGGTCGAGCATCCGGTAGATTGCGTAGTAACTTGTTCGTCCAAAACCCAATCCATAACCCCGTAGTTAGCCGAACTACGGCTTGCTCTGATTCTCATTCCAGATGAGATACGTAGGCATAAGACGCGATGTCTTAGCGAGCACACATCCCCTTAACCCATAGGTCAGCCGAGCTACGAAGACTCTGATTCTCATATTCAGATGAGATACGTATGCAGTGGATGCGACATCCGCGCGAGTCATTTCTCTTAACCTTTTTGGTAAATAAACACATTAGGTAAACCCACACCCTTTAGACAAAAACCACAAAAGTGGATCCCGTAGAGTACTATGGATGCGTAGGGGTGCTAATACCTTTCCTTCGCATAACCGACTCCCGAACCCAAGATTTGGTTGCGAGACCCCGTCTTGTCCTTTCCTTTTTCAGGTTTACTTCGAGCGTTTCCTTTCCCTCCTTTGGGATGAATAACGCACGGTGGCGACTCTTCTGTCTTTTTCTTTCGCCGGTTGTTTTTTTCGCGCACTGTATTTTTCAGGTTGCGACAGCTGACGACTCTGCTGGGGACATATAGAAGTTGACCTCTTGCTGGTCCATCTTCCCTAAGCGAGTCTCTCCTAGCTTGTGTGATTTTCTTGTTTATTGGGTGTTCATGCTTTTGTACATTTATTTACTTACTTGCTTGCATTCATCTGCTGTATCTGTTGGAGCTGTTGTTTGTTTGTTGGGATGGGATGTTCTACGAGAGATAAGCCCATTACCCAGGCTTGAGTGTACACACAGGTTTTAGAGTGGATGATCATGAGGCTTGCGTGGCATGTTGCTACGTTAAGTCGTTCGTGAAGAACCACACCCAGACGAGGTTTCTCTTGGATATATTATGTCCTACGGATGTTCCGTAACGACATGATGTTCCTTTAGAAATCGTCGACTCTGGTGACCATTTCCCGAGAACTCAGTCGAGGCCTCTCCTCCGAGACGTGATTATGTTAGCTCTGGTGGGCGCATTCTCGCTGATCAATCCGAGGACCCCGAGACTGGGAACTTGCTTTAGGATGTTCTGTTGAGGGGAGTCAGTGGAGGTCTTTTATCCCGTAATAATGCCAAACCTTCAGTGGTAAACGTATTATTCGCGATTGAAGGGCTGAAGTTGACGAACTTCTGTTCTTAGAACCTACCAGTGAGGGGCGGGCTAAATTCAGGAAACCTTAACCTCCAACCAACCCGGTTTTCTGGAGCAGAGCTTTGATCTTGTATTATATTCCTCAGTGGTTTTCTCTTCAGACAGTGTAACCCGACAGATGTTCAAGCAGATACAGCAATCCTGATTGACATGCCACTGCATTGTATTCACATCATCACATCATTTGCATTCATATCATTTAACACATGTTTATCCATTTCAAGGGGGTTTACATCTTCTTCTTGATTCCAGTCGGAGTTGTTCCGGTTCTCTTAAGATGGATATTGGCAGAAAGAGACTTGTCGCCTACAAGTTTCCGGTGGTCTGTCTGGAGCCCATCCAACAGTTGATGCAGTTAATGGATCCTGGTTCTCTAGAAGGATTTCGAGAGGATTACGGTCTGATTCTAAGTTTCATCACGGTTCTTTCCAAAGATCAACATGACGCCCTATTCACAATGCTACAGTTCTATGACCCTCCATTGAGGTGTTTCACATTCCCGGATTATATCTTGGTCCCTACTCTGGAGGAGATTGCCAGTTTTCTCAGAGTTCCTATTAGGTCACAGTTATTGTTCTACAGTTCTGAGTTTCTGCCCGATCTCAGCATGGTTGCTTCAGCCACATATTTGGAGGAATCAGTCTGGAAGGCTAATATGTGTCAGAAGGGAGAAGTTAGTGGTTTTCATCTGAGTTTCTTACTGGGAGAAGCAACGAAGAAGCTGGAAGACGGTAACCAGAGGGGTTTCAATGCTGTGTTGGCTCTTTGCGTGTATGGGATTGTCTTGTTCCCTAATGTCGCCAAATTTGTGGACATGGACGCAATACGCCTCTTCGTGTTGAGAAATCCAGTACCGACCTTGCTAGGAGATTTCTTTCATTCAGTGCACCACAAAAATAAGAATAGAAAAGGGGGATTGTTGAATTGTTGTGTGCCTTTGTTTTATAGGTGGTTCAGTTCTCACCTACCCAAATCAGGAGTGTTCGTTAATGTCAAGGGCTCGTTGAGTTGGTCGAAGAGATTGATGGGGTTGAGAGCTGAAGATATTCCTTGGTGGTCCGACCGGAGCTTGCTTCGGGCAGATATTATTCATAGTTGTGGGAACTTCCCAAATATTCCGTTGGTAGGAAGAAGAGGAAGAATCAACTATAATCCTTCTCTAGCAGTTAGACAGTTTGGATATGCTTTAAGAACTCTGCCTTTGGAAAAGGGTGTGGAAGAATCTCTGTTTTTCCATTCTTCGCCTGATTTGACGGTATCCCGTAAGGCAGCTGAGGCCTGGCTCAAGGTGATCAAGAGAGGAAGAACCGTCCTTGGAAAAGGAGATTGTAGAACTTACCCTTGGTATGAAGAGTGGCTTCAAGGAAGAGTCGAAGAGTTTGGTCTGCCGGTCCCTATTGAAGAACCTTTGTATCCACCTACTCCTGAGCAAGTCAACAATGGTGAGCCGAGAGGAGTACGACAAGTTGAAGAGTGCCATGGAGGAACTTCAAACCAAGAACTCAGAGTTAAGTGAGAAGTTGCAAGACTGTATGCATCAATTCCAGGAGGCAGAATATCAGAAGGGGGAAGCCGTCAGATTGCAAAAGGAAGCAAAGAGGAAATTTGCTGTGGAGGTGGACTTCTTCAGGAAGACAGACGAAGCCTTGAGATCATCCAGTTCTGAGTTGAGGCGAGTCAAGCAGCAGTTAGTAGATGCTCATGGTAAATTAGCTGGGTGGCAGGAGCAATGGGATGCATTTTCAACTTCTCGGAAGGCAAAGGAGGAGGAGACAGTAGCCGAACTGACTGGTCAGATAGAGAAATTGACGACTTTGCTGAAGGGGAAAAACAATGAGCTTCTGTGCGCCCGTTCTACTAATGGCTACATCACAAATCAACTCCATGAGGCTCGAGGACAGATTGAAGAACTCAAGGTGTTGGCAGGTTTGAAGAAATCCAGACTTGAAGAGGTATTCGGAGAAGATGATGGGAATTACTACAGAGAGCACATCAACGAACTGGATGGGATCATTCACAAGAGGAATCTGCTTATCCGGCATTTGACAGAATCTCCAGATCATCCCGACACGGTGGCATTACTGGATGAAGTGAGGAGCAATCCTTATGGGTTGTATACAGGAGGCTGATCCCTGGTTTATGTTCCTCCCTTTACTTTTTGTTTTGTTGCTGTGTAGTAATAATCCACAGGCTTGTTGTGGGGATCCTCTTTTGATGTACTTTTGGCTAAGGCCTCTTTCCTGGAACTCATTTGTATGTTGGTTTCCCTTTGTTGCATCTTGATCTCAGAAGTTTATCCATGACTCAGTCTTCTTGCACTATTCGCCTGATGTGAGACTGGAATCAAGGGGGTAGAATACCTTTTGGATTTGATAAACATGGCATTGCATTTACATATTCATTGTCATATCTTGCATAACAGGTACCGCCGTAGTGTTCTCAGTTGTTTGGTGTTCCATTAGCAAGATAGCTGACTCAGGCATTCACCGATACGGTACCCGAAGGAATCAATAGAGAGCGATGGAGAGCCTACAAGCAGAGCTCGCCGAGATGAAGATTCGCATGAATCAATTCATGGATTTGGTTCAAGGGGTGGCTCAAGGACAGCAGGAGCTTAGATTGTTGGTACAGAGGGATCCCCCTATTACTCAACCGGAGACGTTGGCTGATCCTCCAGCTGGAGAGGCTAATGGTCCCAATGGACCGGGGCCTATCCCGATCCCGCATGTCAACCTAGATCAACAACCCATTCAGGATGGTCAGGATGATCAGTTCCCCTTGCTTCAGGAAGACTTTGGCATGGACCCCATGTTTAGAAGATTGGAAGAGAGGTTGAAAGCAGTGGAAGGACAGAATCTTCTGGGAGTAGATGTTGCTGACTTGGGGCTGGTCCTAGGTGTGAGAGTGCCACCGAAATTCAAGGTCCCGATATTTGACAAATACCATGGCAGCTCTTGCCCCAAAACTCACGTGCAAGCCTATTTCCGTAAAATGGTTGCATACTCTGATGACGAGAAGCTACTTAAGTACTTCTTCCAGGATAGCCTAGCTGGGGCATCCTTGGAATGGTATATGAGGCTGGACAGAGCCCACATCCGTTGCTGGAGGGATTTGGCGGAGGCTTTCGTGAAGCAGTATCAGTATAATGTAGACATGGCTCCGGACAGAACTCAACTTCAGAATCTGTCTCTTAAAAGCAATGAGTGCTTCAGGGAATACGCTCAACGCTGGAGGGATACAGCTTCCCGTGTTCAGCCTCCTATGTTGGAAAAGGAAATGGCCAACATGTTCATGAATACGCTGCCTGGACCTTATCTGGAGCGTCTGGTGGGGTGCAATGCTTCCAACTTTGCTGATGTGGTCTCTACTGGAGAAAGGGTGGAGAATTACCTAAAGACCTATAAGAGCCAGAGTGGAGGTGGATCCTCATCAGGGGTGAAGAAGCCGTTCATTCAGGGACAGAAGAGGAGTGAAGGGGATGAAAATGCCATATCTTCTTATCAGAACAGGGATAACCGGAGGAATAATTTTCAGAATTATCATCAGCAACCGTATGTTGCGGCTGTGACCATTCTAGCTGCAGCACCACTACAACAACAACAATCACAACGTCAACCGGCTCAGTATCAACAGCAACAGCAACCGGGTAACAAACCCGCTTATCAACAGAGGCAAAGGATGATGGACCGGCGTTTCGACACCCTTCCAATGTCGTACGCTCAGTTGCTTTCTAGTCTTCAACAACTACAACTTGTGCAACTGCGCACTCTGGCTCCTCCTATTGGTAGACTTCCGGTGGGTTACGACGCCAACGCTAGGTGTAGCTTCCACTCTGGGACACCTGGCCACAATATTGAGAACTGCAAAGCTTTTAAGCACGTAGTTCAAGACCTCATAGATTCAAAGGCCATCGACCTTGCACCGGCTCCGAATGTCGTTAACAATCCCATGCCCCAGCATGGTGGTGCGAACGTTAACATGATAGAGGGAAAAGCCAAGTCCATTAAGGATGTGTTGAAGTTGAAGACTCCATTGTTGGATATCAAAGGATGCTTGCTGAAGGCCGATGTTTTCCCCGGTTGTGGGAAGGGTTGTTTGGATTATGCCACTCAGAGTGGAGGTTGTTTGAAGCTACAACAGGGTATCCAGGCCTTGCTCGACAAAGGTATCCTCCAGGTTGAAGATTTGTCTGTCCAAGAGTCTGTGAAAGAGGTTAAAGCGGGTGCCTCTATCTCATCCTTTAAGCAGGCACGAGCCGTGGCGGATTCAGGTGTTGCTCCCGGTTGGGGGTGTCGCATCCGCGAAAAACAACCGGCGGGCTAAAACAAAACAACACAGAGCCGCCACCGTGCGTTATTTATCCCAAAAGAGGGAAAGGAAACGCTCGAAGTAAACCTGGGAAAAGCATGGTCTCGCGACCAAAGAGAATGGGATCGGGAGTCGGTTATGCGAAGGGAAGGTATTAGCACCCCTACGCATCCGTCGTACTCGACGGGATCCATGCTCAAAAGATAGAAAAAGGTTGCTAAAACAAACATCACACACACACACACACTGAAAACAACACAGTTGGAGGAAGAGAGGAAAGGGCTCGCTAGGATATCACATCCTATGCCTACGTATCTCATCTGGAATGAGAATCAGAGCTGCCGTAGTTCGGCTCACGCACGCCGAAACAAAACACACGCAAAAAGGCAAACATGGAACCCGAACGCCAATCGCTGGACTTACATCAGCTTCCGAACCAAACAAACCCACACTGGAAACCAGATGCCACTTGATGGACTTATACCGGACTCCAAGCACACAACAAGAGGATACGGAAGGCCAATCGCTGGGCTTACATCCATCTCCTACACACACAAGAAGGAACAGACAACAAGTTACTAAGGAGTCGGGAACTCGAGCCTAGCAACTGTCAAGCAAACACACACAAAAAGAAAAAGGGTGCCCGGAGAGATCTCGTACGACCTCCTGCCTACGTACCTCATCTGGTATGAGGATCAGGGCAACGTAGTTCCCCTGAACAGGGGAGAAAGACTAGCCTAACCAGATACAGAGGGAGACACAACTAGGGAGACTATGACTCGAGCCTAGATGTTATCATGCATATCATCCCTAAGTTAAGGTTGCTATCTAACTTGCTCAGGCAGCAAGCTAATCCTAACCAGGCAAAGCAAAGCATGCAATCATAATCAAAACAAAACAAACATTCACAATTAGCACACACTATATCCAGACAAAGTGGGCTCACACAAAGGGTTAGGCTGCAAAAGCAAACCAACTGTATCAGGTGATGTTAGCTCTTAACCCTAACATTGAGAGTTAGGGTGAAGCCAGATGAAATAGGAAGTGAGGGGTGTGCCTCACAGCTCTTATCCCTGGCCAGGGAGAGCTTTAGACAAATGAAGTGTGGGTTCAGAAAGTGGGAACCCTTCTACACTTATGACACTGACTCAACTGTACAACTGTACAAGGATCTTGGGTTACTATCCACAATGCATCAACACAAGTTGTGTGAGCAAAGGGATGACTCGACTGAGTAGCAGGAGATGGATTGCACATCTCTTGTATCTGCCAATTGCCTTATTCAAAGGTCTTTTCCTGCTTGGGGATAAAAATAAACAATCACAGGCATTGCCTCTTAAGGAGGACTTCAGACAGGTGCCTGGCCAAGTAACAGGCCAGGTCTTCCAGACTACATGGAGAAGAAATGTTATACCTCAAATGGTTTATACAACCAAGCAACAGCAAAGCAAGTTCACAATGAACTATAGCAACTAAGGTACCTGAAATCAATCTAACATAATCAGTACACAGCTTAAACAGTCAAACAGAAAATTACAAGTCCACAGCACAAACAGATAACAAGCATCAATGCACATAGGTGCAAGCCACAAGGCCTAAGCATAAATCTCAATGCCTACAAAACAAACTCAAGGTTAGTCATAAACAAGCAATAAACCAATCCCAATTGAGTGCACATCATCAAGTATAAGCAATTGTGCTCTTTGACCTGAAACAAAGCTCAAACATTAGGCACTAACCACTAGGACATGGCCTAGGGTCAAAATGAGAGCAATAAACCAAAACAGAACATGAAACTTATCAAAAATCAAGATTAATCAAATAAGAATCAAATCCAAGTGGTCTCACATTCATATCATCAACCATTATCATTTCATGAGGCAAAGAGTACAAAGCATGCAATTTAGAACTTCATAGGACCAAACAGAAAGATCCAATTCAAATCAACTCACAAACATTTCAATAAATTCCCAAAATATTCATGGTCAAACAGCATTCATAACATGACCTACACACAAAATTTCAAGTCACTTGGACCAAGGGAAGCAAGTCAATTAAAATCATCAAGTCAAAGCATACTCAAACAAGCTCATACAAGGCACCAAAACATGCATCAACTTCAAGCAAGCACAAAACAGAATTGACATAAGATAAATGAACCAAATCAAAGCCATGGCAAACTTCAAGATGTCTATAATACACATGCCAAATTTCAAGTCCATCCAATAAACCACAAGAATTTCACAAAACATATAAGATCATGACTCACAAAAGATTCACAATTGGTCAAACAGGGGAGAAATTCTCAAACAAATAGGAAATGCATTCAGAAATTCCAGGAAAATTCACATTCAAACTTAACATCCAGAAGATTCAACATGCAAAAATTCAGCTCATTTTGAGTTCATATGGCATGGTAATGAAAATCCACAAGTTGGACAAGAAATGGTGTGACACAAATTGTCACACCTCTAATGATCAGGTCATATCTCACAAACCAGGAATGCAAAAATCACAAACTATATACCAAAATGCTCCTCAAGGTGTCTAGTTTACACATATAAAATTTCAGCTCCATCCAATTAAGCATCATCATTTCATGATCAAAACATCAAGCAAGGTGCATGAAAGAACACATATGAACAAACCCTAGCCAAAACAGAAATCCGCACATGCACAATTTTTGCAAAGATCATCATAAAATAGTAGACATGGCAAGGATCATGGCACAAAAAATTTCATCTCAATTGGATCAATGGTTATGAAGTTATGGAATTTCTAATGTGAAGAAAAATTAAAAAATGTGAATGAAGTCATGTAAACATGGTAACATATGATGAGAAAAAAGGCAAAAGGCAAAAAGGAAATGGCGCTCGCCAAGGATCGAAGGAGGTACGGTTTTGAATCCCAGCGTGCGCGCCAAAGGACCTGGACACGTGGTCCAATGTCCAGCGCTATAACAACTTAACACATGCAGTAAGCCAAGAAATGGATCAAAAGCAGATTCTGGAAAATTTTCAAATGTTCTTCATCATGTTCTTCATCCAAACCCAGCGCATGAACAAATTTTCTCCAAAATCAACAAACCACACATCATTGGAAAGGTCTTCTAATGTACATCACGAATCCATGGTCAATTAAGCTTAATTCGTTCTAAATTAAAAGATTCGATGACAAACATTTTCATGCATGAAAGTTCAAATCAACATAACTTCCTTGTTTCTCAACCAAATTCAATGGTTCAACTTGTAGAATTACCTCCTAAGCAAGATCTATCTAAAGCATATATCAATTGCATGAATTAGGCAAATCGAAAACTGACCTTCTTGGAATTGCAGATGTGAAATCGTGTGTTTTAGGCCATGGCAATGCAAAACAGATGCTCTTTGATGCTAGTATTGATGAATGGAACAAGGTTTGTGTGTTGATTATGAAGGATCTAGCTCAAATCTTCATTTGCCATTGTTGAAGCTTGCTTTAACAGTCTACGAATCCTCAAGATTTCTCCAAGATTTTGCTTCAATCCACTTCCAATATGCATGTAGATGATGAATTGATCGAAGGCAAGGCAAAAAGAATGAAGAAAATTGATGAAGAAAGTTGAGAGAAAAATGAAAAAGTTTTGGATCTAGATCTAGAATTCACAATTCTGTTATGGTTAATCAGAAAACAGTTATGATTGTGGTTTTATATGTGATGTTAATGATGTTCACTAATCATGTTTAAGCTAATGCAAGTGTTTAAGCCAAAATCAAGTTTCATGCTAAATGGCAAATTGACCAATCCACCCTCACATGTGAAAATCAATGTAACAGTGCAATTTCTGGTTTGGAGCAAGTTTAAAATGATGTTTGTAAGCTAATGCAAGTGGAATTGAGTGAAAACAATGAATAATTTTCAAAATGACCTTTTTCCCTCCAATTTCAAAATAGGTTCACTTGAAAAATGCACTTTTTGTGTGATGATTTTTAATGAAATGTGATGCATGAATTGGATAGAGGAGATCAAAAGAAATTTGCTCCAAAAAGTCCCACTCCATTTGGCCATTTGAATCAAAAGTTATCCAACTTTGAAATTCAACTTTTTTGGACAATGATTTGATCATAACTTGCCAACCACAAATGAGAAATTCAAGTTCTTGGACTTTTTGGAAAGGTGAGAGCAAGATCTTAAACTTTCATGTTGGAAAAAATTTCATTTGAAGCATTTTTGGACATGTAATTTTGAGGAGAAAACCTTTCCATTTTTGGCAATTTTGAATTACAAGTCACTTTCTATTTTTGGAAAGTCTTCATCTGACTTTATTTTCTTCATTCTTGATGTTTGAAATGTCAAATGAAACTTGTTTGGACATGAATGAAGTGTCTCTAACCCTCTCCCACCTCCAAATCCATCAGTTGACTTTTGGTTGACTTCTGTTGACTAATAGGTGAATTGGCTGTACACTGATGATCTTGAGCTTCAAACTCCTGATGAAATGGCTCAATGATGAAACCCTAGCTTCCATAAGCTCATTAAAATCATATGGTGATCCCCCATCTTCATGAAAACCCTCATCTCCTTGCAAAACCCTGATTGGCACAATGTAGATGATTATGGTTGACCAGAGGTCAAAACCCTAATCCCAAGGCATCTGATCATGAACAATAAATCTCTTGGTGATGACAAAACCATGATGATGATGATGATGTACCACTTCCATAAGATAAAGCTCAACCCCCTTGAGGAATCAAAAACCCTAATTTGAGTCACAAACCCTCAGATGGCTAGTGATCAATCCAATGAAACCCTCAGCTTGAATCTCAACCTCCTTATCTTCTGATCAAGACCTAGGAGGATGACTTGCTTGATGTTGCCATATTATATGCAAATATGCAATGACTAATGACCTAAAAATGAAATGCAATATGCTAAGCTAGTCCCAAGAGAGGAGGGCAAATTTTGAGGTGTTACAGCTACCCCTATTCAATCCACTGTGAACCTGTCGATATGAATAGCCTCGGCTTTCAGATGACCAGGATGAAGAGTGATTGAATACCAAGAACAGACGAACAATTTGCACTCTGATGGGAAAATAATTAACAATGCCTGTCAGAATCGGGAAAGAAACACAATCTCGAAGAAAAATTCGTCTGGTACGGAGAAAGTCGGCCTGATCACCGAAACAGAATGTCGACCCGGATACCAAAATAAATGGTAACACAGGGATAACCATGGCCTGAACACCACACATCCGCTGGGGATTATCATCTCTTTTTAATGCTTTTCTTGAACCCCGAAATTTTCTGACTGATAATTTTTCGTTTTCTTGAACCCCGAAATTTTCTTTTGCGCAAATGATCCCGGATCACTGCATTTAAACCCCGACATCTTGTTTGCCAAAATAATGAACCCCATTCTCCCTTTGAACCCCAGTCGCCTGACGATAGCTTGTGATCGCCATTGTGAACCCCGTTCTCCAGAAAATGCCGCAACATTTCCCTTTCTCCATTTGAACCCCGCTCTCCAGAAAATGCCTCAACATTTTCCTTTCTCCGTTTGAACCCCGTTCTCCGCTTTCTTGTGATAATTCCGCTGGCAACGTCGGAAATAACACCAAAATACCACTCTGATGGCGACATATCAGAGGGTACACCTTCACAAAAGGAAGGTAACATGTGCATCTCTTCCTCAGAAGACACCCATAATGACCTCTGTTGGCCTCAGCCAAAGTCTAAGGTGACACATGAACAGAAGATAATCCTGAGGACCTCATCCCGGATATAATCTTCAACTCCAATCTCCATTTGAACCCCGCTCTCCAGAAAATGTCTCAACATTTCCTTTTCTCCATTTGAACCCCGATTTTCGCGCTGATCGCGTAACGTCCTTTGATTTTATTTCCATCTCCGTCCGACGGAAAAGTTTCCCCCAGTATCGCACTACTGGGGAACATTGTTGATCTGACGTCATGATGCTGAACTCCTCAGAGTAACACCTTCACCATCCGGTGAACTAAATCTCAAACGGTAACCACGGCTTGAGTCGCGCTGATCGCGTCATGATCTTCCGATTTTCATTTCCATCTCTGTCCGACAGAAAAGTTTCCCCCAATATCGTACTACTAGGGAAGTACTGCTGATAAAAAAACGGTGCCAAACTCCTCGGAGCAACACCTTCACCCTCAGGCAGCCACTTCTCAAACGATAACCACGGTCTGAGACTAGCTCATGCTTGCAATAATGATGCATGATATTCTTTTCAGCGTAATGCTCCATAATTATGGAAATGCTACGCGATTTACTATTCAATATGCTATGCTTATCTACATGATGAATGCATAAAAAGTATCCCCCTCAAGGGACTCTTCTGGGGAGCTCGAGACACTCTGCTGAGGAACTCGCCATTGCTCCATCTCCACCCTGCCGGGGAAATAGCACTGCTGCTGGGAAAAGACCACCCTTGCTGGGGATAAATCTCCTTTGTACCCGATCCGCTTGGGACATTGCTGGGGATAAGAGTCTCCAATGCACTCTGTGGGGAAACAACAATTTCGGACTTGCTGGGGATAACCATCCTGACTCTGCTAGGGAAGTCACCACCCACAGACACCTCCGCTGGGAACTAGCAACCTTCAGGCCCGGCGACTGGAGAAGCATCGATCTGAAACCTGCTGGGGATAAATCTCCTTGACCCTGCTAGGGAATCCACAGACCTTGAATCTGCTGTGGAATTAGTCATTCCGACTCTGCTTGGGGAGATGAGGAAAATCTGATACCGAACCCCCCGTCGACTCGTCGACCTATTGGTATTCCACATCCATCATTCAAATCCATTGTCAGCTTTCCAATTTTGAGCACTCCCAGACTCGTCTGGACCTTTTCTGCTCCATCATCTTGTATTCCCAACTGCTCCGCGCTCGACGGAGAGCGAACTCCTGGGATTTATACAAACTTTTCAATCTTCAGACTTTGCAGAGTCTTCTTGATTAATTCTCAAGGATCGTCGTACGTCTCATCGCCTTTTCATCGTTCTTCTATTCGTTCGTCCCTGATTGGACTCCATGGGGATGGTTTCGTCAAAAGCTTCCACATCACAACCTGCAAGTGAGTGAAAAATATCTAACAGCACCTGCAAAAGAGATCGTTAGATAAAACTGTGCCCCAGGCGTGTCAAGATTTCAACACTTGGGTCACTAAACCTTCCGAATAAGATTTCAAACTTTCAATCTTATAAGCATGCACTGGAAGGGACCTGTATGTCTTTAAAATGCAAGATTCTTTATCACAATAATTGGATGTTTTTGCAATCAAAGCGGTAATGAAAAACAAAAACAAAACTATTTGACTGAATATGCATTTTATTGATTGAAAAAGTGTGGCTCAAACTGAGCAATACAAAGGAAGCAATTCCTGAAAAGAGGTAATTGCACACAAAAGGAAAAATCTATCATAATGGCAATGTGAAACCCGTAATCTCATCGAGTTCCAACTCGGTTACACCCCATATGTCCTCAGACTCTCCGTGCTCTCTGCCTTCTGAACAAGACAATTCTGATTGATCCCTACCGGGTATTATCCATGATGCTTTAATCAAAGCGCAAACGATCATGCCAGGCGCAGTTGTTCGTTTCAATCCCTCTTTTGCCTGGACCGCCCTTTCGGGTTTTCAGTCCACCGGGATACCCTTTTTTGCCCAAGCCGCCCTTTCAGGTTTTCGACTTGCCGGGTGCACATTTTTTCTTTTTATCCCTAATTTTTGCCCGAACCTTTTCTTTCTGTTTTTTTGGTTCTCCGGGATGCCCATTTTTGCCTGGACTATTTTATTCTTTTCGTCCAGCGGGTCTCTTTATACGAAGTATTTTTTAACTGCGTCCGCATTCACAGGGGATGGAAAATCCTCGCCATCCATGGTCGTTAACAACAAGGCTCCGCCAGAGAAAACCTTCTTGACCACGAATGGACCTTCATAATTGGGTGTCCATTTGCCCCTACGATCGTTTTGAGGAGGAAGGATCCTTTTCAGCACCATATCACCTACGCGATATACCCGAGGTCGTACCTTTCTGTCAAAAGCACGTTTCATCCTCTGCTGGTACAACTGTCCATGACAGATGGCTGCCAGCCTCTTTTCCTCAATTAGGCTTAACTCTTCATACCGGGTCCTTACCCATTCCGCCTCTTGCAATTTCACGTCCATCAGGACTCTCAAAGAGGGAATTTGAACCTCAACCGGTAGCACGACTTCCATTCCATATACCAACGAGAAAGGCGTTGCCCCAGTAGATGTGCGCACCGACGTTCGATACCCATGCAATACAAACGGCAACATCTCATGCCAGTCTTTGTAGGTTACCACCATTTTCTGCACAATCTTCTTTATATTCTTATTGGCTGCCTCAACCGCCCCATTCATCTTCGGACGATAGGGAGAAGAATTGTGATGTTCGATCTTGAATTCCCGACACAGTTCTGCCATCATCTTGTTGTTCAAATTTGAACCATTATTAGTAATGATCCTCTCGGGAACCCCATATCTGCAAATGATGTCTCTCTTCAAGAATCTGGCCACGATCTGCTTCGTCACGTTCGTATAAGAGGCTGCTTCCACCCACTTGGTGAAGTAATCAATAGCCACTAATATGAATCGGTGCCCATTCGAAGCCGTAGGCTCAATCTTTCCAATCATATCAATGCCCCACATAGCAAACGGCCACGGAGACAACATTAAACTCAACGGATTTGGAGGCACGTGCACCTTGTCAGCATAAATCTGGCATTTATGACACTTCCGCACAAAATTGAAACATTGGGCCTCCATTGTCATCCAATAATAACCTGCCCTCAGCAGCTTCTTTACCATCGCATTCCCACTGGCATGGGTACCGAACGATCCCTCGTGAACCTCTTTCATCAATTAGCTTGCTTCTCTATCATCAACGCATCTGAGCAAGACCCAATCGAAATTCCTCTTATACAAAACCCCATCCTTATTCAAGTAGAACACCATGGCCAACCTCCGCAGAGTCTTTCGGTCCTTCTTGGATGCTCCCTCAGGATACTCTTGAGTCTCTAGATAGCGCTTGATATCGTAATACCACGGCTTCTCATCATCAGGCGATGTGTCAACAGCAAACACATAGGTCGGTCTATCCAGACGACCCACCTCAACACTGGGGAACTGATTCCACCACTGTACCTTAATCAAGGCAGCCAGAGTAGCCAAAGCATCTGCCAAAGGATTCTCCTCTCTCGGTACATGATGCATCTCCACCTTGGTGAAAAACGTCAACAATCTCCTCGTATAATCCCGGTATGGAACTAAATGAGACTGATGCGTATACCATTTTCCGTTAACCTGATTTACAACCAGAGCCGAATCTCCATATATGACAAGGTTCTTGATCCTCAAATCAATCGCCTCTTCAATCCCCAATATACAAGCTTCGTATTCAGCCACGTTGTTGGTGCACTCAAATGTTAGCCGGGCAGCAAAAGGAATATGGGATCCTTTCGGCGTAACCAAAACAGCACCAACACCGCTTCCATTCACATTAACGGCCCCATCAAACATCAGAATCCATTCGGATTCAGGGTCAGTCCCCTCCTCCGGGATTGGTTCCTCGCAATCTTTCGATTTGAGAAACATGATGTCCTCATCAGGGAATTCAAACTTCATCGGTTGATAATCCTCAATGGGTTGCTGGGCGAGGTAATCAGACAATACACTCCCCTTGATTGCTTTCTGAGAGGTATACTGTATATCATATTCTGTCAAAATCATTTGCCACCTCGCAACCCGTCCGGTCAATGCTGGCTTCTCAAAAATGTACTTGATCGGATCCATCTTGGAAATCAATAAAGTGGTATGAACCAGCATATACTGCCTCAGTCGGCGAGCATCCCAGACCAAAGCACAACAAGTTTTCTCGAGTAGTGAATATCTTGTTTCACAATCAGTAAACTTTTTGCTAAGGTAGTATATGGCATGCTCTTTTCGACCAGACTCATCATGCTGCCCCAATACACACCCTATAGACCCCTCGAGGACTGTCAAGTACAGAATTAACGGTCGTCCCTCCACAGGAGGCATCAGAATCGGAGGCTCCTGCAAATACTCTTTTATCTTTTCAAATGCCGCTTGGCAATCATTATTCCACCTGACCGTTTGATCTTTTCTCAACAATTTGAATATCGGTTCACACGTGGCTGTTAGATGAGATATGAACCGTGAAATGTAATTCAATCTACCTAAGAAACCACAAACCTCCTTCTCCGTTCTCGGTTCAGGCATTTCTCTTATTGCTTTTACTTTAGCAGGATCAACCTCGATTCCTTTCTCGCTTACAATGAACCCCAGCAATTTACCGGACCGCACTCCGAAAGTGCACTTGTTCGGATTCAACCTCAGTCTGAACTGTCTCAGCCGGTCGAACAACTTGGCCAGATCTACCAAATGCCCCTCTTCTGTTTGGGACTTTGCTATCATGTCATCAACATAGCATTCAATTTCATGATGAATCATATCATGAAACAAAGTCACCATGGCTCTCTGATAAGTAGCACCGGCGTTCTTGAGACCAAATGGCATCACCTTGTAACAAAAAGTGCCCCATGGTGTGATGAACGTTGTTTTCTCCATATCATCTGGCGACATTTTGATTTGATTATAGCCAGAAAAGCCATCCATGAAGGAAAACACCGAGAATTGAGCTGTATTATCTACCAACACATCAATGTGAGGTAGTGGAAAATCATCCTTCGAACTAGCTCTGTTCAAATCTCGGTAGTCCACACACATTCTCACCTTCCCATCTTTCTTCGGGACTGGCATAATGTTCGCGACGCACGGCGGATAATTAGTGACAGCAAGGAAACCAGCATCCCACTGCTTCTGCACTTCCTCTTTGATTTTCATCGCCATATCGGGCCGAGTTCTGCGCAACTTCTGCTTCACTGGAGGACAATCTGCTCTCAACGGTAGCTTGTGCACAACGATATCGGTATCTAACCCTGGCATATCTTGATAAGACCAGGCAAAGATGTCGACATACTCTTTCAACAATGCCACCATTCTGCTCTTGACACTTTCCTCCAAGGCAGCCCCAATTTTCACTTCTTTCTTGACCTCGTCGGTACCCAAGTTTACAACCTCAATCTGCTCCTCGTGCGGCTGAATCACCTTCTCCTCTTATTTCAACAACCTGGCTAATTCCCCTGGCAGTTCACAATCTTCTTCGCCTTCTTCTTCGGCTTGATAGATCGGATTGTCGAAGTCATACGAGGGTGTAACAGGATTGTTATCAATGAGATCCGGAGAATGATCGCATCTGCATGAATGTGGATTCATGCATTGCTTTAGAACCGGAGTGAGACAAATTGAAAAAAGGAAAATGAAAACAAACATTGCCATTTTTATTTGTTGTTTTTATTTTTAAACTATAAAAATAAACGAAAAACAGGGAACACCGCTTTTAACTGAAAAACATCCGTTTATTGATGATGCAAATTTGCAAAATGAAACATGAGGTGGCCCTTACAATGAACCATTACGTGTTGGGCAACACGTATGGCTTTCATGCAAATAAACTGAAAACAGGAAAATATTACTCTTCGAGCAGAGTGACCCTGATGATCTTTTCAGCCTTCCAGTTCTGGATTCCCATCCCTGGTGCGCACGACTTTATCCATTGATCCAATTCGCAGTCACTATCAGTTTCATCACCCACCATGCAGATGTGATCCGGATCCAGCATTCCGGCACTGGTGAACGTGACTGACGTACGGCGTCCTCTGCCTTGTCCAGACGAGCCTCTGTTCGGCTGATACCCCACTCCGAAGCGGTCTTTCTTGGCGGAGATATCCATCATCCTACCCCAACCGGGAGCCTCTCCATTCTTCACCACCTCGGCGGCCTGTTTATACGAAGATATGGACGGCTTTTCCTCCTCTTTTGCAAAAAGAGCATTCTCCACCTTAACAGTTTCGAATGCTTGGCTCGGCGTCTCCCATATTTCACCGTCCATCTCCACGTACTTGAAAGACGAAAGGTGGCTGACAAAGATATCTTCCTCTCCGCAGATGGTGACAACCTGTCCTTCCCAGATGTACTTTAACTTCTGGTGCAAAGTCGAAGTCACTGCCCCAGCAGCATGAATCCATGGGCGACCCAACAGGCAACTGTATGCCGGCTGAATATCCATGATGTAAAAAACAGACTTAAACACCTCTGGGCCTATCTTCACCGGAAGCTCAACCTCTCCGAACACAGCCCGCTTCGACCCATCAAAAGCCCGCACTATCAGATCAGTGGGCGTCAGGATCAACCCTTCACAATTCAGCTTTGCCAAGGCTTTCTTCGGTAACACATTCAAAGAGGAGCCGGTATCAACCAGCACATGCGACAGCACGGCTCCTTTACATTCCATTGCGATGTGCAAAGCCCTGTTATGATTCCTTCCATCTACAGTCAGATCCATGTCGGTAAAACTCAACCCATGGCTGGCATGCACATTAGACACTACCGTCTCCAACTGGTTGATTGTTATCTCTTGAGGAACATAGGCTTTCTTCAAAATTTTCAACAGAGCCTCTCTATGCCCCTCAGAGCTTAACAGCAAAGATAGAATTGATATTTTGGATGGAGTCTGCTGCAGATGGTCCACAAGCTTGTACTCAGACTTCTTGATGATTCTTAAGAATTCTTCTGCATCATCATCAAGTTCTCTCTCCGGCCAACCAGGCGCCGGTGTCACTACGGGAGTACCATCATTAATCACTGCTTGTTTTCCTTTTGCCCTGGCTAAAGCCTCGGCCTTTTCTTTTTTCTCTTTTTCTCCTTCTCCTCCCCTCAACGCATCAGGAGCGAACAGTCTTCCACTGCGAGTGAAACCACTGGGTCCGGCATTATCCACCTTTGAAACGGCGGTTTCACCTGCAGTCTGGTCCTCTACCTTCTCTCCATTACAGTACACTTCCCCACCATAATGCCACGACACGGAGTAAGACCCCAATTTTTGCCCTAAGATCCCTCATGGCATCATATCACATCATATCATTGCCTCAAGGATCATTGTGCACCTTGCCTTCTTTCTTGTGGGTGGGTTATCTTATGAGTGTGATTCTTGATCACCGAGCATGTTTAGCATTTGTATATCATTGCTTCTATTTCAATCACTAACCAAAAGTACAAAAATATTGTCATCTAACATTGTTACTTGCAGCTGAAGCAATCAACAGTCAAACAGTCAAATCATTCATTGAGCAATGGATGGTGGCTATTCTTGAAGAATTTGGGCACCATGATCATTCATAAGAAGTTCATATGAGTTGTGACATCATTTGGAATCAAGATCTCAAGTGGAAGAGGCTTGAAAGTCATCAGAACATGGCTCAGTCAACCAAAACCCTAGCAAAGTCAATTGTGGTCAACTGTGCATTTAATCAGGGATTTGAAGGTGGGAAATGGTTTGAGAGGTCTCATTCATGTCCATACAAGCCTCATATAACATGTCAAACATCATCATTGAGGAATTGGAGGTCAGACAAAAAGTTTCCAAAAATAGTAATGACCTGTAATTTTCAACTACCAGAAATGGAAAGTTCTTCTCCTCAACTTTACATCATCAAGCAAGCTTCAAATCAAAATTTGTCCAACATGAAAGTTGAAGATCTTGTTCTTGCCTTTCCAAAAAGTCCAAGAACACTCATTTCTCATTTTATGGTTGGCAAGTTATGATCAAATCATTTTCAAGAAATCTTGAACTTCAAGGAGGCATAACTCTTGAACCATTTGGCCAAATTGAGTGAGGTTTATTTGAGCAAACTCCATTTGACATGCTTTATCATAATCCATCATTACATTTCATCAAAAATCATCACATCAAAAGGTCATTTTTCAAGTGAACCATTTAAATTTTGGTGGGAAAAATAGTGAATTTGAAAAATACACATGATTTTCACTCCAAACCAAGGCCAATCACTTCAAAACAGAAATTGGGACTTGCTTCAGCTGGTTTTACACTGTTCCATTGATCACACTTCCATAAGGGCATTTTGGCATTTTTACATAACATGTGCATTTTCACTAATCCAATTTCATTTTGCTAATCATGATTAACAATGCTGATTAACAAGGAGTATATATTCCTAATTGTAACAGAATTTCGGAATCAACAATCACAATCTCAGATCCAAACTGAAAATTTCTCCAATTCTCTCAAATCTTCTCAAAACTTTTTCTCATTTTTCATCGAATTTCTTGATTGCTCTTGCTTGCTTCTTGTTCTAACATTCATCTGTAAGCATTGTTGTGTTGAATTGAAGCCAGATCGTGCACAATCCAGGCCAAAATCGCAGTTGTTGAAGTAAGCTCATGTTCATGGCAGTTGAAGATTTCTTGAAGTTGGAGCATTGTTGAGCTAAAGAACACACTCCATTCATCTTCCTATTGATTATAGAAGATCTGTTTTGCACTCTCAAGCCTCGAATCCAACACAATCAGGATCTGCATCTCCAAGAGGTAAGAATTCGATGCTTTCAATTCTCACAATTATGATATGGCTTTGATAGATCTTAGTTCATAGAGTATTCTGCAACTTGAATCATGAATTTCCATTGAGATTTGATCAAGATATCTGGATTTGAATGTTTGATGCTAAAACTTATTTGGTTCGAATCTTTTGTTGTGCCTGAAATTAGAACAAATCATGGTTAGATTATTGATCTATGTTGAAAGACGAGTTGATTGATATGTGGTTTGTTGATTTCTGTGACTTTTTGTTCATGTTGATTATGAACTGGATGAACACGATGATGAGTGTTTGAATTTCGTGTCCAGAACGTCCTTAGATCCATTTTGCTTCTGTTTGCATGCCTTTAGCTGTTAGCGCGCCATGAGCCAATAGCACGCCGCCACGTATTAATTGAAACGGAGCGTTTCACACTGAAACGCGCTCCATTCAAATTGGACAGGGGTTCGATTCCCCGCTGGCTACAAAATCCAAGTGCATTGCATTTGTTTTCTTCCAATTATTCACATGTCCACATGCTTGCTTTACTCATCATTTTAATTTTTCCTCACATAAAAAAAATCATAACTCAAGAATTACAAATCCAAATTGCATGATTCTTTTTTTGATTTGTTCATCAACTTGTTTACCTTTTTATGGACATTTTTAATAGAATTGTGCACGGTGGGATATTTAAAATGCCTAGGGTTTGTTCTTGCTTGCCATGCCTTGCACTTTGCTCACCATTTCATTTGTGAAATCATGATACTTAATTGGATGGAGCTGAAATTTTGTATGCTTTTTCTAGACACCTTAAGTGATCTATTGGCTTTGAGTTTGTTATTTTTACATGTCTGGATGTTAAGATATGATGTGATCAATATGAGTGTGACAATGTGTGTCACACTAATTTTTGTCCAACTTCTTGATTTTTTCTACCATGCCATGTGAACTTGAAATGCTCTGATTTTTTGCATGATGACACGTCTGGATGTCTAGTTTGAGCATGATTTTTTGTAGGAATTTTTGGATCCATTTCCTATTTGATTGGGATTTTCTTTGCTGTTTAGTCATTTGTGAACTTTTGTGGAGTGTTCAACTTACATGATTTGTGAAATCCTCATGCATTATTGGATGGACTTGAAATTTGGCATGTGTATTGTAGACATCTTGAAGTTTGCCATGGCTTTGATTTCATTCGTTTCTCATGTTTGATTCCTGTTTTATGATTGCTCGAACTTGATGTATGATTTGTGGCCTTGTATGAGCTTGTTTGAATATGCTTGGACTTGTTGATTTTAATTGACTTGCTTCCCTTTATCCAAATGCCATGAAATTTGGTGTGTTGCTCATTCAATGTGTTATGTTTAAGCATGATTTTTCCTGGAATTTATTGAGCCATTTTGGTATTAAAATGCTTGTGTTAATTCTGTTTACATCATTGAGTTCTTAACTTGCCTAGTTTGACATGATTTGCTTATGAAATGCAATTGGTGAATATTTTTGACATGAGACCAATTAGACTTTGTTCTTATTTGATAAATCTTGATTTTGATCAAGTTTCATGTTCTGTTTTAAATATTTTCTCCTCCTTTGACCCTAGGCTTTGGCCTAAGGGTTCACTTGTCACATTTGAGTTTGTTTTCAGGTTAAAGAAGCAATTGCTTTAAGGAGATTGATTCAAGTTGATTGATTTTGGTTTAGTTGATTGTGATGAACTAACTTGGTTTGTTTTGTAGGATGCTAACTCATTTGATTTGAGTTTGTGCTTTGCACATGTGATTGATTGTGTTGACTGTTGGTTCATATCTTGTCTGTTTTGACTTTGTGATTGGTATACTGATTATATTTGATTGATTTCAGGTACCATAGTTGCTTTAGTTCCTTTGTGAACTTGCTATTGCTTTGCTTGATAGCATTAGCATTGAGGTAGAATCTCTTGTCTCCATGTAGTCTGGAAGACCTGGCTTGTTACTTAGCCAGGCAACTGTCTGAAGTCCTCCTTAAGAGGCAATGTTTGTGATTGTTTAACTTTGTCCCCAAGCAGGAAAAGACCTCATACGAGGCAATTGGTAGACAAAAGAGATATGTAGCCTATCTCCTACTATTCTGTGAGTCACTCACCTTGCTCACATCACATGTGTTGATGCATAGTGAGTAAAAACCCAAGATCTATCGAGTCATTAACTTGTGGAGAGAGTTCCATCTTTCTGAACTCCCACACCTTCTGATATTCAATGCTCTCCCTGACCAGGGATAAGAGTGATGAGGTACACCCCTCATATCCTTTCATCTACTTCACCTTGGCTCTCAATGTCAAGGTTAAGAGCACCATTTACCCTATTCCAGTTGACTTTTAAGTATAACCCTTTGATTGAGCCTAATTGTTTGGTTATAGAGTGTGCTAAATGACTTTGTCTGATTGATTGCTTGGTTCATTTTTACATGTTTGCTTGATTGCCTTTGTGCATTTATCATCATTAATTCTTCATTATTGCATGATCATCATTTCATACTCTTGTGGTTTGTTTGAGTTTACCCATTGAGGACAACTGTAAGTCCATTCATTGGCCATTGTTCCTATGATTTGGAAGGGATAAAGTGTAAGACCATTTCATTTGGCCACTTATGTCCATTGCTTAAATGCTTGTTTGTTTGTTGTATGTGAGGATACAATTGTAAGACCATGTTGTTGGCATTTGTATTCCTATGATCATCCTTTGGAGGTTGGTATAAGTCCAGATAGATTGGCATCTGACATCCAAGTTTTGTTTTATCTTAGGAGATTGGTGTAAATCCATTTATTGGTATCCGGTATCCGCTTTTGTTTGTGAGATTGAAGTAAGTCCATTGATGGCTTCCGGTATCATTGTTTTGTTTTAGGAGATTGGTGTAAATCCATTTATTGGTATCCGGTATCCGCTTTTGGTTGTGAGATTGGTATAAGTCCATTGATGGCATCCGGTATCACCTTGCTTTCTTTGCTTGCTCATTTGCCTATTCCTAAGGACACACTTGAATCATCTTCTATATGATCTCAAGAGGTGAACCTTTCTAGGAAGTTTTACACTCCACCATCCATACCCTCTTTGTCCTAAACCTTTTCTCACTTTGCTTTCAAAAACTTTGACTTGTTGTGCAAACATTATCATCTCTTTTCAAATTAGAAACCTGGACCATAAGTCCTTGACTTTTCAAATTTCACATTTCATAACACTTCTTTGAATCAATCCTAATCATACCTTGACCATATTTTGTGAACACTCATAATCAATTAACTTCACCCATTCAATTGTTTTGTGGCTTTGTCCATTGTTAATATGCTTTCATGCATTAGCCTTAGGTTTCAATTACCATAGTGGTTGATGTAAATCTTACCTTATCCTTAGTGAGTTGATTGTAAGTCTTCCATACTCATTATAGGGTTAACCCCTCACTAGTATGTTGAAGCCGTCCTCGCATGGTGGATTGTTGATTCAGGTTGAGTTTTCTCCCATTGGTAATGAAAAGCCTTAGTGCTTGTGTTTTAAAAATGAACTCACTAATTTTTGGAAATCTTTTAGCCGAACTACGGCGTTTTGATCCTTACCTTTGATGGAAGGTACGTAGGCAACGGGTTCATCCGTTCAAACACAAAAACAATAAAAATTGTATATTCTTTTCTCATCTTCCCATTCATGTTTGCACAATATGTCATAAACAAATAAATATTTTTATACAACAAGTGTGAAAAGGGCTCCCTAGGAGTACCTAGGACGTGATGGGTGCCTAACACCTTCCCATTGCGTAATTTACCCCTTACCCAGATTCTCTGATCTTTTATTGGTTTTCTACGTGTAAAACTTCTTAGGTTTTTGTTCGCTTTTTAACCAGTCCTTAGGATAAATAAAAGTGCGGTGGCGACTCGATTTCATTGTATACTTTGCTTATGGTTTAATCAATAAATCATATAGCGACGAATACACCGCTACAGAAAAGTGGCGACTCTGCTGGGGACTATGATTAGACCTTCCCTGGTGGTATTGCCTACTTTTCACCCTTGTTGTATGATATTTGTTTATGTGTTATTTGACATATTTTTGTACAATTTGGGATAACTGTATTGATTGTAATGTTTGAATTGCTTGATATACAATTGCTGTTTGCTTTGGTGATCTCTGTGAGATGAGTTCTATACCCGAACTCGAGTGCACTCTAGGATAGGAGAATGGCGTAGTCTTGTCGACTGGTGTGGAGTATTCCTTAGCCAGTTGACTTGCGAGCCCATTCACTTGGTGGAGGTCATGTTGGATTAATAATGTCACACAAGTTATTTGTGGTTAGGCATTATTCGTTCAATCATGTGCCTTAGAAGCCAAGGACCTTAGTTTACCAAGCCCATCTTGGCCTATTTTTTAGGACGTAGTGCGGAGGTCGTTCAGATGTAAGATCTGATGCGATTGTTACGCGATACTACACTCATAAGAGTCTCTCTTGAGAATATTCTTGGAATACGAGTATTCGTTTCTCCGATAATATCCGAGAGATGGGACGATGATTATGGGAACCTCTGGTAGAACATGTCTGGCAGGTTTAAACCCTAGTACACTCCCTTTGGGTAGTTCTTAACCGAGACTCCATGCTCGTGACTCCCAGCAAACCCGTGATTCGTGGTTGAGTCGTTCAAATATCGTTAATATCAATGGAACTTGGGCGTTGATAAGGTGCAAACCATAACCCGCCAAAATGGATGATTGATATTAAGGATGTTCGAGCCGGTTCATGTACCGTTAATATCAATGGAACTTGGGTGTCGATAAGGTGAAAACCTAAATCCACCAAAATGGATGATTGATATTAGGGATACATTGAGCTTTCCCATGACCTTTGTTTGGTGTGATTTGCTTGATCCTTGAGTGTGATTGTTGCATTCATGCATTCATGCATTCATCTGCATTTCATGTCATCAGAAAAAAAAGAAAATTTTCAAGGAACTTAAAGGGTTTATTTGCAAAATTTCAGACATGGAAAGACCAAAAAGGCATACAAAGAAGTACAACTTTAGACAGCCCGATGTGAAAGAGTTAAGGAATCTGACATCTTATGTATTAGATCCCTTGGGTTTTAAAGCTCGCTATGGGAAGCTTCTGCCTCTGTTGACTACTCAGGTTGATGAGGGACTGATGAGTACTCTGGCTCAGTTTTATGATCCTATGTATCACTGCTTCTCTTTTCCGGACTTCCAGTTGTTGCCTACCTTGGAGGAGTATTCTCACCTCATTGGGATCCCGATTCTGGATCAGGTGTCGTTCAGTGGACTAGAGAGTATCCCGACTGCTCGAGAGATTGCGGATTTGTTGCACATAGATGAAGCTTTGATTAAAGCTAATCTGACTACCAAAGGTGGAATTCAGGGTCTTCCTTCCGAGTTCCTCATCGCTCAAGCTACCATCTATGGGAAGGCCATGAGTGAGGATGCCTTTGAGGCTTTATTGTGCTGCTCATCTATGGGTTGGTCTTATTCCCCAACTTCGACAAATTCGTGGACATGAACGCCATTAGGATCTTCTCAGTTCTTAATCCCGTTCCGACTTTGTTTGGTGATGCTTATGTCTCTTTGCATCTGAGGAATGCAAAGGGTGGAGGAGTTATCGTCTGCTGTCTGCCTTTGCTGTACAAGTGGTTTATTTCGCACTTGCCGCAGACACTTGCCTTCAAGGAGAACAAGGGATGTCTACGGTGGTCTCAGAGACTCATGTCTCTCACTAATGATGATTTCTCTTGGTATGATCGCGTGTATGATACCGTTCAGATCATTGACTATTGTGGTGAATTCCCTAATGTGCCTCTTCTTGGTACATGTGGTGGGATCAACTACAATCCCATTCTCGCACGACGTTAGCTTGGGTTCCCCCTAAAGGATAAACCTCATAACATTCTGTTAGAAGGTGCATTCTTTCAGGAGGGTAAAGATCCCCAAGGCCTGAAAGCCAGATTTGTCCGCGCTTGGCGCAAGATCTGCAAGAAGAGTAGGAATGAGCTAGGGCCGAAGAATTGCATTGCTTCGGAGCCCTATACCTCTTGGGTCAGACAGAGAGTTGCCGTATACCTTATGCCATATGATCATCCGAGACCTACACCATTGGATGTGGCTGGGCCTTCAACCCTCCCTACCCAACGTGTAGAGGAGTTGAGAGAAGAAGACCTTTCACGTGCTTGGATCCGTGAAAGAGAAGAATTGCTGCAGCAGCTTAAGGAGAAGGACGCTTTGATTGAGTTCCTCGAGCATCGGGTGATCGACGATCCGAATGATACTTGGACTTCTTTGCTTCCTCAGTCTTCCAAGTTTTGGAAGAGGAAGTATGATCGACTTGCTAAGGAGAAGGCGGATATGGAAGCTGCCTATGAGAGAGAGATCAAGAAGCTGTGTGTTTCTCGTCTTCCAGCATCCCGAGCTATTATGGATCCATAGGATATCATTTTACTTTTCTCTTTGTAATATGATCAAAAAATGCTGTACTTCTTTGTTCAAATTATATTGAATGAGATATTTTCCATATGAAGTTAAAATGTTTAAAAATTCAAAAATTGCAAATAATACCCTAAGGGTTCCTTGAAAATAAATAAAGCATATGCACGAGCACTTCATGCATCATTTTGCATAAGCAGGTATCTTGTTTCTGGTCTTCTTGTTCTGACTCTGTGTTCTTCATTTATTTTGAAGACAAGCTGACTCACCGGTACTATACTCGAGCCAATTCTGCAAGAGTTATGGATCAGCTAGAGCAAGAAAACCGTGAATTGAAAGAAGAGGTCGCCAGACTTGGCGCTTTGATGGAGCAACTTCTTGCTGCTCAGAATCAACCTGCTCAACCGCCTGCAACTCCTGTCCAGAGGACGGTTATATCTGAGATTGTGGTTCCGACTGTGCCAGCCGCCAGTGCTCATTTCGCGTCTCACGCCATGCCAGCCGGGTTCCCTTGGGGTATGCCTCCGGGTTTCATGCCTGATCTGCCTGCTCCAACTTTTGCTCACATGCCGGCATCTAGCCCGGTCCCTGTTGCTGCTCCTCCTGTCGTGCATACCATGCCGAGGGTAGACGACACCATCTATCATTCCGAGCCGTCTGATAGCCCGGATGTTAATGAGAAGATGGACGCCGTGAATGACCAATTCCTTGAGCTGAGGAAGGAATTGAAGACCCTTAGAGGTAAAGATTTGTTCGGCAAATCTGCTGCCGAGTTGTGCCTTGTTCCCGGTGTGAAAATACCGATTAAATTCAAAGTACCTGACTTTGAAAAATATAAAGGGAACACCTGCCCTCTTGCTCACCTGGTCATGTACGCCAGGAAAATGTCAACCCAAACTGATAATGATCAGCTTCTGATCCATTATTTTCAAGACAGTCTGTCCGGTGCTGCGCTCAGATGGTACATGAGTTTGGACAACGCTAATATCCGATCCTTCAATGATCTTGGCGAAGCCTTCGTCAAGCAATATAAGTACAACGTTGATATGGCGCCTGACCGTGATCAGCTCAGGGCCATGTCCCAGAAGGACAAGGAAACATTCAAGGAGTATGCCCAGAGGTGGCGAGAGCTGGCTGCTCAAATTACTCCCCCGCTAGAGGAGAAAGAGATGACTAAGATCTTCTTAAAGACTCTTAGCTCATTCTATTACGAGCGGATGGTTGTTTTTGGCAAGTGCTCCCTCTGATTTCACCGAGATGGTGAACATGGGGATGCGTCTCGAGGAAGGTGTCCGTGAAGGACGTTTAGCAAAGGATGAGAGCTCTTCTTCTAAACGGTATGGGGCGTTTAAGAAGAAGGATGGAGAGGCACATGTTGTGCAGTCTCATGCCAAATCCAAGAGACCCTATGTTCAGAGGAAGCCAGCACGGCATAACAACAATCAGCACCAGGTGGCTCATATAGCACCTGTATTCAGAGACAGTGCTCCATATCAACCATATCAGCAACCTCAGCAATATCAGCAGCAGCAACACAATCAACAACAATCTTCTCAACAGTATCGTCAACAACAACCTCGTCCACAGCAACAAGCTTACCAACCTCGTGGTAGCACCAGTAATCAAGCCAACATGAACTATGATAGGAAAAAGATCAGTTTCGATCCAATTCCTATGTCGTATGCAGAGTTGTATCCCTCTCTAATAGAGCGGAAGCTGATTACTCCAAGAGATCCTCCGGCTATACCGGTCAACCCTCAGTGGTGGTATAAGCCTGACCTGCACTGTGTCTATCATTCTGGCGCTCCGGGCCATGATGTAGAGAACTGTTTTCAGCTGAAGACCAAAGTGCAAGATCTGATGAGGTGTGGCATTCTGAGTTTTGAAGACTCGAGCCCGAATGTTACCAAGAACCCACTGCCCGCGCATGGGAAATCTGTTAATATGGTCCAGGGGTGCCCTGGGAAGTACAAAGTCAAATATGTAAGCCATATTAGACAGTCGCTGGTCGAATTACATCGGTTGCTGTGTTAGTACAGCCACATGGAGCATGACCAAGACAAATGTCGTATCTGTTTGGTTAATCGTCTGGGTTGCAATCAAGTACGCCGAGAACTTCAAGAATTGCTAGATGAGGGAACCATTGAGATTTTCCAGAATCGCAATGTTGATGAGGATGAACCGGAGGTGAATGTTATTTCACCAGTGTTCAAGTTGCCCGAGCCTGTTGTTATCCGCTATGATAGCAGCAAGCCGAAGGTCTCTCCTTCCCTAACAATCAAACCTGCAGGCCCTGTGCCTTATTCTTCAGACAGAGCTGTGCCGTTCAGGTACAATCCTGTTGCTGTGCAAGATGGGGTAGAAGTGCCTTTGCCTTCAATGACCGTGACCAACATAGCTGATGTAAGTGGGTTGACCCGGAGTGGTCGAGTGTTCTCTGCTCCTAAGCCTCAGGCTAGAGCTGTTGCTTCTGATACTACTGAGCGTCCGGTTGGGACAGCTGTTAATATTCAGAATCCGGCACCTGTTGCCAAACCCTCCTCCTCTGTACAAAAGGCTCCTACTTCTTCAGTTGGCCCTAGTGGCATTGCGAATGAAGAATCTGATGAGATGCTGAGGCTCATCAAAAAGAGTGAGTACAATGTTGTAGATCAGCTTCTACAAACGCCATCCAAAATCTCCGTTCTATCTCTGCTGTTGAATTCAGAACCCCATAGGGAGGCTCTGCAGAAGGTTTTGGATCTGGCGTATGTTGATCGCGACGTCACGATTGAACAGTTTGATAGTATAGTTGCAAACATCACTGCTTGCAACACCTTGAGTTTTTGTGACGCTGATCTCCCCGAGGAGGGAAGAGACCACAACATGGCTTTACACATCTCCCTGAATTGCAAATCTGATGCCATGTCCAACGTGCTGGTGGACACTGGATCATCCTTGAATGTATTGCCAAAAACCACACTCTCCAAGTTGTCATATCAAGGTCCTCCTATGAGGCAGAGTGGTGTTGTTGTGAAAGCATTTGATGGGTCGCGCAAGACCGTGATTGGGGAAGTTGACCTCCCAATCAAAATTGGACCTAGTGATTTCCAGGTTACCTTCCAGGTAATGGATATCCACCCATCATACAACTGTCTCATAGGCAGACCATGGATTCACGAGGCTGGCGCCGTGACATCCACCCTACACCAGAAGCTGAAATTTGTGAAGAACAAGAAACTGGTTGTGGTAGGGGGAGAAAAGGCTCTCCTGGTTATCCATCTGTCTTCTTTCTCATATACTGACGCTGAGGATGAAGTTGGAACGCCTTTCCAAGCTTTATCTATTGATGAACCGATTGAGAAGAAGTCTCCTTCATTTTCTTCCTACAAAGATGCGAAACTGGCCATTGAATGTGGTGCAGTAGCTGGTTTAGGGAAGGTGATTGAGCTTGAAGACAATAGATCCCGGGCTGGCATTGGCTACTGTTCTGGGGCATTTAATGAGCAAGGTTTGTTCAAGAGTGGAGGATTCATCCATGACGGTCAACCTGAGGAAGAAGCTGTTGCTATCTTGGAAGAGGATGCAGAGGATCTGAACAATTTCGTCATTCCTGGTGGTGTCTGCCACAAAATTGGGTCGCTGTAGATGTTCCTACAGTCATCCATAGATCAGAGTAATTGTTCACTTTGTTTAAAACCCTTCTCCCATGCCAAAAGGGGAAGTGATGACATTGTTGGCAGCATTTAATACAATGATGTTTTCATTCAATTAATGCATTGTCAAACATTTGTTTTTCCATTTGTTTTCACTTTTTGCTTTTGCATGAAATCGGTGATCACAAAAAACCCATAAAAACAAGAATAAAAGCAAACATTTTTCATCTGCATAATGATTTGCTTGTTTAGATTCTAAAGTTTTTCATGAACCGAAATCATTATGCAGGTTGATCCTAAAACCCATTGAACATAATGATCCAACGCCATCTCCCAATTTTGAATTCCCTGTATTCGAGGCAGAGGAAGATGACGTTGAAGGGATTCCTGATGAGATTACACGTCTCCTTGAGCACGAGAAGAAGATCATTCAGCCGCACCTTGAAGATTTGGAAACAATCAACTTGGGGTCTGAGGATTGTATTCGTCTGGTGAAGATTGGGGCACTTCTTGAAGAGTCTGTCAAGAAGAGATTGATTGAGTTGCTACGAGAATATTCCGATATCTTCGCTTGGTCATATGAAGACATGCCGGGTCTAGATACAGATATTGTGCAACATTTCCTGCCTTTGAAGCCTGAGTGCGTGCCTGTGAAGCAGAAGCTCAGAAGAACTCATCCAGATATGGCAGTGAAGATCAAAGAGGAAGTTCAGAAGCAAATTGATGCGGGGTTTCTGGTGACTTCTACATATCCTCAATGGGTGGGCAATATTGTGCCTGTTCCTAAGAAGGACGGAAAAGTCCGTATGTATGTTGATTACAGAGATTTGAATAAGGCTAGTCCTAAAGATGATTTTCCTCTACCACACATTGACATGTTGGTAGACAATACAGCTAAATTCAAAGTCTTTTCCTTTATGGACGGATTTTCCGGATATAATCAAATCAAGATGGCACCCGAAGATATGGAGAAGACAACATTCATCACACCTTGGGGAACATTCTGTTATCGAGTGATGCCCTTCGGTTTAAAGAACGCCGGAGCCACGTATCAACGTGCTATGACTACCTTGTTTCATGATATGATGCACAAGGAGATAGAGGTCTATGTTGACGATATGATTGCTAAGTCCCGAACGGAAGTTGAGCATGTTGAGCATTTGTTGAAGCTTTTTCAGCGTCTGAGGAAGTTTAGACTTCGCCTGAATCCGAACAAGTGTACATTTGGAGTCCGTTCCGGCAAGTTATTGGGTTTCGTTGTCAGCGAAAGAGGTATTAAGGTTGATCCTGCCAAGGTCAAAGCAATACAAGAGATGCCTGCACCCAAAACTGAGAAGCAAGTCCGAGGTTTTCTTGGCCGCTTGAACTACATTTCCAGATTTATATCCCACATGACTGCCACATGTGCGCCGATATTCAAGCTCCTTCGGAAAGATCAATCTCATGATTGGACCGAGGATTGCCAAAAAGCCTTCGACAGTATCAAAGAGTATCTGTCTGAACCTCCGATTTTGTCTCCGCCTGTGGAAGGAAGACCTCTGATCATGTATTTGACTGTTCTTGAAGACTCGATGGGTTGTGTACTCGGTCAACAAGATGAATCAGGGAAGAAAGAATCTGCTATATACTACCTCAGTAAGAAGTTTACTGATTGTGAGTCTCGGTACTCTATGCTTGAGAAGACGTGCTGTGCTTTGGCTTGGGCCGCTAAGCGTTTGCGCCAGTACATGATAAATCATACCACTTGGTTGATATCCAGAATGGATCCAATCAAGTATATTTTCGAAAAGCCTGCTTTAACTGGGAGGATTGCCCGTTGGCAGATGTTGTTGTCTGAGTATGATATTGAGTATCGAGCTCAGAAAGCTATCAAAGGTAGTACCTTGGCTGACCATTTAGCGCATCAGCCAATTGAAGATCATCAGTCCGTTCAGTATGACTTCCCAGATGAGGAAATTCTGTATTTGAAAATGAAAGATTGTGATGAGCCTACACTTGATGAAGGTCCGGAACCTGGTTCTAGATGGACGATGGTGTTTGATGGCGCTGTGAATCAATACGGAAATGGAATTGGGGCAGTAATTGTTACTCCTCATGGCACACATATTCCGCTTACAACAAGGCTAACTTTCAAATGCACGAATAATATGGCTGAGTACGAGGCCTGTATTATGGGACTTGAAGAATGTATTGATTTGAGAATCAAGCATCTTGATGTGTATGGTGATTCGGCCCTGGTTGTTAATCAGATCAAGGGTGAATGGGAGACGAATCAGCCAAGTCTCATTCCATACAGAGATTATGCAAGGAGGATTTCAACTTTCTTTACAGAAGTTGACTTTCATCATATCCCTCGAGAGGATAATCGGATGGCAGATGCTCTTGCTACGCTTGCTTCCATGATTGTTGTCAAGTATTGGAATGAAGTTCCTAGCATTGCCGTGATGCGCTTGGATAGACCAACTCACGTATTTGCAATCGAAGAAGTGAATGATGACAAGCCCTGGTATTTTGATATCAAGAATTTCCTTAAGAACCAGGTCTACCCGCCTGGGGCATCTGTGAAAGATAGGAAAACTTTGAGAAGGTTGTCAGGCAGTTTCTACCTCAGTGGTGAAGTGCTGTATAAGAGAAATTTTGACATGGTTTTGCTCAGATGCGTGGATAGACACGAAGCAAACCTGTTGATGACTGAGGTCCATGAGGGTTCATTTGGTACTCATTCCAATGGACATGCCATGGCTAGAAAGATGTTGAGAGCAGGCTACTATTGGCTGACAATGGAGTCCGACTACTGCAAATATGTGAAGAAATGCCACAAGTGTCAGATTTATGCGGATAAGATTCATATTCCTCCGACACTTCTGAATGTGATTTCATCACCATGGCCTTTCTCTATGTGGGGAATTGACATGATTGGCATGATTGAACCGAAGGCGTCCAATGGACACAGGTTTATTCTCGTAGCAATTGACTACTTCACCAAATGGGTTGAAGCCGCTTCGTATGCGAACGTGACCAGACAGGTGGTTGTGAAGTTTATCAAGAACCAGCTGATTTGCCGTTATGGTGTGCCAGATAAGATCATTACTGATAATGGATCTAATCTGAATAATAAGATGATGGAGGAGTTGTGCGCTGAATTCAAGATTGCACACCATAATTCCTCTCCCTACAGACCTAAGATGAATGGGGTTGTTGAAGCTGCTAATAAGAATATCAAGAAGATCATCCAGAAGATGACCGTCACGTACAAAGATTGGCATGAGATGCTGCCATTTGCTTTGCATGGATATCGTACATCTGTACGCACTTCAACAGGGGCAACCCTTTTTTCTCTTGTTTACGGCATGGAGGCTGTGCTCCCAGTAGAGGTGGAGATCCCATCAATGAGAGTCTTGATGGAAGCCAAGTTGACTGATGCTGAATGGATTCAGAGTCGTTATGACCAGCTGAATTTGATTGAAGAGAAGCGATTGACTGCCATGTGCCATGGTCAATTGTATCAGCAGAGAATGAAGAAAGCATTTGATAAGAAGGTCAAGCCTCGTGTGTTCCGAGAAGGTGACCTCGTGCTCAAGAAAGTCTTGTCTTTCGTGCCCGATTCCAGGGGCAATTGGACTCCAAACTACGAGGGTCCATATGTTGTTAAGAGAGCCTTTTCAGGCGGAGCTTTGATGCTCACAACAATGGATGGGGAGGATTTCACTCGTCCTGTGAATTCAGATGCAGTCAAGAAATACTTTGCCTAAAAAAAAAAGTAAAAAGTATATGCAAATGAAAAACAGAATAGCTCGCTAAGTTGAAAACCCGAAAGGGCGGCTTAGGCAAAAATGAGCGTCTCGGTGGATAACCCGCAAGGGTGATCCAGGAAAAAATTAGAGACTTGAAAAAGTATATTTGCATCCCGCTAGATTGAGTACCTCACCTTGGGGCAATCTAGGCAAAAATTAGGGATTTGGCAAGTAACTGCATCCTGACAAGACTTTCTGTTCCGCAACTGTCTGTTCGTCAGAGATTCTCGATTCGTCTTCGACTGAAGCTTCGCATACATCGAGATTCAAATTGGTAGAGAAAGGATCATTATGTTCAATGTAGCCCTCTTCCAATATATATCACTGATTTCAAATTTGTACAGATCTATGGAGTCTTGCCATTTGCAGGCTACCATTCCATCAAATCGATTTGAGCTTTTTATCCAATTATTTGCATTCTTATTTGTTTCAATTCAACAAATGTTTTACATGTTTTAATTGATAAAATGTCATTGTTTTAGACAAATAAATTTTTCAAATTTTTGTTTTAAACAAAGTGAACATTCACAATGATGAAAGGATACTTAAGAATCTCTCAGTGCTCTCCCAAGGGTGGCATGATTTCCAACAGGTAAGACATTGGTTCATATTCCTGGCGTTGGTTGTATCCTCTTTATCCTGCTTTGTTATTAGGGGTTGTTCCTCAAGCAGAGCTTTTGTTAGGGTTGTTCCCTAAGCAGAGTGTTGTTGAAGACTTCGTTCTCTTCTCCAGCAGTATTCTCCCCCAGCATGGGTGTTTGCCATTTGGAAGCTTTGGTAATTGGTTGGTTTGAGACCCCGGTACCCTATCACTCTCCCCAGTGCGATCGCCAGTGGAGTTGTGGTCTTTCTACTCAGTAGAGATGCTTTCCTGTTGAAGATTCAATGGTTGGTGGATTGATGTCACGGTACTTTACCGCTTTCCCAGCATTGTCGTAAGCAGGATTGTTGCTATCTTTCCTCAACACAATCGATAGCGGGATCTGTGATATATCCCCAGAGCAGAGTGTTGTGGAAAACTTTGTTTGCTCCAGTAGTACTCTCTTCCCCGGCCACGTCGCCAGCGGAGTTGCTATATCTCCCCGTCTGTGCGCTTATTCCTTCAGCAGGGCAATGATTGTGTTCCTCCTCGGTAGTTGTGGATTTTTTTCCTCAGAAGAGCCAGCATTTGGTGGTTGATCCCCAACTCTCTTCCATATATCCCTCAGTGGATTCTTCAACGGATCTCCCTAGGAACCGTCAGTAAATTTGTGGCTTGGTGGTTCGTGTATATGCAAAATCTCCAATGGGACGGATATTCCTCAACAGAGTCAGGATTGCATCTGAGTATTCCCCTCAGAATCTCCGCCGGAGTTGAAACCTCTGTTTTCCCCAGTAGGGTTGGTTGGTGATCTATCATCCAGAGATTTGGGTTGATTCCCTGATTATTTTTGATCCCCAGTAGAGTATCTTGTTGCAGAATCTACTTGTGTGATATGTTTTTCCCTCAGTGGGTTGTTCCCCAGTGGAATGGATATCTGCATTATCCCCAGGTAGAGTTGCTTGTGCAGCCAGATTCTATGTGGATGATCTGTTCTCCCTCAGTGGGTTGTTCCCTAGTGGAGTTGTGTAGAGTTGCTTTCATAGCAGTGAGCTCTTGTTCCTCTGCAGATATTTTGGGATTTATCCCATTCCCCAACAAATTTGTCTTTGTGGCCGTTGTTGCCTGTTGTGACTTTCTGTACTCCAGTTGGGTTTGATTGCTGATCCATTACTTAGAGGTTTGGTGTTTCCTGATATCTCTGATCTTTTGCCTCCCCGCAGATCTTTGCTTTTCAGCTTGAAGATCTCCAGCGGATTGGCTTTCCAGTTGGACCTCCTTGGTTCTCCCTGGAAGTATAGTACCGGATGTTTGATTCCTGGTCCTGTTTGTGTTAGAAATGTCTGTTTTGTCAGCATTCATCAAACATAAATCACGCATATTCATGCATACTCATAAACATTCAGATATTCATGTTGCATTTTTGCCATGTAGCTTTTGTTTGTTGTTTCCTGCTATGGTGATATAGATCTCTTTATAGATCTCCCAAAGCGGATGTCGGGTGTTTAATCTCTCAAAATAGAGTCAGCCCTTAAGCAGAAAGTGTCTATCCCTTCCTGCCACTTCCCCACTGAGATATATCCTCGTGGATGACAGTTGTTTCCGTTCCCTCCCAACACACCTTGGGACGGGTTTACCCTTTTGAGTTATATCCTCATCAGGACGAGTCTTGATTCAGTCCGCCTTTTTGGTTTGATCCTAAATTGGCCTTTTTCAACTGTCTCTTGCACTTCACTGTGGCATAAATGAATAGTCGCTTACAAACCGGCGCTCATTCATCTTATCCTCAGTGGAATGTTTGGCCTTCTGCCTACAAACCAGCAGTTGTAAGTCCTATCTTTGCGGTTTTCTACCTACTAACCGGTAGTATAAACCATGTTTTTCTCCCCTAACGGAGTTAGTTTTGTTGTTCATCCCAACCGATGACAATTCCCCTCTTTGTGGTTATCTTCATCTAGTTATTCGATGTTGATTTTCCCTTGGTTTGGATGAGTCGCTTGAATAAGCACTTATATCCCCAGCAAATCTTTTGTGGATAATTGCCGTATGCTAGCAATTTTATCCCCAGCGGGTCCCTTCACCGTTTGTCAGTTATTGTGTTCCCCGGATCATTGATTTTCGTCAATGTATCCCCGGCGAGTCTGTCTTTCGTTTACCCTCTTGTTGGTAATGTTGTGGCTCCTTGTTGATTGGTCATCTTTATATACCTAGTTCGGTATCCCGATGCCTTTCTTTTTGGATTTTTATCCTATAAACAACCTACAACCCGGTTCAGGATAATCTTCCTCTCGAGGTTATTATTCACGTTTTGATGGCAATGAATAATATATCTCATTCACTCTTCAGTTGAAACCTTTTGTGTTTCCCTAGTCGAGTAAGATTCGTTATTTCCCTTGGCGGAGTCGAATATTTGTTGTTTCGGATAATTGCCGGATGCTTGCAATTTATCCCTTTGAGTTGTCTTTCGTTTACCAGGATGCTTGGTATCGATTGTCTCTCTTTTTGGTTAGTCACCTATTATATACTTCGGTATCTCTGGTGTCTTTTCCTTTCGAGTATATTATTCACGGTTTGCCGGTAATGAATAATATGTCTCTTGCGCTCTTTGGTGGGAATCCTTTGTTGATCTTCCCCAATAGAGTAAGATTCGTATTCCTTGTGGAATCGAATGTCCATCCTATAAACAAGTCTGCTTTTCTAGCTTTCTTCAGGATGGTGAGTGTTTTGGAACACAAACCAATTCACATTTCCGGATTTTTATCCTATAAACAACCTACAACCCGGTTCAGGATAATCTTCCTTTTGAGTGTACTATCCACGTTCTGACGGTAATGGATATTATGTCTCTTTCGCTCTTGGGTCAATCTTTTGATTGTTTTCTCCGCAGAGTAAGATTCGTATTCCTTGTGGAATCGAATATCCATCCTATAAACAAGTTTGCTTTCGCTCTCTTCAGGATGATGAGTGTCTTAGAACACAAACCAATTCACGTTTCCGGATTTTATCCTATAAACAACCTACAACCCGGTTCAGGATAATCTTCCATGCGAGGATATTATCTACGTTTTGACGACTATAGATAATATGTCTCATGCGCTCTTTTGTCGGATCCTTTGTTTGTTTCCCCAATTGAGTAAGATTTGCATTCTTTACAGAATCAGATGTCCATCCTATAAACAAGTTTGCTTTTCTAGCTTTCTTCAGGATGATGAGTGTTTTGGAACACACACCAATTCACGCTTTGGTCGGTCACCTGTTACATACCTACAACCCGGTATCCTGGGTGTTCCTTCCTGTCTGCTCCCTATTATGACCTTGGTCCCCTGCGGAGTCATATTTTCCTGAGTTTATGTACCTTTTTCAGGTCTTTCTCAGATGTTTGGTTGATTGATATCTCTCACCCGTATACCGGTCTTAGATATTCATTCTTCCTGAGTTTGTTACTCACTAACCGGTAACATCTCATCCTTTGGTTTCCCCTGGAAAGTCTTTTCTAGATTTCCCCAGCGGAGTTGTGTTCCTATTCGTGTTGCTGTATTGGTGTTATCCCCAGTACATGCATTTTGTGAGTCAGCTTGAGTCTTTCCAATGGAAGTGTTTTCCTTTGGAATTTCTTTCTCTCCCCAGTTTGAGTCCTTTACTTCCCCAGTAAAGTCTCCAGTCCGATGTTTCGTTATCCCCTAACTCAAAGTCGTGTCCTGCTCACGCATTCTTTTTCTTTTATTATCCCCACAAGAGTCCCGTTAGAGTCTCTGTTCCTGGTGAGTGAGTTACTCCGATGGATCATCTTTTCTTCTGTGTGAACTATATCCCCACAGAGTTGGTATCTTTTACATGCATACATTTGCATCATGAGGTCTCTTAGGGACCAAAATTTGTCTCATTACTGTTTTTTAAGCCCATTCTACCGCGTCGAGATGAAGATTTCTAAACTTCACTTCTCCGGCTAGAATGACCTTAAATAGGGGCATCTGTAAGACCCCAATTTTTTCCCTAAGATCCCTCATGGCATCATATCACATCATATCATTGCCTCAAGGATCATTGTGCACCTTGCCTTCTTTCTTGTGGGTGGGTTATCTTATGAGTGTGATTCTTGATCACGAAGCATGTTTAGCATTTGTATATCATTGCTTCTATTTCAATCACTAACCAAAAGTACAAAAATATTGTCATCTAACATTGTTACTTGCAGCTGAAGCAATCAAAAGTCAAACAGTCAAATCATTCATTGAGCAATGGATGGTGGCCATTCTTGAAGAATTTGGGCACCATGATCATTCATAAGAAGTTCATATGAGTTGTGACATCATTTGGAATCAAGATCTCAAGTGGAAGAGGCTTGAAAGTCATCAGAACATGGCTCAGTCAACCAAAACCCTAGCAAAGTCAACTGTGGTCAACTGTGCATTTAATCAGGGATTTGAAGGTGGGAAATGGTTTGAGAGATCTCATTCATGTCCATACAAGCCTCATATAACATGTCAAACATCATCATTGAGGAATTGGAGGTCAGACAAAAAGTTTCCAAAAATAGTAATGACCTGTAATTTTCAACTGCCAGAAATGGAAAGTTCTTCTCCTCAACTTTACATCATCAAGCAAGCTTCAAATCAAAATTTGTCCAACATGAAAGTTGAAGATCTTGTTCTTGCCTTTCCAAAAAGTCCAAGAACACTCATTTCTCATTTTATGGTTGGCAAGTTATGATCAAATCATTTTCAAGAAATCTTGAACTTCAAGGAGGCATAACTCTTGAACCATTTGGCCAAATTGAGTGAGGTTTATTTGAGCAAACTCCATTTGACATGCTTTATCATAATCCATCATTACATTTCATCAAAAATCATCACATCAAAAGGTCATTTTTCAAGTGAACCATTTAAATTTTGGTGGGAAAAATAGTGAATTTGAAAAATACACATGATTTTCACTCCAAACCAAGGCCAATCACTTCAAAACAGAAATTGGGACTTGCTTCAGTTGGTTTTACACTGTTCCATTGATCACACTTCCATAAGGGCATTTTGGCATTTTTACATAACATGTGCATTTTCACTAATCCAATTTCATTTTGCTAATCATGATTAACAATGCTGATTAACAAGGAGTATATATTCCTAATTGTAACAGAATTTCGGAATCAACAATCACAATCTCAGATCCAAACTAAAAATTTCTCAAATTCTCTCAAATATTCTCAAAACTTTTTCTCATTTTTCATCGAATTTCTTGATTGCTCTTGCTTGCTTCTTGTTCTAACATTCATCTGTAAGCATTGTTGTGTTGAATTGAAGCCAGATCGTGCACAATCCAGGCCAAAATCGCAGCTGTTGAAGTAAGCTCATGTTCATGGCAGTTGAAGATTTCTTGAAGTTGGAGCATTGTTGAGCTAAAGAACACACTCCATTCATCTTCCTATTGATTATAGAAGATCTGTTTTGCACTCTCAAGCCTCGAATCCAACACAATCAGGATCTGCATCTCCAAGAGGTAAGAATTCGATGCTTTCAATTCTCACAATCATGATATGGCTTTGATAGATCTTAGTTCATAGAGTATTCTGCAACTTGAATCATGAATTTCCATTGAGATTTGATCAAGATATCTGGATTTGAATGTTTGATGCTAAAACTTATTTGGTTCGAATCTTTTGCTGTGCCTGAAATTAGAACAAATCATGGTTAGATTATTGATCTATGTTGAAAGACAAGTTGATTGATATGTGGTTTGTTGATTTCTGTGACTTTTTGTTCATGTTGATTATGAACTGGATGAACACGATGATGAGTGTTTGAATTTCGTGTCCAGAACGTCCTTAGATCCATTTTGCTTCTGTTTGCATGCCTTTAGCTGTTAGCGCGCCATGAGCCAATAGCACGCCGCCACGTATTAATTGAAACGGAGCGTTTCACACTGAAACGCGCTCCATTCAAATTGGACAGGGGTTCGATTCCCCGCTGGCTACAAAATCCAAGTGCATTGCATTTGTTTTCTTCCAATTATTCACATGTCCACATGCTTGCTTTACTCATCATTTTAATTTTTCCTCACATAAAAAAAATCATAACTCAAGAATTACAAATCCAAATTGCATGATTCTTTTTTTGATTTGTTCATCAACTTGTTTACCTTTTTATGGACATTTTTAATAGAATTGTGCACGGTGGGATATTTAAAATGCCTAGGGTTTGTTCTTGCTTGCCATGCCTTGCACTTTGCTCACCATTTCATTTGTGAAATCATGATACTTAATTGGATGGAGCTGAAATTTTGTATGCTTTTTCTAGACACCTTAAGTGATCTATTGGCTTTGAGTTTGTTATTTTTACATGTCTGGATGTTAAGATATGATGTGATCAATATGAGTGTGACAATGTGTGTCACACTAATTTTTGTCCAACTTCTTGATTTTTTCTACCATTCCATGTGAACTTGAAATGCTCTGAGTTTTTGCATGATGACACGTCTGGATGTCTAGTTTGAGCATGATTTTTTGTAGGAATTTTTGGATCCATTTCCTATTTGATTGGGATTTTCTTTGCTGTTTAGTCATTTGTGAACTTTTGTGGAGTGTTCAACTTACATGATTTGTGAAATCCTCATGCATTATTGGATGGACTTGAAATTTGGCATGTGTATTGTAGACATCTTGAAGTTTGCCATGGCTTTGATTTCATTCGTTTCTCATGTTTGATTCCTGTTTTATGATTGCTCGAACTTGATGTATGATTTGTGGCCTTGTATGAGCTTGTTTGAATATGCTTGGACTTGTTGATTTTAATTGACTTGCTTCCCTTTATCCAAATGCCATGAAATTTGGTGTGTTGCTCATTCAATGTGTTATGTTTAAGCATGATTTTTCCTGGAATTTATTGAGCCATTTTGGTATTAAAATGCTTGTGTTAATTCTGTTTACATCATTGAGTTCTTAACTTGCCTAGTTTGACATGATTTGCTTATGAAATGCAATTGGTGAATATTTTTGACATGAGACCAATTAGACTTTGTTCTTATTTGATAAATCTTGATTTTGATCAAGTTTCATGTTCTGTTTTAAATATTTTCTCCTCCTTTGACCCTAGGCTTTGGCCTAAGGGTTCACTTGTCACATTTGAGTTTGTTTTCAGGTTAAAGAAGCAATTGCTTTAAGGAGATTGATTCAAGTTGATTGATTTTGGTTTAGTTGATTGTGATGAACTAACTTGGTTTGTTTTGTAGGATGCTAACTCATTTGATTTGAGTTTGTGCTTTGCACATGTGATTGATTGTGTTGACTGTTGGTTCATATCTTGTCTGTTTTGACTTTGTGATTGGTATACTGATTATATTTGATTGATTTCAGGTACCATAGTTGCTTTAGTTCCTTTGTGAACTTGCTATTGCTTTGCTTGATAGCATTAGCATTGAGGTAGAATCTCTTGTCTCCATGTAGTCTGGAAGACCTGGCTTGTTACTTAGCCAGGCAACTGTCTGAAGTCCTCCTTAAGAGGCAATGTTTGTGATTGTTTAACTTTGTCCCCAAGCAGGAAAAGACCTCATACGAGGCAATTGGTAGACAAAAGAGATATGTAGCCTATCTCCTACTATTCTGTGAGTCACTCACCTTGCTCACATCACATGTGTTGATGCATAGTGAGTAAAAACCCAAGATCTATCGAGTCATTAACTTGTGGAGAGAGTTCCATCTTTCTGAACTCCCACACCTTCTGATATTCAATGCTCTCCCTGACCAGGGATAAGAGTGATGAGGTACACCCCTCATATCCTTTCATCTACTTCACCTTGGCTCTCAATGTCAAGGTTAAGAGCACCATTTACCCTATTCCAGTTGACTTTTAAGTATAACCCTTTGATTGAGCCTAATTGTTTGGTTATAGAGTGTGCTAAATGACTTTGTCTGATTGATTGCTTGGTTCATTTTTACATGTTTGCTTGATTGCCTTTGTGCATTTATCATCATTAATTCTTCATTATTGCATGATCATCATTTCATACTCTTGTGGTTTGTTTGAGTTTACCCATTGAGGACAACTGTAAGTCCATTCATTGGCCATTGTTCCTATGATTTGGAAGGGATAAAGTGTAAGACCATTTCATTTGGCCACTTATGTCTATTGCTTAAATGCTTGTTTGTTTGTTGTATGTGAGGATACAATTGTAAGACCATGTTGTTGGCATTTGTATTCCTATGATCATCCTTTGGAGGTTGGTATAAGTCCAGATAGATTGGCATCTGACATCCAAGTTTTGTTTTATCTTAGAAGATTGGTGTAAATCCATTTATTGGTATCCGGTATCCGCTTTTGTTTGTGAGATTGGAGTAAGTCCATTGATGGCTTCCGGTATCATTGTTTTGTTTTAGAAGATTGGTGTAAATCCATTTATTGGTATCCGGTATCCGCTTTTGGTTGTGAGATTGGTATAAGTCCATTGATGGCATCCGGTATCACCTTGCTTTCTTTGCTTGCTCATTTGCCTATTCCTAAGGACACACTTGAATCATCTTCTATATGATCTCAAGAGGTGAACCTTTCTAGGAAGTTTTACACTCCACCATCCATACCCTCTTTGTCCTAAACCTTTTCTCACTTTGCTTTCAAAAACTTTGACTTGTTGTGCAAACATTATCATCTCTTTTCAAATTAGAAACCTGGACCATAAGTCCTTGACTTTTCAAATTTCACATTTCATAACACTTCTTTGAATCAATCCTAATCATACCTTGACCATATTTTGTGAACACTCATAATCAATTAACTTCACCCATTCAATTGTTTTGTGGCTTTGTCCATTGTTAATATGCTTTCATGCATTAGCCTTAGGTTTCAATTACCATAGTGGTTGATGTAAATCTTACCTTATCCTTAGTGAGTTGATTGTAAGTCTTCCATACTCATTATAGGGTTAACCCCTCACTAGTATGTTGAAGCCGTCCTCGCATGGTGGATTGTTGATTCAGGTTTAGTTTTCTCCCATTGGTAATGAAAAGCCTTAGTGCTTGTGTTTTAAAAATGAACTCACTAATTTTTGGAAATCTTTTAGCCGAACTACGGCGTTTTGATCCTTACCTTTGATGGAAGGTACGTAGGCAACGGATTCATCCGTTCAAACACAAAAACAATAAAAATTGTATATTCTTTTCTCATCTTCCCATTCATGTTTGCACAATATGTCATAAACAAATAAATATTTTTATACAACAAGTGTGAAAAGGGCTCCCTAGGAGTACCTAGGACGTGATGGGTGCCTAACACCTTCCCATTGCGTAATTTACCCCTTACCCAGATTCTCTGATCTTTTATTGGTTTTCTACGTGTAAAACTTCTTAGGTTTTTGTTCGCTTTTTAACCAGTCCTTAGGATAAATAAAAGTGCGGTGGCGACTCGATTTCATTGTATACTTTGCTTATGGTTTAATCAATAAATCATTAAGCGACGAATACACCGCTACACACGGCATCATCTTTGTCGTAGGGAATTGGTCCAGGTACCGTGATGGTAACTGGAGCCGCCTCCGCCAGAGTTGACAAATCAACCGGGTCGAAGTAGATCGTTATGGTGGAGACATCATCTTTCCCCAAATCAGCCCTCTCAAACTGAACACTTCCGTCGTCCATCAGCCTTTGGACAGTCTCTCTCAAGAGTTCACACCCCTCAGGGGTAACAGTGCACTCAGCACATCCATTGCCACAACCCGGAAATACCCCATTTAACAATAACTGCCGTTTGACCTCAGCCAGCGGAGTCTTCAGTTGATCGACAGACAACAACCCGATTCTATTCTCCTCAGAGATAGCATTCACCCCCCTTTGACCATGCGCGGGCATGGGATTAGCATTAACGTTGGGAGACGGAGCGAAGTTGATAGCCTTTGAATCCACCAGGTCTTGAACCACATGCTTAAAAGCTTTGCAGTTCTCTACGTTGTGTCCGGGCGCACCTGAATGAAATTCACATTTTGCATTCTCATCGTAATTGGCTGGCCTCTGATCAGGTCTCAAAGGTGCCAGAGTTCTCAACTGTACCAACCCCAAGTCTTTCAACTTTTTCAGTAGAAAGGAATAGGTCACAGGCGGCCTGTCAAACTGCCGATCATTCATTCTCCCCCTGACTTGGTATCCAGCCCTCTGCTGAAATGGTTGTCTTTGTTGTTACGGTTGCTGCTGTTGCTGTTGTGCAGGCTGATTATCAGCAGAAATAGTTACCGCAGCGTTGTGCTGAAAGTAACGATCCCTACTGGGTCCCCTTTGAGTGTACACCGCACTTGTATCACCCTCTTTCTTCCTCTGGCTGTTCCCGAAAGGCTTCTTCGACCCAGACGACGAAGCATTACCACCCTGAATTTTTCCGAGCTTCAGCCAGCTCTCAATCCTTTCTCCGGCCACCACTATGTCGGCGAAGTTAGTCACTGGACAACCCACCATTCTTTCAGCAAACGCCCCCTACAGGGTACCCATGAACAAATCAAACATCTCTCTATCCACCAGCGGAGGTTGCACTCTGGCAGCCAACTCCCTCCATCTTTGCGCATATTCTTTAAACCCCTCACTTGACTTCTGAGACATACCCTGCAGCTGGGTACAACTAGGAGCCATGTCAGCGTTGAATTGATACTGTTTAAAGAAGGCATCTCCAAGATCCTGCCAGCTCTTAATATCGGAAGATTTAAGCTTGGTGTACCACTCCAAGGATCCTCCGGACAGACTGTCCTGGAAGAAGTACATCCAAAGCTTTTGGTCCATCGTGTACGCAGAGATCTTGCGGACGAATGCTTGAAGATGAGTTTCTGGGCATGAACTCCCATTATATTTGTCGAATGCGGGCGCCTTAAACTTTTGTGGGATCACAATCCCCTCAACCAGCCCCATATTTGACATGTTTACGACCCCGGGAGTGGCGTAACTTTCGAGAGCCCTGATTTTTTCCGCCAGCAATTGGATCTCTTTGTTCTGAGGTTGGACGCCATATTGACCAAACGGCTCGTTGTGCATGGAGAACTGATCAGCTTCTCGGTCCTCCTCTCTGTCATCCTCAGCCCCAAAGAATGGCGGGAATAGACTATCTTTCATATTATTGCCCATCTGAACAGGTTGACCACCAGTGGCAGCACCAAAACCACCAGCATTATTCACTATACCCACGGTCGTTCTCTTGCCACCATCTCTAGAGCCATCGAGCCCCTGGTTGGAGACACCATCCAGGTTAACACCACTATTAGCAGCAGAGGCCCGCTCGAGCTTCTCAACTTTGTCAGCCAACGCTTTCTGACCAACTACAAAGCCCTGCATGATGTTGATCAGTTCATTCATTTTATCCTTCAGCTCGAGAATATCTGTGTTAGGGAGATCCATCAGTCTAGGAGTGTTGCGTCTGGTGAAGTATCTGTGAGGGCGTGTTGAGTGCAAAGGTACAACTCTACGAGCACGAGCAATGATTCCTGAAACAATCAAGCACGTTAGAACTGATACCTGCAAAATAAAAACACGTTATTATGATCATGCATGAATGCAGTGTCTATCCTCATGAGGAACACTTTATCTCTCGATCCTGGCTTCATCGAGACATATAATAATCCAGCAGCAATATTCTGACATTCATCATTTGATTTCATCATACAGATCAGAGATATATGATTAAGCAAAATACCCCCAACCATGTGCGTGCTGTGTGAGTGCATACGGTAAAGCAAATAAAGCTTGAAGATTGATCACTGAATGAACATAACCATCACATATCAAAAACACACAATAAGTGCCATAGTCATACATCAAAGCTGATACAATTCAAGTACAATTCTCCAGAATCAAAAGGAAATACAAGCAAGTGAATTCCGTCAACAGGCCTGACGGTAATCCACAAAAAAGAAACAAGTCTATCATGACGAGGGTCCCACAGAAGGCCCTATATCATCAATCATCTTCGCAAACTCTGCGGCGAACCTGAGCTCGGTGTTCTCCTGCTGTAATCTCCCCACCTCCTTCTGATGAATCTTCATCTGCCTGAAGTAATGATCTCTCTCAGCAATGTAATGATCTCTCTCGGCGATGATCTTCGCTTTTTCCGCTTCCCATTCCGCAGCAAGGCCCCTGGCTCTAGCGTCTCTCTGATCTCTCACGAGGATTTGCCTCCTCTTCTCGTCTTCAATTACCTTTGCAGCTCTGGCTAGCTTCTCCTTAGTGATGTCGTGCTCCTTTGTCGACGACGCTAGGGCTTGGCTGATCTTCCCATAGTAGGCAGTATCCATCTCAAAGCGCTTCGCTTCCAAGGCATGTCGCTTATCCTGATCTTCCATCTTCACTCTAATCTCCTGATTAGACATCTGAATACGAGCAAAACTCATCTCCAATTCAGCTTTCTCCACAAGCAACTGATCTCTGGCTCTCTTCATCTCGAGGAATTCTTCCATACTGACAGAAGAACGCGGACCCTCAATCATAAGACACCAAGGATCACCTCCAGGAAATGGTAGATGTGTGACCTCAATCCTCTTTCTAAGCCAATCATCAAATAGAGGAAAATACCGGCTATTGACCTTGCCATAAGGAACTTTGCCCTTCCTCTGAATGTCACGCCACTCATCCAACACTTGTCTTAGCTTGGCCTGATTGCCCTCAATCGGGAAGTAGAAGGACTCCTGGATTTCTCGTCTGAGAGGAGGACCCTCCACAGCAAACCCCATCTGCCTCCTAAGAAGCACCGGGTTGTAATTAATGCAACCCTGAACTCCTACAAGAGGTACATTGGGAAGACTCCCACAACTGCATATGAAATCTCGTCCGGCCATACCGTTATGAGTCCAAGCTATATCCTTGGCCTGCAAACCCATCAATCTGAATGACCACTTGACAGTAGGATCAAGAAAATCAAAGGCACCTCTGGAAGGCAAATACCCTATAAACCACTTAGACAGCAGCTGAGCACAACATCTGATCAGTCCCCCACGCCGCTTCTCATTCCGATTATGGACCGAGTAATAGACATCTCCAACCAGAGTAGGAATAGGGTTCCTCTGTATGAACAATCTGATGGCATTAATGTCCACGAAGTTCTTCTGATTAGGAAACAAAATGGTCCCATAAATGCTCACAGCAATCAAGGCACATACCGTCTTCCAATTACCCACAACAGCATGTTCCTTGGCCTTGGCTTCCAAGAAACTCAGATGAAAACCAGGTAACTTTCCCTTTTCCTTCAAACCCCCCTTTGTCACCTCTGGGCTCAAATAAAGAGCACGAGAAATCTCCATAACATCAGGCTCCGCCTTAGTGGCAAAGAAAGGAATCTGATCACGGATCTGGATACCCAGGATGCTAGCATAATCCTCCATCAGAGGTCCCAACAAATAATCTGGGAAGACGAAACATCTCAAACCCGGATCATAGAACTGAAGAAGAGTATGAATGGCGCTCCTGTCGCTGTCTGTGAGCCTGAAAACCAGCTTCAGAATACCACCGTATGCCTCACGGAACCTCCCCACATGGTCGGGTGTAATCAAGGCTATCATATCTCTCAACACACCAATCTCTGGGTCAAAGAAGCTATAGACAACATCGTCCTTCAAACCGGTCCTCATATCTGAGCAAAGAAAGTCTCTCAACCAGGATCTCGATCAAAATGTCCCTGCATATGGATAAACATGTGTCAGATGCAGGTAAATGCAAAATGCGATGATGCTGATGAATGAATGCAATGCATTGCCATCCTCCAAGTCATCTGATCATCTGTTGCTTTGAGTTACAACCCTGAACTGATCACAACCATCTGAAGGAATATGTAACCACAAATCCGATTCAGGGTTCCGAAATAAACGAAACTGAAAGATACATCACCATCATCACCAGAGAACCTCTGAGCAGATAACCACAAACCTCTGAATCGGCCCGGGGAATCCTGAAATAAACGGATCCCCACTAATAAATAACACGGACAACACTCCGACGTCTCAGAAATAAAGGCCCATAAATCCTCCTTATAAATAGGACTCTGATCAACAGAACCAATAGTCACCATCAAAGTCACCATCTGAACATGCATCTGTAAGAATCAACCCTCCCCTCACAGGTAAATTCTAATCAGGTCATCCTAAGGCAGATAATAGTCTCGACAATCGGGCAAAGATACTCAACGGGTTTGCCCTTTCGGGTGTGCCGTTGTAGCTCCCTTAAGATCGTCTAAACCAAAGATCCGGGAAATGATCGGTCACCAGAGTCAATAGCTCAGATGAAGTGACACAACCAAAGTGGATACTCCACAAAGGAAGGGCACTATCAAATGAACCTCGTCCGGCTTGTGGTATGTCAAGTCGCCAAGATCATGTTGACCTAACATGAGAGGCAACCTGAGACCACACTAATCCTAGGTGTATACTCGGGTATGGGTTTTAGCCCCACTCAGAACACCCACCCCAAAACAGTGGAACCACCTGTACAGAGGACAACAACATGATAGTATGATGCATGCAAATATTTATGCAAATATATACACAACAGAATAATAAATGCAATAAATAAAGCAACAAGTAACTAAACTATCCTAGAACGCTAGGAGAGACTCGCTTAGGGAAGATGAACCAGCAATAGGTCAACTTCTAGTTCCCCAACAGAGTCGCCAGCTGTCGCATCCGCGAAAAACAACCGGCGGGCTAAAACAAAACAACACAGAGCCGCCACCGTGCGTTATTCATCCCAAAAGAGGGAAAGGAAACGCTCGAAGTAAACCTGGGAAAAGCATGGTCTCGCGACCAAAGAGAATGGGATCGGGAGTCGGTTATGCGAAGGGAAGGTATTAGCACCCCTACGCATCTGTCGTACTCGACGGGATCCACGCTCAAAAGATAGAAAAAGGTTGCTAAAACAAACATCACACACACACACACTGAAAACAACACAGGTGGAGGAAGAGAGGAAAGGGCTCGCTAGGATATCGCATCCTATGCCTACGTATCTCATCTGGAATGAGAATCAGAGCTGCCGTAGTTCGGCTCACGCACGCCGAAACAAAACACACGCAAAAAGGCAAACATGGAACCCGAACGCCAATCGCTGGACTTACATCAGCTTCCGAACCAAACAAACCCACACTGGAAACCAGATGCCACTTGATGGACTTATACCGGACTCCAAGCACACAACAAGAGGATACGGAAGGCCAATCGCTGGGCTTACATCCATCTCCTACACACACAAGAAGGAACAGACAACAAGTTACTAAGGAGTCGGGAACTCGAGCCTAGCAACTGTCAAGCAAACACACACAAAAAGAAAAAGGGTGCCCGGAGAGATCTCGTACGACCTCCTGCCTACGTACCTCATCTGGTATGAGGATCAGGGCAACGTAGTTCCCCTGAACAGGGGAGAAAGACTAGCCTAACCAGATACAGAGGGAGACACAAGTAGGGAGACTATGACTCGAGCCTAGATGTTATCATGCATATCATCCCTAAGTTAAGGTTGCTATCTAACTTGCTCAGGCAGCAAGCTAATCCTAACCAGGCAAAGCAAAGCATGCAATCATAATCAAAACAAAACAAACATTCACAATTAGCACACACTATATCCAGACAAAGTGGGCTCACACAAAGGGTTAGGCTGCAAAAGCAAACCAACTGTATCAGGTGATGTTAGCTCTTAACCCTAACATTGAGAGTTAGGGTGAAGCCAGACGAAATAGGAAGTGAGGGGTGTGCCTCACAGCTCTTATCCCTGGCCAGGGAGAGCTTTAGACAAATGAAGTGTGGGTTCAGAAAGTGGGAACCCTTCTACACTTATGACACTGACTCAACTGTACAACTGTACAAGGATCTTGGGTTACTATCCACAATGCATCAACACAAGTTGTGTGAGCAAAGGGATGACTCGACTGAGTAGCAGGAGATGGATTGCACATCTCTTGTATCTGCCAATTGCCTTATTCAAAGGTCTTTTCCTGCTTGGGGACAAAAATAAACAATCACAGGCATTGCCTCTTAAGGAGGACTTCAGACAGGTGCCTGGCCAAGTAACAGGCCAGGTCTTCCAGACTACATGGAGAAGAAATGTTATACCTCAAATGGTTTATACAACCAAGCAACAGCAAAGCAAGTTCACAATGAACTATAGAAACTAAGGTACCTGAAATCAATCTAACATAATCAGTACACAACTTAAACAGTCAAACAGAAAATTACAAGTCCACAGCACAAACAGATAACAAGCATCAATGCACATAGGTGCAAGCCACAAGGCCTAAGCATAAATCTCAATGCCTACAAAACAAACTCAAGGTTAGTCATAAACAAGCAATAAACCAATCCCAATTGAGTGCACATCATCAAGTATAAGCAATTGTGCTCTTTGACCTGAAACAAAGCTCAAACATTAGGCACTAACCACTAGGACATGGCCTAGGGTCAAAATGAGAGCAATAAACCAAAACAGAACATGAAACTTATCAAAAATCAAGATCAATCAAATAAGAATCAAATCCAAGTGGTCTCACATTCATATCATCAAGCATTATCATTTCATGAGGCAAAGAGTACAAAGCATGCAATTTAGAACTTCATAGGACCAAACAGAAAGATCCAATTCAAATCAACTCACAAACATTTCAATAAATTCCCAAAAACTTCATGGTCAAACAGCATTCATAACATGACCTACACACCAAATTTCAAGTCACTTGGATCAAGGGAAGCAAGTCAATTAAAATCATCAAGTCAAAGCATACTCAAACAAGCTCATACAAGGCACCAAAACATGCATCAACTTCAAGAAAGCACAAAACATAATTGACATAAGATAAATGAACCAAATCAAAGCCATGGCAAACTTCAAGATGTCTATAATACACATGCCAAATTTCAAGTCCATCCAATAAACCACAAGAATTTCACAAAACATATGAGATCATGACTCACAAAAGATTCACAATTGGTCAAACAGGGGAGAAATTCTCAAACAAATAGGAAATACATTCAAAAATTCCAGGAAACTTCACATTCAAACTTAACATCCATAAGATTCAACATGCAAAAATTCAGCTCATTTTGAGTTCATATGGCATGGTAATGAAAATCCACAAGTTGGGCAAGAAATGGTGTGACACAAATTGTCACACCTCTAATGATCAGGTCATATCTCACAAACCAGGAATGCAAAAATCACAAACTATATACCAAAATGCTCCTCAAGGTGTCTAGTTTACATATATAAAATTTCAGCTCCATCCATTTAAGCATCATCATTTCATGATCAAAACATCAAGCAAGGTGCATGAAAGAACACATATGAACAAACCCTAGCCAAAACAGAAATCCGCACATGCACAATTTTTGCAAAGATCATCATGAAATAGTAGACATGGCAAGGATCATGGCATAAATTTTTTTATCTCAATTGGATCAATGGTTATGAAGTTATGGAATTTCTAATGTGAAGAAAAATTAAAAAAATGTGAATGAAGTCATGTAAACATGGTAACATATGATGAGAAAAAAGGCAAAAGGCAAAAAGGAAATGGCGCTCGCCAAGGATCGAAGGAGGTACGGTTTTGAATCCCAGCGTGCGCGCCAAAGGACCTGGACACGTGGTCCAATGTCCAGCGCTATAACAACTTAACACATGCAGTAAGCCAAGAAATGGATCAAAAGCAGATTCTGGAAAATTTTCAAATGTTCTTCATCATGTTCTTCATCCAAACCCAGCGCATGAACAAATTTTCTCCAAAATCAACAAACCACACATCATTGGAAAGGTCTTCTAATGTACATCACGAATCCATGGTCAATTAAGCTTAATTCGTTCTAAATTAAAAGATTCGATGACAAACATTTTCATGCACGAAAGTTTAAATCAACATAACTTCCTTGTTTCTCAACCAAATTCAATGGTTCAACTTGCAGAATTACCTCCTAAGCAAGATCTATCTAAAGCATATATCAATTGCATGAATTAGGCAAATCGAAAACTGACCTTCTTGGAATTGCAGATGTGAAATCGTGTGTTTTAGGCCATGGCAATGCAAAACAGATGCTCTTTGATGCTAGTATTGATGAATGGAACAAGGTTTGTGTGCTGATTATGAAGGATCTAGCTCAAATCTTCATTTGCCATTGTTGAAGCTTGCTTTAACAGTCCACGAATCCTCAAGATTTCTCCAAGATTTTGCTTCAATCCACTTCCAATATGCATGTAGATGATGAATTGATCGAAGGCAAGGCAAAAAGAATGAAGAAAATTGATGAAGAAAGTTGAGAGAAAAATGAAAAAGTTTTGGATCTAGATCTAGAATTCACAATTCTGTTATGGTTAATCAGAAAACAGTTATGATTATGGTTTTATATGTGATGTTAATGATGTTCACTAATCATGTTTAAGCTAATGCAAGTGTTTAAGCCAAAATCAAGTTTCATGCTAAATGGCAAATTGACCAATCCACCCTCACATGTGAAAATCAATGTAACAGTGCAATTTCTGGTTTGGAGCAAGTTTAAAATGATGTTTGTAAGCTAATGCAAGTGGAATTGAGTGAAAACAATGAATAATTTTCAAAATGACCTTTTTCCCTCTAATTTCAAAATAGGTTCACTTGAAAAATGCACTTTTTGTGTGATGATTTTTAATGAAATGTGATGCATGAATTGGATAGAGGAGATCAAAATAAATTTGCTCCAAAAAGTCCCACTCCATTTGGCCATTTGAATCAAAAGTTATCCAACTTTGAAATTCAACTTTTTTGGACAATGATTTGATCATAACTTGCCAACCACAAATGAGAAATTCAAGTTCTTGGACTTTTTGGAAAGGTGAGAGCAAGATCTTCAACTTTTATGTTGGACAAAATTTCATTTGAAGCATTTTTGGACATGTAATTTTGAGGAGAAAACCTTTCCATTTTTGGCAATTTTGAATTACAAGTCACTTTCTATTTTTGGAAAGTCTTCATCTGACTTTATTTTCTTCATTCTTGATGTTTGAAATGTCAAATTAAACTTGTTTGGACATGAATGAAGTGTCTCTAACCCTCTCCCACCTCCAAATCCATTAGTTGACTTTTGGTTGACTTCTGTTGACTGATAGGTGAATTGGCTGTACACTGATGATCTTGAGCTTCAAACTCCTGATGAAATGGCTCAATGATGAAACCCTAGCTTCCATAAGCTCATTAAAATCATATGGTGATCCCCCATCTTCATGAAAACCCTCATCTCCTTGCAAAACCCTGATTGGCACAATGCAGATGATTAGGGTTGACTAGAGGTCAAAACCCTAATCCCAAGGCATCTGATCATGAACAATAAATCTCTTGGTGATGACAAAACCATGATGATGATGATGTACCACTTCCATAAGATAAAGCTCAACCCCCTTGAGGAATCAAAAACCCTAATTTGAGTCACAAACCCTCAGATGGCTAGTGATCAATCCAATGAAACCCTCAGCTTGAATCTCAACCTCCTTATCTTCTGATCAAGACCTAGGAGGATGACTTGCTTGATGTTGCCATATGATATGCAAATATGCAATGACTAATGACCTAAAAATGAAATGCAATATGCTAAGCTAGTCCCAAGAGAGGAGGGCAAATTTTGAGGTGTTACAGGGGGCGTCGGTTGGAATTACCAGTGAAAGAAGATAAGTTCGGGATTGAGTATCAGCCAGTTTTGACTTCTACAACACTTCAGGGGCCGATCACTTTCTCCAGTGTTGGCATCATTCAGTATGGTCAAGTCTCTGCAGTCAACGAAGAAGATGGGGATAGTAATTGTGACATTGACAACTGGGTGCGTCCGAGGATCCCGGGTGAAGTCATCAACAATTGGTCTTCTGAGGAGACTGTCCAAGTCACTTTTCTGAAGGAGTAATTTTATTTGTTTATTCATGCATGTCCAAGTCTTACGTTCCGCCCAGGGCGTAATGACTCATTGTAGGGCTCATCTATGTGACACTTGCATTTTTATCATAAATAAAGGACGTATTTTTGCATTCAAATATTTTGTTCCCTGTCTTTCTATTTTTGCAGTTTTTCAAAATAAAAAAATGGCAATGTTTTGTTTAGTTTTCACTTCTTGTTCACACTCATAAGCACATACCATCACTCATGCAGATGCACATCACCGGATCCTATTGATAACGTTTCTGCTACGGCTCGTTTCGACTTTGAAAATCCAATCTTTCAAGCTGAAGAAGAGGGTGATGAAGACTGTGAACTCCCTGAAGAGCTTACCAGGTTATTAAAACAAGAGGAAAGGGTTATTCAACCGCATCAAGAGTCTGTTGAAGTGATTAATCTCGGTACCGAGGACGCCAAGAGAGAAATCAAGATAGGGGCTGTTTTGAGAGATGATGTGAAGAAAGGGCTGATTGGATTGCTGCAAGAGTATGTTGACATCTTCACCTGGTCTTATCAGGACATGCCTGGGCTGGACACAGACATCGTGGTACACCGCTTGCCTCTCAAAGAAGGTTGTCCTCCGGTCAAGCAGAAGCTCAGAAGAACAAGACCAGAGATGGCTGTCAAGATAAAGGAAGAAGTGCAAAAGCAGTTGGATGCAGGGTTTCTAACAGTCACCAATTATCCGCCATGGGTTGCAAACATCGTCCCAGTACCTAAGAAGGATGGAAAGGTACGGATGTGTGTCGACTACCGGGATCTGAACAGAGCTAGCCCTAAAGATGATTTCCCATTACCTCACATCGACGTTTTGGTGGATAATACAGCTCAGTTCTCGGTATTCTCCTTCATGGATGGTTTTTCTGGCTATAACCAAATCAAGATGGCACCAGAGGACATGGAAAATACAACTTTCATAACCCCATGGGGCACCTTCTGCTACAAGGTGATGCCGTTTGGTCTGAAAAATGCTGGAGCAACATATCAACGAGCTATGGTGACTCTGTTCCATGATATGATTCATCATGAAATCGAGGTTTATGTGGACGATATGATTGCCAAATCTCAGACAGAAGAAGAACATTTGGTGAATTTGCAGAAACTGTTTGAGCGTTTGAGGAAATTCAAACTGAGACTTAACCCGAACAAGTGTACTTTCGGGGTGAGATCGGGAAAATTGCTGGGTTTTATCGTTAGCGGAAAAGGGATTGAGGTGGATCCCGACAAAGTAAAAGCGATACAGGAAATGCCAGAGCCAAGAACAGAGAAGCAAGTCCGTAGTTTCTTAGGGAGGTTGAACTACATTGCAAGGTTCATCTCTCACCTAACAGCCACGTGTGAGCCAATTTTCAAATTGCTGAGGAAAGATCAGGCTATCAGGTGGAATGAAGATTGTCAAAGGGCTTTCGAGAAGATAAAAGAGTATCTACAGAAACCTCTGATCCTTATACCTCCAGTTCCTGGGAGACCTCTGATAATGTACCTATCAGTGACTGAGAACTCGATGGGGTGTGTATTGGGACAGCATGACGAGTCTGGTCGAAAAGAGCATGCCATATACTACCTTAGCAAAAAGTTTACCGACTGTGAAGTCAAATATTCGCAGCTTGAGAAAACTTGCTGTGCTTTGGCCTGGGCTGCTCACCGACTGAGGCAGTATATGTTGAACCATACTACCTTGTTGATTTCTAAGATGGATCCAGTGAAATACATATTCGAGAAGCCAGCTCTCACCGGAAGGGTGGCTCGTTGGCAAATGGTACTGACAGAGTATGATATCCAGTATACATCCCAGAAAGCCATCAAAGGGAGTATTCTGTCGGACTATCTTGCTCAGCAGCCGATTGATGATTATGAGCCGATGAAGTTTGATTTTCCAGATGAAGACATCATGTTCCTCAAGATGAAAGACTGTGAAGAGCCAGTTGTTGAGGAGGGACCTGATCCAAACGAAAAGTGGACTTTGTTGTTTGATGGGGATGTCAATGCTAGAGGAAGTGGAATTGGTGCTGTCATTACAACTCCGAAAGGTGCCCACATGCCTTTCACCGCTCGTTTGACTTTTGAGTGCATAAATAATGAAGCTGAGTACGAGGCCTGTATCTTGGGTATTGAGCAAGCCATTGATCTGAGAATCAAGACTCTGGACATCTTCGGAGATTCAGCTCTGGTGATCAATCAAGTGAATGGTGATTGGAATACTCTCCAGCCCACTCTGGTCCCCTACAGAGATTACACGAGAAGACTGTTGACTTTCTTCACAACAGTAAAATTGTATCATATACCTCGTGATGAGAACCAGATGGCAGACGCACTTGCTACTCTATCCTCCATGATCAAGGTAATTCGTTGGAACTATGCTCCCAGGATCGATGTGATGCGCCTTGACAAGGCCGCATATGTGTTTGCTGCTGAACTGGTAGTCGATGACAAGCCCTGGTATCACGATATCAAGTGCTTTCTGAAGAATCCAGAGTACCCTGCAGGGGCATCCAACAATGACAGAAAGACTTTGAGAAGATTGGCAGGCAGTTTCTTCTTGAACAAAGACGATGTGCTGTATAAGAGGAACTTCGACATGGTTTTGCTCAGATGCGTGGACAGACACGAGGCGGACATGTTAATGCAGGAAGTTCATGAAGGTTCCTTCGGTACTCATGCCGGCGGACATGCAATGGCTAAGAAATTGTTGAGATCGGGTTATTATTGGATGACCATGGAATTAGATTGTTTCAAGTATGCTCGGAAGTGTCATAAATGCCAGATTTATGCTGATAAGGTGCATGTACCGCCGAATCCTCTGAATGTGATGTCTTCGTCGTGGCCGTTTGCTATGTGGGGCATTGACATGATTGGAAAGATTGAGCCGACTGCTTCCAATGGGCATCGCTTCATCCTTGTTGCCATCGACTATTTCACCAAGTGGGTCGAAGCAGCGTCGTTCGCGAATGTCACCAGACATGTGGTTGCCCGTTTCATCAAGAAAGAAATCATTTGTCGCTCTGGGATTCCCGAAAGAATCATTACTGATAATGGTTCTAATCTCAACAACAAAATGATGAAGGAGTTGTGTCAGAACTTCAACATTCAGCATCACAATTCTTCCCCTTACCGCCCTAAGATGAACGGCGCTGTTGAGGCGGCAAATAAGAACATAAAGAAGATTGTGCAGAAGATGGTCGTCACATACAGAGATTGGCATGAGATGCTACCCTTCGCCTTGCATGGGTACCGTACTTCAGTACGTACATCGACCGGGGCAACCCCTTACTCCCTGGTGTATGGTATGGAAGCAGTCATACCTGTTGAAGTGGAGATTCCTTCTCTAAGAGTCCTGTTGGATGTCAAGTTAGACGAAGCCGAATGGATTCGGACAAGGTTCAATGAGTTGAGTCTTATCGAAGAGAAGCGAATGGCAGCCATTTGTCATGGGCAGTTGTATCAGAGTCGGATGAAGAAAGCCTTTGATCAGAAAGTGCGTCCTCGTTGTTTCCAAGTCGGAGATTTAGTGTTGAAAAGGATCCTTCCTCCTCAGACAGATCACAGGGGCAAGTGGACTCCTAACTATGATGGACCGTATATTGTCACCAAGGTTTTTGATGGTGGGGCCTTAATGCTTGCAACTATGGATGGTGAAAATTTCACTTCCCCTATGAACTCAGACGCAGTTAAAAAATACTTCGCATAAAATAGACCCGTTGGACAGTAAAAAGAGTAGTCCAGGCAAAAATGGGCATCCCGGCGAACCAAGAAAATGAAAAAGGTTCGAGCAAAAATTAGGGATTAAAAATGAAAAGATCGTACACCCGGTAAGTTGAAAACCTGAAAAGGCAACTTAGGCAAAAATGGGTATCCCGGTGGATTGAAAACTCGAAAAGGGCGATCCATGCAAAAGTTAGGGATTAAGCGAATGACTGCGTCCTGAGTTAGTTCTGAATCTCAACTCATGTCGATGAATGGAAATTTTCGAAAGGTAGGAAACAGTCCAATCACCTTTTCAGAAGGCTGATCATCTGGAGGATCTTGAAGACGGGCAGGTCATAGCAGAATTGGAACCCAATAGAAATCCATTTCACATTGCCATTAGATTAATTTCTGTTTTTATCTTTTGTGCGATTACCTCTTTCCAGGGATTGCTTCCTGATGTAAATGCCTATTCAGAGGCCATTCAATCAATAAAATCATGTTATTCAGTATATCTCTGTTTTCATTTTCATTTTACTGCTTTGTTTGCAAAAATGACGTCCGAATTTTTGATAAACATTGCATCATAACACATAAGGGCTTTACAGGTACATGCTTAATAAACATTTAAAATTGCTGTAAATTTTAAGTGCTTTGGATCGTCTATTCAGAACAGATACCCTCGGGGCATTTCCTTAAAATCCCCTGCAGATGATCGTGAATATCTTCCCCAGTGAAGTCACCAACAGACGAATTCGGTGTCTTATCCCTGCAGAGCTGATCAGAGCGTTGGATTCTTCAATCCCCAGCAGGTTCTCACCACTGTATTCCCCAAGCGTTTGTTTCAGGACATACACTCCCCAGTAGAGTTGACAGTGCCAGACTATATATCCCCAGCGGAGTTGACAGTGCCAGACTGTATCTTCCCAGCAGAAGTGGCTGCTCCTTAGAGTTCGAGGCCAGATCGATAATCCCAATGCCAGATCCATGGTTTCTTTCCTTGAAGCAGAACCTCGGTACCGTATCAGTGTTTGCTTCCCCTGTTGAGTCATCTCTCGCAGATCGTGGTTGCCAGAACCACTATCGCTTTCCCCAACAGCAGGTTTTCAGTGTCGTTCTCTCCCCAGTCTGAATCTCGGCATTTCGTCATTGCTAGAACACCGTGTGGCGGGTCATTTCCCCACATAATTCTTTGCGCTGTGCATCTCCAACAGTCTTGCCAGGGTCCAGAAGATGGTGATCATTTCCCCAGTAGATCCCCTTGCCTCAGCTTGGCATTCTACCCAGCATTTCGCATCCATGCATGTAGAATCATATTGCATTGCATCCTCCTAAATCGCGTAGCATTTCCATTTTCATGGAGCATTACGCCATTGAAAGATTCAAACATACGCACGTAAGCATAAAACATTCTCGGTATCCCAAGTGATAAGCTAGAAGTTGTTTCCAGTACTCAGACTGAAGATTGTTCATGACCCACCTTGGTTATCCCCAGCAAGTGTCATCGGCCCATGCGTCGCCTTTATTATCATTCCCTATTTCTGCCAATGTTGACAGGCATGAAGTTTTCCGATGTTCAGATCGAAAAAGTTTCCGACGTTCAGGTCGATGCAACTTGTGGCATTCAGGCCAGTTTTCCGGCATCCAGACCGAAGTGGCATTCAGGCCAGTTTTCCGGTATCCAGACCGAAGTGGCATTCAGGCCAGTTTTCCGGTATCCAGACCGAAGTGGCATTCAGGCCAGTTTTCCGGTATCCAGACCGAAGTGGCATTCAGGCCAATTTTCCGATGTTCAGATCGAAGAAGTTTCAGACGTTCAGGTCGATGCAACTTGTGGCATTCAGGTCAATTTTCCGATGTTCAGATCGAAGAAGTTTTCGACGTTCAGGTCGATGCAACTTGTGGCATTCAGGTCAATTTTCTGATGTTCAGATCGAAGAAGTTTCCGACGTTCAGGTCGATGCAACTTGTGGCATTCAGGCCAGTTTTCCGATGTTCAGATCGAAGAAGTTTCCGACGTTCAGGTCGATGCAACTTGTGGCATTCAGGTCAATTTTCCGATGTTCAGATCGAAGAAGTTTCCGACGTTCAGGTCGATGCGACTTGTGGCATTCAGGCCAATTTTCCGATGTTCAGATCGAAGTCCTTTCCATTATTCAGACTGATGAGCGGCATTCAGGCCATGGTTATTTCTGTGTTACCATTTATTTTGGTATCCAGTTTAACATTCTTTTTCGATATTCAGACTCACTCTCACTGTACCAGACGTATTCTTCTTTCAAGACCACCTCTTTGCCGATTCTGACAGACATTGTTACTTCACTTCACTTCAGTGCAAATTTTTGGGCTTTTATTGTATTCAATCCCTTGATACCTCGAAAGTACGAAAGCAGTTGCCATCTTCTTTCCGGGTCTCCAGTTGATTGAATAGGGGCAGCTGTAATACCCCAAAATTTACCCTTCATTTTTCCAGGAAAAAAAAAAGAAAGAAAACGAAAAAAAAAAAAACGAAAAAAAAAAAGTTAAAAATAAATAAATAAATAAAATTAATTAAATAAATAAATAAAATATAACAAATTTTTTTTGGACTTGGGTCTCCCTCATTTGAGCCCACTACCCACGAAAATCAGTCTATAAATACTGAAGTTTCAGTAGAGGAAAACACACTTGGAGTTACACTGGGAGATTCACTGGAGAAAAAGGAAGGGAAGCAAAATACTCTGAGGTTTCCTTGTAACAAAACCCTGAGGAAAAAGATAGTGAGAGAAGAACTAACAGAGTTCAGAGCAGCCTCCAAACCCTAAAGGGAACTCAACTGCACAGAATCACCTCTGCCTCACATAAACCCTAAGGATTGTTTTGTAAACCTCACGGGTGCAACTCAATTTCAATCAAGCTCTCCAATCAGGTTTGCCCTATATCCATCATCTTTATGCCTTTAATTTGAATGCTTTGAATGTATGAGGTATTATGGGTGAATTTGATACCCTTTTGATGCATGTGTTTGACAAGAGGTTTAGGCCTCATACCCTTGGTTGCTTTTTGTGAGCTTTTTGTGAATTTTGATGGAATTATTCATGTGGTTACATTTTGATTTAGGGGCAACTCTTGGTTACCCTATTTTGTTTCTCTAACCTGTTTGTTGAGTTTTTTTTGTGAGGGCTCACATGACGTTTGCAGGGGTAACTTGCGTGGTTTCCCACTTTATTTGTGGGATACCCCCTGGAGGTTCATTCCGATTACCTGTATTGACCCACTTTCTTTGATGATGTTAGTTTGGAAGGATCTCAGGGTTGCTAATCCTTTAATTGCTGTAACTTCGGATCTTTATCCGTGTGGTAATTTTTTCCTTTTCTCGCACTTTATCGCTTTCTTAGCTGGAAGACCTCGATAGGAGGCAATGTTTGAGCCCCTTGGTGGCATTTTACTTTGAGATACATGTTTTGTGTTTTGTATTCATATCCCCACATGTAGCGCGGTTCCTTCGTCAAGGACTGCCTGTTTGCCCTCGAGCATCCCAAACCCTAAAACCCAAAGCAACATGTTATCTCCTTCTACTAAAGGCGAGTAAGTCTCCAAAGGTCGAGCATCCGGTAGATTGCGTAGTAACTTGTTCGTCCAAAACCCAATCCATAACCCCGTAGTTAGCCGAACTACGGCTTGCTCTGATTCTCATTCCAGATGAGATACGTAGGCATAAGACGCGATGTCTTAGCGAGCACACATCCCCCTAACCCATAGGTCAGCCGAGCTACGAAGACTCTGATTCTCATATTCAGATGAGATACGTATGCAGTGGATGCGACACCCGCGCGAGTCATTTCTCTTAACCTTTTTGGTAAATAAACACATTAGGTAAACCCACACCCTTTAGACAAAAACCACAAAAGTGGATCCCGTAGAGTACTATGGATGCGTAGGGGTGCTAATACCTTCCCTTCGCATAACCGACTCCCAAACCCAAGATTTGGTTGCGAGACCCCGTCTTGTCCTTTCCTTTTTCAGGTTTACTTCGAGCGTTTCCTTTCCCTCATTTGGGATGAATAACGCACGGTGGCGACTCTTCTGTCTTTTTCTTTCGCCGATTGTTTTTTTCGCGCACTGTATTTTTCAGGTTGCGACACTAAGGAAGTTTGGGATACCCTCAAGATAACTTATGAAGGTACCTCCAAGGTGAAGATGTCCAAACTTCAGATGCTGACCACCAAGTTTGAAAATCTGAGGATGAAAGAGGGATGAGACTATTCATGACTTTCACATGAATATTCTTGAAATTGCAAACACCTCTGGTGGACTAGGTGAGAAAATGGCTGAAGAAAAACTTGTAAGAAAGATTCTCAGGTCCTTGCCTAAGAGATTTGCTATGAAGGTCACAGCCATACAGGAGGCTCAAGACATCTGCAATATGAAGGTGGATGAGCTCATTGGTTCTCTCCAAACCTTTGAAATGGGCTTGTGTGAGAATGCTGAAAAGAAGAACAAAAGCGTAGCGTTTGTATCTAATACTGAAGAGGAGTCAGAAGCAGGATATACTAGAGGTGATGAAAGCATATCAGAAGCCATAGCCATGCTTGGGAGACAGTTCAACAAGTTCGTGAAGAAGATTGATCAAAGAGGTAAACCTAATGTCAAGAACATCTCGTCTGACATCAGGAAAAGATCAACTTCTGAAGAAAAGTTCAACCAAGGCAAGGGAATCCAGTGTCATGGGTGTGAAGGTTATGGACACATTAGAGTTGAATGCCCTACTTACCTCAAGATGCAAAAGAAGGGGCTAGTTATCACATGGTCTGAGGGAGATTCTGAAAGTGAATCTGAAGGAGAATCTGCTAAACATGTCACTGCACTAACGAGTGTTTGTGCCACTTATGATGACTCAAGTGCAGATGAACTGACCTTTGATGAACTTGCTGCAGCTTATAAGAAGCTATGTGTCACCAGTGCAGAAGTGCGTGTACAAGGAGAAAAGCAGAAGAAGCTCATCAAGGAGCTGGAAGATGAGAGACAGAAGCATCTGACAGTCATAGAGGGTCTAAATGGTGAGATAACCCTGCTGACCTCCAAGCTGGATCAAATGACTAAATCCATCATAATATTGAATAAAGGAACTGACACCTTGGAAGAGATCCTAAAGGTGGGACAGAAGTCTGGAACCATATCTGGTTTAGGCTTTGTGAAAAAATCCTCAGCTGAACTCAAACGCCCAAAGGCTAAAGTTCAGAAATTCAAGCGGAGGTCACATCCAATGTCTCAACATCAGGGAACCAGGATGAATAATCATCAGAAGAGGAAATTCCAGAAATGGAGATGTCACCACTGTGGTAGGCTTGGCCATATAAAAGCCTTTTGCTACAGGCTTCATGGTTACCCTAACCAAGCCCCTCATGTCAGGCCTAAGCATAAGACATATAGGCACTATGTCCCCATCAAGAAGCGACAATGGTATGCTAGGTTAGCTCACACATCTCTAAGGGCATCTACCAGAGAAGACTAGTACTTTGATAGTGGCTGTTCAAGACATATGACTGGTATGGAGAATATATTGGTGGATATACAACCTCACACTACCAGTTATGTGACCTTTGGTGATGGTGCTAAAGGAAAAATAAAAGGTGTGGGTAAGCTGGACTGCTCTGGAGTCCCAGAACTGAATAATGTACTGTTAGTAAAAGGACTGACGGCCAACCTCATCAGCATAAGCCAGCTGTGTGGTCAAGGATACTATGTTCAGTTCACTAAGGAGCTATGTGTTGTGACAAACGGAGATAATCAAGAAGTTATGAGAGGATCCATATCCAAAGATAACTGTTATCTGTGGGAACCTAAGCTCTCAAACTTCTCCACAATGTGCTCCTCTGCCAAGGAAGAACAGGAGGTGAAGCTGTGGCATAGACGCCTTGGTCATCTACACTTAAGGGGAATGAAAAAGATCATATCCAAGGAAGCAGTTAGAGGAATCCCGAAGCTGCTTATTGATGAAGGAAGAGTCTGTGGAGAATGCCAGGTGGGCAAGCAAACCAAGATGTCACATCCGAAGCTGGGACATCCTACAACTTCCAGAGTTCTGGAACTGTTGCACATGGACTTAATGGGACCTATGCAGGTTAAAAGTCTGGGTGGAAAGAGATATGCATATGTGGTGGTTGATGACCATTCCAGATACACGTGGATAAGCTTCATCAGAGAGAAGTCAGATACATTTGATGTCTTCAAAGACCTGTGCATCAGACTTCAAAGGGAAAAGGACAGTTGTGTTGTCCGAATTAGGAGTGATCATGGTACGGAGTTCAAAAATTCCAAGTTTGATGAGTTTTGATCGTCTGAAGGAATAAGTCATGAGTTCTCCTCTCCTATAACTCCTCAGCAGAATGGGATAATTGAAAGGAAAAATAGAACTATTCAAGAATCTTCCAGAGCTATGATTCATGCAAAGAAGCTCCCTATGCACTTTTGGGCTGAAGCTATGAATACCGCCTGCTATGTTCACAATAGAGTCACCTTGAGAAAACCAACCTCCTCCACTCTGTATGAAATATGGAAAGGCAGAAAACCCATTGTGAAGTACTTTCATATCTTTGGAAGTAAATGCTACATTCTCACAGATCGTGAACAGAGAAAGAAAATGGATCCCAAAAGTGACAAGGGTATATTCCTAGGATACTCAACTAACAGCAGAGCTTACAAAGTGTTCAACTACAGGACCAATGTCCTGATGGAATCCATAACTGTTATTGTGGATGATAAAGAGGAAGGAACCGATGTCATAGAGGATGTTGGAACATTCCTTGATACTACAACAGACATACCAGTCAAGTCTGAAGAAGTACAGGAGACTCCTGAATGTGAGGTAGATGCACCCACCAAAATGCCATCTATCAGAATTCAGAAAGACCACCCTAAGGATCTTATCATAGGAGATCCCAATAGTGGTGTGACTACCCAATCAAGGGAAATTAGCTCAAATTCCTGCTTTGTATCCAAGGTTGAACCAAAAAATGTGAAAGAAGCCCTGACTGATGAATATTGGATCAATGCCATGCAAGATGAATTGGAGCAGTTTAAAAGGAATGAAGTATGGGAGCTAGTTCCTCGACCTGAAGGGACTAACATCATTGGTACCAAGTGGATCTACAAAAAAAAGTCTGATGAGAAAGGAGTAATTACTAGGAATAAAGCAAGACTAGTAGCTCAAGGATATACTCAAGTTGAAGGGGTTGATTTTGATGAGACGTTTGCACCCGTTGCTAGGCTTGAGTCAATCAGATTGTTGTTAGGTGTAGCATGCATTCTGAAATTCAAATTGTTCCAAATGGATGTGAAGAGTGCATTCTTAAACGGCTACTTAAATGAAGAAGTCTATGTGGAACAACCGAAAGGGTTCTGTGATCCTAACCAACCTAAACATGTGTACAAGTTGAGGAAAGCCTTGTATGGGTTGAAGCAAGCACCTAGAGCTTGGTATGAAAGGTTGACTGAATTTTTGACCTCAAATGGATACAGAAAAGGTGGGATAGATAAGACCTTGTTTGTGAAGGATGAAGATGGCAAAATCAGGATTGCTCAAATCTATGTGGATGATATAGTGTTTGGTGGAATGTCAGAGAAAATGGTAAAACATTTTGTTCACCAGATGCAATCTGAGTTTGAAATGAGTCTGGTTGGGGAACTGACTTATTTTCTTGGAATGCAAGTCAACCAAATGGAGGATTCTATGTTTCTCTCCCAAAGCAAGTATGCCAAAAACATAGTTAAGAAGTTTGGTATGGATAATGCTAGGCACAAGAGAACTCCTGCACCTACTCATCTAAAGTTAACCAAAGATGATGGAGGGCCCAGTGTCGATCAATGTTTGTATAGAAGCATGATAGGTAGTCTTCTATACCTAATTGCAAGTAGACCTGACATTTCCTATGCAGTTGGAGTGTGTGCTAGATACCAAGCAGAGCCCAAAGTGAGCCACTTGAATCAAGTCAAGAGGATTCTCAAGTACATCAATGGGACTTGTGATTATGGGATGTTGTATTCACATGGTTCTGAGCCTGTCCCATCTGGGTACTGTGATGCTGACTGGGCTGGGAGTGCTGATGACAGAAAAAGCACATCAGGAGGATGTTTCTTCTTGGGAAACAATCTCATATCATGGTTCAGCAAGAAGCAGAATTGTGTATCTCTGTCCACTGTAGAGGCTGAATACATAGCAGCTGGAAGTAGTTGTTCCCAACTGGTTTGGATGAAACAGATGCTCACTGAGTACAATGTCTCTCAAAATGTCATGACATTGTTCTGTGATAATCTCAGTGCCATCAATATTTCCAAGAATCCCATCCAACACAGCAGGACCAAACATATTGACATTAGACATCACTTCATCAGAGATCTGGTGGAAGACAAAGTGATTACCTTGGAACATGTAGCCACTGAACTCCAACTGGCTGACATATTTACAAAGGCTCTGGATGCTACTCAGTTTGAAAACTTAAGGGGCAAACTGGGAATATGTCTCTCTGAGAACTTATAGCAACCGATGATGTTTGGGATGTATTGTTTAATATCTTTGCCTATTAAACAATTGGAAGTGTGCTCTGATTGGTCAACAGATCATAACTATGTCACCTGCAACAAGTATGACAATAAGAGGTTAAGGAGATATCCTACCTTGAGGCAGCCTATGCTCCTGCAGGAGTTCAAGGACAATGTTCATGCAAGAGTGGTTCTGGATGTCAGACACAAAGTCATGGCATCTGATATGGTGGTACCTACTGTAAAGCAAGAGTGTGTGACTACTTGATCAAAGTTGTGAAGCAAGATCAAGTGGGTGTTGACTTGGTTGAAACTGTGAAGTAAAACCAAGACTGTAATTCTGTCATGTTTGTGTAATTCTGGTTTTGTGGATCTGTAATTTAAAGTGTTGCTTTGGCAACATTTTTGACAAAAAGGGGGAGTAACACCTGTGATAACCCCAGGACAACAACAGAGTGTGTTGTTAAAACAGATATTCGTGACAGATTCAAGATCCCCTACTATGCAGCTGTTGTTCCACTTCTAATGAGTGTGAGTATGTATATGTGTGCTGCAATTAGAAGTTTTTATTTAACTTCCACGTGTGTGAGTGTGCTGCCACTCTGAGTGTATTAGCTAGGTTAATTTCCTGCTAGATGTGAGATTTCCGCTGCTATGGACTCTGTTGTGAGACCAAAGTGTTTTAGCCAAAAATTTGCCAAAGGGGGAGTTTGTAGGTGTTTAATTGGCTGCATTGTATGGTAAAACACTAGCTGGATTCTAATGTCTTGACTGATGTCATGACATGCTGTGGAGATGTTTGTTTGACTGCATTGTATGTTAGAATATCTAGCTGTACTCTGATGTCTTGGCTGATGTCATGACATTCTGAGTAGTCTACTGCAGGATTAGCTAATACAGGATTTATTGAATGTCAAACTGGATGTTATGACATTCATCCCTGTCAGCAGATACTGAGGAATAGAACATGTGATGTTCTACTAGAACTCAGTATTTATTGTCAGTCTGCTTATCAAGAGGATAACAGACCTGATGTAAGTCTCTATGTGTGAATGTCAAAATTGGATGTTTTGACATTTATTAATGTACGCTGATACTAAAGCATGGACAGATTGATTTTGTACAGTACAACAAATTGTACAGTCTGTTTTCAGGAAAAACAGACTTAGCATATGGTTAGTGACTTGAATGTCAAACTGAATGTTCTGACATTCATTCCTGACAGCGTATGCTATATTGTAGGTTGTTTAGTTTTTCTGTTTCAACATTTTTCTCAGGCTATTCTTCAGGGATTCAACAGCTGAGAGAAAATTCAGGAAACCAACAACCAAGCTACATTTAATGAACCTAACAAATAGACTATTTGTTAGTAACCTAGATGTGGAATTTAGGGGAACTCGCGTGACCTTAAATTCAGGAGAATACAAGTACAAGGCCCAAGTGCTGCAATATAAAAGGATGGCAATCCTTCATTCAGAACTTGGGGATTTTAGGCGTGAAGATTTAGTGTGTTCATCATACTTCACTGCTGTATTTTTGTGTGTCTTGTATTAGACGTATCTTGTAAGCCAAGCTATTATCACGTAGATGATTGCATTGGTATAGGGTGTTCATTAAGTTGTAAGTGTTGTGACACTCTAAGCTTTTAAGCGTGAGTGCTGTGTATCTTGATTAAAGTTGTTAAGCACAATCAAGAGTTGTTTGAAGTGTGACTTCAAAATTGTCTTTAATATTGATTAAAGGTAGTAATCATTGAGGTGATTGAGGGGGAGTGAGTAGGAACTCTGATCTTAGTGTAAGATTGAAATTGCATTGGGTAGGTATTAAGTGATAGGGTTAAACAGTTGGTTTAAGGTCTGAATTAATACTACTAATAGTGGATTTCCTCCCTGGCTTGGTAGCCCCCAGACCTAGGTCATGTTGGACTGAACTGGGTAAACAATTACTTGTGTTATTTACTGCACTTACTTTTAAGTTCTGCATAATTCTTGCCTGTGCAGAATCGGATGTCATAACAACCCGTGTGACATCGAAAGTCTGATAACTAGAATTTCACATCTCCCAACTTTGAGTTCCCTGTATTTGAAGCAGGAGAAGATGACGTTGAAGAGATTCCTGATGATATTACCCGTCTACTTGAGCACGAAGAGAAGATCATTCAACCACATCTTGAGAATATGGAAACAGTCAACTTGGGGTCTGAAGACTGCATTCGTGAAGTGAAGATTGGGGCAATCCTTGAAGAGTTTGTTAAGAAGGGGTTGATTGAGTTGCTACGAGAATATGTTGACGTCTTTTCCTGGTCGTATGAAGACATGCCTGGTCTAGATACTGATATCGTGCAACATTTCTTACCGTTGAAGCTTGAGTGTTTGCCTGTGAAGCAAAAGCTCAGAAGAATTCATCCTGATATGGCTGTGAAGATTAAAGAAGAAGTTTAGAAGCAAATTGATGCGGGGTTTTTGGTGACTTCTACATATCCTCAATGGGTGGCCAATATTGTGCCCGTATCTAAGAAAGATGGAAAAGTCCGAATGTGTGTGGATTACTGTGACTTGAATAAAGCTAGTCTGAAAGATGATTTTCCTCTACCACACATTGATATGTTGGTAGATAATACAACTAAATTCAATGTCTTTTCCTTTATGGACGGATTTTCCGGTTATAACCAGATTAAAATGGCACCCGAGGATATGGAGAAGACAACATTCATCACACCTTGGGGAACATTCTGTTATCAAGTGATGCCCTTCAGTTTGAAGAACGTCGGAGCCACGTATCAATGAGCTATGACTACTTTGTTTCATGATATGATGCATAAAGAGATTGAGGTATATGTTGATGATATGATTGCAAAGTCGAAAATGGAAGTTGAACATGTAGAACACTTATTGAAGCTTTTCCAGCGTTTGAGGAAGTACAAACTCCGCTTGAATCTGAACAAGTGTACATTTGGAGTCCATTCCGGTAAGTTATCGGGCTTTATTGTCAGCGAAAGAGGTATTGAAGTTGATCCTGCCAAGGTCAAAGCAATACAAGAGATGCCTGCGCCCAAAACTGAGAAGCAAGTCCGAGGTTTTCTTGGCCGCTTGAATTATATTTCCAAATTTATACCCCACATGACTGCCACATGTGCGCCTATATTCAAGCTCCTTCGGAAAGATCAACATCATGATTGGTCCGAGGATTGCCAAAAGGCCTTTGATAGTATTAAAGAGTATTTGTCTGAGCCTCTGATTCTGTCTCCGCCTGTTGAAGGGAGACCACTGATTATGTACTTGATCGTGCTTGATGACTCCATGGGTTGTGTATTGGGTCAGCAAGATGAATCAGGAAAGAAAGAACATGCGATATACTACTTGAGTAAGAAGTTTACTGATTGTGAGTCTCGGTACTCAATACTTGAGAAGACATGATGTGCTTTGGCTTGGGCTGCTAAACGCTTACGCCAGTATATGTTGAATCATACGATGTGGTTGATATCCAAAATGGATCCGATCATGTATATCTTTGAGAAGCCTGCTTTAACTGGGAGAATTTCCCGTTGGCAGATGCTATTATCTGAGTATGGTATTGAGTATCGAGCTCAAAAAGCTATTAAAGGTAGTATCTTGGCTGACCATTTGGCACATCAACCAATTGAGGATTATCAGTCTGTGCAGTAAGACTTCCCTGATGAGGAGATTCTGTATTTGAAGATGAAAGATTGTGATAAGCCTACGCTCGATGAAGGGCCAGAGCCTGGTTCCCAATGGGGTATGGTGTTCGATGGCGTTGTTAATCAGTATGGAAATGGTATTGGGGCAGTGATTATTACTCCTCAAGGCACACATTTTCCTTTTACAGCAAGGCTAACTTTCAAATGCACGAATAATTTGGCAGAGTATGAGGCTTGTATTATGGGTTTGGAAGAGTGTATTGATCTTAGGATCAAACATCTTGATGTTTATGGTGATTCGGCCCTTGTTGTTAATCAGATTAAGGGTGAATGGGAGACGAATCAGCCTGGCCTCATCCCATACAGAGATTATGCGAGGAGGATTTCAACTTTCTTTACTAAGGTTGACTTCCATCATATTCCTCGAGATGAAAATCGGATGGCAGATACTCTTGCTACGGTTGCTTCAATGATTGTGGTGAAATATTGGAATGAAGTCCCCAATATTATGGTGATGCGCTTGGATAGACCAGCTCATGTATTTGCAGTTGAAGAAGTAAAAGACGATAAGCCATGGTATTATGATATCAAGTGCTTTCTCTAAGATCAGATTTACCCGCCTGGGGCATCTGTTAAAGATAAGAGGACCTTAAGGAGATTATCCGACAACTTCTACTTTAATGGTGATGTGTTGTACAAGAGGAATTTTGATATGGTTTTGCTCAAGTGCGTGGATAGACACGAAGCATACATGTTGATGACTGAAGTCCATGAGGGTTCGTTTGGTACTCATTCCAATGGACATGCCATGGCAAAGAAGATGTTGAGAGCAGGCTACTATTGGCTGACAATGGAGTCTGACTGCTGCAAGTATGTGAAGAAATGCCACAGGTGTCAGATTTACGCGGATAACATTCATATTCCCCCGACACTTCTGAATTTTATTTCATCACCATGGCCTTTCTCCATGTGGGGAATTGACATGATTGGCATGATTGATTACTTCACCAAGTGGGTTGAAGCTGCATCGTATGCAAATGTGACCAGGCAGGTGGTTGTGAGGTTTATCAAAAATCAACTCATGCCGATATGGTGTGCCAAACAAGATCATTACTGACAATGGATCTAACTTGAACAACAAAATGATGAAAGAGCTGTGTAGCGAGTTCAAGATTGCACATCATAATTCTTCTCCCTATAGACCCAAGACGATTGGGGCTGTTGAAGCTGCTAACAAGAACATCAAGAAGATTATTCAGAAGATGGTTGTTACGTATAAAGATTGGCATGAGATGCTGCCATTTGCTTTGCATGGTTATCGTACATCAATTCACACTTCAACAGGAGCAACCCCCTTCTCTCTTGTATATGGCGTGGAGGCTATGCTCCCCGTGGAGGTTGAGATCCCATCAATGAGAGTCTTGATGGAAGCCAAGTTGACTGAAGTTGAATGGGTTCAGAGTTGTTATGACCAACTGAACTTGATATAAGAGAAGAGATTAACTGCCATGTGTCATGGTCAGTTGTATCAACAAAGGATGAAGAAAGCCTTTGATAAGAAGGTCAAGCCTCGTGTGTTCCAAGAAGGTGACCTCGTGCTCAAGAAAGTCTTGTCTTTCACGCCCGATTCCAGGGGCAAGTGGACTCCAAACTATGAAGGTCCATATGTTGTTAAGAGAGCCTTTTCAGGCGGTGCTTTGTTGCTTACAACTATGGATGGAGAGGATTTCACTCGTCCTGTGAATTCAGATGCAGTCAAGAAATACTTCGCCTAAAAATAAAAACAGAATAACTCGCTAAGTTGAAAACCCGAAAGGGCGGCTTAGGCAAAAATGAGCGTCTCGGTGGATTGAAAACCCGAAAGGGCGATCCAGGCAAAAGTTAGAGACATATAAATAAAAAAATGAATATATATATCCCGCTAGATTGAGTACCTCACCCTGGGGCAATCTAGGCAAAAATTAGGGATTTGACAAGTAACTGCATCCTAACAAGACTTTGTTCTACAATGTCTTCTGTCAAAGATTCTTGCTCAGTCATCATCAACTGAAGCTTCAAATACAGTGAATTCAGAGTTGGTGGAGAAACGGTCATTATGTACAATGTAACCCTTTTTCCATGTATATCACCAATTTCAAATTTGTAAAGATCCAGGGAGTCTCGCCATTTGCCGACTACCATTCTATTAAGTAAATTTGAGCCTTTTATCCAATTCTTGGCACTCTTATTTGTTTCTGTTTAACAAATGTTTGCATGTTTTAATTGATAAATATCATTGTTTTAAACAAATAAAATTTTATAAACTGTTTTAAACAAAATGAACATTCACAAAGACTAAGAAGGATAAGTGGAACGTCTTCAGTGCTCTCCCAAGGATAGTACGGTCTCCAAAAAGGTAAGACATTTGTTCACATTCTGGCATTCTTATATCCTCTTCGTCAGTATTCAGGTTGCCTCCCCAGCGAGCGCAGAAAGAATAATACATCATCAGCTTCCCAGAGATTCTGGCATTAGCATTTGTGTTTTATCAATTATATGGTTGTCATCCCTTGTGTGGACTGACCTAAAATCCCTTATAGATTGATAAAAGTTGATATACTTTCTATCCACGAGGAAGTTTGTCTTTCCCCGACATGAGTAAGAATCTCCAGCGGAGTAGGCATGTGTTCCTTGCGGAGCTATCTTTCCAGATATTCGTCTCCTCAGCAAGAAGTTACCTAGAGTAGTTGGTGAAGGGTTTGTTCCCCTTTTCATCCCCAATTTGGCACATGTTGACGAAGGATTCGTTTCCGTTTCCCTCAACTGAGGTATCTCTTTTGAGAATATTGGTAGTTTATCCCCATTAGGGTTGCTTACAGTCATCCCTAGTGGCGGAGCCAGATAAAAAAATTTGGGATGGCCGCTAACGTAAAATAAAGATTATAAATAAAATGTAAATAGTATTTTAAATAAAACATTAAAGTTAAAATAAATACAAAGTTAATTACTAAAAATTTATATTACATGACTTAAAACTACCTTAAAGTAATGCTTTACGCGTTCCGAGTGACTTGAAATCGTCAATAATTGACTCCGAGCTAATGCTTGCACTAATCTCCCTTTCAATATATATTGTCATGCTATCTCCAAGAAACCCATCATCCATCTTGTTTCTCAACTTAGTGTCGCAACCTGAAAAATACAGTATGCGAAAAAACAACCGGCGAAGAAGAAATGACAGAAGAGTCGCCACCGTGAGTTATTTATCCTAAAGGAGGGAAAGAAAACGCTCGAAGTAAACCTGGAGAAAGGAAAGGAAAAGACAAGGTCTCGCAACCAAATCTTGGGTTCGGGAGTCGATTATGCGAAGGGAAGGTATTAGCACCCCTACGCATCCGTAGTACTCTACGGGATCCACTCTTGTTGTTCTTGTCTAAAGGGTGTGTGTTTATCTAATGTACTATTTACTAAAAGAGGGGTCAAAAGAAAATGACTCGCACGGATGTCGCATCCACTGCATACGTATCTCATCTGAATATGAGAATCAGAGTCTTCGTAGCTCAGCTACCTAAGGGTTAAGGATAAGTGTGCTCGCTAAGACATCGCGTCTTATGCCTACGTATCTCATCTGAACATGAGAATCAGAGCAAAACGTAGTTCAAACTAACTACGGGAACAAGGGTCTCGATTGCAACTAGGGCAAGAGAAAAGGAAAGTCTCGATTGCAACGAGGGCGAAAGCAAACAAGGATTAGTTGTTAGTTGTTAGTCAAACTCGGCAAGACATCGCATCTTGTGCCTACGTATCTCATCTGAATATGAGAATCAGAGTTGCCGTAGTTCGGCTACATAGGGGTTGCCATCTGAACATGGACTTACAAAGGAGGACACCAGTTGTGTCAAAGGAGAGTGGGCAATGTGTTCACGTCCTAGCAGCAGGTGTCGCAACTCGCTGAATCGAGTCTTAGGCAGTTACCTCTTTGCAATAGAACGGACTACATGCCACAAGATCGGAGATGCTCGGAAAGGTCTAGAAGTGGGGGAAGCTCTGCCCTAGAGTTGTCATGTAATATGTACTTAAGCGTTAGGATTTACAAATGGGAATATCTACCTATGTTATCATACAAAAGGATATGGGAATCCTACCTATGTTATCATACAAAAGGATATGGGAATCCTACCTATGTTATCATACAAAAGGATATGGGAATCCTACCTATGTTATCATACAAAAGGATATGGGAATCCTACCTATGTTATCATACAAAAGGTTTTATCTAAAGGGTGCTACCTAATCGGAACAAGGATCGACGAATGGAGCAAGGAGAGGTGCTAGGGATAAGGGTAGATGGCGATGCATGAAGCAATCGACTTACAAGGTTGATGGCGATGCATAAAGCAATCGACTTACAAGGTTGATGGCGATGCATAAAGCAATCGACTTACAAGGTTGATGGCGATGCATAAAGCAATCGACTTACAAAAGGGTGGATGAATACGTGCTGGTTCTGTTAGGTTTTGAAAAATGATTACTCGACGTTGGATCGAGGTTTTGATCTTGTTTTGAAATGGTTATCGAATGTTCATTTTAATTCTTGTATTAACAGATGAATAAAGAATGAAAGAATAAATATTATACATCTCATGGGAGAGGGATACATTTGTTATGAATGGGGGTTGTCATGGCAATCAAGCAATATAAATATATGCCTCATACACCATACAAGTAGGCAACAGTCAATCAACAATAAGATATTTAAACAAGTATATGATCAAATCAAATAATCAAAGAATGAAATGAATGAGCATTAAATAATGTATGAGAAGTATAAACATGTTAATCAATCAAACAATAGAAGCATGGATGAAAGAAACAAGTATAGAAAATATCAGATTAATCAGACAAGTGAAACTATGCACACAAAGAATCAATGAATAATTTAATCGGGAAATGATGCAAGGATCAAATAAAATTGAGATGAAAGGCCTCTAATACATGGCATATGAGATGAATAAGGGAGGATCAAAAGATCTCTTCAATTGCCTTAAGCAATCCCTCAGTCAAACATCAATCATACAAAAGTCAACCGAAAAGTCAAGTCAACTCAAAAAATGTCAAATAAATAGTAAATTAATCACAAAAATTATGAAAAATTAAATTAAGTTAGGTGGGGTCAGGACATCATCATCCCCCAAAAATATTTCAAAAATAATGAAAATTGGTTATTGAATTAATTGAATCAAAACAAAGGTCAAACCAAAAGTCAAACAACAAGACTAGGTTAGAAATAAATCAAAAATAAATTGAAAATGGAAAATAAAAAATCACAAAAAGGTCAAGTTGACCATGAGACATTGGTCAACCATCATCCCAAAAATCAGAAGTTGAAAAATATTTTAAGGCAAGAAAATAAAATTAATAAAAAGAGTGTGTTAAAATGGCCTATTTGAAACAAATAATCAAAATAAAATATTAACATAAAATAAAATATAAAAATAAAAATTGAATAAATTAAATAAAACGTTAAGAAATGTGAAAAGAATTTTTGATATTTTTATGAACAAATAAAGTATTTTTATTAATTAAAATACAAAACAGAAAAATAAAAAAATGAATTAAAAGGAAAAAGTTAGAATGCATGTGTATTAGAATAATGGGCCATGAGGGGGTGCTGGAAGTAGTAGATGCGCTAAGCCCACAACCCAGCGGATCATTCCCAGCGTGACATTCAAATATTGTGCATTTAAAAAAAATTCATGTCACTACATGTCAATGGGTCAGCTTATTATAAGTCATATAAGACAAAATAGCGATTGGACGGATGGGATCATGGAACAGTCATGCGATCGGACAGGTGTTAGCGAGCCATGCCTTATTTCTCCCATGTAACGTGAAACAACTTACAGCAGCATAACAGCATGCATTTATGGATACGCAAATGCAGCACACCAAAGTCCTACTTCTAGCTAACATAACTCGAGCCACAGTGCTCCAAACGAGCCGATATAAAAAGCAAACTTCAAGTATCAAATGAGAGGAACATCATGGTGTTTTGTTTTAGTGAAAATGATGGCTCTAACATAAAGAAATATGAACAGCAAGGTGTACACATGAGCATGAGTGTGAGCAAGAAAAATTAATGTTTACAAAACTTAACAAAACAAACAAGCATATGGTTGTCAACACACACAAGCATGGCACAAAGCATGAGCATGGCAAATAGTATGATGGTGAGCATGGCAATGGTATGAGAAAAGCAACAATAGAAAAAACATAATGGTAAGCATGAGAGATTGTTCATGGAGGGAAGAGCACAAGTGTACCTAGTGGAAAAATAATCCACTGTCCCTTGGTATTGGAGGAGTGGAAGAGGAAAGAGAGCTGCTTCTTGGTGCTTCTACTTCAAAAGCTTGTGGAGTGAAAATGGAGGGAGAGCAACTTTGTTCACTTGCCTTGCTTTTTACTTCAAAACGAAAATGGCAGCCACCACCCTCAGATTAGGGTTTTGTTCTGGTTTATATATGTTGGTTTCAAATGTCCTTAATGGGCTTTAGTTCACTTTGCTTTGGTTGTGTGCATTTGGAAACAATTTGGCAAGGTGAGGTGGTATTAGGAAATGACCTATTTTGGCATGGTTTAAGTGAGTTGCACCAAAAGTACATGAACAAATGAGGAAAAGCATGTGGCTGGTCGAATTTATGGTCTGGCTGCAGCAAGGCAAGGCTTGAAAATAAGTCCAAATGAGTGACTTTTGGACCATGTATCTTGATGGTTATGTGACCAAATGGCAAGGTAATGGAAGCAGTAGCAAGAAGGTATGGAACTTAGCATTTTCCATGTTGAACATATCTTGAAATGATGAATGGAAAAGGATGGAAAATAGCCATGAAGTTCAAGTTTCCAGGCTGCCAAAACAGTTGGGCCAGTTTGGCCTAAGTGCTGTCCAAAAGTTTAGTTCATGATGCCAACTTTAGATGAATGCATCTCTCCAACCAAAAATCCAAATGAGGTGATTCCAAAAGGATGTGGAAGAGGGCATAACAAGGTACAATTGTCATGAAGAAAGTGTTTCCATAAGGTGCCTTGAAGTGCAAGAAATTTGGCCCATAAGTCTTGACAAATTTTACAATTTTTGGACTTGAAAAATTTTCTAAGTGTCTTAAAATAAAGTCCTACTTTGACCAAACATAACTTTCTCGATTTTAATCCAATTGAAACAAACTATATACCTCTAGAAAGCTTGGAACAAGAGGAACAACTTTCATGTTGGAGAAATTTTCAAATGGAGATTGCATCTTGGTGGAAAATTGGCTTAAAGTGGATGCAAAAGCCATGAAAACTTGCCTTAAATGGAAAGTCAAACATTTCCATATTTAGTAACTTTTCCAACTCTTGATTAAATGGTGAATCCATGATCCAATCTTGGTCAAATTTCACATGTGGGCTTCCTTGGGCATGAATTTTGGGATCCCACCTTCAAAATGTCAGGAGTTGACTTTTTTGACCCCACAGTTGACTTTTCCCAAACTGTCTAATTCCCGATTCCATTGATCAATTGAGGCACCTCTGGCTCAAATAAAGAGCTGATTTTTTGCATGTAGACCCTTGTGGACATGTGGAGGGCCATGGAAATGAGTTTCATTCAAGGAATCAGAAATAAACCGATTTTATACCAAACCCTAATTTTAGGGCAAAAGTGACTAGGATCTGACTGCACAAGTTGCCAAAGGATATTTTTGTGATAATTGTGGATCTTCTTAGGCCAAGATGCCTCTCTAATCATGACATGGATGAGACCTTCTACTTCCAATCAAATATTGCCTATTGCAGATGACCTTGAAACCCTGATTTCTGATTAAATTCATATGCACATTCTGAGAGCTCTGAATCTTCTACTGGTGAAACTGAGGACCAAATAGGACACTTGGACCACCTTGAAACCCTTGAGACTTGTATAATTGGAGAATGAAGTCCAATGCTCAAACTTTCTCTGTGTAGGCCCCTTCTGTTAAGGAGTGATCAATAAAACCCTGATTTCCCAAGTCACTGATGCAGTATGTAATGAGTATGACCTAGTATGGTGCTAATGCAATGTGAAATACAATCCCATGCTTCCAAGAAAAATGAAAGGGTAAATTTGGGGGTATTACAGCTGCCCCTATTCAATCGACTGGAGACCCGAAAGGAAGATAGCAGCGGCTTTCGCACTTTCGAGGTATCAAGGGATTGAATACAATAAAAAAAACCCGGAAATTTACACTGAAGTGAAATGAAGTAACAATGCCTGTCAGAATCGGCAAAGAGGTGGTTTTGAACAAGAATTCGTTTGGTACGGTGAGAATCGGTCTGAGTATCGAAAGAGAATGTAAATCTGAATACCGAAATACAAAGTCACAGAGAAATAACCTATGGCCTGAGTGCCGCTCATCAGTTTGAATACTGGAAATGACTTCGATCTGATCATCGGGAGGTATGAGATTATTAATATCGGTCTGAACACTGAGAGGCTGGCCTGAATGCCACAAGTTGCATCGACCTGAACGTCGGAAACTTCTTCGATCTGAATATCGGAAAACTGGCCTGAATGCCACAAGTTGCATCGACCTGAATGTCGGGAACTTCTTCGATTTGAATATCGGAAAACTGGCCTGAATGCCACAAGTTGCATCGACCTGAATGTCGGGAACTTCTTTGATCTGAATATCAGAAAACTGGCCTGAATGCCACAAGTTGCATCGACCTGAATGTCGGCAACTTCTTCGATCTGAATATCGGAAAATTGGCCTGAATGCCACTTCGGTCTGAATACCGGAAGACTGGCCTGAATGCCACAAGTTGCATCGACCTGAATGTCGGAAACTTCTTCGATCTGAATATCGGAAAACTGGCCTGAATGCCACTTCGGTCTGGATACCGGAAACTTTCATGCCTGTCAGCATCGGCAGAAATAGGGAAAATGATAATTGAGGCGGCACGTGGGCCAACGATCCATGCTAGGGATAATAAGTCATGAACAACCTTCAGTCTGAGCGCTGGAAACAAACTTCTGGCTTATCACTTGGGATACCGAGAATGTTTTATGCTTACATGCGTATGTTTGAATTTTACGATGGCGTAATGCTCCATGAAAATGGAAATGCTACGCGATTTGGGAGGAAGCAATGCAATATGATTCTATATTCAGGGATGCGAAATGCGGGAGAGAATGCCAAGCCGAAACAAGGAATTCTGTTGGGGAAATGATCACAATCTTCTGGACCCTGGCAAGGCTGTTGGAGATGCACTACACAAATGACTATGTGGGGAAGTGACCCGCCACACGGTGTTCTAGCGATGACGAAATACCGAGACTCTGACTGGGGAGAGAACGGCGCTGAAAGCCTGTTGTTGGGGAAAGCGATAGTGGTTCTGGCAACCATAATCTACGAGAGATGACTCGGTAAGGGGGAGCAAACACCGATACGGTACCGAGGTCATGCTTCCAGGAAAGAGATCATCGACCTGGGATCGAAATCATCGATCTGGCATCGAACTCCGAGGAGCAGCTGCTTCTGCTGGGAAGATACAGTCTGGCACTGTCAACTCCGCTGGGGAGTGTACAGTCTGGCACTGTCAACTCTACTGGGGAGTGTATAGTCTGAAACACCTGCTTGGGGAAGTATAGCAGTGAGAACCTGTTGGGGATTGAAGAATCCGATGCTTGGACCAACTCTGCAGGGATAAGATACCAAACTCCAACTGTTGAAGCAAAGCATCCGCAATCGTCTGTTGGGAACCTTAAGGAAATGCCCCGAGTGTACCTGTTCTGAATAGACGATTCAAAGTACTTAAAATTTAAAGCAATTTTAAATGTTTATTGAGCATGTACCTGTAAAGCTCTTATGTTTCATGATGCAATGTTTATCAAAAATTCGGACGTCATTTTTTGCAAACAAAACAGTAAAATGAAAATGAAAACAGAGATATACTAAATAACATGATTTTATTGATTGAATGGCCTCTGAATAGGCATTTACATCAGGATGCAATCCCTGGAAAGAGGTAATCGCAAAACAGAAATTAATCTAATGGCAATGTGAAATGGATTTCTACTGGGTTCCAATTCTGCTATGACTTGCCCATCTTCAAGATCCTCCAGATGATCAGCCTTATGAAAAGGTGATTGGACTGTTTCCTACCTTTTGAAAGTTTCCAGTCATCAACATGAGATGAGATTCAGAACTAACTCAGAACGCAGTCATTCGCTTAATCCCTAACTTTTGCCTGGATTGCCCTTTTCGGGTTTTCAATCCACCGGGATACCCATTTTTGCCTAAGTTGCCTTTTCAGGTTTTCAACTTACCGGGTGTACAATCTTTTCATTTTCAATCCCTAATTTTTTTTCCCGAACCCTTTTAATTTTCTTGGTTCGCCGGGATGCCCATTTTTGTCTGGACTACTCTTTTTATTGTCCAGCGGGCCTATTTCATGCGAAGTATTTTTTAACTGCGTCCGAGTTCACCGGGGAAGTGAAGTCTTCACCATCCATCGTTGCAAGCATTAAGGCCCCACCATCAAAAACCTTGGTGACAATATACGGTCCCTCATAGTTAGGAGTCCACTTGCCCCTGTGATCTGTCTGAGGAGGAAGGATCCTTTTCAACACCAAATCTCCGACTTGGAAACATCGAGGGCGCACTTTCTGATCAAAGGCTCTCTTCATCCGACTCTGATACAACTGCCCATGACAAATGGCTGCCATTCGCTTCTCTTCGATAAGACTCAACTCATTGAACCTTGTCCGAATCCATTCAGCTTCATCTAGCTTGACATCCAACAGGACTCTTAGAGAAGGAATCTCCACTTCAACAGGTAGGACTGCTTCCATACCATACACCAGGGAGTAAGGGGTTGCCCCGGTCGATGTACGTATTGAAGTGCGGTACCCATGCAAGGCGAAGGGTAGCATCTCATGCCAATCTCTGTACGTAACGACCATCTTCTGCACAATCTTCTTTATGTTCTTATTTGCTGCCTCAACAGCACCGTTCATCTTAGGACGATAAGGGGAAGAATTGTGATGCTGAATGTTGAAGTTCTGACACAACTCCTTCATCATTTTGTTATTGAGATTGGAACCATTATCAGTAATGATTCTTTCGGGAATCCCATAGCGACAGATGATTTCTTTCTTGATGAAACGGGCAACCACATGTCTCGTGACATTCGCGAATGATGCTGCTTCGACCCACTTGGTGAAATAGTCGATGGCAACGAGGATGAAGCGATGCCCATTGGAAGCAGTCGGCTCAATCTTTCCAATCATGTCAATGCCCCACATCGCAAACGGCCACGGCGAAGACATCACATTCAGAGGATTCGGCGGTACATGCACCTTATCAGCATAAATCTGGCATTTATGGCACTTTCGAGCATACTTGAAATAATCTGATTCCATGGTCATCCAATAATAACCCGCTCTCAACAATTTCTTAGCCATTGCATGTCCACTGGCATGAGTACCGAAGGAACCTTCATGAACTTCCTGCATTAACATGTCCGCCTCGTGTTTGTCCACGCATCTGAGCAAAACCATGTCGAAGTTCCTCTTATACAGTACATCGTCTTTGTTCAAGAAGAAACTACCTACCAATCTTCTCAAAGTCTTTCTGTCATTGTTGGATGCCCCTGTAGGGTACTCTTGATTCTTCAGAAAGCATTTGATGTCGTGATACCAGGGCTTGTCATCTACTACCACTTCAGCAGCAAACACATACGCGGCCCTGTCGAGGCGCATCACATCGATCCTGGGAGCATGGTTCCAACGAATTACCTTGATCATGGAGGATAGAGTAGCAAGTGCGTCCGCCATCTGGTTCTCATCACGAGGTATATGATACAATTTTACTGTTGTGAAGAAAGTCAACAGTCTTCTCGTGTAATCTCTGTAGGGGACCAGAGTGGGCTGGAGAGTATTCCAATCACCATTCACTTGATTGATCACCAGAGCTGAATCTCCGAAGATGTCCAGCGTCTTGATTCTCAAATCAATGGCTTGCTCAATACCCAAGATACAGGCCTCGTACTCAGCTTCATTATTTGTGCACTCAAAAGTCAAACGAGCGGTGAAAGGCATGTGGGCACCTTTCGGAGTAGTAATGACAGCGCCAATTCCACTTCCTCTAGCATTGACAGCCCCATCAAACGTTAAAGTCCACTTTTCATCTGGATCAGGTCCCTCCTCAACAACTGGCTCTTCACAGTCTTTCATCTTGAGGAACATGATGTCTTCATCTAGAAAATCAAACTTCATCGGCTCGTAATCATCAATCGGCTGCTGAGCAAGATAGTCTGACAGAATACTCCCTTTGATGGCTTTCTGGGATGTATACTGGATATCGTACTCTGTCAGTACCATTTGCCAACGAGCAACCCTTCCGGTGAGAGCTGGCTTCTCGAATATGTATTTGACTGGATCCATCTTGGAGATTAGTAAGGTTGTGTGAGACAACATGTATTGTCTCAATCGCTTAGCAGCCCATGCAAGTGCACAACATGTCTTTTCAAGCATTGAGTATCTCGACTCGCAATCTGTGAACTTCTTACTCAAGTAGTAGATGGCATGCTCTTTCCTACCTGTCTCGTCGTGTTGACCGAGAACACAACCCATAGAATTGTCAAGTACTGTCAAATACATAATCAGCGGTTTCCCTGGGACTGGAGGCATGAGGATAGGGGGGTTCTGCAAATACTCTTTTATCTTTTCAAAAGCCCTTTGACAATCGTCATTCCATCTGATAGCCGGATCCTTCCTCAGCAATTTGAAAATTGGCTCGCACGTGGTTGTTAGGTGAGAGATGAACCTTGCAATGTAGTTCAACCTCCCTAAGAAACCACGGACTTGCTTCTCTGTTCTCGGCTCAGGCATTTCCTGTATTGCTTTCACTTTGTCAGGATCCACCTCAATCCCTTTTCCGCTAACAATAAAACCTAGCAATTTTCCAGATCTCACCCCGAAAATGCACTTGTTCGGATTAAGCCTCAGCTTGAATTTCCTTAAACGCTCAAACAGTTTCTGCAGATTCACCAGATGTTCTTCTTCTGTCTGAGATTTGGCAATCATATCGTCCACATAAACCTCGATTTCATGATGAATCATATCATGGAACAGAGTCACCATAGCTCGTTGATATGTTGCCCCAACGTTTTTCAGACCAAACGGCATCACCTTGTAGCAGAAGGTGCCCCATGGGGTTATGAAAGTTGTCTTCTCCATGTCTTCTGGTGCCATCTTGATTTGGTTATAGCCAGAAAAACCATCCATGAAGGAGAATACCGAGAACTGAGCTGTGTTATCCACCAAAACATCGATGTGAGGTAGTGGGAAATCATCTTTAGGACTGGCTCTGTTCAGATCCCGGTAGTCGACACACATCCGTACCTTTCCATCCTTCTTAGGTACTGGGACGATATTTGCGACCCATGGCAGATAATTGGTAACCGCTAGAAACCCTGCATCCAACTGTTTTTGCACTTCTTCCTTTATCTTGACAGCCATCTCTGGTCTTGTTCTTCTGAGCTTCTGCTTGACCGGAGGACAACCCTCTTTGAGAGGTAAACGGTGTACCACAATGTCTATGTCAAGCCCTGGCATATCCTGATAAGACCAAGCGAAGACGTCAACATACTCTTGCAACAGTTCAATCAACCCCTTCTTCACGTCGTCTTTCAAAGCAGCCCCTATCTTGATTTCTCTCTTGGTGTCCTCGGTGCCGAGATTAATCACTTCAGTAACCTCTTGATGTGGTTGAATGACCCTTTCCTCTCATTTTAACAACCTGGCAAGTTCTTCGGGGAGTTCACAGTCTTCATTACCCTCTTCTTCAGCTTGGAAGATTGGATTTTCGAAGTCGAAGCGAGCCATAGCAGAACTGTTATCAATAGGATCCGGTGATGTGCATCTGCATGAGTGATGGTATGTGCTTATGAGTGTGAACAGTGAGTGAAAATTAAACAAAACATTGCCAAATATTTTTATTCTTTTGAAATTCTGAAAACTGCAAAAATAGAAAAACAGTGAACAAGATTTTGAATGCAAAAGACGTCCTTCATTTATGATAAACAATGCAGGTATTCACATAGATGAGCCCTACAATGAGTCATTACGCCCTGGGCAGAATGTAAGACTTGGACATGCATGAATAAACAAAGAAAAATTACTCCTCTAGAAGAGTGACTTGGACAATCTCCTCGGAAGACCAATTGTTGATGACTTCACCAGGGATCCTCGGACGCACCCAGTTGTCGATGTCACAATCACTATCTCCATTTTCATCGTTGATCGCAGAGATCTGGCCATATTGGATGACGCCAGCACTGGAGAAAGTAATCGGCCCCTGACGAGTCTGAAGTGCTGAAGTTGTAGAAGCCAGTGCTGGTTGATACCCAATCCCGAACTTGTCGTCTTTCATTGGTAACTCCAACAGACGTCCCCAACCGGGAGCAATACCTGAATCCACCAAGGCTTGCGCCTGCTTGAAAGATGAGATAGGGGCTCCTGCTTTAACCCCTTTCCACCGGAGCTGCATCCTTGATCTGAACTGACTCAAAGGCCTGACAGAGAGTCTCATGAATTTCACTTTCTACTTCTACATACTTGAAGGTAGACAGGTTACTTACCAGGATGTCCTCCTCACCACAGACGGTGACAATTCTTCCATTGACTGGGAACTTGATCTTCTGATGCAGTGTTGAGGAGACTGCCCCAGCATTGTGGATCCAAGGACGACCCAGAAGGCAACTGTACGAGGGACTGATATCCATCACATAGAATACGGTGTTGAAGGTTTGTGATCCAATCTGAATTGGCAATTCTACCTCTCCGAACACCGACCTCTTAGAACCATCGAAGGCTCTCACCATGAGATCGGAAGGTTTCAAGATCAAACCTTCTACTTCTAACCTTGACAGGGCTCTCTTGGGTAGCACATTGAGAGAGGAACCTGTATCCACCAGAACATGAGATAACACGGTGTCTTTGCATTCCATTGAGATATGCAAAGCTTTGTTATGGTTGCGTCCAGCTGGTGTTAAGTCAGAATCAGTAAAACCCAACCCGTTGCTTGCATGAACATTTGCAATGATCCCTTCTAGTTGGTTTACTGAGATCTCCTGAGGCACATATGCAGCATTAAGGACCTTCAGAAGTGCCTCCCTGTGTGCCTCTGAACACAACAGGAGTGAGAGAATGGATATCTTAGATGGCGTCTGAATCAACTGATCAACTACTTTGTAGTCGCTTTTCTTTATAATTCTTAAGAGCTCGTCCACATCATTCGAGAAAGTAGGCTCTGAGCCAGCCTGAGGTGCAGAGGTACCCTCATTCACAACTTGTTTGCCTTTGGCCTTAGCCGCGGCATCCGCACTCTCAGTTTGGGTAACGGGTGGCGAGAATAGTCTGCCACTCCTGGTGAATCGCCCGATTCCACCAACATTGTCCACTGCAGGACCCTCAGCTTCGAGTTCAGACTTCTGACCCTCTTCTACCTTCAATGGTTATTCCACCCCATGATCGTGTGTGTATACACTCCCCCCGTAATGCCAAGGAATGGCCCTATCGCTTGTGAAAGGTAAAGGACCAGGGGTTGTGATTGTCATAGCGGACGGTCGCACTGGCGGCACTGGTCGTGCTTCTGGCACACTGATCTGATTAGTTGGGTAAAAGATGGTGATAGTAGCGACATCATAGTCATACTCAGGAATCTCATTCATTGAAACAAAAACATCCGGAACATCGGAATCAAGTTCAGTTACATCAAAATCAGACACATTGTTTGGTATATCAGCAACAACATTTGAAAAATTAAATACATCAATTGGAATTACACAATCAGCAGGAACAACATCTGTGAATTCTTCAACAGCATCTTCAAACACCTCTTCAACTACCCCTTCAGCAAACTCTTTGACAGACAAGTCTTCAACCTGGAGGATACCATTGTCAAGCAAGACCTGGATACCCTGTTGCAGTTTCAAGCAACCCTTCCCCTGTGTAGCGCAATCCAAACAACCCTTCCCACAATCGGGGAAAACATCGGCCTTCAGCAAGCATTCCTTAATTTCCAACAACGGAGTCTTCAACTTCAACACATCCTTAACGGACTTAGCTTCTTCTTCCAGCATATTAACGTTTGCACCACCATGCTGTGGCATGGGATTGTTGACGACATTAGGAGCCGGTGCAAGGTTAATGGCCTTCGAATCTATGAGGTCCTGAACTACGTGCTTAAAAGCTTTGCAGTTCTCAATATTGTGGCCAGGTTCCCCAGAGTGGAAGCTACACCTAGCGTTGGCATCGTAACCCACCGAAAGTCTACCAACAGGAGGAGCCAGAGTGCGTAACTGCACAAGTTGTAGTTGTTGAAGACTTGTAAGAAGCTGAGCGTACGACATTGGAAGAGTGTCGAAACGCCGGTCCATCATCCTCTGCCTCTGTTGATAGGCGGGTCTGTTACCTGGTTGTTGTTGTTGTTGATACTGAGTTTGCTGACGTTGTGGTTGTTGTTGTTGTAGTGGTGCTGCAGCTGGAATGGTCACAGCCGCAACATATGGTTGTTGATGATAGTTTTGAAAATTATTCCTCCGGTTATCCCTGTTTTGATATGAAGACACATAATTCACACCCCCCTCCCTCTGCTTCTGTCCTCCCATAAATGGCTTCTTTACTCCTGATGAAGATCCACCTCCATTGTGGCTCTTGTAGGTCTTCAGGTAATTCTCCACCCTCTCCCCGGTAGAGACCACATCAGCAAAGTTGGAGGCATTGCACCCCACCAGACGCTCCAGGTAAGGTCCAGGCAACGTATTCATGAACATGTTGGCCATTTCCTTTTCCAACATGGGAGGTTGAACACGGGAAGCTGTCTCCCTCCAGCGTTGAGCGTACTCCCTGAAGCACTCATTACTTTTAAGAGACAAGTTCTGGAGTTGAGTTCTGTCCAGGGCCATGTCTGCATTATACTGGTATTGCTTCACAAAAGCTTCCGCCAAATCCCTCCAGCAACGGATGTGGGCTCTATCCAACCTCATGTACCATTCCAGGGATGCCCCAGCTAGACTGTCCTGGAAGAAGTACATAAGTAGCTTCTCGTCATCAGAGTATGCAACCATCTTTCGGAAGTAGGCTTACACATGGGTCTTCGGGCAAGAGCTACCATTGTATTTGTCAAAGATTGAGACTTTGAACTTCGGTGGGACCCTCACGCCTGGGACCAATCCTAAGTCAGAAACATCTACCCCCAGAGGGTTTTGTCCTTCTACCGCCTTCAGCCTCTCCTCTAATCTCCTGAACATGGGATCCATGCCATGGCCCAAACCAAAGTCCTCCGGCATCAAAGTGAACTGATCATCTTGATCATCATGAATGGGTTGTTGATTAGGGTTGTTACGTGGGATCGGGATAGGCCCCGATCCGCTGGGTCCATTAACCTCTTCAATTGGAGGATCAATCACAGCCTCTGGTTGAGTAGTTGCGGGATTCCTTTGTATCATTTGTCTAATCTCTTGCTGTCCTTGAGCTACTCCCTGAACCACATCCATGAATTGGTTCATGCGGACCCTCATCTCGGCAAGTTCTGCTTGTAGACCCTCCATAGCTTTCTGCTGGTTTCTGCGGGTACCGTACCGGTGAATTCCTGAATCAGCTATCCTGCTAGTGGAACACCAAATAATATGAGAACACCGCAGCGACACCTGTTATGCAAGATATGCAAATGAATATGTTAATGTAATGACATGTTTATCGATTCCAAAGGGGTATTCTAACCCCTTGGTTCCAGTCTCACATCAGGTGAAAGTGCAAGAAGACCGAGTCATGGATAAACTTCTGAGATCAAGATGCAATAAAAGGGAAAGCATCATACAAATGAGTTCAAGGAAAGGGGCCTTAGCCAAAAATACATCAAAAGAGGATCTCCACAACAAGCATGTGGATCATCACTTCACAGCAACAAAGCGATAAGTAAAGAGAGGAACAAAAATCAGGAATCAGTCTCCTGTATTCAACCCATAAGGACTGCTCCTCACTTCATCTAGTAATGCCACCGTGTCGGGATGATCTGGAGATTCTGTCAAACGCCAGATAAGCAGATTCCTCTTGTGAATGATCCCATCCAGTTCGTTGATGTGCTCTCTGTAGTAATTCCCATCATCTTCTCCGAATACCTCTTCCAGTCTGGATTTCTTCAAACCTGCCAACACCTTAAGTCCTTCAATCTGTCCTCGAGCCTCATTGAGTTGATCTGTGATGTAACCATTAGTAGAACGGGCGCACAGAAGCTCATTGTTCTTCTCCTTTAGTGAAGTCTTCAATTTCTCCATCTGACCAGTCAGTTCGGTCACCATCTCCTCCTCCTTTGCCTTCCGAGAAGTTGAAAATGCATCCCATTGCTCTTGCCACCCAGCTAATTTACCATGAGCATCCATTAACTGTTGCTTGACTCGCCTCAACTCAGACCTGGATGATCCCAAGGCCTTGTCTGTCTTCCTGAAGAAGTCCACCTCCACAGCCGATTTCCTTTCTGCTTCCCCTTGCAATCTGACGGCTTCCCCCTTCTGATATTCTGCCTCATGGAATCGATGCGTATAGTCTTGCAACTTCGCACTTAACTCTGAGTTCTCGGTTTGAAGTCCCTCCATGGCATTCTTCAATTTGTCATACTCCTCTCGGCTCACCATTGTTGACTGCTCAGGAATAGGTGGATACAAAGGTTCTTCAATAGGAAAGGGCAGACCAAACTCTTCGACTCTTCCTTGAAGCCACTCTCCATACTGAGGGTAAGTTCTACAATCTCCTTTTCCAAGCACAATTCTTCCTCTCTTGATCACCTTGAGCCAGGCCTCGGCTGCCTTACGGGACATAGTCAAATCAGGCGAAGAATGGAAAAATAGAGATTCTTCCACATCCTTTTCCAAAGGCGGAGTTCTTAAAGCGTATCCAAACTGTCTAACCGCTAGAGAAGGATTATAGTTGATTCCTCCTCTTCTTCCTACCAACGGTACATTTGGGAAGTTCCCACAACTGTGAATAATATCCGCCCGAAGCAAGCTCCGGTCAGACCACCAAGAAATATCTTCAGCTCTTAACCCCATCAATCTCTTCGACCAACTCAACGAGTCCTCGACATCAATGAACGCTCCTGATTTGGGTAGGTGGGAACTGAACCACTTATAAAACAAAGGCACACAAAAATTCAACAATCCTCCTTTTCTATTCTCATTCCTGTGATGCACCGAATGAAAGAAATCTCCTAGCAATGTCGGCACTGGATTTCCCAACACGAAAAGGCGTATTGCGTCCATGTCCACAAATTTGGCAACATTAGGGAACAGGACAATCCCATACACACAAAGAGCCAACACAGCATTGAAACCCCTCTGGTCACCATCCTCAAGCTTCTTCTTTGCTTCTCCCAATAAGAAATTCAAATGAAAACCACTGACTCCTCCCTTCTGACACATACTAGCCTTCAAGATTGATTTCCCCAAATATGTGACCGAAGCAACCATGCTGAGATCGGGCAGAAACTCAGAACTGTAGAACAACAACTGTGACTTGATAGGAACTCTGAGAAAACTGGCAATCTCCTCCAAAGTAGGGACCAAAATATAATCCGGGAATGTGAAACACCTCAATGGAGGGTCATAGAACTGCAACAGTGTGAATAGAGCATCATGTTGATCCTTGGAAAGAACCGTGACGAAAATTAGAATCAAACCGTAATCCTTTCGGAATCCTTCTAGAGAATCAGGATCCATTAACTTCATCAACTGTTGAATAGGCTCCAGACAGACCACCGGAAACTTGTAGGCGACATGTCTCTTTCTGCCAATATCCATCTTAAGAGAACAAGAAAAAAACCTGACCGGAATCAAGAAGAAGATGTAAACCCCCTAGAAATGGATAAACATGTGTTAAATGATATGAATGCAGAATGACGTGATGCAATACAGTGACATGGAAATCAAGATTGCTGTATCTGCTTGAACATCTGTCGGGTTGCACTGTCTGAAGAGAAACCCACTGAGGAATATAATACAAGACCAAAACTCTGCTCCAGAAAACCGGGTTGGTTGGAGGTTAAGGTTCCCTGAATTTAGCCCGCCCCTCACTGGTAGGTTCTAAGAACAGAAGTTTGTCAGCTTCAGCCCTTCAGTCGAGAATAATACGTTTACCACTGAAGGTTTGGCATTATTTCGGGATAAAAGACCTCCACTGACTCCCCTCAACAGGACATCCTAAAGCAAGTTCCCAGTCTCGGGGTCCTCGGATTGAGCAGCGAGAATGCGCCCACCAGAGCTAACATAATCACGTCTTGGAGGAGAGGCCTCGACTGAGTTCTCGGGAAATGGTCACCAAAGTCGACGATTTCTAAAGGAATATCTGTCGTTATGGAACACCCATAGGACAGAATATATCCAACAGAAACCTCGTCTGGAATGTGGGTCTCATGAACGACTTAACATAGCAACATGCCACGCAAGCCTCATGACTATCCACTCTAAAACCTGTGTGTACGCTCAAGCCTAGGTAGTGGGCTTATCACTCATAGAACATCCCACCCCAACAAACAAACAACCCAATCGAGCCAACAGACACAACAATGCTATGTACACAATGCAATAAGATAAAGCAAATAAATAAATAATTGTACAAAAGACACTACGCCAAATAAGGGAAAAGAGGGCGCTTTTTTTGGCCTATAACAGCGCTTTAAAGCCCCCTCTAATCTGGCGCTGGCATAGGTAAAGACAACGCTTTTTTTCCTGGTGAAAGCGCTGTCTAAAGTGGCTCTTTAAGCCCTTTAAGGGCCACTTTAGAGGGCGCTTTTTAAAGAAAGCGCCCTCTAAAGTGGAAACATTTAAGGGTTTAGAGGGCGCTTTTACTGGAAAGCGCCCTCTAAAGTGGAAACTTTTAAGGGTTTAGAGGGCGCTTTTACTGGAAAGCGCCCTCTAAAGTGGAAATTTAAAGGGTTTAGAGGGCGCTTATTTTGGGAAGCGCCCTCTAAAGTGGGTGGTTATTTAAAAATTTTTTTTAAAAGCGCTATATTTTTTTATTTATTTTAGACAACCTGTATATTGAAGCAGTACACCCAAAACTGTATAATTTGAAGCCCTTTTTCACACATTGCATTCAACAAGCCTTATATACAACAATCCATACATATACAACAATCCACTGATATATAATCGTTTAACTTCTAAAGATTCTAAATATACAACCAATTCATAACTTAAAAAGAAATAAAACTAAGTAGCAAAAGCATCTCTGAGATGTATGTTTTTTTTGCTAGCAGCAGTCTTCTTAGCAACAACCTCTTTTTGTTCAATATCAATAGCATGAACCTAAAATATCATAAAATTAGTTAGGTGATGTATAAGATCAAGAATTAACATTTTCTATGCATAAATATCATATAATTGTGTTTATACCTTTTTTTTTGATGCAACTGACTCGATTTGCTGCGTAATCCCCTTATATTTTTGGTCCCTTATCTTTTGAAGATAGAATTGATATTTGTTTAGATGGACATGTTCCATTGTCGTAGAGGGATACTTTCAAATATCCAGCATCATCATCTACGCGAATGAGGCTTGACGACAATGGAACATCTCCATCTAAACAAATATCAATTGATACTTTCAAGTATCCCTTGCCCCTTGCACGAATGATTGACTTCATAATAGCCATTTTACCTGTAATAAAGAAAACAATTAAAATCAGATGACAAATGTAAAAACAATTAAAATCATAAAAGTCATTTTACCTGTAATAAAGAAAACAATTAAAATCATTTGACTTGTACCTTTTTCACTAAGTTCTCTTTCTTTTCTTGGTTGGAATATGTTCTACATGTCTCTTAACAACACGGACGGTTGGATTGATCCAAATACCCTCATTATGATCATTTCTAATATATGAATCATTTGATATAATATTCTCAACTTGATCATTTCTGGTAAACGATTCAATCTCAACATCAATATCACCTTGATCTCCAGTGTTTTCATCAATTACTTTGTTGGAAAAAAGAACTATAGACCATTTCGTACTTTTCGGATCATTGACATAGAACACTTGTCTAGCTTGAGAGGCTAGAATAAAAGACTCATCTTTGTATCCCACCCTATTAAGATCCACTTGCAAAAATCCTGACTTATCCATTCGAATGCCGTTATTATTTTCAACCCACTTGCAACCAAATATAAGAATCTGAAACTTCTCATAATCAAACACCCAAATGCGCTCGATAACACCAAAATACGACAGATTTGCAAATTTGGGGTTTAAGTCCTTCACACTTGATATGTGCATTGCTTCAGCTACCACGGTGACACCACTATTCTGCATAGTACTTTTATCATCTTGTTCTTTGGTATAAAATGTGTATCCATTAATCGCGTATACGCTATAAGAAAAAACATGGAAACTTGGACCATATGCTAAGAATCTCAACCTTTCTGTTATTGAAGCGGGATCTGAATAATACTTTGAATAAATATGATCCTTAAACCAAGGTATAAAACATCGATTGTGCTCTCGTACTATCCAATTTTCATTTCTATTGGGATTTAAACCTCGGAGAACATCCTTGTGAATTTCAACATACGGCTCAACCTCATTCTCATTGTGCAGAACATACAAATGCACTTGATCCCGTTCGACCCTTGATACTACCACGATTTTATTTCCAATTAGATTTTTTCCTTCTTTCTTTTCGACAAGCTGAGACTTGGGGAGTCCGATTGACTGAACATTAGACAAATATTCAGTACAAAACTCAATCGCTTCTTCAATAATGTATCTTTCAACCATACAACCTTCTGGTCGACTTCGGTTCTTCACGTACCCTTTTAATATTTTCATATAACGTTCAACAGGGTACATCCATCTCATATAAGCTGGTCCACACAATTGTGTCTCTTTCACAAGATGAACAACTAGATGTACCATTATGTCAAAAAATGATGGAGGAAAAAACATTTCAAGCTCACACAAAGTAATAACGATTTCTTTTTGCAACATTGGTAAGATCGCAGGATTGATCACCTTACTGCAAATTGACTTGAAGAAAGAACACAACTTAGTTATAGAGCTTCTTACTTTTTCTGGAAGAATAGAACGTATACCTATTGGGAGAAAATGTTCCATTATAACATGGCAATCATGGGTCTTTAAACTCTTTAACTTGAGGTCTTTCATAGACACAAGTCTTCTAATATCTGAAGAGTACCCTTCTGGAACTTTAACTTCACTTAGAAACTTACACAATGTTTTTTTCTCCTTTCTAGATAGAGTATAAGCAGCAGGCGGTAGATATGTTCGTTTTCCTTTCTTCAAGGGTCCTAATTCAGTTCTTATTCCCATCGCTATCAAGTCCTTTCTTGCCTTAAGGCCATCCTTAGACTTTCCTTGTATATTGAGTAACGTGCCAATAACACTTTCAAATACATTTTTTTCAATATGCATAACATCAAGAAAATGTCTCACATACAAGGACTTCCAATACGGCAATTAAAAAAAAACTGACCTCTTCTTCCACCCACTTTTGACAAGTGTGTGGGCAAAAGGCTTGCCAAACTGAGTATCCAAATCTTTCACCTTTTCAAAAATTTGATCACCCGTCAATATAGGTGGAGCTCTGCCTTGTTCTGTCTCTCCATTGAACGCCTTTCTCCATCCACGGTAGTGATGATTTAAATTTAAGAATCTCCGATGACCGAGAAAGACATTCTTCTGACCAAACTCCAAGCGCTTCCAATCTGTTTTATCTTCACAAATAGGACACGCACATTGACCTTTTATGCTATACCCTGATAGATTTCCGTATGCTGGAAAATCATTAATTGTGCCAAACAACATCGCCCTCAAGTTGAAACTTTCTTTCCTATATCCATCATAAACCTCCACACCGGTCTCCCACAAAATCTTTAAATCTTCGATTAAGGGCTTCAAGTACACGTCTATGTCATTCCCTGGTTGTTTAGGTCCAGAAATCAACATAGACAACATCATGTACTTACGCTTCATACATAGCCATGGAGGTAGGTTATAAATCATAATAATCACAAGCCTTGTACTGTGTGAGATACTCTGGATACCGTGTGGGTTCATTCCATCAGCAGATAATGCCAAGCGAAGGTTTCTTGATTCTTCTCCAAATTCAGGATAATCATTATCAATTTTCAACCACTGTGGTGAATCTGCCGGATGTCGATACTTTCCATCTATAATTCTTTCATCTGCATGCCAGGTCAAGTGTCTTGAATCGGTTTCACTACGAAACATGCGTCTAAATCTCGGAATAACAGGAAAATACCACAAGACTTTTGCTGGAGACAACTTGTTCTTATATCGCGAGACACCGCATTTAGGACACTCATTTAACGATGCATACTCATTTCGAAACAAAACGCAATCGTTTGGACATGCATGCATCTTATCATAGCTCATGCCAATAGAGCACAACATCTTTTTGGTCTCATATGTTCGATTGGGAAGAACATTATCCTCAGGAAGCATATCTTTCAAAAGGGCTAATAACTCTGTGAAACTTTTATCCGACCATCCATTGCCCGCCTTTAAGTTGTACAACTTTAATACCGCAGACAATCTTGTGAATTTAGTGCAACCATCATACAAAGGTTTCTCTGCATCACTTACCAACCTCTCAAACATTTCGGGACAATCCTTAAGATCTCCTTCAAGTGCTTCTGCAATCTCTTCAACTCGATCACAATCGTATGTATCTGCGCCACTATAGTTTGAGGCATAGGTCGTACTATCCCCCGGTTCAACATTCTCGTTACTTTTCTCACCATGCAAATTCCAACATGTATAACTTCGATCAATTCCATGCCTCATTAGATGCGATGTCAACTGAACTGCGTCAACCCGTTTCCCATAACAACAACCCAAGCAAGGACATATCATTCTACTGGGGTCTTCGGCGTGCGCAACGGTAAACTTAACGAATTCTGATACCCCATTCTCGTACTCTCTCGACAATCGATTGGAAGACATCCATGTATTATCCATTACTAATTAGAATAAACAAAAAACAATTTCAGAAGATACTCTGTGCAGGGCATTCATGTCTCCATTTACTCTATTAAATAACATCCATACCTAAACTTCTTAAGTTACTAGCTACGCTATGTACTGGTTGGCTGTTAATGAAGAATTCAAACACATTCGGACCTAGGTTTCTAATGATACTGGTGTTGACACAAAATCAGATGTTCATAGGTCGTATAACCCTAACTACTGGGTAATGTAGTCCCATTGCATGCGCTATCATGGTCACTAAAAACCAACCGTCAATTGCCTAATAAACCCAAACTATTTAAATGACTATGAATATTGAAACTTTACAGGTCGAAACAAACGTAGCATAGACAACAATAACATAAAACTGAAATGGGGCAAAGCTAAAACAAAGCAATAGTGCAAGTAATAATGTATGCATCGTGTACCTTTGATTGGTAGAAGGAGGAAACGTCGTAGATCTAACAGAGGTGGAAGGAGAACACCTTAGAACCCTAACGTGAAAAAGAACAAAAATAACAGAGAGTGAAATAACAAAACGCGCAGTATGTTATAATTTTAGTGTTTACTAAAGGGGACCTTAGAGGGCGCTTGTGGAAAAAAAGCGCCCTCTAAAGGGGGCCTAAGAGGGCGCTTATGGAAGCGCTCTCTAAGGCTTTCCAGAAGCGCTTTATAAGCTGGAAATGCACATGGACTTATAACAGCGCTTTATTAAAAGCGCCCTCTAAGGGTAACCTTAGAGGGCGCTTTCTAAAAAGCGCCATGTATTGTTGTCCCTCTATCTCCTCCTTATTTTTTCGCTTCACCTTAGAGGGTGCTTTATTACAAAAGCGCCCTCTAAAGTGCGCTGTCTATTGCTCCTTATTTTTTCGCTTCACTTTAGAGAGCGCTTTTGTAATAAAGCGCCCTCTAAGGTGCGCTGTCTATTCCAATTTTTGGCGTAGTGAGAATAAACACCCAATAAACAAACAACCTACAAAACCTAGGAGGGACTCGCTTAGGAAAACCGTGTCCCCAGCAGAGTCGCCAGCTGTCGCAACCTGAAAAATACAGTATGCGAAAAAAACAACCGGCGAAGAAGAAATGACAGAAGAGTCTCCACCGTGCGTTATTTATCCCAAAGGAGGGAAAGGAAACGCTCGAAGTAAACCTGGAGAAAGGAAAAGAAAAGACAAGGTCTCGCAACCAAATCTTGGGTTCGGGAGTCGATTATGCGAAGGGAAGGTATTAGCACCCCTACGCATCTGTAGTACTCTACGGGATCCACTCTTGTTGTTCTTGTCTAAAGGGTGTGTGTTTATCTAATGTACTATTTACTAAAAGAGGGGTCAAAAGAAAATGACTCGCACGGATGTCGCATCCACTGCATACGTATCTCATCTGAATATGAGAATCAGAGTCTTCGTAGCTCAGCTACCTAAGGGTTAAGGATAAGTGTGCTCGCTAAGACATCGCGTCTTATGCCTACGTATCTCATCTGAACATGAGAATCAGAGCAAAACGTAGTTCAAACTAACTACGGGAACAAGGGTCTCGATTGCAACTAGGGCAAGAGAAAAGGAAAGTCTCGATCGCAACGAGGGCGAAAGCAAACAAGGATTAGTTGTTAGTTGTTAGTCAAACTCGGCAAGACATCGCATCTTGTGCCTACGTATCTCATCTGAACATGAGAATCAGAGTTGCCGTAGTTCGGCTACATAGGGGTTGCCATCTGAACATGGACTTACAAAGGAGGACACCAGTTGTGTCAAAGGAGAGTGGGCAATGTGGTCACGTCCTAGCAGCAGGTGTCGCAGCTCGCTGAATCGAGTCTTAGGCAGTTACCTCTTTGCAATAGAACGGACTACATGCCACAAGATCGGAGATGCTCGGAAAGGTCTAGAAGTGGGGGAAGCTCTGCCCTAGAGTTGTCATGCAATATGTACTTAAGCGTTAGGATTTACAAATGGGAATATCTACCTATGTTATCATACAAAAGGATATGGGAATCCTACCTATGTTATCATACAAAAGGATATAGGAATCCTACCTATGTTATCATACAAAAGGATATGGGAATCCTACCTATGTTATCATACAAAAGGATATGGGAATCCTACCTATGTTATCATACAAAAGGTTTTATCTAAAGGGTGCTACCTAATCGGAACAAGGATCGACGAATGGAGCAAGGAGAGGTGCTAGGGATAAGGGTAGATGGCGATGCATGAAGCAATCGACTTACAAGGTTGATGGCGATGCATAAAGCAATCGACTTACAAGGTTGATGGCGATGCATAAAGCAATTGACTTACAAGGTTGATGGCGATGCATAAAGCAATCGACTTACAAAAAGGTGGATGAATACGTGCTGGTTCTGTTAGGTTTTGAAAAATGATTACTCGACGTTGGATCGAGGTTTTGATCTTGTTTTGAAATGGTTATCGAATGTTCATTTTAATTCTTGTATTAACAGATGAATAAAGAATGAAAGAATAAATATTATACATCTCATGGGAGAGGGATACATTTGTTATGAATGGGGGTTGTCATGGCAATCAAGCAATATAAATATATGCCTCATACACCATACAAGTAGGCAACAGTCAATCAACAATAAGATATTTAAACAAGTATATGATCAAATCAAATAATCAAAGAATGAAATGAATGAGCATTAAATAACGTATGAGAAGTATAAACATGTTAATCAATCAAACAATAGAAGCATGGATGAAAGAAACAAGTATAGAAAATATCAGATTAATCAGACAAGTGAAACTATGCACACAAAGAATCAATGAATAATTTAATCGGGAAATGATGCAAGGATCAAATAAAATTGAGATGAAAGGCCTCTAATACATGGCATATGAGATGAATAAGGGAGGATCAAAAGATCTCTTCAATTGCCTTAAGCAATCCCTCAGTCAAACATCAATCATACAAAAGTCAACCGAAAAGTCAAGTCAACTCAAAAAATGTCAAATAAATAGTAAATTAATCACAAAAATTATGAAAAATTAAATTAAGTTAGGTGGGGTCAGGACATCATCATCCCCCAAAAATATTTCAAAAATAATGAAAATTGGTTATTGAATTAATTGAATCAAAACAAAGGTCAAACCAAAAGTCAAACAACAAGACTAGGTTAGAAATAAATCAAAAATAAATTGAAAATGGAAAATAAAAATTCACAAAAAGGTCAAGTTGACCATGAGACATTGGTCAACCATCATCCCAAAAATCAGAAGTTGAAAAATATTTTAAGGCAAGAAAATAAAATTAATAAAAAGAGTGTGTTAAAATGGCCTATTTGAAACAAATAATCAAAATAAAATATTAACATAAAATAAAATATAAAAATAAAAATTGAATAAATTAAATAAAACGTTAAGAAATGTGAAAAGAATTTTTGATATTTTTATGAACAAATAAAGTATTTTTATTATTTAAAATACAAAACAGAAAAATAAAAAAATGAATTAAAAGGAAAAAGTTAGAATGCATGTGTATTAGAATAATGGGCCATGAGGGGGTGCTGGAAGTAGTAGATGCGCTAAGCCCACAACCCAACGGATCATTCCCAGCGTGACATTCAAATATTGTGCATTTAAAAAAAAATCATGTCACTACATGTCAATGGGTCAGCTTATTATAAGTCATATAAGACAAAATAGCGATTGGACGGATGGGATCATGGAACAGTCATGCGATCAGACGGGTGTTAGCGAGCCATGCCTTATTTCTCCCATGCAACGTGAAACAACTTACAGTAGCATAACAGCATGCATTTATGGATACGCAAACGCAGCACACCAAAGTCCTACTTCTAGCTAACATAACTCGAGCCACAGTGCTCCAAACGAGCCGATATAAAAAGCAAACTTCAAGTATCAAATGAGAGGAACATCATGGTGTTTTGTTTTAGTGAAAATGATGGCTCTAACATAAAGAAATATGAATAGCAATGTGTACACATGAGCACGAGTGTGAGCAAGAAAAATTAATGTTTACAAAACTTAACAAAACAAACAAGCATATGGTTGTCAACACACACAAGCATGGCACAAAGCATGAGCATGGCAAATAGTATGATGGTGAGCATGGCAATGGTATGAGAAAAGCAACAATAGAAAAAACATAATGGTAAGCATGAGAGATTGTTCATGGAGGGAAGAGCACAAGTGTACCTAGTGGAAAAATAATCCACTGTCCCTTGGTATTGGAGGAGTGGAAGAGGAAAGAGAGTTGCTTCTTGGTGCTTCTACTTCAAAAGCTTGTGGAGTGAAAATGGAGGGAGAGCAACTTTGTTCACTTGCCTTGCTTTTTGCTTCAAAATGAAAATGGCAGCCACCACCCTCAGATTAGGGTTTTGTTCTGGTTTATATATGTTGGTTTCAAATGTCCTTAATGGGCTTTAGTTCACTTTGCTTTGGTTGTGTGCATTTGGAAACGATTTGGCAAGGTGAGGTGGTATTAGGAAATGACCTATTTTGGCATGGTTTAAGTGAGTTGCACCAAAAGTACATGAACAAATGAGGAAAAGCATGTGGCTGGTTGAATTTGTGGTCTGGCTGCAGCAAGGCAAGGCTTGAAAATAAGTCCAAATGAGTGACTTTTGGACCATGTATCTTGATGGTTATGTGACCAAATGGCAAGGTAATGGAAGCAGTAGCAAGAAGGTATGGAACTTAGCATTTTCCATGTTGAACATATCTTGAAATGATGAATGGAAAAGGATGGAAAATAGCCATGAAGTTCAAGTTTCCAGGCTGCCAAAACAGTTGGGCCAGTTTGGCCTAAGTGTTGTCCAAAAGTTTAGTTCATGATGCCAACTTTAGATGAATGCATATCTCCAACCAAAAATCCAAATGAGGTGATTCCAAAAGGATGTGGAAGAAGGCATAACAAGGTACAATTGTCATGAAGAAAGTGTTTCCATAAGGTGCCTTGAAGTGCAAGAAATCTGGCCCATAAGTCTTGACAAATTTTATAATTTTTGGACTTGAAATTTTTTTTAAGTGTCTTAAAATAAAGTCCTACTTTGACCAAGCATAACTTTCTCGATTTTAATCCAAATGAAACAAACTATATACCTCTAGAAAGCTTGGAACAAGAGGAACAACTTTCATGTTGGAGAAATTTTCAAATGGAGATTGCATCTTGGTGGAAAATTGGCTTAAAGTGGATGCAAAAACCATGAAAACTTGCCTTAAATGGAAAGTCAAACATTTCCATATTTAGTAACTTTTCCAACTCTTGATTAAATGGTGAATCCATGATCCAATCTTGGTCAAATTTCACATGTGGGCTTCCTTGGGCATGAATTTTGGGATCCCACCTTCAAAATGCCAGGAGTTGACTTTTTTGACCCCACAGTTGACTTTTCCCAAACTGTCTAATTCCCGATTCCATTGATCAATTGAGGCACCTCTGGCTCAAATAAAGAGCTGATTTTTTGCATGTAGACCCTTGTGGACATGTGGAGGGCCATGGAAATGAGTTTCATTCAAGGAATCAGAAATAAACCGATTTTATACCAAACCCTAATTTTAGGGCAAAAGTGACTAGGATCTGACTGCACAAGTTGCCAAAGGATATTTCTGTGATAATTGTGGATCTTCTTAGGCCAAGATGCCTCTCTAATCATGAAATGGATGAGACCTTCTACTTACAATCAAATATTACCTATTGTAGATGACCTTGAAACCCTGATTTCTGATTAAATTCATATGCACATTCTGAGAGCTCTGAATCTTCTACTGGTGAAACTGAGGACCAAATAGGACACTTGGACCACCTTGAAACCCTTGAGAATTGTATAATTGGAGAATGAAGTCCAATGCTCAAACTTGCTCTGTGTAGGCCCCTTCTGTTAAGGAGTGATCAATAAAACCCTGATTTCCCAAGTAACTGATGCAGTATGTAATGAGTATGACCTAGTATGGTGCTAATGCAATGTGAAATACAATCCCATGCTTCCAAGAAAAATGAAAGGTTAAATTTGGGGGTATTACACTTAGTCTTAATAATTTTCATTGCTGAAAAAGACCTCTTAGTTGTGGTCGTAGAAACGGGAAGAGTCATGATAAGACGAAGTAGTCTATCAATCAAGAAGTAAGTTTCAGCCTGTCCATATGCAACCAAACATGAACATAGTTCTTGAATAGTTGATAATTTATTCAAGTTTGATGCTTGACGAGCAACAAATAGAAAATGTTGGAGTTGAAATTGCAAATTATTCTTCTCTTGATCACTAAAATCCATAGGATAATATTTTTCAACTAGAGAATAAATAGTATCAATGTTAAAAGCTTTATATCCATCCTTAGGAGATAAAGAATAAGAAAGAGTTAACAAATCCATTGCATGCTCACTGAATCTTCTATTCAACTCTTGTAACTGTTTGTCAATGGTAGTGAAAAAGATTTCAACTTTAAAGTAATGTTGAATTGTGACTTGATTCTCTTCAAGACGGGAGCATCCAAATCTTGTTGTTGAATGAACATCATTAAGATCAGGAATCTCAATACCATGCTTTTCACAAAAAGATACCACTTTAATAAACAATATATCCCAACCATTATCTCTCAAACCTTGAATAAGATGTTTTGTTGAACGAACCAAGTTCATAGCATTAACTACATCTTGATTTTTTTTGTAAGGCTTGACAAAGCATATTTGTTATTCCCATGATTTATTTCATCAAGTGCAAAACAAATATAAAATCAAATGCCTTCAAGTAATTGTAACAACTATCTGCATCCCCACGTGTAGCATAACTCCCTCCATCTTTTACAATTTTTTTAAAACTAAACAAGTTGCTTCATACATGTTTATCAAGCTAGAAATTGAATCGTAATGTGATCCTCAACGAGTATCTCCAGCTCGTTTCAATGTACCAACTTGATTTGCACTTTTACCAGTTACAATATCATCAATCTCTAACAAATAAGCAATTTCTTCTAATTGGGCAGCTTGTAACTCATCATGACGCTCTGTAGAAGAACAAACAACATTCACAACAAAGATCAGCTTCTCAAAAAATTTATGAACAGGTTTGACTTCTCTTGATGATGTAACTAATTCAAGTTGCAATCGATGAGCAAAACAAATGAATATAGTATGCATAAGGACAATCCTTCATAAAGAGGGCTTGTAAACCATTCCATTCTCCTCTCATATTGCTAGCACCATCATACCCTTGGCCATGAATGTTAGAAACATCAAGGTTATGTCGAGAAAGTATATCACATATTGCTTCCTTAAGAGTTAAAGACGTGGTGTCTTTAACATGTGCCACATCAAAAAATCTCTCTTGTACTAAACCAACTTTATCAACATATCTTAATACAAGAGCCATTTTTTCCTTTTTTGACTCATCACGAGCTTCATCAACAACGATACAAAATTTGGAATCACCAATTTCCTCACGAATACTCTTTTTCACCCTACTAGAAAGAATTTGCAAGAGCTCTTTTTGAATTTGATGTGAAGTATACTTGCAATTTTGTGGAGCATTTTCCAACACAACTTTTGCAACTTCATCATTGTAGGATGCTAAAAATTTCAATAATTCAAGAAAGTTACCTTGATTTCTTGATTTGCTACTTTCGTCGTGACCCCTAAAAGCACAAGCTTGTAGTGTTAACCAACGAACAGTGTCAATTGAAGTCTTGAGTCGTAACCGATTATTCATTCTTTGACTTGAACTTTTCACTTGAATAACATTTCTAATATAACCATCTTGATTCAACAAGTCTTGACAAGCTTTCATTGCATTATTGTATGGTGAGCAAGGATCCTTCCCTATGTGTTTAAGAAAGGACAATGTTTTCCATTCCTAACTTTCTTCCAATTTCTAAAACCCATAGAAATAAAGACAAGTGATTCGGGACGTCCACTTAGTTTTTTGCTAAAAAGGTAACATGGTAAGCAATATGCGGTATCTTCATATGGTGAATATTCTAACCATGATGGAAATATGCTAAACCAAGTATGTTGAAACCTTCTCGGATGATCCTCGTTACCGGATAAAGGATAGTTTTCTAAATGAATTTGATATGGACCCCATTTTAGATAAGCTCTTCGTATTGCATCCACTTGATTTGGTGGATATTTCCAAATCGGAGGACGCTTTCCAGGATCGTGTTCCAAAGAATTTTCAAAACCATGATGCTCTTCAATTGTTGGATTCTCAAGAACTGTTTCAGATTCGGATGTCGGGATTATAATTTCTTCATCTCTCTCTTCTCTTTCAATTTCACATGCTTTCCTTTTGAAAAAAGAATCAATTTTCCTATTATTCATCTTTACTCTTCCTATAATATCATATCAGATCCAAAAATCAATTTAGAGAACATAAAAATTAAAAGAGAAAAAAATTAATAAACTTAATTAATCAACTTTTATCCATTTTCAAATACCGGTAACTTCACTATTAGAAATTAGCAGCAACAATGATTAAATAAACCTTATTACAGTGTATAACTATATTTGTAAATTACAGTGTTATGAATTGGCTTAATAAACCTCATATAGATTATTTTAACACATCAAGAAAGAAGAACCCTAAAAATCTCAAAAACACAAATCAAACAATCACTTTAATTTGTTACTTTTTATAAAATAAGAATGAATAAAGTTTTTTACCTATTAGATGCCAATCACCTTAATCTGTTCCAATTCCGGTGCCGGTAGCAAACCCATATGAGAAAGAAAGGAAAGGTATGAGCTTTTTACCTTATCTGTATTTTAACCTAACTTTGAATGAAAAATAAAAAATAAAAAATAATTTTAATTTAAAATAAGGATGTTTTAGTAATTTAATATATATGAATTAAAAAAAAATAAAAAGTTGAGGGGTAGCCGTGGCCTTCCCACGTCCCCCCTCAGTTCCGCCACTGGTCATCCCCTGTAGGTTTGCTTGATCCGGGTTGATGAATTTGTTTCCCCTCTGTAAGGAAGATGTGTTGTTACCTTCCCCAGCGGAGCAAATTGTTCTTTATCCCCTTAACGGAGATGTCTCTCCAGTAGATAAGAGGGAGTGTTTTGATTGATGAGTGTCTGTTTGGCGGTTGTTCCCCATAAAGTTTCATATCATTCCTTGATAAGCTCCCCAGTAGAGTTTCTTCTACGACGAATCTTATCCGTATTAAGCTGCCCAATAGAGTTTCTTCTATGACGGATCTTATCCGTATTAAGTTCCCCAGTAGAGTTTCTTCTACGACGAATCTTATTTCTGTTCAACAGCAAATCCCCGACAGTCGGAAGCTGTGACCTTTGCCTATCCCTAGCGGTGGTCTATGTCTCCTGGTATTAGATCATCTCCACCAAAAATGATTTCTCCTGTGGGCCTTGTCTATCTTTTTGAAGATATTATACCGGATGTCCGTTCGTGGCTCTTAAGCCTGTTTGTGTTAGATATGTCTATCTGTCAGCATTAATCATACATAAATCACGCATATACATGCATAATCATAGCATTCAAATATTCATGTTTGCATTCTTTGCCATATATCTTTGCTTGTTATCTCCTGCTACTGGTGAAATATTCTTCCCTAAGCAGATGTTTGTGTCTGATCTCTTCATATAGAGTCAACCCCATAGGCAGAAAGTGTATATCTTTTCTTCTATCTTCCCCACTGAGTTATGTCCTTGTGGATGATTAATGTTTCAGTTTCCTTCCCAGTTGTGTATCTGGATGGAATTACTCCCCTGAGTTATATCCTCGTCGGGTTGAGTCTTGTTTGAATGTGTCCTTCCAGTTTGTTCCTAGATTGACTCCTCTTTTTGTTATCCCCTGCAGGTTCCCTGTGGTTTAGTTGTTCAATTGCTCAGTAACCAATAATTGTTCATCTTTTCCCCAGCGGGCCTTTTGGCCTTCTACCTAGTAACCGGTAGTTGTAAGTCCTATTTCTGTGGTTTTCTACCCAGTAACCGGTAGATGTAATACCCTCTTTGTTGGTTATCCTTACCCAGTAATCGGTATCGATATTCCTTCGTTTTTTAGTATACCACCTAGTAACCGATGCTATATCTCGTGGATAATTATTGTTGTCAAGCAGTTCATCCCACGCGAGTCAACTTTCATTTACCCTTGTTTGGCAATGATTATTTCTCCTTTTGATTGGTCATCATTTTATACCCAGTATCCGGTATCCTGATGTCCTTTCTTTTCGGTCGATTTATCCTTTATTAACCCAGTAACCGGTTGTGGATAATCTTCCATGCGAGTATGTTATCTATGTTATGACGGTAATAGATAATATATCTCATGCGCTCTTCAGTTGAAGTCTTTTTCTTCCCCAGTTAAGTAAAATTCGTATTTCCTTGTGGAATCGAATGCCCATCCTGTAAGTCGAGTTTGCTTTTTCAGCCCTCCTTTCGGATGATGAGTGTCTTGGATATGTTCCTAATTCACGCCTGGTTGGTCACCTATTATATGCCCAGTAACCGGTATCCCTGGTGTTCCTTCCTTCTGCTCCCTATTATTACTTTTGTCCCCTGTGGAGTCAGATTTTCCTGAGTCGAGATGTGCCTTTTGGGTCCTCCTCAGATGTTTCGGATGATTGATATCTTTCACGCTTATACGGGTCTTAGATATTCTTTCTCCCTGAGCATGTTGTTCTCTCACCCAGTAACCGATGTTTCGATAACACGTCTCTCTTTGAGTTTATCACCCCGTAGCCGGTAATATCTCGTTGTTTCTTCCTCAGCTGAGTCCTTTGTGGGCATCCCCGTCTGAGTCCGGATTTTTATCCGATGTGTCCTTTGTGGATAATTTCTCTATATTGGCATATTCCCTAATACATGCATCTTTGCGTCATCTCAAGTCTTTCAATCGATTTATTTTCGTGGAATCCCTTCGTGTCTCCCAGCAAGTTTTCAAGTCGTGACCTGCTCACACATTTTTACCTTATTCCCCCCAGAGTCTCTGTCTCCCCAGTGAGTGTGTTACTCCTATGAAAATTTTACTTTTGCATACAGACATCTGCATCATGAGGTCTCTTAGGGACCAAAATTCGTCTCTTTGTTATTATTTAACCCATTCTACCTCGTCGAGATGAAGATTTTAACCTTCACATCTCCGGCTAGAATAACCTTAAATAGGGGCATATATAAGACCCTAATTTTGACCCTAAGATTCCTCATGGCATCATATCATTTGCTCAATGCATTGCCTCAAGGATCATAGCATGTCTGGCTCCTTAATCCTAGGGGTGGGACTTGTGTGAGTTGGTTTGAGACCACCAAGCATGCTTGAATTGTATATTATTGCTTTTCTTATTTGTTTACTAACCAAAAGCACAAAAATATGTCACTAACTCTTTTTGTTTTGAAGCTCAAGTGGTCATGTGCTCCCCTACTCCTAGGAGACTCCTAAGCTCAATGAAGTGGCTAGATGAAGATGAGAAAAAGCATGACAATGGTATACAAAGTTCCTAATCATCATATATGTCTCCCAAGTATCTCAATTTACCAATTTGATCAAGATAACCCAAAGGGCTTGAGGATTGTTTCCCAAGGAAACCCTAATTTAACCGTGCATTAAGTGTGCCTTGCTCATGAAGCAACCTCAACCTATGATCAAATTTAATCAAGGTAAGTTCTTTCATTCATTAATTTATGCATATATGATCCTATGTGAGGTTCCTCAATCATTCATTCATCAAGATTGGAAGTTTGGCCTTGAAAAGTTGACCAGTCAAGTCATCTGACTAAATTGAAGTCCACTGAGATATAAATTGTGATGTGTTTTTCAAATGAAGATGACCCCAAGAGAACAAATGTTATTAATAACCATATGAACAACTTTCATGTTCATCAAAAATCCATTTGAAACTTGGAAGGCCATCATTCATTTCAAAACATTATAGGTCATTTTGACTAAAACCCTAATTTTAGGTCAACTTCCCAAGGACCTAACTTCCTTATTTTTATGATTTTGAGGTGATACCAAATGAATTAGAAAGTTTAAGATGTCTACTTAAAATGTTATGTTGGACAAAATTTCATAATCCTAAAATAAACACATGTGATAATACAAAACATTATAGGTCACTTTGGACCTAAGTCATTGAATTTGAAAATTTTCCAACTTAAAGTGCCCATAACTTTCTCATGAAAAATCCTAATGATGAAAAATTTAAGTCTAAATTTATCATCTTGAAAAGATATATAACTTTTCTGTTGGAGGTTTTTCCATTTTAGGCTTGCATCATTGAAACAGAAGGGCTTGAAAGTGCTTGCTTTGGTGAAAATTTTCAAAGAGAACCTAGACATGTTTTGTACCCAAAACTTCACAGCCAGTTTTCATAAATTTCCAATTGCCAAATGAATTTTTTACCAACATGACTTTTGTTCCTTATTTCAAGGGTTTTCCAACCATTACTCACATTAATTTTTTGGACTTTCCATGAGTGAGTTTCGAAGAGCTTAATGTTTATGTTCATTTTTGGATTTCACTTTGTAACTTCATGTGCAAGCTTGTGCAGCCCCTTGTGCACGTCCAAATCACTTACATGTGATCTCATCCTGGATTTGCATTCATTCTTGGGCCTTACATGCGCCTGTACAGGCTCATGCAAGGAGAGTTCAAGTTTCACGCACACGAGCCAAACATTACCTTGCATCACTTTCCAGCTATAAATAGAAGTGCAATCTCATTCAAATGGTAACCACAAGGAGATCTGAAGTGCTGCTGGATTGAAAACCAAACCCTCACTAAAGGAATTTTCAGTTTTCTATTTCATTTTCAAGCTTGAATTTCAACATCATTAGTTGATCTTCACAGCTCAATTCCTTAACCTAGCATCATCATCACACTTCCAGATCAAAATTGGATCAAGAGCTTGGAGAATTCGTGTTGTTTGAAGCTCCATTTCAGAGGTATATCACCAAACTTTCTTGATCTAGATCTTGCAAAATAATGTGAATCTCTTTGGTTTGTGCTATTTTTTGAAGTCCTCATGCATGAGGCAGGCCACTGGTGGTCTTAATTTTGCAAATCGTGCCATTTTAGTTCATGTACCATAATCTTCAAGCTCATGTTTCTCTCTAAATAGGAACTGTGAGGAGGATCCATGGTTACAGGGGTGATGTACATCACCTTAGCTTCATTTTGATACCTTCTTTTTTCATTTTCATTAAACTTCATTTCCATGCGCGTGGTGGCCAAATATGGTTAGATCGCTGAAGAAGATGGTGGTTTCCACCACCATCCCCACGTGGGAGCTTCAGAGCCTTTGGATCTCACTCAAACGTTTTAATCATGGCCTTTCATTGTTTTGACTTATTTTAAATCCAAGTGTAGCGCACTTGACCAAGGTGTTCTGTGTATCCGCGCCTCTGAGCCCTAGGATTATTGCCACGTCAATTAATGAGATGATCACGTGGCTGCACATTTTTGTTATTTTCCTGATTTTCTGTTAATTTCATTTAATTCCTTTTATTTTCAAAAATTCATAAATATTTTATTTGAAGTCACAAAAATATGAGACCAATGCCAAAAAATTTCTCGAAAAATCTAGTTTCATATTTTGATTTTTAATTATTTTTGTGACATTATTTAATATTTTTTGTGAATTATTTGATTTTTAATAGTTTTAATTCATTTTTAATAGTTTTAATTCATTTTTAATTACTTTTTGATATTTGAGAAATCCAAAAATATTTTCCTAACACCTATGGATCATGATAAGTCAATGAAAAATAGTCTCATCAATTTCTTAATTGATTTGAGATTTTAATTCATATTGTGTTATTTTTCATTATTTTTAATTGTTTTTAAATAGTTTCTGATTTCAAAAATTGTTGAGAAATTTTGTCAAAGTTTGTTTGACCATGTTAGACCTATGAGAATCTAATTGGACTTGTTGAAGTTGATTTGAATTGAATTTGAGGTTTGGCCATATTTTGTCCATTTTATTTTGCATTTATTTTTAATTCAAAAATTACCAAAAAAATATGTTTGACTTATTGACTTGTAACCTTTATTTCTCTTCTGTTTAACATTGGTTAATGATGATTTGATTCACATTTGATCATTTGTGTTTGATACTTTATTTCTCTTTTCATCAATTTCATCTTTATCCCATTTCTTTTTATTTTGGCCAATGAGTTAATGTCTTATGATTGGTCTTGACAAATGAGGGGTTTAACCTTCTTTGATCCAAATCAAACTCAACTTGACTCAAGATCAAGTGAGTTGTTTTGTGTCCAAGATATGTTGCTTCTTGGTCAAGCAAAAAACCTAAAGTCCATACAAGGCATTTCTCTTTTCTTTTGGCATGGCAAGTTTTAGGAGCTTGGCTTACTAGTCATGATCTCTAACTTGTGTTTATTTGCGTATAGTTTTATTGACCGACCTCAGATATGTGTGACTACTACATTAGTCCACTTAAGATTGCTTAACATAGCCCTAAATTGTCTTATGACAAACTAACATAACCTTACTAATTACTAACTTTAATTTAAGCATTTAATTTCTTGCAATTTACTTTTAATGCAATTTATTTTCTTGCTCATTTATTCATATTGCTTTTCATTTTGCTCACTTGAGCACATATTTTATGTTTATGTCATTTTCCTTTTGCTCATTTGAGCTCATTATTGAATATAAATTTATTGTTGTCTTGTGTTGGTTTTATGTTTGTTTGTGTGAACCCAATGCAAAAAGGAGAAAGGACTTAGAATTAGGATATACCTATGCTTAAAGGAGTTCAAGAGCAACTAGGCCTCATGCCTTTAGAATGCTATATTTGTTGAAGAGCAACTAGGCCTCATGCCTTTAGAATGCTAAAACTTCAAAGTTGACTTCAAAGGACTTCCTTCCCAAAACTTATCCTTTGTCCATTTCTCTTATTGTGTTGTGAACTTTTTCATGTTTGCTCTTGTGTGATAGGGATTCCATCTTGAGATAGTAAAGAGGACCATTTTCATGAGTAGCCAAGTTAAGAGAGACAAGCCAAATGGAGATCCTAGGAGCTTGAATCTAAATTGTTTGATTGCTTGATTGTGTGCTAAGTCCAAAGGAAAGGAGCATCTTGAATCATCTCTATGATTTCAAGAAAAGGAACTCCAAGGGTTTTATCTTCTCTCTTATCTTTATATACTTTAGGATTAGCCCTTCTCTTCTTCTCCTCACTCTAACCCAAGCCAAAATCTTTTCTTTCAAACTTTTACTTTGTTTCAAACTAGAAACCTAGGCCTTATGCCTTTGACCTTTCAAAATCTTTTCATTAATACTCATTGTGAATGAATCTTAATCCAACTTTGACTTCATTTTGTAAAATAAATCTAACTTGTAAATACCACTCACTTCAAGTTGTTTTTGTGGTTCCAATGGCCACCTTTATTAAAACCTTTTCATAAACATTAGTCATAGGTTTGAGTTATCATAGTGGTTAATGTAAATCTCACCTTATCCTTAGTGATTGGATTATAAGTCTTCCATACTTATTATAGGGTTAACCCCTCACTAGTATGTTGAAGCTCTCCTCACATGGTGGATTGTTGGTTTAGGTTTAGTTTTCTCCCTTTGATAACAAAAGACCTTAAGGCTTTTGATCAAATCAATTCACCAATCTTTGTGATTTTTACCCCGAACTACGAGGTTTTGATCCTACCTTTGTGATGGTACGTAGGCAATGGGTTCATCCATTCAAACAACAAATTTGTAAATATAATCAATTCTTTTCTCATCCCCGCAATCTTTTGCACATATTTTCACAAATACCAACCTACAATACACATTTGCAAAAAGAGGTTCCCTTAGAGTACTAAGGATGTTTTGGGTGCGTAAAATCTTCCAATTTTATAACCAATCCCCTTACCTAGATCTCTGACATTTTTATTAGTTTTTGATTTGATAAAACTTCTTACTTGGCTTTTGTTCGCTTTTTAGCCTTTCCTTTGGATAAATAAAAGTGCGGTGGCGACTCGAATTGTATGTTTACTTTTGGTTTAGTCAATAAACCTAAAGGTAACGAAAACCCCGCTACACTCCTAAAACATACCATACACTAAAAGAAAAGATCAATAGGGGGATACCTATCTCAGTCATACTTGTATTAATTCATCTGATAGAAGGTCATTGATGAACCAATTAGCCTTAAGACATTAGAGATTTCGTTGGTCAAATGAGGAAATGAGAAAGAATATGGATGAAGATGAAGAGGGAGGGGAAGATATAAATACAAATTGACCGAGGGATGATTTGATCAAATCAAAACAATTCATTCATTTTGGGAGATGAAATGTACATTTCATCAATCCCCTAAACCCAATGGTTTTGATCCAACAAAATTCAAATCAACCTTGACCAAGTCCCAAACAGAAAATCAAACATCTCAATTCCATAATAATGGCTCAACATAATTTTTAAATAATTAATCAATTAAAAATCACATTAAAAATGAATAAAGATGCATTTTAAATTGGTCAAAACCTAAAATCCCTTCAAAACACCAAATAAATGGCCAAAAGATTTATCCTAGGTCAAACAAGGTCAAAGGACCTTAGACAAAAAATTTCACTATTTTTTGAAAGTCAGAAGTATTTTTAAAAAATTAAAAATATGTACAAAAACATTTAATTCATGAAAAATATCAAAATTAATCCAAAAAATAATTTTAATTCAGAATATGAAAGAGAAAAATATTTAAAGATTTTTGGTGAAAGTCCCATATTTTTTGGATTAAAAATGAAATTGATATGAATTAAACAAAATAAAAGGATTAAATGAAAATTCATAAAATAAAAAGAAATTAGAAAAAACAAGGGCCATCAGATCTCCCTCATTAATTGAGGTGGCAGATATGATGGCCGCACGCGCGCTTTCCATGGTAGTCTTCAGTCAATGCAATGTACGCATGGTATTCACAAGCAATGGCTCAGATTATAACATCCAAACATGATCAGATGGGCAGGAAGTGTGCCAACACACCACCGGAGCTAGGGCTCCGATCATCTTCTCCGGTGACCTCCACCGAACTGGTCCGACTTTATCTCAATGGAAAATGAAAAACAAGGACACTATTTCAAAGAGAAAATGCTCAGGATCTCGAATCTGGCCTCAATTTTCTCCAATTCCAAGTATATAAAAAGATACAGGGATTTGAATTTTGAGGATCATAAACTGAATTGCTTCGATTTGACCTCAAAGCAACTCAATCTTGTTGCCTACATTGGTAGGACTTCAGCCAACCAAAAATCAAAGAGAATGATGAAGAACTGAGAGAGAATCAAAGAGATGAAGTTACTGAAAATTCACCTTCGAGGGAGCTTGAATCTTGCTTGATCTTGCTTCCAATTGGCCCTGGCTTGACTTCAGAAGCTTGCAGAAGTTCAATTGGATCATAGGAAGGGCTTGAATTCTTGGAGTTTCCACTTCAAAATTGAAGTGAAATTGAAACTCGATTTTCAATTGAAAAGCTTCAAGTTTGTCCTCTAATGTTGAGGGTTAGGATTGCAGGTTCAAAGCTTGGGCAAGATGTCCCCAATTCTGAGCATGAGGGGTCTAATTTATAGGCAATGCAATTGCTTTCCACACACTTCATTCAAAATGCCAAAAATAGAAATTCACTCTTGCATGGTTGCGCGGGCGTGTGATAAGCCCATGAAATGATGTAATTAGGTCCAAATTTCATCATGTGCAATGCTGAAAGTGTGTCATGTAATCATGCAATGGGAATTAGAATGTGAACATGAGATTAATCCAAATGGAGCCTTGAAGAGAAACCATGCGCAAGTTATCCAATTATTGGCCAAATGAGATGATCTTGAACTTTTTAGAAAGATGATATCAAGGGGAACAACTTTCGTGTTGAAGAAATTTCCATTTGAAGCTTGGATCATGATGAATTTTGAGGTGGAAGTTTGGGAAATCAAACATAATTGAAATTTTTCTAAGTACCAAGTCAAATGTTCATTTCTTCCACCTTGAATAACTTTTGCTATGGGGTTCAAATAGAAAACATTCCTTTATAAAAGTTGTAGCTATTTCAAACTTATTCAATTTGGGCACAAATTTGACCATATTTGGCTTTGGCGTGAAGGAGTTATGCATTTTAGAAGTTGAGGAAAATCACCTGTTCAATGGTAATGGCCCAAAATAACCTATAATGTTTCCTCTTGGCACATGCATTTGAAAGTTGAATTTGAATTTCTTACAAGAATAAGATTTGGAGAAGGCATCTTTAATTTGGTCATGAAACTTGAATGGATTTCATATCATAAAAATTAAGAGATTTATGGTCTTTGGAAGTTGACCTCATAACTAGGGCACATACAAAATGACATATAATCGTTCACCATAAAAAATGACTTTCCAAGCAAAACTAACTCTTGACTTAAACATGAAAGTTGTTTGGAATGTCATAAGGAGTAAATTTTCTATTGGAATCATTTTTCATATGACAAAAATTGTAGGAGATAGGGTCTAGTGAACCCTAGTTTTGACCAGTTGACTTTCTCTGGTAAACCACCATGAATCATCTTGAAAACTTGAAATTCTCTTGATCTCTTGGACTCATGGAGGATCGCATATGTATAAGATGATGTAATAGGAATTATCCTTTTAAATATTTGATCAAATGATGAAGAAACTTGCTGAGGAAGTCACACAAGATACCTAGATGAATTAGGGCTTCCAAGGCAAACAAGCTTCAAACTCTTGATAAATTCTTGATCAAAATGATAAATGAAGATCATGGTGATCCATATATGATGTATAGAGTCAATGTGAACCATCTCTTGATTATTATCCTTGCATTTAGGGTCTCAAACCCTAGATATGAGCTTGATGACGCATTGGTGGATGCACACACTACCTACAAAAGAAACAAGGTTATACATAGACATATTTTTGGTATTTTGGTTAGTAAAAAATGAAAAATAAAGTATGATACAATCAAAAGTGCTTGGTGATTTCTCCCAATGCAAACCCAATGAATGAGGGGTAAGGAGGATGCCAAGGTGTGATCCCAACTCCAATGCATATGATGAGATAGCATGAGGGATCTTAGGATCAAATTGGGGTCTTATAACAGTTACTGGGGATCCTTAGGATGATAGTTTCCCTTTTCTCTTGTATTTGTATTTTGGTTTCTGAAATTATACTCAGTGTAATCCTTCCAAATTTTTATGAATAAAAAGAGATTTTTTTAGTCAATTGAATTATTATTGTTGATTATTATTATATTTGCAAATAAGACTTCATATATTCCTTGAAATTAAAAATAATAAAAAACATTGCATTTCATGCATCATTTGCATAATAGGTTGCCTTCGCCAAGTGTCTTATCAGTTCTTCTTCTGTGTATCAGCCAAGATGACTCGCCACTATAACACTCGGGCTAATCGTTTGAGAAGAATTGAGCATCTGGAGCAAGAGAATAGAGAGCTGAAAGATGAGATCGTCAGATTTACGACACTGATGAAGTTTGTAATTGCTTCTCAAAATCAACAGTCTCCGCCTCCCGCAACTCCTCCTCCTCAGAAGACTGTCATATCAGAGATTGCTCCATCAACTATTCCTGTTGGTGCTGCCAGCCAACCCGTTCTTGCAATACCTGCTGGATTTCCTTGGGGAATGCCACTGAATTTTGTGCTTGAAGGGTATGCACCCACTTTTGTCTCTCTGCCGACATCTAGCCCGATCATGTCAGTACCTCCTCCTGTTGTTCACATTCTGCCTCGTGTTGAAGAGACTATCTACAACTCTGAACCATCTGAAGGTCCGGATGTATATGAGAAGATATATGAAATGAAGGATCAATTTCTTGAGCTGCGTAAGGAGTTGAAGACTCTGAGAGGAAAGGATTTGTTTGGCAAGAGTTATGTTGAACTCTGTTTGGTTCCCAATGTTAAGATTCCGGTGAAATTCAAGGTCCCAGACTTTGAAAATTACAAAGGGAATACTTGTCCACTGAGCCATCTTGTTATGTATGCCAGGAAAATGTCTACTCAAACTGATAATGATCAACTGCTGATTCACTACTTCCAGGATAGTCTGACTGGAGCTTCCCTGAGATGGTATATGGGCCTGAATAGTGTTAGCATCTGTACTTTCAATGACCTAGGTGAGGCCTTTGTCAAGCAGTATAATTACAATGTTGATATGGCGCTAGATAGAGATCAATTGAAGTTAATGTCTTAGAAGCATAAGGATACATTCAAAGAATATGCTCAGAGATGGAGAGAGCTTGTTGCACATATTAGTCTGCCCTTGGAAGAAAAAGAGATGACCAAGATTTTCCTGAAGATGCCGAGTTCATTTTATTATGAACGAATGATTGTTAGTGCCCCCAATGATTTTACCAAGATGGTAAACATGGGGATGAGATTAGAGGAAGAAGTCCGTGAAGGACGTATGTCTAAGGACGAAGCTTTAAGCAACAAGAAGTATGGCAGGAGTTTCTCTAAGAAGAAGGAAGGAGAAGCTAATGCAGTGTCACCTGGGAGGTAAATGAGGCCTCATGTGAGGAAAAGTTCCCAATCCCATCAGCATCAACACCAGGTATCATCAGTTATTCTGGTTTTTCCAACAATTCCAACAATCAATCAGTTCCAATTCAACAACAACATCAACAACAACCGCAACAAAGAACCAACAACAACAACAACAACAATCATCAGCAAAATTTTAAGAGGAAGAAGGTCTCTTTTGACCCTATTCCTATGATGTATGCAGAGTTGTACCCGTCTTTGGTACTTAAAAATCTCATTCAGCCAAGAAACCCTCCGCAAATTCTTGAGCCATTGCCATGGTGGCTCAAGCCTGATCTTCATTGTGTTTTTCACCAGGGAGCCCCTGGTCATGATATAGAGAACTGTTATCCGTTGAAATATGAAGTTCAGAAGCTTGTGAAGAGTGGTAGGGTGTCCTTTGAGGACATAGTGCCGAACGTGAAAGCAAATATGTTGCCTCCTCATGGTAACACATCAGTGAACATGGTGGACGGTTGTCCCGGTGAGTTCAAGATTTATGATGTCCGCTATATCAGAAGATCTTTAGTGGACATGCATAAGGATATTTTGTTGGTTAGTGAATGTGAACATGACCATGATGGTTGTGTGATTTGCAGTGTAAACCCTCGTGGATGTGTTATTGTCAAAAGGGATATTCATAGGTTGATGGATGAAGGTCTTATCCAAATTTTCCAGTCCCGTCATTGGGGAAATGACGTAAATGTAATAGTGTCAGTATTCAAGACCCCGGAGCAGGTGGTTATTCAATTTGATAGCAATAGCAGCAATAATGTCAACAGATCGGTATCGTCGTTGGTAATATGGTTAGTGGTCCCTGTCCTCTACTCATCTGATAAAGCAATTTCATACGTGTTATTGTCAAAAGGGATATTCAGAGGTTGATGAATGAAGGTCTTATCCAAATTTTCCATCCCCGTCATTGGGGAAATGACATGAATGTAATAGTGCCAGTATTCAAGACCCCAGAGCGGGTGGTTATTCAATTTGATAGCAATATCAACAATAATGTCAACAGATCGGTATCGTCGTTGGTAATACGGTTAGTGGGCCCTGCCCCCTACTCGTCCGATAAAGCAGTGTCATACCAGTATAATGCCACAATGATTGAACATGGTCAAGAGGTTCCTCTACCAGTTGCAGACTCGGTGATGAATATTATGGATATTGCGAAGGTGACTCGTAGCATTCCTGTAGCGAATCTGGTCAGTGCTCTAATGCGTCAGTGTGGTGAATCCAGCAAATTGAAGGCTAACGATGATGATGAAGTGTTACGATTGACTAAAAGAAGTGAATTTAATGTTGTGGGGAAGCTACTCCAAAAACCGTCAAAGATCTCTATGTTGTCATTATTGATTAATTTTGAGGCACGCAGAGAGGCATTACAGAAAGTGTTGGAACATGCTTATGTTGAACATGATGTAACTGTGGATCAGTTTGAACATATTATTGCTAATATCACTTCTTGTAACAATTTGAGTTTTTGTGATGAAGAGCTTCCTGAGGAAGGCAGAAATCACAATTTGGCATTGCATATTTCAATGAATTGCAAGGAGGATGCTCTGTCCAATGTTTTGGTTGACACTGGGTCATCATTGAATGTATTGCCGAAGTCTACTCTATCAAAACTCTCCTATCAGGGTGCCCCGATGAGGTTTAGCGACGTGGTTGTTAAAGCGTTAGACGGTTCTTGTAAAACTATCATTGGAGAAGTGAACCTTCTAGTGAAGATAGGTCCAAGTGATTTCTAAAATACTTTCCAGGTAATGAATATCCATCCAACCTATAACTGCTTATTGGGAAGGCCATGGATTCATGAAGTTGGAGCTGTGACGTCTACTCTACACCAAAAGCTGAAATTTGTGAAGAACGACAAGCTTGTCGTTGTTGGTGGAGAGAAGGCATTATTGGTGAGACATTTGTCATCTTTTATGTATTTTGATGCTGAGGAGGAAGTTGGAATGTTGTTCCAAGATTTGTCCATTGCTGATGAATTGAAGAAAGTTGGGGCACCAATGTCTTCTTTGAAAGATGCACAAGAAGCTATTCAGGCTGGTAGTATTGATAACTAGGGTCGTGTTGTGGAAGTCGCTGAGAACAAGAACATGGCAAGACTCGGATTTCAACCAGGGTCATTCAATGCCAAAATCAAGGTTATGCAACCAATTTTTCGTAGTGGACGGTTCATTCACGAGAATGATCAACACTTAGCTGTAATTATTGAAGACAGTGACAAAGACTAAGTTTGTGACAACTTTTTGATGCATGGCCATACTTGCAACAACTGGGTTGCTGTTGATGTTCCTACTGTCATTCACCGTTATAAGTAATTTGCTTTATTAGTTTTAGAAAAATCCTTCTCATATGCCTAAGGGAGAAGTGAACATTGTTGGGCATTTTCCTTATTATCATCAATGAAATATAATTTTATTCATCCACATCTATGATGTTTTTTTTTTTTACTTTTTGCTTTTTCTGAAAATGGTAATCACAAAAAAAACATAAATAAATAATAATATTTCCATTTGCATAATATTTGATTGCACTCCACTTCTCTAAAATCAAAATATCAAATTATTATGCAGGTTGGTTTTCAAACCCATTGAATATAATGATCTTACTCCCTCTCCAAACTTTGAGTTCCCTGTATTTGAAGTTGAGGAAGAGAAGGATGATGAAGAATTATATGATGAGTTATCCTGTTTGCTTGAGCGCAAGGAGAAAGTCATTCAACCGTTTGAAGAACAGATTGAATTAGTCAACTTGGGTTCCGATGATGATATGAAGGAGGTCAAGATTGGGTATCAACTGTGTCCAGAAGCTAAGAAGGGGTTGATTGATTTTCTTCGAGATTATTTTGATGTGTTTGCTTGCTCCTATCAATACATGCATGGGTTGGATTCTGAGATTGTGGAGCATAGATTGCCGTTGAAGCCAGAATGCCCGCTGGTCAAACGGAAATTGATAAGAACTCGTCATGATATGGAGGTGAAGATTAAAGAGGAAGTACATAAGCAGATTGATGTCGGTATTCTTGTTACCTCCGAGTATCCGCATTGGGTGGCAAATATTGTGTCTCTTCCTAAGAAAGATGGAAAAGTCCGCATGTGTGTTGATTATAGATATTTGAACAAAGCCATTTTGAAAGACAATTTTCCTCTGCCAAACATTGATATGTTGGTAGACAATACAACTAAATTCAAAGTCTTTTCATTTATGGACGAATTTTCTGGTTATAATCAAATCAAGATGGCACCTGAAGATATGGAGAAGACCACATTCATTACACCCGGGGGAACATTCTGTTATAGAGTGATGCCTTTCGGTTTAAAGAATGTTGGTGCAACGTACTAGAGAGCTATGACCACTCTTTTTCATGATATGATGCATAAAGAGATTGAAGTTTATGTTAATGATATGATTATTAAATCTAGTGATGAAGAAGAGCATGTTGAGCATTTGTTGAAGTTATTCCAGTGTTTGAGGAAGTATAAACTCCACTTTAATCCCAATACATGTACTTTTGGTGTTCGTAGGTAAGTTGTTGGGCTTTATTGTCAGCAAGAAGGGTATTAAAGTTGATCCTGCCAAGGTCAAAGCAATACAAGAGATGCATGCACCTAAAATTGAGAAGCAAGTCAGAGGTTTTCTCGACCGCTTGAACTATATCTCAAGATTTATATCGCATATGACTACCACATGTGCGCCTATTTTCAAGCTCCTTAGGAAAGATCAGTCTTGTGATTGGACCGAAGATTTCCAAAAATGCTTTGATAGTATCAAAGAGTATCTGCTTGAGCCTCCGATTCTGTCTCCGCCTGTTGAAGGAAGACCATTGATCATGTATTTAACTGTGCTTGAATAAAGTATGGGTTGTGTTCTTGGTTAGCAAGATGAATTTGGAAAGAAAGTATATGCACTTTACTACCTCGGTAAGAAATTCACCGACTGTGAGACTCGATATTCTATGCTTGAGAAGACATGTTGCGCATTGGCTTGGGCTGCTAAGCGTCTGCGCCAGTAATATGTTGAATCATACTACTTGGTTGATATCCAAAATGGATCCAATTAAGTACATTTTTGAGAAGCCTGCTTTAACTTGGAGGATTACCCATTGGCAAATGTTGTTATCTGAGTATGATATTGAATACCGATCTTAGAAAGCTATCAAAGGTAGTGTCTTGGCTGACCATTTGGCTGACCAATCTATTGAAGATTACCAGTCAGTGCAGTATAATTTCCTTGACGAATAGATTTTGTACTTGAATATGAAAGATTGTGATTAACCATTGCTTGAAGAAGGGCTAGAACCCGGTTCTTGTTGGGGCATGGTATTTGATGGAGTTGTTAATTCTAATGGTAATGGCATTAAGGCAGTGATTGTTACTCCTCACGACACTCATTTTCCGTTTATATCTAGATTGACCTTCAAGTGTACAAACAACATGGCTGAGCATGAAGCTTGCATTATGGGGCTTGAAGAGGCCATTGATCTCAGAATTAAATATCTTGATGTCTATGGAAACTCAGTTCTGGTTGGGAATCAGATCAAGGGTGAATATGAGACGAATCAACTCGGGTTAATACCATATAGAGATTATGCGAGAAGGATTTCAACTTTCTTTACAAAGGTTGAGTTTCATCATATCCCTTGAGATGAAAATCGGATGACAGATGCTCTTGCAACATTGGCTTTAATGATCGTGGTGAATTTTTGGAATGAAGTTCCTAATTTAGCTGTGATGTGTCTTGATAGGCCAACTCATGTATTTGTTATTGAAGAAGTCAAAGATAAAAGCCTTGGTATTATGATATCAAATGTTTCCTCCAAAGTCAAATTTACCCGTTTGGAGCATCTTTGAAAGATAAGAAGACTTTGAGAAGACTAGCTGACAACTTCTACCTGAATGGTAATGTGCTTTATAAGAGAAATTTCGATATGTTTATGATTGAAGTCCATGAAGGTTCCTTTGGTACTCATTCAATGGACATGCCATGGAAAAGAAGATGTTGAGATCAGGTTACTATTAGTTGACAATGGAATCTGATTATTGCAAGTTTGTGAAGAAATGCCACAAATGTCAAATTTATGTAGATAAGATTCATGTTCCTCCGACACTTTTGAATGTCATTTCCTCTCCATGGCCCTTCTCCACGTGGGGAATTGATATGATTCGCATGATTGAGCCCAAAGCTTCGAACGTACATCGTTTCATTCTGGTGGCTATTGACTACTTCATGAAGTGGGTTGAAGCGATATCATATGCGAATGTGACCAAGCAAGTTATTGTAAGGTTTATCAAGAATAAGATTATATGCCGTTATGGTGTACCAAGTAAGATCATTATTGATAATGGAACGAACTTGAACAATAATATGGTGGAATCTCTTTGTAAAGACTTCAAGATTGTGCATCATAATTCTTCTCCCTACAGATCTAAGATGAACGGGGTTGTTGAAGTTGCAAACAAGAATATTAAGAAAATCATTCAGAAGATGGTTGTAACATACATAGATTGGCATGAGATGCTCCTGTATGCTTTGCATGGGTACCGTACATCCATCCACACTTTAACAGGGGCAACCCCTTTCTCCCTCATTTATGGCATGGAAGTTGTGCTCCCTGTGGAGGTTGAGATCCCATCATTGTGTGTCTTGATGGAAGCCAAGTTGACTGAAGCTAAATGGTGTCAGACCAAATATGATCAGTTGAATTTGATTGAAAGAAATAGATTGACTGCCATGTGTCATGGTCAGTTATATCAGCAGAGAACGAAGAAAGCATTTGATAAGAAGGTCAAGCTTCGTGTGTTCAGAGAAGGTGACCTCATGCTCAAGAAGATTGTATCTTTCAAATATGATGTTAGGGGCAAATGGACTCCTAATTATGAAGGCCCATATGTTGTTAAGAGAGCCTTCTCAGGCGGTGCATTAATTCTTACAACTATGGATGGTGAAGAGTTCACATGTCATGTGAATACCGATGCACTCAAGAAATACTTTTCCTAAAAAAAAGAACAGCTCGCTAAGTTGAAAATCTGAAAGGGCAACTTAGGTAAAAATGAGTGTCTCGGTGGATTGAAAACCTGAAAGGGCGATCCAGGCAAAAGTTAGAGACATAAAGTAGAAAATTTATCCCGGTAGATTGAGTACCCCACCTTGGGGAAATCTAGACAAAAATTAGGGATTATAGCAAGTAATTGCATCTGATTGTTCCTAATCTTTGAAGCAGTTTTGAGCAGTCATTTGATTCTAATTCATCATTCTCAACCGAAGATAAGTATAGTGGATTTCAAAGTTGGTGGGGAGAGTAGTGATCATTGTATTCAAACTTTGTAAAGATCCATGGAGTCCCTCCATTTGCGGACTACCATTCTATTAAATAAAGTTGAGCTTTTATCCAATTATTTCTATTCTTATTTGCTTCTGTTTTAAAATTGAATTTTTAGGATGATAATTTTGAAATAAATCAACGAATAATTATTTTTATTAATATAATAAAAACATTCATTTTAAGAATAATTGATTCCAACAAGGAATGTCAACAACAATCTAAGAATATGTAAGTCTTAAAGTGTGAAGCATTGTTGTCTTCCCCAGGCAGTTGGTTTGGTAACTTTTTCCTTCCCAACAGTTCGTCGTTCGTTCCCAGCATGGTTGATAAGTTGCTTCCCAAATAACTCGTCATCCCCGGTTGAGCCGATGATTGGTCCCCTTTGCAATTCATCTTCTCCCAGCTAAGATGTTCATGTTTTTCATCCCCTAGTTTGTGACTTGATGATTGGACCCTGGATATCCCAGAACCTTTATTTGGTCTCCAGATCTCCATTTGCATTTGTTTGTGTTGCATAACCACGACAGTGTCTCCCATGTATGAGTCAGATCCGGTTATGTTTGCCTTGGAATTGGTTTATTTCGCAATTTCCAAGAAGAATCTGATGATTATTGAGGAATATGTTGGTCTTTGAGATCACATCATCCCGACAATTTGCTCGATTCCCCACCTAGAGTTTTATCTCTTGTTTTCCCCGACGGAATTCGTCCTCTGATAGAAGTTCCCTCATTCCCGACAGTGTTTGGTTCTGAGAAATATTGATTTATGTCCACTACAGGATTGTCTCCCATTTGATATGATGTTGACTTAAAATTCCCCGCAGTGTTAATTTGTTTGGATCCTCAGTAGATCCTTCTCGATCTAGAACATGTTTGGTTGATCATCCTTCAGTAGTGCTCTCTTCCTCCGTGGAGTTTTCCGTGATTGATTGGAATTGAGTCAGTACCGCATACATGAGTTGCGAGTCCGATTCAGAGAGGGGATCGTGACGAGCATGAGTTGAATCGATGTTGCATTACATTACATAAAGGCTATGCAGATGAAATGTTTGAGTTTTTTTGAATACTTTTGTATGGATTTATGTGATTTAGATTGTGTTGAATAACATTATGGTTGATTATTGATCGTAATATGGGTGAAAAAATATGAATACATGATATGGTGGTACACGTTTGATTGTGTATGATTTGTGATGTGTGAATCTACCCTGATTGTTTTGTGAACCGTTTATTATTTTAATGTATTCTCACCCCCTTTTTGTGTTGTTGCGTCTATCCTCCTCAAGAGTATAGTTATAGGTACCTGAGTAAGAACTTGATGTAGAGGATGGTGTTGTGCCTCTGTAGTTTCCTATCGATCAAATCTATAGTCGAAGTCTCTCTGATATGTAACATTAGGGGAACAAGTTATTCTTTTATTTGTTTTATGTTGAATATCTTTCCTTTGATTTTGATGTTGAACCCTTTTTAAAACTTATTATTGTCGAGGTTTTTCATGCCAATTATTTTATAATTTCCGCTGCTTATCAAATGATTTAATCTTCAATTATGTGGTTCATGTATGTTTTTTTGATGCATGATTAACATCCTACTTGAAGGATTTATGTGTTATACATGTTATATTTAATTATTTGTCGACTTGGGAAGTATGGTGTTACAATAGTCGTTACTGATCCATGTCTCCCATGATAACATGGATTCAACTCTCCATCTTTTGACTAGGGGACGACGAGCTTTCCCAAGAAAACCCTAAGCATAAGGAACTCCTATAAATACATTACCCCTCAAAGGGAGAAGGAATCCTCAAGTCAGACATGTCTATTACTACTTAGAGAGCACTACGCTCCTAGTAACCCCATCTCCTTCAATTTAACCGCTCGCCTAGAGCCCAATAAGATATTTTTATAGTCACTTCTAACTAGGGTTTTTGCCTTGTCTTGGATTATGGGCTTGTTGATATTTGTGAAATCAGACCTAAGGAAACATCATTATTCGCTCCATTTCTTCCAATTCATACAAATGCAAAATCAAGTACATACAAGATGTGGGGAAGGCCGGTGGCGTAGGAAATCATGTGGCATTGTCCTTTACAGCAGTGAGGCGTTATAATGGATGTATTATGGTCCAAATTTTGGCTTATAGCACCTTGCTCTCATTCCTTTGCATAATCAACTTCACCAACCTTCATTTTGCAGATTGATTTCACGTGTGCCAATAGGGATGTGATTGATGTTTCTCTTTAGTTTCATCTACCTCCACTTCTCCACTTTTAGTTGGGTAAAATTATTGATCCAGGCTGTCATGTCAGGCCTTGTCAGATTTTAACACTGCACAAGCAACAGACACATGAAAATGTAATCAATTAAACTACTGAGTGATGAAAATAAAGAAATAGATTCAAGTATTAAGTCATAAAATGTGATTTATCATAAAGAAACCTAGTTTCTCTTTAACCACACTTGTTACCACAAACTTGGTAAACAAGTAACAATATTAATTTTACAAAGAATTTAAATAAGTATGAGTACAACAAAATTACAATGTGACTTTCTTCCCTTTCAATATACCAATTCAGAATAAATAATTACTAAATTCTCAAAAAACTTTTATCTGATATGAAAGTCTTATGTAGAAAACTTTTTAACAAATTTCAAAGTTATGCGGTAGAATTGTTATATTAATTGAATTTGAAAGAGGTGAACTTGAATGATGAAAAAATTATAATTTTATGGTGCTCAAGATACATCTACAAATCATGATAAACTTTAGAAACTACTCATGATTATTTGGAATTGATTTGGAAAAGGTATAATGAAAGTGTGCAAGGAAAAAGTGTGAAAATGGTTCAGAATTTTTTCAACAATTTGTAGGGTTAATCGAGTTACTCAGTGAAGGAAACAAATTTGCCTGCTTTCAACGTTCAAAATATTTTGAAAAATAAACTAGGTTAATCGGTTTACCTAAGGGGAAACTAATTTCCCTTCATTGTTTCTTCATAGATTTGTTTGACAGAGAGGAAAGAAACCGATTTCCTCCAATAGAGAAATCGATTTCCCTAGTCAAAAACACAAAATTTGGCCAAGTTAAAATCCATTTTTTAAAAGTGAATCATGTAACCGTATTTTTCCAAACTTTAGAAGATATGATATGAAAGTTGTGAGCACCTCATTCTTATAAATAATGAATTGAAACATTGTACCTTAAGATAAACACCATATATTAACTAGGATAAATCTTATGATAATGAAGATTTCTTTATACTTTTATCACTTAAGAATCCTCCAAACTTTTCCTTCTTTTCACTTATTTTTCTTCATCAAAATATCATACAAATGAGATTGACTTCATAGGATAGTCATACAAGGTTCATCTATAGAAACTATAACCTCTCGACAAATTTGTCATGAGCGACCTTTGTTAGGGCTTGAACTTAATATTTCTTGAAAGCCTTAAGTTTACCATCAAGTTCCATGTTATAAGACTTGGGACCGCGTGTCAAGATACTGACTTCTCATCTTGTAAGATTTATATTTATGGTCATAGAAGGAAGCTGATCAAAGCCATCAAGTTCCATGTTATAAGCCTTAAATTTAGCACAATCCATAACAAATGCCAAGACCTGGGACCGCATGTCAAGATACTGACTTCTCATCTTGTAAGATTTATATTTATGGTCATAGAAGGAATCTGATCAAAGTCATCAACAAATTTTGGATGATGGTCATACCCTCATTCTCTTCTTAGGAAATATCCAATAATTTGAAGGAAAGGTTCGCTTTCACATGACCAAAAATGTCCTGACTCTAGCATTTGGGAAATTAAGGTTCATAGACTACATCAAAATCCCCTCATCACAACTACGTATGTTCGAATAAATGGTGAAAATAAAAGGCCCAACCATCATGTAATTCAACTTAAATTTTTTTAAGGACTAAGTGAAAACCTCAAACATTTTGTGGATTTGTTTGAAGTGAACTAAACTGTAAGAAGAAGCTGAACCTTCATAGAAGCTTCTTGATCAAAATTTCTAAACATAGATTGGAAAACTCAAAAGAAGGCTCAATAGTTATGGTGTAACTGTGAAGGAGGAAAAACCAAGTAATGAAGAACCTCTTGCTTGAAGGTAGTAAACAAAAGAAAGAAATGCATTTCCCGAAAGACGATATCAAACACAAGGAAAGAAGGATGGGAGAAATTTTGACATCATATATTTGTGAAAGCTGATATTCTAATTTTCCATGCATTATAAGGACCTCCTACTTAAGTAAAAAATTTCAAAGTTCTCTAATTTCATAGATTTATAATACAATAAAGAAATTCCCAAGTAAAATTCTTTTAGCCAAGAGTATGAGTCGCGTTTGTCTTCACCAATATTAGGTTTAGAGGGGTATTTGATGGCATGAACCATCATAAGTGTCCAAAAAAAAGAATAAGATGTGAGGAAAGCAACCCCGTTTGCTCACTACTTTCTCTCACGAGAAATTTAGGACAACATATGGAGCACCCATAACTAACCTAAAATCGCCATCACATTATTGTAACAAAAATCCATAAATATAAATGAGCAGTGAATGATAGAAACTTACTAACGTAGAATGGTGAGGTAGTTGGAGAAGAAGAAGAATACTTTAAAAAGGATCAAGAGCATCTCGAGAAGCACAACATCTTGAGAGAAAGTAGAATAAGAAAGAAGACGAAAATACATATTTTCATAATCTAGAATCACAATGGGTAAAGGGTCGAACGTCAACTAGTAAACAAAGAACACGTTACTAATATCATCGTCAAAATAATCATGACAAACACAATTTCCATAAAAATAACCATATTAAGGTTAATAATATGCCATCACGCTATAAGCTACAGTTTGACACATGACAGACGACTAGGATAACAAATATCAAGAAGTCACATCAGTTTCTGACAAAGAGGTATGAGAATATCAAAGGACCAAATGATAAGACGAGTTAAAGATGGATGAAATATCCATTAAAACTGTCACTCACTTGCTACCGTCTTATAATAGACTCACAAGCCACACCTCGACTCCAATGAGCCATGCTTGAGGGGAAACTCTTCCTACTTGATATGAGATTAAAATAACATCGGCCCACCAGGACAAATGAATGTGATTTAAGAAGGAAGAGACATAAGGTGTCGAGAACATATTAAGTTATGCCCTAAAAATGCAACCAATAACCTGATGTGATTAAACAAAGGTCATTAAATGACATAAGGAATAATATGATAACACATGTACTGGAGAAAAAGTTTTGGAGTCCATAAATCCTAGAATTCACCTATAAGAAGGGGAAAACATAGTAATCAAGATGTACACTCTCTAAAATCTAAAAACATTCTTCTCTACCTTATTTTCTCATTGACATGAACATCAGAGTGTTTGGATATACCACACATCCTCTTCTCTCAATCAAAAGAAGAATTTTAAAATATAAATGCCATTGAAAAAGATAATCTTATTAAAATCAAAATTTTCAGAAAAATATTTTAATCGAGATGAGATGAAATACGGTTTTTTTACCGAGATAACCCAGTTTTTCGAAAAAATTCCTAAAATACCCCAGTTTTCAGCGAAATTCCCAATCTACCCTACTTTTAGGAGGAGGCGCCAATTGAATTGGCGACTCCTCTTAAAAATTGCAAGGAGGTGTCAATTGGATTGGCTAGGGCAGGTGCCCTAGCCAATCCAATCGGCGCCTATGTGTAATTTTTAAGAGGAGGCGCCAATTCAATTGGCGACTCCCTTAAACATTCCTCAAATGACAAAACCTCCAACATGAAAGTTGTAGATATTTTCAAGATAATGAATTTGGACATAAATTTTGCATCATTTGGAGTTTTTATGAGAAAGTTATGGGCAGTTGAAGTTGGACATCTGATTTTTTCAACTGTTATCTGACCTATAATGTTTTGTATTATTGCATGTGTTTCTTTTAGAATTATGAAATTTTGTCCAACATAAAAATTTAAGTAAACATCTCAAAGTTTTCAATGGACTTGGTCCCACCTCAAAATAATTAAAAATGAGTGAGTTAGGTCCTTGCGAAGTTGACCCAAAATTAGGGTTTCTGTCAAAACATGTGTATGTGAATTTTGCCAAAAGGGACCAACTTCAAGCCCTTCTATTTGAATGATAAAAGCCTCAAATGACAAAACCTTCAACATAAAAGTTGTAGATATTTTCAATACAATGAATTTGGACTAAAATTTTGCCTCATTTGCATTTTTTTTGAGAAAGGTATGGGCACCTGAACTTGGACTCTTTGACATTTCAATTGTTATGTGGCCTATAATGTTTTGTATTATCATATGTGTTTATTTTAGAATTATGAAATTTTGTCCAACATATAAATTTAAGTAGACATCTCAAACTTTCCAATGCACTTTGTCCCACCTCAAAATCATAAAAAATGAGTGAGTTAGGTCGTTGGGTAGTTGACCCAAAATTAGGGTTTCAGTCAAAACATGTGTATGTGAATTTTGCCAAAATGTAGTTTAGACAAAGAAACCTAATGTTTGGAGTTTACACAAAGATAAATTTGATATAATACGACTTGATATTAATAAAATTTGGAGTTTACACAAAGAATCCTAATGGTGATGACTGGGATCACCTAACCGACCGCCGGTCCCACATCCCCTAGCTACCCTAACCCTTGGCCCTAACCCACGCTGACGATTCTGCATCGGTGTTTGTTCATCTGAGGGGCCAGGAGCATCATTACCTCCTACAGGAGAAGATCTGTTGAGGTATTCAGCCAACTCAGCATAGTCTTCAGTATTCAATGATGGTGTACCGGCGTAGCTGAGCTCATGACCCATGCCAGAGAAGTTGGGGTGTGGTTGACTCATGGATGGGCGACCGGGACGGTTGAAGGGAGACATGGGTGTGAATGATGCGTCTAGAAAATGTTGGAAAGGTTGTTGGGGTGTTTGGAAGAGATAGGGTTATGGGATGTTTTGGTTTTGTGATGTTTGGGCTTCTTGGCTACGGTAGGAGGAGGGGCGATTAGTGTTTTGGCTAAGGCGACTTTGGTAGGATGATGGTGTGGGTGCGAAGCGATGTTCAGTCTGAGGTTGATAGTCCATTTGTTGGTGATGGTATGGGGTATATTCTGGGTATTGGGGTTGGGTGAATGGCATGTTTTGGTTGTATGTTTGTGTGTTTGTGGAACGGAAAGTTTGACGGATAGGTGGTTGTGAGTAACCGAGCTGAGAATGTTGTTGGGGGTTAGATGTTGATCTTTCTTGTGTGTAAATTGTCTGGCGTGGGTCGTAGAGGTACATATCATAGGCGATGAATTGAAATCCAACCGATCTGTACCAAGCCATATAAGTACGACTTGGTTTTACCTCATTTGGCATGACTGCGTCAGTTAAGACATGGTCATGACGGTGCTTCCACTTGTGACACTCTGATCTTGTGAAGGTTTGCCAAGGGTTGAAGTTCCATTGGTCGTTCACTTTACGCATATGCCATTCTCCTAGGCTAGCTGGGGGATCTGGGATATTCTAGACCATACCGAACTGCAGCTTCACACGATCGGTGTTGTGCATCTCCACGGTTGTGAACCGTATTATCGGTGTGCATGTTGTCCATACGGCTGTGTCTTCAGCGTTGACCTCATGGTCATGATCCAGATTAAGGTATGGACGCCAAATGAACTGAAATGTTAAAGAAGATAGGATTTTAATGAATGTAGAAAAAGTCAACATAATATGACGAAATAATGAAGTTATTTTGCTTACGTCTGTCGGTCGAAGGTGATCCAACAGGTTGCGATACTGAGTAATTTGTGTTTGCATGGTGTCTCCACCTCATTTGGCGACCATGTACAATCCTAAAGAGGGGTCGACATTCAAATTGGCGCCTCCATAGGGACATGCATGCAAGGCTAGGTCTGAATGCTTGGTTTCGAGGTCTGATTGCATGGGGTCGCCACTTGAATTGGCGACCATGTACAAGCCTTAAGTGGAGGCGCCAAACCATTTGGCGACACCATCTGCATGACTGACACATGGCTGTCTTGTCTCCTGCATGCTGAATAACTCACTTGTGGAAGGCTTGCATGGTTGACACATTAGCTCTGACTATCTTAGATGTCCGACACGTGGTTGTCTTGTCTCCTGCATGCTGATGACTCACTCCTTGATAGCTTGCATGGTTGACACATCATCTCAGGCTGTCTTGCATGACTGACACATCATCTCAGAACTATCTTACATGTCCGACACATGGCTCTCTTGTCTCCTGCATGCTGAAGAGTCACTTCTTGATAGCTTGCAAACTTGACACATCAACTCACACTGTCTTGCATGACTGACACATCATCTCAGAACTAGCTTGGATGCTTCACACATCATCTCAGAGTAGCTTGAATGTCCGACACATCATCTCAGAACTAGCTAGCATGTGACACACTGATACCATCTATTTAAGTGTCTTACTATCAACATCCAAGACACTTCACTCACATTCATCTGCAGTATTTTCTTAGTTTTCATCTCCACAATGTCATCTTCATCATTATACAGTGTTAACGTTCACTGCAACGGTGAAACTTTTGAGTCTGAACTTCATGGCTTTTGTTTTCGAAACACTGATACCATTAGAATCACGATCAAGAGAAATGCAACCTTTTTGCATTTGAAAAAAAGAATACAATCCTTTATAAGATCAGGTATTGTGTCAAAGATCACATATCAAAATCTAATATTTTTTGAGAATGGTCAATGCAAGTTTTTCCCCCTTAAGGTACGAGACGATGAAGATGTTGAATACATGTTTGTTAGTTATGAACATTCAGGCAACAACTGTATCGAGTTATACATTACTCTACAACCATGTATACCATCCCAACAGTCTCAACTAACCGAACAGGATGAAGCTGGTGAAGATGATGCAGATGATGCACAATGGTCAGATGAACTCAACCCAGAAGCAGAAGTAGAAGTCGACGTTGTTGATGAAGAAGAAGAGGAGACCGAGATACAGGTTGATCACATGTTGAACAACGACGATGAAGATGATGATCAACCACCACCAATACCTCCTAGTCATGTCTACAATCCGCCTCAACATATGACAAATATGGATCTTCACGATGATGAAACATCCGACAGTGTCTTCTATAATCCGTATCCGAGACCAGTAGGCGAATTAAAGGTGGGAGACATGTTTCGTACCAAAGAAGAATGTGTTCTGGTAATCAAAAAATTCCACATGAACAACTTTGCTGACTTTACAGTGAAACGCACTGATTCTAGAAGGTATGTTATCGAATGTTGTAACATGCTTTGCAAGTTTCATTTGGCTGCGTCTTACAAGAAGAAAAATGACTCTTGGGAGATCGCTTCAATAGACCCACCGCACAGTTGCGTTGCAACTAACGTTGAACAAGATCACCGTAAACTGAGCACAACTTTGATATGTCAAGACATTCTGCCATTGGTAAATAAAGACCCATCAGTGAAGGTGAGTATAATTATATCCCATATCCAAACAACATATAATTATACTCCATCTTACAAGAAAGCATGGATTGCGAGGACAAAAGATGTTGAACAGGTTTTCGGCAACTGGGAGGATTCATTCAAGGAATTGCCATGGTTTTTATGGGCACTAAAAACATATGTCCCAGGAACTGTGGCAATTATGGAGACAGTGCCAGCAATGATGCCAGACGGAACCTGTGCTACAGGTAATAGAATATTTCACCGTCTCTTTTGGGCATTTGACCCGTGCATCAAAGGTTTCGCTTTCTGCAAACCTATCTTGCAAATTGATGGCACTTGGTTATACGGAAAATACAAGGGTACTTTGCTCATGGCGGTTGCACAAGACGGTAACAACAATGTCTTTCCCATTGCCTTTGCTCTTGTTGAAGGTGAAACGGCTGGTGGATGGGGTTTCTTTCTTCGACATCTCAGAACGCATGTGGCTCCACAAGCCAATCTATGTTTGATTTCTGATAGACATGCTGCCATTGAGAGTGCCTACAACAACCATGACAACGGATGGCATGATCCTCCTTCTACACATGTCTACTGTATCAGACACATTGCACAAAACTTCATGCGTGCTATAAAAGATAAGAATCTTCACAAGAAGGTGGTGAATGCTGGGTATGCTTTAACTCAACCGTCATTTCAATATTATCGTGATGAAATTAGACTGTCTAATGAAGACGCAGGGAGATGGATAAATAACATACCAGTAGAGCAGTGGACAAGAGCATTTGACGGTGGTTGTCGATGGGGCCACATGACAACAAACATTGTGGAATGCATGAACGGGGTTTTCAAAGGAATTCGAAATCTTCCGATAACCGCCTTCGTAAGATCAACCTATTATAGGTTGGCTTCTATGTTCGCAACCAGAGGTGAAAGATGGAGTGCAATGTTAATGTCCGGACAAGTATTCAGTGAGTGTTGCATGAAGGTCATGAAAGAGGAGAGCATCAAAGCTACGACACACGCTGTAATAGTCTTTGACCGTCATAGACAAAATTTCAGCGTCCAGGAAACAATGGGCAACAACGAGGGGAGACCAAATTTAGCCTACGCTGTTAGACTACACAGAAGTTGGTGCGATTGTGGAAAATTTCAGGCCTTCCGCATACCTTGCTCCCATGTCATTGCAGCATGCGCTTATACTCGTCAAGACGCTTACAACCATTTATCTGATGTGTACAAGGCCAACACCATCATGAATGTATATAGTCAAAGCTTTTCAGTACTACCAATGGAGGATTACTGGCCTCCATATGAAGGAGATATTGTTTGGCACAATGAAGAGATGCGTAGAAAGAAGAAAGGAAGGCCAAACAACACACGTATCAGAACAGAGATGGATTCCACAGATAAAATGATAAGATTATGTAGTATCTGTCGTCAACCAGGACACAATAAAAACAACTGTCCCAATCAAGGAGCATCATCTAGATCTTAAGCTTTCTGTAACATTGTATTTCTGTAACAATCAATCATTATATATCATTAAGTTCTTGTTACAACGAGTTTCATAACAAACATCAGTACAAAACATCTTAAAACATAAATAATTCTAACTGATTACAACAATCAAATTAATGTCGTCTCGACCGAACATCATTTCCCTAGCATCCTTATCAGTCTTCATTCGCACCCAACCAAAGATACTGTCAAGTCTCTCAATACTTCTGATTTTTCCCCTTCTGGTATTTTCCCGTCTAACCATCGAACCAGCTCCCTCTTCAGTTGATCGAACGTGGTGATGTTCCAAAACAGCATCAGCATTTGAGGTTTGTCTCTCGCATAAATCACCTTACCGTATCGGCGACGAACACCAAACATGATAGCCAAATGATTATATGAGTTGTGGAACAATTTGTCACACAACGCATCTATTTATAATACAAAAAAGGCATTTTATGAGGGAGTCACCATTTGAATTGGCGACTCCACTAAAAACCTACACATAGGCGCCAATTGGATTGGCTAGGGCAGGTGCCCTAGCCAATCCAATTGGCGCCTCCATTCAAGTTTTAAGAAGAGTCTCCAAATATGAACAACTTTCATGTTAATCAAAAATCCATTTGAAACTTGGAATCTCATCATTCATTTCAAAACATTATAGGTCATTTTGACAGAAACCCTAAATTTTGGGTCAACTTCGCAAGGACCTAACTCACTCATTTTTAATTATTTTTAGGTGGGACCAAGTGCATTGGAAAATTTGAGATGTCTACTTCAATTGTTATGTTGGACAAAATTTCATAACTCTAAAAGAAACACATGCGACAATACAAAACATTATAGGTCAGATAATAGTTGAAAAACTCAGAAGTCCAACTTCAACTGCCCATAACTTTCTCATACAAAATCCAAATGATGCAAACTTTATGTCCAAATTCATTGTCTTGAAATGATATACAACTTTCATGTTGGAAGTTTTGTCATTTGAGGCTTTTTTAAGGGAGTCGCCAATTGAATTGGCGCCTCTTCTTAAAAATTACACATAGGCGCCAATTCGATTGGCTTGGGCAGGTGCCCTAGCCAATCCAATTGGCGCCTCCTTGCAAGTTTTAAGAGGAGTCGCCAATTCAATTGGCGCCTCCTCCTAAAAGTGGGGTAGATTGGGAATTTCGCTGAAAACTGGGGTATTTTGGGAATTTTTTCGAAAAACTGGATTATCTCGGTAAAAAAAACCATGAAATACAATAGAGACTAAATTAAATTATTCTTTGACCCGTAGTTAACTTGTTTAAAACTTAAAAAAAAGTAAAGTAAATTGAATTAAATTATTTGATTTCCATATATTATTTGATTCATATCTTAATAATTGTTAAAAGTAGTTGCAAAAAACCCGGATGTTAACCTATTTTTCGCAGGAATTTTGAATCCTAATATCTCCCTCCCTCAGCCATTCCCATACTCCTGTGTTCAGAACATCGATCACCGCTTCAGGTACCACTTTTCTTCTTCTTCTTCTTCTTCTTCTTCTTCTTTCAATTCTCATTATAATCAATCGCTACTGTAGCGGTGTATTCGTCACTTTAGGATTTATTGATTAAATCAAAAGCAAAGCATACAAAGAATCGAGACGCCACCGCACTTTTATTTATCCAAAGGAATGGCTAAAAAGCGAACAAAAGCCTAAGAAGTTTTACACAGAGAAAACTAATGAAAAGATCAGAGATCGGGGTAAGGGGTTAATTATGCAATGGGAAGGTGTTAGGCACCCAAAACGTCCTAGGTACTCCTAGGGAGCCCTTTTCACAACTTGTTGTATGAAATGTTATTCGTTTATGAAATATTTATTGTGCAAACATGGACTGAAGGGATGAGAAAAGAATATACAAGTTATTATTTTTGTGTTTGAACGGATGAACCCGTTGCCTACGTACCTTTCCATGGAAGGTAAGGATCAAAACGCCGTAGTTCAGCTAAAAGATTTCCAAAATTAAGTGAATTGATTTTAAAACAAAAGCCCTAAGGTCTTTCGTTATCCACGGGAGAAAACTCAACCTTATACAAACAACAAGTCCACCATGTGAGAAAAGCTTCAACTTGCTAGTGAGGGGTTAACCCTATAATAAGCAAGGAAGTCTTACAATTCAATCACTAAGGACAACAGGTGAGATTAACATCAACCAACTAGGATAAATCAAACCTATGGCTAATGTATGAAAACTTATCAAGAATGGACAAAGCAACAAAACAATTGAGTGAGTGGAATTAATCAATTAGAATTTATTCATAAAAGATGGTCAAAGTATGATTAGAATTCAATTCAAAAGAAGTATTATGAAAATGAAGTTTGAAAATCAGAGGCTTAAGGCCTAGGTTTCTAATTTGAAAAACAGATGAAAATGTTTGCACAATAGTTTTTAGGTTTTGGGTTAACATGTAAGTGGAGGTTTAAAGCAACAAAAGGTGGGAGGGTGAGGGAGTAAAACCTCTTAGATGTTCACCTCTTGAGATCATATGTAGATGATTCAAGTGATTCCTTTGGAATAAGGTAACAATGCAATAACAGATGGACAAAGTAAATGGATACCGGATGCCAATCAATGGACTTATTCCAATCTCCTAAAGCAAAGAGAAAACATGGATACCATATGCCAATCAATGGACTTATACTAGTCTCACAAAGCAAAATGAAACAAGGATACCAGATGCCAATCAATGGACTTATACTAGTCTCCTACCATATCATAGGAAACAACTGCCAAGAAATGGACTTATGCTTGCCTCCTCCATGGACAAAACAAAATGTTACAAAATGATGAACAATGTTTATGAAATGATATACAAGTAATGAAGATAAATGCACAAAGGCACACTCAAGCAAATATGCACAGATGAATCAAGTAAGCAACAAACAAGTCAATTAGCACACACTATATACAATCAATTAGGCTCAAGCAAGGTTAGGCTTTACAGCCAACTGGAATGGGGTATTTTGAGCTCTTAACCCTAACATTGAGAGTTAGGGTGAAGCAGATGAAAAGGAGATGAGGGGGGGTACCTCATAGCTCTTATCCCTGGTCAGGGAGAGCTTTGATCAATGGAAAGTGTGGGAGTTCAGAAAGTTGGAACTCTTCTCCACAAATGGACTCTATAAGATCTTGGGTTATTATTCACCATGCATCAACACATGGTGTGAGAAAGGTGAATGTACAAAAATGTGTAAGCCATGAGGCAAACTCAAATGAGTTAGCATCAACCTCCAAAACACACAAGTGTTAGTAATCAAAAGCCAACATCAATACTCAAATGATGGAGCATCATCAACTATAGAACTTGGATGTTCAACCTAAAATCAAAACTCAAATATAAGCAACAAACCACTAGGTCAAAGCCTTGGGTCAAAGATGGAGAAAAATTTGAAACAGGAGCTGAAATTTAACACAAAGTAACTTCACACACATATTGACATATCCTAAAAAGGCTCACATCAAAATCAATCACCAAATGCATTTCATGATCAAGAGAAGTTCAAGGCAATTTCAAAGCTCATATGTGATCAACATGAATAAAAAATTCAAATCAAAACAGAAATGATTTAAATAAATCTGGCAAAATTCATGCACATTCAAGACATCTAACATGATCAACATACAAAAAATCAGGGGAATCAGAGATCATTTGGCATAGAAATCAAGTTTGACAAGTTGGACAATCAAAGGTGTGACACAAATTGTCACACCAAGTTAACACAAGCATAAAGCAGCAATGGTAATTGAGAAAAATGTCAAACCAAAACCAAAATGTCAAGCAATGTGTCTAGAATTGTCATGCAAAATTTCAAGTTCATTGGATAAGAAACAAGCATTTCATGATGAGATAAGCAAGGCAAGGTCATACATGCATATGTATCCAATCATCCTAGCACAAATTATTTTTCCAACCAAGCACAACTTGCAAACTCATGCTCATAAAAAAACTAGACAGAATAAGGAGCATTGTGCAAAAAATTGGAGTGAAATTGATGCATTTTTCAATTTTATATGATTTTCCTAAGTTGAGGAAAAAATTTGAAAATGTAAATGAAGCATGGCATGAAAAGTGGAGGGAAACATGGAAAATGGCAAGGCATTTGAAAAATTACACTCGGCAGGACTCAAACCTTGCACACATTTGAATTTGCACGCTCAACATCAAAACGGTACCGTTTTGACTCAAAAACCCTAGCGCTGGAAACAATTCCCAGAATCGTAGCAAATTCATGAAGGTCGTAGCTAAATGCATGGCAAAACCGTAGCAAATCTGGAAATGCATGAAGTTCATACGTTGAAGATGAAGATCATGATGATCTTCATCTGGATTTCCAGAAAATCAAAAAAAATGTCCAGAAATCACAAACAAGCACAGCATTCGAATCATCATGACATGTACATTCAAGATCAACAACCAAAACACGCAAAAACATCAAAACAAACTCGGATCGAAGAAAATTATTTCAACATGTCAAATGTTCAATCATCCATAACTAACTCAAAACAGCACCAAATCACACGATTCAAAGCTCAGATTCATCAGGACAACAAGATCTACAACAATATCCTAATGAATTCAAGAATAATTGAGATCGAATCCTGACCTCTTGAAGAACAGAAGTTGGAATCGTGCTCCACAAAGCTCAGCAATGCCTCAAATCTTCTCTACAATGCTTAATGAAGTGATTGATGATGAATTTGAAGCTCCAGCATACACGAATCCAGCTCAATTTGCAAAATCCATGGAACCTTCAAGCTTCGAGTATGGTTCAATATGGCACCAATTTGCTCCAATTCCACGTTCAAACTTGCTCAGAAATGCTTCCTCATCATGAATCAATCAAGAGAAATGGCTTTTGTGTGAAGAAATTGAAAAATATTTTGAGAGAATTTTTTTTGAGAATTTTGAGATTCAGATCTGAAAATGTAGTTAATGGCAAATGCAGTTATGTTTAACCTTATATATGCCATGTTAATCATGTTTAAAACCTGTTTAAGCCAAAGCTAATGGAGATTAGCAACTTATGAGGTGTATGTACAAAAATGGTTTTTCACCTCATGCACTTCATGCATGCGTGAACAGTGCCAGAACAAGGCCCAAAATCACTTAAAATGAGTTCATGCACCCTTTGGAATTGGTTTTGTATGCATATGATTCACCAAAATGGTTTTGTGAAATTTCTTTTGAAAATCTTCATGAATGAGCACATGATAATGCTAATGGAATTCAAGCCATGTAATGAGATGTTAAGAAACTACAAGTCATGAGGAGAATATAGCAAAAAGAACCACTCATTTTGGAGCTTTGGTTGAAAAGTTATGCTCATTTGAAGTCCCATGCATACTTTGCCATGATTTGATCATATCTCCTCAACCACACATTAGAAATTCATGATCTTGGAAATTTTGGAAATGGGAGAGAAATATCTACAACTTTCATGTTCAACAAAATTTCATTTGAAGCCTTCTTGATGATGTAATATTGAGTTGAAGTTGGTCCAAAATCTTTCCATTTTTGGAAAGTTCAAATTATAGGTCACCTGCTATTTTTGGAAATTTTTGACCTGACTTCAAATTCTTCAATGTGAGTGTTTGAAATGTCAAATGAGACTTGTTTGAACATGAATGAAGTATTTCTAATCACTTCCCACCTCCAAATCCATAGTTGACTTTGCAGTTGACTTTCTAGGTCTTCAGATGACTTGAAAATGTTCTGATGAGATTCAAGCCTCTACCACTTGGGATTTTTGCTTCAAAATGACATCATAACTCATATGAACTCTTGATAATGATTGTGGGGTCCAAATCTCAAGAATGACCACTATCTATTGCTCAATGAATGCCTTTGATTGCCTTGACCTGTTAATGCTTCATCTGCAAGACAAAGGTTAGATGACATATTTTTGTACTTTTTGGTTAGTGATAAAAAGAAAAACAATGATATACAAATGCAAACATGCTTGGTGATCAAGAACCACTCTCAAAAAGATGACCCACCCACAGGGAAGGAAGCAAGGTGTCCAATGATCCTTGAGGCAATGCAATGTTATGATATGATGCCCTGAGGGATCTTAGGGACAAAATTGGGGTCTTACAGATGCCCCTATTTAAGGTCATTCTAGCCGGAGAAGTGAAGGTTAAAATCTTCATCTCGACGCGGTAGAATGGGCTTAAATAACAGTAATGAGACAAATTTTGGTCCCTAAGAGACCTCATGATGCAAATGTATGCATGTAAAAGAAACAACCTCTGTGGTGAATATTGGTCCACAAAGAAAAGACGATCCATCGGAGTAATACACTCACCAGGAATAGAGACTCTAACAGGACTCTCATGGGGATAAGAAAAAGAAAAAGAATGCGTGAGCAGGACACGACTCGGAATTAGGGGAAACAAGAACTAGACACAGCGTGAGCAGGACACGACTGGACTGAAGACCTCACTGGGGAGAAAAGAGTTCCAAAGGAAGACACATCCATTGGAAAGACCCAAGCTGACTCAAAACTATCCACGAAGGATACTTCGGATGAAAACCCGGACTCGGACTGGGGAAAAAGATTCACACAGAATCTCCCTGCCGGGGAAAACTGCATATATTGGGGAAAACACCAATACAGGAAAAGGGCAAAATCACAACGGAAACTCCACTGGGGAATGTCTAACAAAGAGACTCTCCTGGAGAAAATCTGCAAGATGAGGTGTTACCGGTTACTGGGTAACAAACTCAAAGAGACATGTGATCTAAACACCGGTTACTGGGTGAAAGAAACAACAAGCTCAGGAAGAATGAATATCTAAGACCGGTATAAGGGTGAGAGATATCAATCAACCAAACATCTGAGAAAGACCTGAAAAAGGTACATCAACTCAGGAAAATCTGACTCCACAGGGGACCAAGGTCATAATAGGGAGCAGAAAGGAAGGAACACCAGGGATACCGGTTACTGGATATATAATAGGTGACCGACCAAAGCGTGAATTGGTATATATGCCAAGACACTCATCATCCGAAAGGAGGGCTTGAAAAAGCAAATCGACTTACAGGATGGACATTCGACTCCGCAACGGGAAAACGAATCTTACTCAACTGGGGAAAAAACCCAAAGAGCGCATGAGATATAATATCCATTACCGTCAGAACGTGGATAGTATACTCGCATGAGATATATTATCTATTACTGTCAGAACGTAGATAGTATACTCGCATGGAAGGAACACCAGGGATACCGGTTACTGGGTATATGATAGGTGACCGACCGAAAAGAGAGACAATCGATACCAACACCAACAGGGTAAACGAAAGATAACTCACAGGGGATAAATTGCAAGCATCCGGCAATCATCCGGGAAACATATCACCAGTTACTAGGAGATACACTGAATAAAGAATATTCGATTCCACAAAGGAATACGAATCTTACTCGACTGGGGAAACACAAAAGGCTTCGACTGAAGAGTGCACGAGATATATTATCCATTACCGTCATAACGTGGATAACATATTCGCATGGAAGATTATCCACAACCGGTTACGGGGTTAATAAAGGATAAATCAACCGAAAAGAAAGGCATCGGGATACCAAAACTAGGTATATAAAGATTACCGATCAAAGGGAGCAATAATCATTACCGGCAAAAGGGTAAATGAAAGAGAAACTCACCGGAGATGCATTGATAAACATCAATGATCCAGGGAACAAATCACTGGCATACAGTGAAAGGACCCGCTGAGGACAAAATTGCTAGCATCTGGCAATTATCCACAAGGAAAGATCTGTTGGGATAAAATTGCTAGCATACGGCAATTACCCAGAAGAAAGAGGGAATATCAACATCGAATACTGGATGAAGATAACCACAAAGAGTAACCATCATCGGTTAGGATGAACAACAAGGTTAACTCTGCAAAAGGGAGAAATTAGGATTTACAACTACCGAATACGGGGTAGAAGACCAGAAACTCTGGCTGAGGATAGGGTGAAATAACTGCTGAATACTGAGCAATTATTCAACTATTCCACAAGAATGCACAGACTCCGCTAGGGAGACAACAATAACATAGGATTTACAACTACCGAATACGGGGTAGAAGACCAGAAAATCCACCATCAACCAGAATGAACCACAAAGGTTACCTCTGCTAGGGGATAAAAGTAGGATTTATAACTACCGAATACGTGGTAGAAAACCAACAACTCTCTGCGTGGGGAATGAAAGAATCACAAATCCGCACGGGGAAACAAAACAGGGTTTATAACAAACCACCAACTGCTAGAGAGCAAGAAAAATAGGATTTACGACTACCGAATACTGGGTAGAAAACCATCGACTCTTGCTGAGGAACAAAGATGTTCATAAACACCTATTCCATAAAAAAAGTATACAGGATTTACAACTACCGGGTACTGGGTAGAAAACCAAAATGAAATTCCGCTGGGGATAAGATGAACTATTGCCGGTTACTGGGCACTTCATTCATTTATTCCACAGGGAAGTACAAGAGACAGTTGAAAAAATGCCAATTCAGGATCAAACCAAAAAGGCAAACTGAATCAAGACTCGTCCTAATGAGGATATAACTCAATAGGAAGATCCATCCCAATATATGTGTTGGGAGGAAACGGAAACAACCGTCATCCGCGAGGATATATCTCAGTGGGGAATTGCAGAAGGACGGACGGACACTTTCTGCTTTTGGGGCTGACTCTATATTGAGATAATAGACACCCGACATCTGCTTGGGAAGATCTACTGGAGAGATCTATATAACCCTTAGCAGGAGGCAACAAACAAAAGATATATGGCAAAAAAAATGCAATCATGAATATCTGAATGTTGAAAATATGCATGAATATGCGTAATTTATGTTTGATGAATGCTGACAAAACAGACATACCTAATACAAACAACCCCAGGAATCAAAACGCCCGGTACTACACTTCCAGAGGAAAATCCAAGGAAAGCCAATCTGCTGGAGATCTGAATGCTAAAAAGCAAAGATCTGCGGGGAAGCAAGAGGTCAAAGATATCAAAGAAATCACAAAATCTCTGAGTGATGGATCATCAATCAACCCAACTAGGGAACAGAAGTTCACAACAGGCAGCAACTGCCACAAAGACAAATCTGTTGGGGAAATGGAGAAATTCCGAGATTTCTGCAGGGGGGATCCTCAGTATCAACTGGGAAACAAGAGTTCACTGCGCAAGCAAGAACTGCTGAAGAGAACAGAACACACAAGTAGAATATAGCCGCACAAGCAACTCTACTGGGGATACTGTCAGCCACTCCATTGGGGATAAACCCACTGAGGGAAAATAGATCACACAAGTAGATTCTACCACAAGCCACTCTACTGGGGATCAAAAGCATCAGGAATCAACCAAATCTACGAATGATAGATCACCAACCAACCCTACCGGGGAACAGAAGCTTACAACAGGCAGCAACTGTTACAAAAGCAACTCTGTTGAGGAAACCAACTCCGTTGGCAATACTGCAGGGAAATCAAGAAACTCCTGTAGGGAAACAATCACAGACACAATCCACCGTACCACAAATCTACTGGGGAATTATCTGAGGAAGAGAAGGAGAGCTGGGGATCAACCACCAAATGCTGAACCTTCCAAGAGGAAACCACCAACTGCTGAGGAGGAAATAATCACTGCTCTACTGAAGGGATAAGAGGTGAAAACCTCAACAAGCACGCTGATGGGGAGATATAGCATAAATGAAGTATATCATGCCAACACCTCCGCTGGCGACTTTACTGAGGAAACAGACGAAGTCCCGGGATGTCAACCCACCAACTACCGAATCTTCCCAAAGGGAAGCACCCATGCTGGGGAGAGAATATTGTTGGAGAGGATTGTGAAGTTCTCAACAAACACTCTGCTTAGGGAACAAAATCTCAACAGAAGCTCTGCTTAGGGAACAACCCTAACAACAATCTGGATAAAAGAGGATACAACCAATGCCAGGAGTATGAACAAATGTCTTACCTTATTGGAAATCATGCCACCCTTGGGAGAGCACTGAGAAATTCTTAAGTATCCTTTTATCATTGTGAATGTTCACTTTGTTCAACACAACAATTTGAAAAAATTTATTTGTTTAAAACAATGACATTTTATCAATTAAAACATGCAAAACATTTGTTGAATTGAAACAAATAAGAGTGTAAATAATTGGATAAAAGCTCAAATTGATTTGATGGAGTGGTAGTCTGCGAATGGCGAGACTCCATAGATTTGTACAAACTTGAAATCTGTGATATATATTGGAAGAGGGCTACATTGAACATAATGACCATTTCTCTACCAATTTGAATCCGATGTATTCGAAGCTTCAGTTGACGACGAATCGAGAATCTCTGACGAAAAGACAGTTGCGGAACAGAAAGTCTTGTCAGGATGCAGTTACTTGCCAAATCCCTAATTTTTGCCTAGATTGCCCCAGGGTGAGGTACTCAATCTAGCGGGATGCAAATATCATTTTTTTTTCATGTCTCTAACTTTTGCCTGGATCTCCCTTTCGGGTTTTCCACCGAGACGCTCATTTTTGCCTAAGCCGCCATTTCGGGTTTTCAACTTAGCGAGCTATTCTGTTTTTCTTTACTTCTTCTCTTTTTTTTAGGCAAAGTATTTCTTGACTGCATCTGAATTCACAGGACGAGTGAAATCCTCCCCATCCATAGTTGTGAGCATCAAAGCTCCGCCTGAAAAGGCTCTCTTAACAATATATGGACCTTCATAGTTTGGAGTCCACTTGCCCCTGGAATCGGGCGCGAAAGACAAGACTTTCTTGAGCACGAGGTCGCCTTCTCGAAACACACGAGATTTGACCTTCTTATCGAATGCTTTCTTCATTCTCTGCTGATACAACTGACCATGGCACATGGCAGTCAATCGCTTCTCTTCAATCAAATTCAACTGTTTGTAACGACTCTGAATCCATTCAGCATCAGTCAACTTGGCTTCCATCAAGACTCTCATTGATGGGATCTCCACCTCTACTGGGAGAACAGCCTTCATGCCGTAAACAAGAGAGAAAGGGGTTGCCCCTGTTGAAGTGCGGACAGATGTACGATATCCATGCAAAGCAAATGGCAGCATCTCATGCCAATCTTTGTACATAACAACCATCTTCTGGATAATCTTCTTGATATTTTTGTTAGCAGCTTCAACAGCCCCAATCATCTTTGGTCTGTAAGGAGAGGAATTATGGTGTTCAATCTTGAACTCAGCGCACAACTCTTCCATCATCTTATTATTCAGATTAGATCCATTATCAGTAATGATCTTATCTGGCACACCATAACGGCAAATCAGCTGGTTCTTGATAAACTTCACGACCACCTGCCTGGTCACATTCGCATACGACGTTGCTTCAACCCATTTGGTGAAGTAATCAGTTGCTACGAGAATAAACCTGTGTCCGTTGGACGCCTTCGGTTCAATCATGCCAATCATGTCGATTCCCCACATAGAGAAAGGCCATGGTGATGAAATCACATTCAGAAGTGTCGGAGGAATATGAATCTTATCCGCATAAATTTGACACTTGTGGCATTTCTTCACATATTTGCAGCAGTCAGACTCCATTGTCAGCCAATAGTAGCCTGCTCTCAGCATCTTTCTAGCCATGGCATGTCCATTGGAATGAGTACCAAATGAACCCTCATGGACCTCAGTCATCAACAGGTTTGCTTCGTGTCTATCCACGCATCTGAGCAAAACCATATCAAAATTTCTCTTATATAGCACTTCACCGCTGAGGTAGAAACTGCCTGACAACCTTCTTAAAGTTTTCCTATCTTTCACAGATGCCCCAGGCGGGTAGACCTGGTTCTGGAGGAAATTCTTGATATCAAAATACCAAGGCTTGTCATCATTCACTTCTTCAACTGCAAATACGTGAGCTGGTCTATCCAAGCACATCACGGTAATATTGGGAACTTCATTCCAATACTTGACTACAATCATCGAAGCAAGCGTAGCAAGCGCATCTGCCATCCGATTATCCTCTCGAGGAATATGATGAAAGTCAACTTCAGTAAAGAACGTTGAAATCCTCCTCGCATAATCTCTATACGGGATGAGACCAGGCTGATTCGTCTCCCATTCTCCCTTGATCTGATTGACAACTAGGGCCGAATCACCATACACATCAAGATGCTTGATTCTCAAATCGATACATTCTTCCAGTCCCATAATACAGGCTTCATACTCAGCCATATTATTCTTGCATTTGAAAGTTAGCCTTGCTGTAAAAGGAATATGTGTGCCATGAGGAGTAATGATTACTGCCCCAATTCCATTTCCATACTGATTCACAGCGCCATCAAACACCATCGTCCATCTGGAACCAGGTTCCGGACCTTCATCAAGTGTAGGCTCATCACAATCTTTCATTTTCAAATACAGAATCTCCTCGTCAGGGAAGTCGTACTGAACAGACTGATGATCTTCAATCGGCTGGTGCGCTAAATGGTCAGCCAAGATACTACCTTTGATAGCTTTCTGAGCTCGATATTCGATATCATACTCAGACAACAACATCTGCCAACGGGCAATCCTCCCAATTAAAGCAGGCTTCTCGAAGATATACTTGATTGGATCCATTCGGGATATCAACCAAGTTGTATGATTTATCATGTACTGGCGTAAACGCTTAGCAGCCCAAGCCAAAGCACAGCACGTCTTCTCAAGCATAGAGTATCGAGACTCACAATCAGTAAACTTCTTACTGAGGTAGTAGATAGCAGATTCTTTCTTCCCTGATTCGTCTTGTTGACCGAGTACACAACCCATCGAGTCTTCAAGCACAGTCAGATACATGATCAGAGGTCTTCCTTCTACAGGCGGAGACAAGATCGGAGGTTCAGACAGATACTCTTTAATACTGTCGAAAGCTTTCTGGCAATCCTCGGTCCAATCAAGAGACTGATCTTTCCGGAGGAGCTTGAATATTGGCGCACATGTGGCAATCATGTGGGATATAAATCTGGAAATATAGTTCAAGCGGCCAAGAAAACCTCGGACTTGCTTCTCAGTTTTGGGCGCATACATCTCTTGTATTGCTTTGACCTTTGCAGGATCAACCTCAATACCTCTCTCGCTGACTACAAAACCCAATAACTTGCCGGAACGGACTCCAAATGTACATTTGTTCGGATTCAGACGAAGCTTGTACTTCCTCAAACGCTGAAAAAGCTTCAACAAATGTTCAACATGTTCAACTTCCGTTCGGGACTTAGCAATCATGTCATCAACATAGACCTCTATCTCTTTGTGCATCATATCATGAAACAAGGTAGTCATAGCACGTTGATACGTGGCTCCGGCGTTCTTCAAACCGAAGGGCATCACTCGATAACAGAATATTCCCCAAGGTGTGATGAATGTTGTCTTCTCCATATCTTCGGGTGCCATCTTAATCTGGTTATAACCGGAAAATCCGTCCATAAACGAGAAGACTTTGAACTTAGTTGTATTGTCTACCAACATATCAATGTGTGGTAGAGGGAAATCATCTTTTGGACTAGCTTTATTCAAATCTCTGTAATCAACGCACATACGGACTTTTCCGTCCTTCTTAGGCACAGGCACAATGTTGGCCACCCATAGAGGATATGTAGAAGTTACCAGAAACCCCGCATCAATTTGCTTCTGAACTTCCTCTTTGATCTTCACTGTCATATCTGGATGAGTTCTTCTGAGCTTCTGCTTCACCGGCACGCACTCAGGCTTCAAAGGCAGGAAATGTTGCACAATATCTGTATCTAGACCTGGCATGTCTTCATATGACCAAGCGAAAATATCGGAATATTCTCGTAGCAAACTGATCAACCCCTTCTTAACAGACTCTTCAAGGAGTGCCCCAATCTTCACCATACGAACACAATCTTCAGACCCCAAGTTGATTGTTTCCAGATCTTTGAGATGCGGATGAATGGTCTTCTTCTCGTGCTCAAGGAGACGGGTAATCTCATCAGGAATCCCTTCAACATCATCTTCCTCTGCCTCAAATACAGGGAATTCAAAATTGGGAGATGGCGTTGGATCATTATGTTCAATGGGTTTTAGAATCAACCTGCATAATGATTTTGGATAATAAAAAGATTTAGAATTTAAACAAGCAAATCATTATGCAGATGAAAAGATTGCTTTTATTCTTGTTTTTAGGGTTTTTTGTGATCACCGATTTCATGCAAACGCAAAAAGTGAAAACAAATGGAAAAACAAATGTTTAACAATGCATTAATTGAATGAAATATCATTGTATATATGACGCCAACGATGTCATCACTTCTCCTTTTGGCATGGGAGAAGGGTTTTGAAACAAAGTGAATAAATTACGCTGACTTATGAATGACTGTAGGAACATCCACAGCGACCCAATTATGGCAGACACCGCCAGGGATAACAAAGTTGCTCAAATCCTCTGCATCCTCTTCCAAGATACCAGCAGCTTCCTCAGCTTGATCAGCATGGATGAAACCTCCACTCTTGAACAACCCTTTCTCATTGAATGCCCCAGAAGAATAGCCAATGCCAGCCCGGGACTTGTTGTCTTCAAGCTCAATCATCTTCCCTAAACCAGCAACTGCATCACATTCAATGGCCAGTTTTACATCTCGATAGGAAGCAAATGAAGGAGACTTCTTCTCAATTGGTTCAGCGACAGACAAAGCTTGGAAAGGCGTTCCAACTTCATCTTCAGCATCAATATATGAGAAAGAAGACAAGTGGCTAACCAGGAGAGCCTTTTCTCCCCCTACCACAACCAATTTTTTTATTCTTGACGAATTTCAACTTCTGGTGTAGGGTGGATGTCACGGCACCAGCCTCGTGAATCCATGGTCTACCAAGGAGACAACTATAAGATGGGTGGATATCCATAACCTGGAAGGTAACTTGGAAATCACTTGGTCCAATCTTGATTGGGAGATCAACTTCCCCAATCACGGTCTTACGCGACCCATCGAAAGCTTTCACAACAACACCACTCTGCCTCATGGGAGGCCCCTGATATGACAATCTCGAAAGAGTGGTCTTCGGCAATACATTCAAAGATGACCCAGTGTCCACCAGCATGTTAGACATGGCGTCGTTCTTGCAATTCATAGAAATATGTAAAGCCATGTTGTGGTCTCTTCCCTCCTCAGGGAGATCAGCGTCACAGAAACTCAAAGTGTTGTAAGCAGTGATGTTTGCAACAATACTGTCAAACTGCTCAATCGTGACATCATGATCAACATAAGCCACGTCCAATACTTTCTGCAGAGCCTCCCTATGGGGTTCTGAATTCAGAAGCAAAGATAGCACAGAGATCTTGGACGGCGTTTGTAGAAGCTGGTCTACAACGTTGTACTCACTCTTTTTGATGAGCCTCAGCATCTCATCACAGTCTTCATTCACAATGCCACTAGTGCCAACAGAAGATGCAGGAGTCTTTTGTATAGAGGAGGGTTTAGCAACAGGTGTCGGATTCAGAACATTCACCGCAGTCCCAACCGGACGCTCAACAGAATCAGAAACAACATGAGGCTTCGGGGGTGTAGAAAATACACGACCACTCCGGGTCAACCCGCTCACATCAGCAATATTTACCACAGAAGTTGAAGGCAAAGGCACTTCTTTCCCATCTTCAACAGCAACTGGATTATATCGAAAAGGAATTGCTCTATCTGAAGCATAAGGCACAGGGCCTGCAGGCTTGATTACCAAAGAAGGAGAGACCTTCGGCTTGCTACCATCATAACGGATGACAACAGGTTCAGGAATCTTGAAACAGGAGAAATCACATTCACCTCAGGTTCATCTTCATCAACATTTCTGTTTTGAAGAATCTCAATGGTACCATCATCTAGCAGCTCTTGCAGCTCTCTGCGCACTTGGCGACAACCCAGACGATTGACAGAGCAGATACGACATTTGTCATGGTCGTGCTCCATATGACTGTAATCACACAGCAGACGATGCAACTCAACCAATGACTGTCGAATATGGCTTACATATTTGACCTTATATTTTCCAGGGCAACCCTGGACCATGTTAACCGACTTCCCATGCTCGGGCAATGGGTTCTTCGTAACATTGGGGCCTGAGTCCTCAAAGCTCAGAATGCCGCATCTCATAAGGTCTTGAACCTTAGTCTTCAATGGATAGCAGTTTTCTATATTGTGATCGAGAGCACCGGAATGATAAACACAATGCTGGTCGGGCTTGTACCACCACTGCGGGTTAGCAGGTACAGCCGGAGGATCCCTCGGGGTAATCCGTTTCCGCTCTATTAAAGAGGGATATAGCTCAGCGTATGACATAGGAATAGGATCGAAAGTGATCTTCTTCCTATCATAATTCAAATTAGCCTGATTATTGTTGCCACGAGGCTGGTAAGCCTGTTGCTGTGGGCGATGTTGCTGTTGATACTGAGGTTGTTGCTGATTATGCTGATTGTTGTCTCTGAAGACAGGTGCTATATGAGCCACCTGATGCTGGTTGTTGGCATGACGCACAGGCTTCCTCTTGGCAGAGGGTCTTCTAGGTTTAACATGGGATTGCACAGCATGTGCCTCCCCATCTTTCTTCTTAAACGCCCCATATCATTTAGAAGAGCCTTCATCCTTAGATAACCGTCCTTCCCGGACTCCTTCCTCCAACCGCATCCCCATGTTCACCATTTCGGTGAAATCAGAGGGAGCACTAGCGACCATCCTCTCATAATAAAATGAACTAAGAGTTTTCAAAAAGATCTTAGTCATCTCCTTCTCTTCCAGCAGAGGAGTAACCTGAGCTGCCAGCTCTCGCCACCTCTGGGCGTACTCTTTAAATGTCTCTTTGTCCTTCTGGGACATAGCTCTGAGTTGATCACGGTCAGGAGCCATATCCATATTATATTTGTACTGCTTGACGAAGGCTTCGCCAAGATCGTTGAAGGAACGGATGTTTGCACTATCAAGGCTCATATACCAACGAAGAGTTGCACCAGACAAACTATCCTGAAAATAATGAATCAGCAGTTGATCATCCGTCTGAGTAGACATTTTCCTGGCGTACATAACCAGGTGGCTGAGAGGGCAGGTGTTCCCTTTATACTTCTCGAAATCGGGGACTTTGAATTTGACGGGTATCTTAACACCGGGAACCAAACACAGTTCAGCAGCAGACTTGCCGAACAAATCTTTCCCTCGGAGGGTCTTCAATTCCTTGCGGAGCTCAAGGAATTGGTCATTCATCGCATCCATCTTTTCATTAACATCTGGGCCCTCAGACGGCTCAGAATGATAGATGGTGTCGTCTACCCTGGGAATGCACGACAGGAGGAGGCATCGCAAGGACCGGGCTAGATGTCGGCATAGAAGCAAAGGTAGGAGCTGGAATATTTGGCATAAAACCTGGAGGCATACCCCACGGAAACCCGGCTGGCATGGCATTCGGCATGAAATGGGCACTGGCCACTGGCACTGTCGAGGAGACAATCTCTGAAATCACAGTCCTCTGGGGTGGAGTGGCGGGAGGTGGAGATGGTTGATTCTGGGCAGCCAAGAATTGCTCCATCAGAGCGCTCAGTCTAGCGACCTCTTCCTTCAACTCACGGTTCTCTTGCTCAAGTTGATCCATCACTCTTGCAGAATTAGCTCGGGTGTAGTACCGATGAGTCAGCTTGTCTTCAAAATAAATGAAGAGCACAGAGTTAGGCCACAGACAAGAAGACCAGAACAACACCTGCTTATGCGAGATGATGCATGCAATGCTTGTGCATATGCTTTGTTTTTTTTATTTCAAGGAACTTTTAGGGTTCTATTTGCGAATTTTTTGAAATTTACAGCATTTAATCGCATATGGAAAAATATCTCATCAAATATATATTTGGGACAAAGAAGTACAGCATTATTGATCATTACAAGGGAAAAGGAAAATAAACATCCTATGGATCCCTAGAAGCTCGAGATGCTGGAAGACGAGATGCACAAAGCCTCTTGATCTCTCTCTCATATGTTGCTTCCATATTCGCTTTCTCCTTAGCAAGTCTATCATACTTCCTCTTCCAGAATTTGGAAGACTGAGGAAGTAGAGAAGTCCATGTATCATTCGGATCGTCTATCACCTGGTGCTCGAGGAATTCGATCAGAGCGTCCTTTTCCTTGAGTTGTTGAAGCAACTCTTCTCTTTCACGGATCCAGGCACGTGAAAGGTCTTCGTCTCTCAACTTCTCTACGCCTTGGTTAGGGAGGGTTGAAGGCCCAGCCACATCCAACGGGGTAGGTCTCGGATAATCATATGGCATAAGATACTCAGAAGCTCTCTGTCTGACCCAAGAAGTATACGACTCTAAAGCAATGCAGTTCTTCGGACCCAACTCATTTCTACCCTTCTTGTGAATCTTGCGCCAAGCGCGGACCATCCTGGCTTTCAGGCCTTGGGGATCTTTACCCTCCTGAAAGAACACACCTTCTAACAGAATGTTATGAGGTTTATCCTTTAGGGGGAACCCAAGCTGACGACGTGCTAAGATAGGGTTGTAGCTGATCCCACCACATGTACCAAGAAGAGGCACATTAGGGAATTCACCACAATAATCAATGATCTGAACTGTATCATACACACGATCATACCAAGAGATATCGTCATTAGTGAGAGACATAAGTCTCGTAGACCACCGTAGACATCCCTTGTTCTCCTTGAAAGCGACCGTCTGTGGTAAGTGAGAAATAAACCACTTATACAACAGAGGCAAACAGCACACAATAGCTCCTCCACCCTTTACAATCCTCAGATGCAAAGAGAAATAGGCATCACCCAACAGAGTAGGAACGGGATTAAGAACAGAAAAGATCCTGATGGCGTTCACATCCACAAATTTGTCGATGTTGGGGAACAACACCAAACCATAGATGAGTAGCACGAATATGGCCTCAAAGGCATCCTCACTCATGGCCTTCCCATAAACGGTAGCTTGAGCAACGAGGAAATCAGAAGGAAGACCCTGAATTCCATCTTTGGTGGTCATATGAGCTTCAATAAGGGATTCATCTATGTGCAACAAGTCTGCAATCTCCCGAGAAGTCGGAATACTCTCCAAGCCATTGAACGGCACCTGATCCAGAATAGGAATACCCACAAGATGAGCATACTCCTCAAGCGTAGGCAACAACTGAAAGTCTGGGAAAGAGAAGCAGTGATATAGAGGATCATAGAACTGTGCCAAAGTACTCATCAACCCTTCATCAACCTGAGTAGTCAACAGAGGCAGAAGCTTTCCATAACGAGCTTTGAAACCCAAGGGATCTAATACATAAGATGTCAGATTCCTTAACTCTTTCACATAGGGCTGTCTAAAACTGTACTTCTTTGTATGCCTTTTTGGTCTTTCCATGTCTGAAAATTTTGCAAATAAACCCTTTAAGTTCCTTGAAAATTTTCTGATTTTTTTCTGATGACATGAATGTGGATGAATGCATGAATGTATGAATGCAACAATCACACTCAAGGATCAAGCAAACCACACCAAATAAAGGTCATGGGAAAGCTCATAGTATCCTTAATATCAATCATCCATTTTGGTGGATTATGGTTTTCACCTTATCGACACCCAAGTTCCATTGATATTAACGATACATGAACCGGCTCAATCATCCTTAATATCAATCATCCATTTTGGTGGATTGTGGTTTTCACTTTATCGACACCCAAGTTCCATTGATATTAACGATTTCTGAACGACTCAACCATGAATCACGGGTTTGTTGAGAGTCACGAGCATGGAGTCTCGGTTAAGAACCACCCAAAGGGAGTGTACTAGGGTTTAAACCTGCCGAACATGTTCTACAAAAGGTTCCCATAGTCATCATCCCATCTTTCAAATATTATCGGAGGAACGAATACTCGTATTCCAAAAATATTCTCAAGAGAGACTCTTATAAGTGTAGTATCGCGTAACAATCGCATCAGATCTTACATCTGAACGACCTCCGCACTACGTCCTAGAAATAGGCCGAGATGGGCTTGGTAAACTAAGGTCCTTGGCTTCTAATGCACATGATTGAAAGAATAATGCCTAGCCACAAATAACTTGTGTGACATTATCAATCCAACATGACCTCCACCAAGTGAATGGACTCGCAAGTCAACTTGCTAAGGAATACTCCACACAAGTCAACGAGACTATGCCATTCTCCTATCCTAAGGTGCACTCGAGTTCGGGTATAGAACTCATCTCACAGAGATCGCCAAGCAAACAGCAATTGTATATCAAGCAATTCAATCATTACAATCAATACAGTAATCCTAAATTATACAAAAATATGTCATATAACGAATAAACAATATCATACAACAAGGGTGAAAAGTAGGCAAAACCACCAGAGATTTTGTTCCCCAGCAGAGTCGCCACTTTTCTGTAGCGGTGTATTCGTCACTTTATGATTTATTGATTAAATCAAAAGCAAAGCATACAAAGAATCGAGTCGCCACCGCACTTTTATTTATCCAAAGGAATGGCTAAAAAGCGAACAAAAGCCTAAGAAGTTTTACACATAGAAAACTAATGAAAAGATCAGAGATCGGGGTAAGGGGTTAATTACGCAATGGGAAGGTGTTAGGCACCCAAAACGTCCTAGGTACTCCTAGGGAGCCCTTTTCACAACTTGTTGTATGAAATGTTATTCGTTTATGAAATATTTATTATGCAAACATGGACTGAAGGGATGAGAAAAGAATATACAAGTTATTATTTTTGTGTTTGAACGGATGAACCCGTTGCCTACGTACCTTTCCATGGAAGGTAAGGATCAAAACGTCGTAGTTCGGCTAAAAGATTTCCAAAAGTAAGTGAATTGATTTTAAAACAAAAGCCCTAAGGTCTTTCGTTATCCACGGGAGAAAACTCAACCTTATACAAACAACAAGTCCACCATGTGAGAAAAGCTTCAACTTTCTAGTGAGGGGTTAACCCTATAATAAGCAAGGAAGTCTTACAATTCAATCACTAAGGACAACAGGTGAGATTAACATCAACCAACTAGGATAAATCAAACATATGGCTAATGTATGAAAACTTATCAAGAATGGACAAAGCCACAAAACAATTGAGTGAGTGGAATTAATCAATTAGAATTTATTCACAAAAGATGGTCAAAGTATGATTAGAATTCAATTCAAAAGAAGTATTATGAAAATGAAGTTTGAAAATCAGAGGCTTAAGGCCTAGGTTTCTAATTTGAAAAACAGATGAAAATGTTTGCACAATAGTTTTCAGGTTTTGGGTTAACATGTAAGTGGAGGTTTAAAGCAACAAAAGGTGGGAGGGTGAGGGAGTAAAACCTCTTAGATGTTCACCTCTTGAGATCATATGTAGATGATTCAAGTGATTCCTTTGGAATAAGGCAACAATGCAATAACAGATGGACAAAGTAAATGGATACCGGATGCCAATCAATGGACTTATTCCAATCTCCTAAAGCAAAGAGAAAACATGGATACCAGATGCCAATCAATGGACTTATACTAGTCTCACAAAGCAAAATGAAACAAGGATACCAGATGCCAATCAATGGACTTATACTAGTCTCCTACCATATCATAGGAAACAACTGCCAAGAAATGGACTTATGCTTGCCTCCTCCATGGACAAAACAAAATGTTACAAAATGATGAACAATGTTTATGAAATGATATACAAGTAATGAAGATAAATGCACAAAGGCACACTCAAGCAAATATGCACAGATGAATCAAGTAAGCAACAAACAAGTCAATTAGCACACACTATATACAATCAATTAGGCTCAAGCAAGGTTAGGCTTTACAGCCAACTGGAATGGGGTATTTTGAGCTCTTAACCCTAACATTGAGAGTTAGGGTGAAGCAGATGAAAAGGAGATGAGGGGGGGTACCTCATAGCTCTTATCCCTGGTCAGGGAGAGCTTTGATCAATGGAAAGTGTGGGAGTTCAGAAAGTTGGAACTCTTCTCCACAAATGGACTCTATAAGATCTTGGGTTATTATTCACCATGCATCAACACATGGTGTGAGAAAGGTGAATGACACACTGAGTAGCAGGAGATGGATTACACATCTCTTTTATCTGCCAATTGCCTCATAAGAGGACTTTACCTGCTTGGCACAAAAATTAAACAATCACAAGCATTGCCTCTTAAGGAAGGCTTCAGACAGGTGCCTACCAATAACAGTAGGTCTTCCAGACTACATAAAGATTAGAGATTATACCTAAGTGGTTAAGCAACCAAGCAAAAGCAAAGTTTAAATGAACTTAAAGCAACTTAGGTACCTGTGGAAACACTAAACAAATCAGTACAACACTCAGACAAACAGACAACAGTCAATAAGCAACATATGATCTCAATGTACAAAAATGTGTAAGCCATAAGGCAAACTCAAATGAGTTAGCATCAACCTACAAAACACACAAGTGTTAGTAATCAAAAGCCAACATCAATACTCAAATGATGGAGCATCATCAACTATAGAACTTGGATGTTCAACCTAAAATCAAAACTCAAATATAAGCAACAAACCACTAGGTCAAAGCCTTGGGTCAAAGATGGAGAAAAATTTGAAATAGGAGCTGAAATTTAACACAAAGTAACTTCACACACATATTGACATATCCTAAAAAGGCTCACATCAAAATCAATCACCAAATGCATTTCATGATCAAGAGAAGTTCAAGGCAATTTCAAAGCTCATATGTGATCAACATGAATAAAAAATTCAAATCAAAACAGAAATGATTCAAATAAATTTGGCAAAATTCATGCACATTCAGGACATCTAACATGATCAACATACAAAAATCAGGGGAATCAGAGATCATTTGGCATAGAAATCAAGTTGCACAAGTTGGACAATCAAAGGTGTGACATAAATTGTCACACCAAGTTAACACAAGCATAAAACAGCAATGGTAATTGAGAAAAATGTCAAGCCAAAACCAAAATGTCAAGCAATATGTCTAGAATTGTCATGCAAAATTTCAAGTTCATTGGATAAGAAACAAGCATTTCATGATGAGATAAGCAAGGCAAGGTCATACATGCATATGTATCCAATCATCCTAGCACAAATTATTTTTCCAGCCAAGCACAACTTGCAAACTCATGCTCATAAAAACCTAGACAGAATGAGGAGCATTGTGCAAAAAATTGGAGTGAAATTGATGCATTTTTCAATTTTATATGATTTTCCTAAGTTGAGGAAACAATTTGAAAATTTAAATGAAGCATGGCATGAAAACTGGAGGGAAACATGGAAAATGGCAAGGCATTTGAAAAATTACACTCGGCAGGACTCGAACCTTGCACACATTTGAATTTGCGCGCTCAACATCAAAACGGTACCGTTTTGACTCAAAAACCCTAACGCTGGAAACAATTCCTAGAATCGTAGCAAATTCATGAAGGTCGTAGCTAAATGCATGGCAAAACCGTAGCAAATCTGGAAATGCATGAAGTTCATAGGTTGAAGATGAAGATCATGATGATCTTCATCTGGATTTCCAGAAAATCAAAAAAAATGTCCAGAAATCACAAACAAGCACAGCATTCGAATCATCATGACATGTACATTCAAGATCAACAACCAAAACACGCAAAAATATCAAAACAAACTCGGATCGAAGAAAATTATTTCAACATGTCAAATGTTCAATCATCCATAACTAACTCAAAACAGCACCAAATCACACGATTCAAAGCTCAGATTCATCAGGACAACAAGATCTATAACAATATCCTAATGAATTCAAGAATAATTGAGATTGAATCCTGACCTCTTGAAGAACAGAAGTTGGAATCGTGCTCCACAAAGCTCAGCAATGCCTCAAATCTTCTCTACAATGCTTAATGAAGTGATTGATGATGAATTTGAAGCTCCAGCATACACGAATCCAGCTCAATTTGCAAAATCCATGGAACCTTCAAGCTTCGAGTATGGTTCAATATGGCACCAATTGCTCCAATTCCACGTTCAAACTTGCTCAGAAATGCTTCCTCATCATGAATCAATCAAGAGAAATGGCTTTTGTGTGAAGAAATTGAAAAATATTTTGAGAGAATTTTTTTTGAGAATTTTGAGATTCAGATCTGAAAATGTAGTTAATGGCAAATGCAGTTATGTTTAACCTTATATATGCCATGCTAATTATGTTTAAAACCTGTTTAAGCCAAAGCTAATGGAGATTAGCAACTTATGAGGTGTATGTACAAAAATGGTTTTTCACCTCATGCACTTCATGCATGCGTGAACAGTGCCAGAACAAGGCCCAAAATCACTTAAAATGAGTTCATGCACCCTTTGGAATTGGTTTTGTATGCATATGATTCACCAAAATGGTTTTGTGAAATTTCTTTTGAAAATCTTCATGAATGAGCACATGATAATGCTAATGGAATTCAAGCCATGTAATGAGATGTTAAGAAACTACAAGTCATGAGGAGAATATAGCAAAAAGAACCACTCATTTTGGAGCTTTGGTTGAAAAGTTATGCTCATTTGAAGTCCCATGCATACTTTGCCATGATTTGATCATATCTCCTCAACCACACATTAGAAATTCATGATCTTGGAAATTTTGGAAATGGGAGAGAAATATCTACAACTTTCATGTTCAACAAAATTTCATTTGAAGCCTTCTTGATGATGTAATATTGAGTTGAAGTTGGTCCAAAATCTTTCCATTTTTGGAAAGTTCAAATTATAGGTCACCTACTATTTTTGGAAATTTTTTACCTGACTTCAAATTCTTCAATGTGAGTGTTTGAAATGTCAAATGAGACTTGTTTGAACATGAATGAAGTATTTCTAATCACTTCCCACCTCCAAATCCACAGTTGACTTTGCAGTTGACTTTCTAGGTCTTCAGATGACTTGAAAATGTTCTGATGAGATTCAAGCCTCTACCACTTGGGATTTTTGCTTCAAAATGACATCATAACTCATATGGACTCTTGATAATGATTGTGGGGTCCAAATCTCAAGAATGACCACCATCTATTGCTCAATGAATGCCTTTGATTGCCTTGACCTGTTAATGCTTCATCTGCAAGACAAAGGTTAGATGACATATTTTTGTACTTTTTGGTTAGTGATAAAAAGAAAAACAATGATATACAAATGCAAACATGCTTGGTGATCAAGAACCACTCTCAAAAAGATGACCCACTCACAGGGAAGGAAGCAAGGTGTCCAATGATCCTTGAGGCAATGCAATGTTATGATATGATGCCATGAGGGATCTTAGGGACAAAATTGGGGTCTTACAGCTACGATACACGAATGTACTATTTATTTCTATAATCCATTCCAAATTCTACTTTAATTCAATCAACTCCTTTTTCTTAATGATCGTTTAGGGTTTCTATCAACCCAAACTAGAACATCTATGATTTTATTCAATTTCTTATATTTGCCATGACTAAATTGAGTAGTAGATATAAACTATAACCTTACTTCTTTTTTTATTTTGTTTATTCAATTTCTTATATTTATGATCCAAGTGTTGATGAGGCCAAGGTTGACGAGAGCAAACAAATACACTTTGCTAAAGTTGAAAAGCGCGTGTGTACTACAGGCGGTGGGAGCACAGGAACTATCAAACAATCTGAAAAACCCATTATTTACTATTTTTACTTACATCGCACAACATTTATGGTTCTAAGTTCGTAATCCCTATGAAGGAGAATTTATTTAATTACTTCTATTTCAAAAGTAGTTCACTTTCTAGTAAATTGTCATCATATTTTTGGCGTTGTTGTTGGGGATTGTTGATTTTCAACAAGACAATTTAGTGTGACATTTTTAGTTTTTGTTTTAATTTTAAATTTAGTTCTAATCTTAATTTTTAATTTATTTTGTTATTAATTTTGATTTTAATTTTATCTATACTATTGTGTTATTTGGTGCAATGCTAATAAGGTATTTCTTGTTTGTTTATGTGACGTACTGAGACGACGCTGATCTGATCGATCCTAAAATCGAAAGAACAACGTGCATATTTCATAAAGCAAAAAGAGAAGCACTTCAAGCTACTAAATAAGTAAAAGAAGAGAAAGTAGAGATGGTCACTCCATTACATCAAATGTTGGGGACTACTGCAGCAGAATAGACTCCGATCAGATTTGTTAAGGATTCCAACTGGCGAATCCGATAACTTTTGACATCAAAAACTATGTGCTTAGAGGTTTGAAAGAAAACTTATTCAACAGGAAAGAAATTAGAGATCCTTTGGAGCATCTCACTGAATTTTACGAGACCCACTCAATGTGCAGATCAAGCGATGAGATCATCGAACATCAAGTCAAATTACATTTGTTTGGTTTTTCCTTGATAGGGCACACAAAGGATTGGTTGCAGCGTATTCCAAATGGAATTATCTAGACTTAGAAAGAAATCGAAGACAATTTTTTCAAGAGATAATATTATAATGCTCAATTTATGGAAAGAAAGCCGTAATTACTACTTTTGCTCAAGAAGAGGTAGAATCACTATCTGGTGCATAGGAAAGATTCAAGTTGTTACTCCAAAAGTGTCTGAATCACAACATGAGTTATATAGAGAAGATGACAAACTTCATCTATGGTCTGAGAACAGAAACGATAATTCTTCTTGATGCCTCAGTTGAAGTTACATTTAGACTAAAAATTGATGAAAAGTTGAAGACATTGTTGAAGAATATGTGTCAAAATGAATATCGCTCAAGTGAGCGAGATATGAAAGGAAAGGGTTTGTTAGCTTTTGATATCCAAACTACTTTACTAGCCCAACTGGAGGCTCTGACCAAACAGTAGGTTATTTCTCAGTAAACTAGGGAAATGTGAGTTAGATCCAAACTCTAAGACGTGATTTATATGGAGGTGAGTATTCAAATGGTAATTGTGAACCAAACGTGGAGTCTGCGGAATTCAAATATGCAGGCTTCCAAAGAAATAATTTATACTCTAACACGTATAATATCGGGTTGAAAGATCACACTAATTTCAAATGGAGAAAATATAGTCAAACCTTGCATACTGGTCAAGGTGCACCTAGAGAATCTCAAGCGCCTTAGCGAAAGCCGTATGTGTTGGCTGAAACACTCAAGGGATTCATGATTTCTACCCATGGTAGTTTTCTAAAAGTAATCCTGGCACAACAAGAGATGATGTAAATTCAACTGGACACAAACAAAAATACACAAGCCTCCATAAAAAATTTAGAGTCACAAATTGGGCAGTTGTCTAAGCAAATAGCAACTCGGGCTAATTCAGAGGGGGGATTCAATGGTAACATTGTGGATAACCCAAAGAATGAAAATTGTAGTGCTATTGAGTTGAGGAATATAGTTGTAGGTACACCTACACAAGATAGTGGGGAGAAGAAACAAAGTGAAGATGAGAAGAAAGAAAGTGGAAAGAAACTGGTTGTAGAAAATGGTGAAGAGAATAGGGAAAATGAGGGAGAAAAAAGTGAGATTAAGAGTAATGATGAGGTTATAGGTTGGAGTCTTGATAAATTTATAGATAAGAACTCACCATGGAGGAGGACCAAGAAACATATTCTTAATGATCCTAACCATGTACTCTCAGATTATATCAAAGCACCCTACCCTTTCTTGAAAAAGAAACTTGAGAAGAAAGATGCAAACGAAGAGCGGTTTAAGAAGTTTAAGGAGATGTTGAGAAAAACTCAAGTCAACATCCCCTTCTGTGAAGCCATGAACCAAATGTCGGTGTATGATAAGTTTATAAATGAGCTACTCTCTGGAAAATGACGGTTAAGAGATGATGAAAGTTTCTTTTTGGCTGAAGAGTATGGTGATACCATTCAAAGGAAACTTCCACCTAAACTTACCGATCCTGGTAGGTTCATTATCCTTTATTCTATTGGTCCTGTAAAAGTTAACCAACCCCTTTGTGATTTGAAGGCAATCATTAATATGATGCCACTCTCAATGATGAGGAGGTTGGGTTGTGGAGAGCCTAAGTCTACCCATATGACTCTCACATTATCCGACTGATCTGTAACATATCTCTATGGAATATTGAAGGATGTGTTAGTTAAGGTTGATGACCTTGCTTTTTCGGACAACTTTGTAATTTTAGAGATGTCTGTGGATGCCGAAATACAATTGATTCTTGGAAGGCCATTCCTAGTAATAGGAAGGGCTTCAATTGATATGGAGATGAACGAGTTAGCATATGAACAACCTCAATGTTACAAGGTGAGCAAAAGGAGAAAATTACCTGAAAGGCAGAAGCTGGCAAGAACAAAATTAAGAGTGATACTAAGGGTCTTTTGGTAGAAGTCGAGGCTAAAGCAAAAATGTCAAACTTGTTAGAAAAACAAGTGTAAAAGCCTAAAGAAAGCCATAAAGATGGAAATAAGAGAGCCTTGTCGAATCAATTGCCCATCATTGGGAAATGACATCTTCAAAAGTGATCCATTATTTCATGAGTTTTAAACCATGGAGGGTTAAAACACATGTGCCCTTGTCCGGGAACACCCTGTTGGTGTAAGCCCTAGAGGCCAATACTTTTGGTACTTGTATTGAATTATTTATTAATAATAAAAGGCTTTTTCTTTATTATGTTTGTCTAATAAAGTCCCTAGAATAGATAGTCTGTTTAATGTATCAAGTGTGACATAATCATGAGATCACATTAAACATAAGGACATTATTCTTAAAGTATCCATAGTCGAGCTTTATTGTGAAGTGGGATAATATTAAAGCATTAAGACTATTATATATATAGACTGATGATCACATCTCATGGATCATGGATAAGGAGTTATCAAGTCTTAAACATAGGTATGAATATTAAGAGTAATATTTATACTGGATTGACCTGTTATGAGAATACTATATAGAATGTTATGCAAAGTGTCATAAGTTATTCTCATGGTGATAATGGTATATACCACCCTTCGACCTGAAACCACTATGGACCTTAGATGTAGAGTCGAGTGCCTTATTGTTGATCAAACATTGTCCGTAACTGGATGACCATAAAGACAATTGATGGGTACTCCACGAAGCATGCTAAGGAACATGAGTGACCTAGATGGAATTTTCCCATCCTGCGTAACAGAATAAATGTCTATGGGCCTAATATTGAATTGGACAAGGATGACACGGTCTACGCCTTGTGTTCAATATAGACATAAGGGCAAAAGGATAATTGTACACATAAGTATTATCACAAAAGGATTTGTCAGATCACATGACATTTTCGTGTCTTGGGTAGCAGTGATGTGTTGCTAGATACCGCTCACTGTTTATTATGTTAAATATGTGATTTAATATAATTGCCAATGCCTCGAAAACCGACAGGGTCACACACAAAAGGACGAATTGATGAGAGATAAAGTAACTAAGGAATACCGTAATGTACGGTGCCCTTAAGTGAATTGTAGAACATCGTAAGGTACAATGTACTTAAGTAGAATATGAAATATGGTAAGGTATCACGCGCTTAAATGATTTTGGCATATTATAAGATATGGGCCACATACACTTGAGTGGGTTTTTTAGCTTGCAGCCCACACAAGTGGTTCTTCAAATAAAACCCTTGCGTAGAAGCATTTGTGTTGTTGAAATTTCGTTTCTCTCTCTCTCTCTCTCACTCAAAGCCTTCATTCGTAGCAGCTAGCACTGAGATTGAAGGAATCCGTTTGTATGGACTGAGTAGAGGCGTTGTCATCGTTCAACATTTGTGATCGTTCCATAGATCTGCATCAAAGGTTACAATCGCCACAAGAGGTAACGATTCTATCACTGATCATGCCCATTTGTAAGGATCATTAAAGGAGAAATTTTAAATTCCGTTGCGTTTTGGATCGCTCTTCTCCTTCACACCCTTGCAAGTAGATACACAAAATTATGACAAACATAGAAAATAATAAACATAAATATGATGTAAATTTAACAAAGGAAACCCCATTGTACAATGTTTAAAGTTACAAGAAAGGACGGAGATACAATCTATAACCAAATGCGAAAGACAAAAGATCATGGATAGTCATCAAAGGTTCGTCTATAAAAACCATAACCTCTCAAACAAATTTGTCTTGAGTGGCCTTAGTTAGGGTTTGAACCTAAGATTTATTGAAGGCATTAAGTTTATCATCAAGTTCTATATTATTTTCAAGAAGAAAATAAAGAAAAAAATTAGTAAGTTAGTACGAAATGATAAATAAGAAGGGAATAAACAGAAAGATCATCAGACACACCCAACAAACTTTTAGCATAATCCCCAACAACGGCCAAGACCAGGGACCGTGTATCAACATACCGACTTCTCATATTGTAAGATTTAGAATTATGGTCATAAAAGGAATTTGATCAAATCCATCAACAAAATGTTGGATGGTGGAAAGACCCTCGTTGTCTTCTTAGGAAAGAACCAATCATTTTAAGGAAAGGTTCGCTTTCACATGACCAAAAATGTCATGACTTCAACATTTGGGAAATTAAGGTTCATATACATGAAAATCCTCCCCATCACAACTATGTATGTTCGACTAGGTAGTGAAAATAAAACACCCAACCATCATGTAACGAAACTTAAAGTTTTGTAAGGACTCAGTGAAAACCTCAAACATTTTATGGATTTGTTTGAAGTGGACCACAAAATTTGACCAACTTAAAATCCATTTTTTAAAAGTGAATCATGTAACAGTATTTTGCCAAACTTTAGAAGGTATGAGATGAAAGTTGTGAGCACCTCATGCTTATAAATAATGAATTGAAACATTGTACCTTAAGATAAATACCATATATTGACTAGGATAAATCTTATGATAATGAAGATTTCTTTATACTTTTATCACTTAAGAATCCTCCAAACTTTTCCTTATTTTCACTTATTTATCTTCATCAAAATATCATAAAAAATGAGATTTGACTTCATAGGATAGTCATGTGAGGTTCATCTATAGAAACTATAACCTCTCGACAAATTTGTCATGAGCGACCTTTGTTAGGGCTTGAACTTAATATTTCTTGAAAGCCTTAACTTTACCATCAAGTTCCATGTTATTTTCAAGAAGAAAACAAAGAAATAACTTAGTAAGTTAGTAGGAAATGATAAATAAGAAGGGAATAAACGGAAATATCATAAGACACACCCAACAAACTTTTAGCATAATCCCTAACAAAGGCCAAGACCAGGGACCGCGTGTCAAGATACTGACTTCTCATCTTGTAAGATTTATATTTATGGTCATAGAAGGAATCCGGTAAAAGCCATCAACAAATGTTGGATGATGGCCATACCCTCATTCTCTTCTTAGGAAATATCCAATAATTTGAAGGAAAGGTTCGCTTTCACATGACCAAAAATGTCCTGACTCTAGCATTTGGGAAATTAAGGTTCATAGACTACATCAAAAACCCCTCATCACAACTACATATGTTCGAATAGATAGTGAAAATAAAAGGCCCAACCATCATGTAATTCAACTTAAATTTTTTTAAGGACTCAATGAAAACCTCAAACATTTTGTGGATTCTTTTGAAGTGAGCTAAACTGTAAGGAGAAGCTGAACCTTCATAGAAGCTTCTTGATCAAAATTTCTAAACATAGATTGGAAAGCTCAAAAGAAGGCTCAATAGTTATGGTGTAACTATGAAGGAGGAAAAACCAAGTAATGAAGAACCTCTTGCTTGAAGGTAGTAAACGAAAGAAAGAAATGCATTTCCCGAAAGACTATATCAAACACAAGGAAAGAAGGATGGGAGATGACATCATATATTTGTGAAAGCTGATATTCTAATTTTCCATGCATTATAAGGACCTCCTACTTAAGTAAAAAATTTCTAAGTTCTCTAATTTCATAGAATTATAATACAATAAAGGAATTCCCAAGTAAATTTCTTTTAGCCAAGAGTATGAGTTGCGTTTGTCTTCATCAATATTAGGTTTAAAGGGGTATTTGATGGCATGAACAATCATAAGTTTTCAAAAAAAAAAAGAATAAGATGTGAGGAAAGCAACCCCATTTTCTCACTACTTTCTCTCACGAGAAATTGAGGACAACATATGGAGCACCCATAACTAAGCTAAAATCGCCATCACATTATTGTAACAAAAATCCATAAATATAAATGAGCAATGAATGATAGAAACTTACTAACGTAGAATGGTGAGGTAGTTGGAGAAGAAGAAGAATACTTTAAAAAAGATCAAGAGCATCTCGAGAAGCACAACATCTTGAGAGAAAGTAGAACAAGAAAGAAGACGAAAATACATATTTCCATAATCTAGAATCACAATGGGTAAAGGGTCGGATGTATACTAGTAAACAAAGAACACATTACTGATATCATCGTCAAAATAATCATGACAATGACAATTTCCATAAAAATAATCATATTAGGGTTAATAATATGCCATCACGCTATAAGCTACAGATTGACACGTGATAGACGACTAGGATAACAAATATCAAGAGGTCACATCAGTTTCTGACAAAGAGGTATGGGAATATCAAAGGACTAAATGATAAGACGGGTTAAAGATGGATGAAATATCCATTAAAATTGTCACTCACTTGCTACCCTCTTATAATAGACTCGCAAGTCACACCTCGACTCCAACGAGCCATGTTTGAGGGGAAACTCTTCCTACTTGATATGAGATTAAAATAACATCGGCCCACTAGGACAAATGAATGGGATTTAAGAAGGGAGGGACATAAGGCATCTAGAACATATTAAGTTATGCCCTAAAAATGCAACCAATAACCTGATGTGATTAAACAAAGGTCATTAAATGACATAAGGAATAATATGATAACACATGTCCTGAAGAAAAAGTTTTGGATTCCATAAATCCTAGAATTCACCTATAAGAAGGGGAAAACATAGTAATCAAGATGTACACTCTCTAAAATCTAAAAACATTATTCTCTACCTTATTTTCTCATTGACGTGAACATCAGAGTGTTGGGATATACCACACATCCTCTTCTCTCAACCAAAAGAAGAATTTGAAAATATAAACGTCATTGAAAACGATAATCTTATTAAAATCAAACCTTTCGGAAAAATATTTTGATCGAGAGGAGATGAAATACAATAGAGACTAAACTAAATTATATTTTGACACCTAGTTAACTTGTTTAAAACTATAAAAAAAGAAAAGTAAATTGAATTGAAGTATTTGATTTTCCATATATTATTTGATTCATATCTTAATAACGGTTAAAAGTAGTTGCAAAAACCCGGACAAACAGCCTATATAAATAAATAGTTGTTAACTTATTTTTCGCACGAATTTTGAATCCTAATCTCTCCCTCCATCAGCCATTCCCATACTCCTGTGTTCAGAACATCGATCACCGCTTCAGGTACCACTTTTCTTCTTCTTCTTCTTTCAATTCCCATTGTAATCAATCGCTACGATACACGAATGTACTATTTATTTCTATAATCCATTCCAAATTCTACTTTATTCAATCAACTCCTTTTTCTTAATGATCGTTTAGGGTTTCTATCAACCCAAACCAGAACATCTATGATTTTATTCAATTTCTTATATTTGCCATGACTAAATTGAGTAGTAGATATAAACTATAACCTTACTTCTTTTTTTCTTTTGTTTATTCAATTTCTTATACTTATGATCCAAGTGTTGATGAGGCCAAGGTTGACGAGAGCAAACAAATACACTTTGCTAAAGTTGAAAAGCGCGTGTGCACTACGGGCGGTGGGAGCACAGGAACTGTTAGGTGATTTTCTCATCCACACTATTTTAATAATGCTGATAGACTACATATTCTGTTAAACTCTAATCATTTTCATTGATGGAATGGAACTAAAATGCCCTTATTTTCAGGAACTTATGTCTTCGCGAGGACACGACTAAATATCTGTGGAATCTCAATGTCAATTCTGCCCACTATGATCCCAAGACTAGGTCCATGCGTGAAGATCCTCTTCCAGTTGCCCATCCAAATGAGAAATTCTATGAGGTAGCCTATCTCAATAATCAAAATTCATAAAATATCGTAATTTACTTTCCTTTCATATGCTTGTATTTGGATTAAATTAAATCTCTTTTTGTGTAATAGGGTGATAACCAATATAGGAATAGTGGCCAAGCTTTGGAATACAAGGATCTAAACAAACACACACAAGAAGCATTTGATAAGGGGCAAGATGTTCACATTCAAGCATCTCCATCCCAAGCTGAATTGCTTTATAAGAATTTTAAGATCATGAAAGAGAAAGTGAGGTCTCAAATGAAGGAAACCATTTTGGAGAAGTATGGAAATGCAGCTGATTGGGATAAACTTCCAAGAGAACTTTTGCTTGGTCAAAGCGAGATGCAACTTGAGTATGATCGTGCTGGTAGAATTATTAAGGGGCAGGTGAGACACACATTAAATCTGCACTCTCAGCTTCCTTTTGCTTATATTTATTTGTTCATTCAATGCTTTTAACCTTTGAACTCTTGACAATGTCATTATCAGTTCTAATCTGAACATTAAACTGCTTTGCAGTTGCTATTCAATTCGTTAATCTCGATATCTATTGATGTTTTTCAACAGGAGGCTGCGTTTCCAAGGAGCAAGTATGAAGAAGATATTTTGATAAACAATCACGCAACTGTTTGGGGCTATAAGTGCTGCATGCAGACAATACTTAATAGCTATTGTACAGGTGCTGCTGGCATTGAGGCTGCAGAGACTGCTAATATGAAGAACTTCAGGTGTCACTTCAGGCGTCTCTCTTGTTGAAAACCCATAGGTCTTTATGTTGCTTTTTTTGCATGTAGTTACTAGTATTCCATGGCTTTTGGTTTTGAATTTCTTAGTGAAAGAAATGTACTGCCTTCAATAGATTATAATTTTTGTATTTTTCATGAAATTTACATATGCAAAATGAAAGAAATTTGAGTGATATCATTTGGTACTTGTTATACACGCTTTCTGTTTAATGATTTTGATTATAAAATCTAAAAAACCATAGTTTTTATATGATTAAAACAAGAACATTGACTATAATGAGAGAAAAAATATATAATGATTAAAAAATTCAGCAATCATTTTAAAATAATACTACTAACCGTGTGTAAAACATTTGATAAATTTTATGAGAGTTTGAATTCAGTATTTATCAACATTACAAATTCTTTATTTAATCAACTAGTATTTATTTGTAGATTTTTCGGTTCTCATTTTTATCAACATGACAAGTGTGTTCATTCTCTAGCGAGTAGTGGGATTAACCACATCTTCTTGCTCTTGCTCTCAAGATATTTATTTTATCCTTTATAGTTTGACAATTATATTGATAAGGAAATGGAATAGTTCCATTCCAGTCACACAGAAAAGATTTTTAGAAAACAATTAATTACACTTCCTTATAATTGTGATTGTTAAAATTTGCTGCTGCGTTGCTGTATTCAAAAAGCTGATATTATTATTGAGACAATTCATCATTAGTACTAATGAAGAAGATAATGAAGGAGAAATTTTTAAAAAGTGTATGCATTTTATTATGGCAATTGGAAGGTGTACAAAACCAGTGTTATTCACCCCTCTTTACATGCATACAAATTCAGAGTAAGATCAGGGTAGTAGGGCGATACTTTATTGTTTTATTATAGGAAGTGAAATTTTTTACTACAGTTCATTCAAAATTTATTTTATCATTATTATTCAAGACAAGATGGCCATCTTGTTATTGTATTGCATTATGCATAGCATCATCTCAATGAGATTGAGATTGAGACCGAGGGTGAACCAGCGGGCCACGGTTTCCACTGAGCTTTAACTCCGTGACTTGGCGTTGACGAAGACCAAAAGCATTTGCAAGAACCTCTGAAGGAGTGGCCCTAAACACCTGTTGTACGTGGCTAACAGCAGCTCTGTCATTTGTCTTGAACACAACATACTCTAATCCTTCTTCCTCCCCAGCTTGTTCCGCCACCACAAAGTTTTGCGGTACCACCACCAACTGTCCCTTTCTCACCTTGTTGTCGAACACCGTGTTTCCTTGGCAATTCACAATCCTAACTCTTCCTTCTCCCCTTATCACGTACAGCAGACTGTTGGCGTTTATGTTCCAGTGTGGAGCATATATACCATTCTGCATATACATACATACACGTTATTGATTAGTTTATTAAAAAATCATTTATGTAACTAATCATATCATGGAAATATACACATTAGTTTAATAGTTACCCTGTAGAGACGAACATACTCAGCACTGAGGCGTAAATAGCGGAGGACTGGGAGAGTTAAACTGTTTGCAGTGCTGATACGACCAGCACGTGGGTTATAAAGGTCGGCACGTGCAGCGTCCGCAATGTTCTCTCGAATTTTGGCACTACAGATAGTTTCTTCCAAACCATTCTTTCTTTCCTCACTTCTTTGTTTCTCCTCCTCATCTTCTTCTTCTTCTTCTTCTTCTTCCTTCTCCTCTCTGTGAGAGTGAGAATGACTTTGTTCTTTTTCTTCTTCTTCCTTCCCCTTGGGGTTGATAATGCGGAGACCTCCCTCAACTCGCACAATTTGACTCCTTTCGTCTCGTGGAGATCGGAGTCTCTTCGCTGTATCCTCTTCAGTGTTGAACGTTTGTGCTAAAAACTCTGAGCTGAAGCCACTCAGCACGCTGTTACCTTCGTTTTGTTCTTCAGATTCCTCTTCTTGTTGGTGATGTCCACTCCTACGTCCAACAGGGTAACTATGCTTTTGCCGATGCCTTCCTTGTTGTTCCTCCTGTGTTTCGGGGAACTCTGTTTCTGGGTTCCCACCAAGGTAAAATACCTGCATACACATATTTACGTGTGATTGATTTAGTATAACAAATTATACATTAGAAACTTTTAAAGTTATAATCGAATGAGCATGCTGTATGAACAATTTATAAGAGATAATGTAATGTATGGATACACTATTACTTACTCTTGGGGTTGAATCGAGCTGGTTTGCAATGTTGGAAGTGTCAAGAAGACTAATGGCAACAAGAGGTTCATCGCCATGGTTATATGTCCAATAAGGAATTCCCGATGGAATGGCAATGATATCACCTTTTCTGAATCGACGAATCTTCTGGTGACTGTCACCTTGTTGCTGCCTGGATTCTTGTCTAGATTGTGATGAACGCGGCTCTTCATAAGTCTCAGGACAGCCAGGAAATGAAAGTCCAAGAACACCCTTTCCTTGGATGATGAAAATCAACTGTGGAGAGGGTGAGAAAGATGGCAAGTGGAGTCCATTAGGGTCGATGGTGCGTCTAATAAGTGACACACCGGCGCATTTTAGCTCAGGGTGATTTGGATTCCATGTCTCAGTGAGACCAGCTTCGGACTCAACACGGTGGTCTGGTTCCAATGCATTGATACTGTCTAGCTGGCATTGGTTAAGTCTGTCAAACTCAGAGCTAGTTGCTAAACATGCGCTTGCAAAGAGTAGCAAGGAAAGTGAAAGCAAAGATAGAAAAGGTTTGGACATTGTGACTGTGATCATAAACTACTAAGGAGAGATTGGTGAGTGAAGTGGTGAAGTGGAGAAGCTGTGTTGTGGTGATTTATAGGAAGAGGGGAAGGGTGAGATAGGAACACGTGTGACAGAATGTGTATGACATTGTTCAGCATGCATGGCTATGGAGTCCTAAATTGATACACATCATATGTGGGACGCAGCGCAAGTAGCCGCTTCATTCATTCTTCACAGATTGATAATTAGTATATATCCAAATACCACAAAGAGACAATGAATATTTGTTGGTATTCTTATATGTGGATGGTCCCCTTCACTTCTCTAGTTCTTTTCTCTGCGTCGACTCTATGCATTTATCTCTTTAACTCAACTATTAATTTACTGTCTAGAGCATATATTTCATTCGACTCTTGCATGTTTTACTACTTTATAAACTTTAATAATTGGCCTCCTCCACTCAAAATGTACTGCTGGTGTATTACTCCCTGATATAATATAGATACAGTTGTCTTTCTTTTAGGTAAATTCTAGATTGACTGGTTATGTATTTTGCTAAATTTTCATTTCAAATTAGAAGATGAAGATGACATGATGATGATTGCACAAATAAATTTTAGCTTGTGTTAACACACTTAACTTTATGTTCAAATCCCTCCCACCTATTTAGTATTTATGCAAATGGATTAATTGACGATTCTTTCAACATACTTTAGAAACTTTGATATGAATTACATGCTTACATCAAGCATAATAATATTTTACTGATTACAGGTCTTTTAATTATTTACTTTCATGCACTAGGTAAATAATTATTTAGAGATGACTTCCACAGAAATTTAACTATGACTTACGAGTACACGTACACTATTCTTATATTGTATTTATCATTATACTTTCACCCCAGCCTGACATATTTAACTATAGACCAATAGATTTGAGCAACAGTTCAAGAAATGCATGAGGTGTTAATATTAGTTCTAAATTACAGTGGTTAGCCGTGTTCAAAGTCCCTACAGCAATATTGCTACTAAAATTGTTAACATATCAACATTAGATTTCGAATGATTAAATTTATAAGTGAGAAACATCTCTTATCTTACACGATTTCGAATGATTAAATTACGCTAAGCCCAAATTTTAAGAGCAATTGTGGTTGCATTGGCATGTTTCGTCACAATTTTGAGCGTAACTAACATATTGGTGTTTCCGTCTAGCTCTTTCATTTTCGGATAATGATTATTTGATACATGCCCGAGTGGACACACAATTGAGAAGAAGAGGTTCAAGAAAAAATAAAACAGAAATAAAAATGAGTGATGTTGAAAGATGCTGGCTGGACCTGTAATGTTCCTTTTAAATTTGTGTTTCCGATTTGTCTCCAACTAATGCAAAACTACTAGTTAATTACGGTTTTAAATTGAAGTTGTGGTTATATTCGTATTATGATTAACCTTTCATAGAGACTGTTCTAACATATTTTCACTCCTGCTTGATAGTGATCGTGACCGTCTTACTGATAAGGCAAAGTTTCGACAAATGACCATAAAATATCACAAGCATTAGATAGTTTGTGTTTTAGTTTGACGAAAAACAATGTGTGAGGTCTTGATTTTTCGAAGATATTGGTCGAAGAGCAGGCCAAAGAAGGTTGTCGAACCTGGTGATGGTGACCATGTTCGTGATGGATCAACCTTTAAAATTCTGCACCAACTGAACATTAGAGGACCAAAGGATGAAGAGAAGATGGCTGTTTCAGGGATGTATTTGCGTTGGCCTTTAGAAGAAAACAACGAACGAAATCCCGCCAGGAAAGGTATTGTTGTAAAATATTTTACTGATATATTAAAAAGTGATTCTTACATGTTACATCTACATGCTTTAAATAAGAGAGAATAGAAAATCTAATGGGCTTTGACTAATGGACCTCATTACTAATAGACATAATTACTATTTACAATCTAATATTTACAACACTCCCCTCAAGCTGGTGAATGGATATCTATCATTCCCAGCTTGCAAGTAAGTTGTCTGAATCTTTCTGTTGGTAAGTCTTTTGTTAACACATCTGCCAGCTGATGCCTGGAAGGAACGTAAGATGTAGTTATCAGTCCACTATCCAACTTATCTTTGATAAAATGTCGGTCAATCTCAATGTGTTTAGTCCTGTCATGCTGAACAGGATTATGAGCAATACTAATAGCCGATTTATTGTCACAAAACAATGTCATAGGACCTTCACATTGTATCTTCAAGTCTTCTAGAATTTGTTTCATCCACAATAGCTCACAAATTCCTAGTGCCATAGCTCTAAATTCTGCCTCGGCGCTTGATCGAGCAACTACACTTTGCTTCTTACTCTTCCAAGCTACAAGGTTACCACACAGAAAAGTACAATAGCCTGACGTAGATCTTCTGTCACTCACTGATCCGGCATAATCCGCATCAGTGTAAGTCTCCATAGTTAGATTTCCACCTCTTTTAAACAAAAGTCCTCTCCCTGGAGTTGCTTTAAGATATTGTAGAACGCGGTCTACAGCCTGCAAATGTCTCACCCTCGGATCATGCATGAATTGGCTCACCACACTGACTGCATATGCCAAATCTGGTCTAGTGTGTGCCAAGTAAATCAATTTTCCCACTAATCTCTGATATTGACCCTTGTCAACTTTGTCACTTTCCTCCTCAAAGCTTATCCTGTGATTTTGTTCAATGGGAACACTTGCAGGTTTGCATCCAAGTTTGCCAGTTTCCTGCAAAAGATCAAGCACATATTTCCTTTGAGAAATAAAGATGCCTTGCTTTGAGTAGGCTACCTCAATTCTCAAGAAATACTTGAGTTGCCCAAGGTCTTTCATCTCAAACTCTGCTGATAATTTCTCTTTGAGGAAATGTCTCTCAATCAAATCATCTCCTGTAACAATAATATCATCAACATAAACAAGAAGTACAGTCAGTTTTCCTCCTTGTGAATGTTTAAAAAATAAAGTGTGGTCTCCTTGAGTTTGCTTATAGTCCAAACACATCATTGCCTTTGTGAATCTTCCAAACCATGCCCGAGGGGACTGCTTTAGTCCATATAAGGCTTTCTTCAATTTATACACCTTGTTAGCTCCATTTGTTATGCCAACACCTGGTGGAATCTCCATATACACTTCTTCCTCTAAGTCTCCATGCAAAAATGCATTTTTAACATCAAACCGTTGCAATTCCCATCCACATGAAGCAGCAAGAGATAGTAAAATTCGAACAGTATTCATCTTTGCCACTGGGGCAAATGTCTCCTCATAATCAATACCATACGTCTGAGTATAACCCTTTGCCACTAGTCTTGCTTTGTACCGATCAAGTGTACCATCAGATTTGTACTTTACAGTATAGATCCATCTGCATCCAACTGGACTTTTGTCTCTTTTCCTTTCAATAATCTCCCAAGTACCATTTTTTTCAAGTGCTCTCATTTCCTCATCCATAGCTTGGATCTAATTTCTATTTTGCAATGCTTCTTCAACAGATGATGGGATTTTCACAGAATCAACCGCTGCAATAAAACTTTGATATTGTGTGGAAAGATGTTTAGTGGAGACATATTGAGAGATAGGGTGTCGATATAGGGAGGGACAAGATCTTTTATCCTTCCTCAAAGCAATGGGTAAATCAACTGGATTAGTGTCACAAGTATCAGAAATGGCACAATCATCACTAGAGGAATCATTTTCAGTACTTACCTCCGGTTCAGGCGATTGAATTTGTTTCTGGAGAAGGTCAGGTTTACTTCTTCTCTGATACACTAGAGTTGGTGCTGGAGGTGCTGATTCCTGTAAAACAGAAGGCCTTGAAGGACCAGGAACACTTACTGACTCAGATTCAGGTGTTGAACTAGGACTCAAACTAGGTGACAACTCGGGTTCAAGAGAGGGAACACTGATAGGTGTTCTAGGGAGGCTAGGACCAAGGATCAGAAACTCGGACTCAGACTTTGACTCTGACTCTAAGTCACTTATGTTCTCCCTCTGAGACTGAGAACGAGTGAAATATGACACATTTTCATGAAAGGTGACATCTTTGGAGACAAAGAATTTTCGACTCGGAGGATGATAACATTTGTACCCTCTTTTGTTGGGTGCATAACCCAGAAAGATACATCTGACAGCACGGGGATCCAATTTGTTGCGATATTGTTTGTGAACATGAACAAAAGCAACACAACCAAAAATGCGAGACTCAAGAGTGTGTAAGATAGGAACAAATGGAAAACGTGAAAGCATAAATTGGACAGGACTTTTATTACCTAACACTCAAGATGGGACCCGGTTAATCAGATAGGCAGCAGTAAGAATTGCCTCACCCCAATAAGAGGTAGGAACAGACATTTGAAAAAGGAGAGATCTAGCAACTTCAAGTAAATGACGATTTTTTCTTTCTGCGACACCGTTTTGTTGTGGGGTGTCAACACATGTGAATTCATGGAGAATGTCATGTTTACTAGTGAAATTGGAAAAGGTATGATTGACATATTCTTTACCATTGTCAGAACGAATTCTTTTTATGCCTTTCCCAAATTGCGTTTGTGCCATATTATAAAATTGGATAAATATTTGTGGTACTTCGGATTTAGTATTCATCAAGAAAATCCAAGTTACCCGAGTACAATCATCAATAAATGAGACAAACCATTTTGCACCAAAAATATTAGAGGTAGGGGCAGGTCCCCAAACATCAGAATGAATCAAATCAAAAGGTTCATCACTTTTATTAAAACTGGAAGGAAAAGATACACGATTGTGTTTTGCCAACTGACAAACATCACACTTAAAAGACTCAACAGAATGGTGTAAGAACAACGACGGAAACATAGACTTAATTATATAAAATGGAGGATGACCGAGACGCTTGTGCTGAAGCCAAATTTGTGAGGCTGAAGAGGAAGACTGAGACTGGAAACAGGAGGACAACACCTTTGGATGGTCATCAGAGAAGTAGTATAACCCTTCCTTTTCCTTAGCAATTCCAATCGTCTGCCCCGTGGTAAGGTCCTGAAAAACACAATGGGACATAGAAAAAATTACTTTACAATTCAGATCACGGGTAAGCTTATGGATGGAAATTAAATTGTGGGAAAGTGTGGGAACATGAAGCACAGATTGCAACTGGAATGGAGGTTGCAAGTCAATATTTCCAGTGCCAACAACACAAGCATGAGAGCCATCAGCAACAGTGATATAAGGAATACTCGAAGGTGTGGTATAAGAGCATAATAATGTGGAATCAAATGTCATATGATTAGTAGCACCAGAGTCAAGAATCCACGCATTCTTAGGAATATTACCACTCGGGAACACAAACTCTTACCAGTAATCTCAGCCATTGAAAGGACAATCGAGAGAAAACAAACCAAGAAACAGGATGGGTTAGGGTTTCAAAGATGAGTGAACAAAAAACAAGAAGCACGATGTGCTACAACACAAAACAACAATGACCCAAACACCCAAAAACAACAACAAACTGCAAACTGCAGTAAAAAAAACTCCGCTACAAGGCGGCTAGGGTTTAGGCGGAAGCGAATCCCCAAAAATCGGGAGTTCTTGATACCATGTTGTAAAATATTTTACTGATATATTAAAAAGTGATTCTTACATGTTACATCTACATGCTTTAAATAAGAGAGAATAGAAAACCTAATGGGCTTTGACTAATGGACCTCATTACTAATAGACATAATTACTATTTACAATCTAATATTTACAACAGGTATGAACAATGGCATGCAGAACAACCTAACCGCACAAAGCAATCAAGTTGAAAAGGAGAGGCCGACAACCCTTAGGACTGCAAGATCGTGGCTTATCTTGGAAATAACTAGGAGAAGAAGCCCTATTGGATCTTCAATTTTGATATCTTCTAGAATTGTCTTTTAGGGTTAATTGATGAGTCATCAAATTTTGTTTTAGCTTGAAAAGCCATGTTATTTCCTACTGCAGCTCAAGAAGTCAATGTATTTGATTTTACAATTCAAATGAAAGTTAAGAAGGTGCAAATGGGATGTTCGTTTGAGTCTTAAAACTGTTTGTGTCATGCATTTCTGTCATGAACTGCTATTGGATGATATCAATCTGGTATGGTTCATCAAGACTGTGCAGATGGTTAGCATGCAAATTAGGGCTTGCTTATTACTCAAGATACATGTCACGGACATTGCAACGGAGTATTTTGATGCTGGAAGTGTAAGGTAGATGTATATGCATTTGGAATCATTTTATTAGAGTTAATAACTGGTTGAAGAAAAAAGAAGGGCTTTCAGAATATAAGTTAGTTAGCAGGTCATATTTACTAGGAGTCATGTTTGTGTTTGAAGCATTTCAGATACCAATTTATGTATTTCATTTGCTGGTTCTTACTTTGTTCCTCTATACAGCCATCATATTCTCTTGTAGAATATAACTTCCCGCTTGGAGTTTTTCAACTCGGTTCATTGAAGGTATTTGCATGGAATGAAAAACATCAGGGTTTGCGTCATGAAATCGGTTTCCTGCAGATATATAATCAAATGCCGAAGGAAAAATGCAGATTTGTAGTTGTGTTTTTTATATGATTCAAACAAACATATAAGCAATAGTAAAAAGTGTATGCATTTTATTATGGCAATTGCAAGGTGAACAAAACTAGTGTTATTCGCCCCTTATAGATGCATACAAATTTAGATTAAGATTGGGATTTTAAGGCCATACTTTATTGTTTTATTATCGGAACTGAAATTCTTCTCTACAGTACATTCAAAATTTATTATTTAAGATAAGATGGCCATCTCATTATTATACTCCATAGCATCATCTCAATGAGATTGAGATTGCGACTGAGGGTGAACCAGAGGGCCACGGTTTCCACTGAGCTTTAACTCCGTGACTTGGCGTTGACGAAGACCAAAAGCATTTGCAAGAACCTCTGCAGGAGTGGCCCTAAGCACCTGTTGTACGTGGCTAACCGCAGCTCTGTCATTTGTCTTGAACACCACATACTCTAATCCTTCTTCCTCCCCAGCTTGTTCCGCCACCACAAAGTTTTGTGGTACCACCACCAACTGTCCCTTTCTGACCTTGTTGTCGAACACTGCGTCTCCTTGGAAGTTCACAATCCTAACTCTTCCTTCTCCTCTAATCACGTACAGCAGACTGTTGGCGTTTATGTTCCAGTGTGGAGCATATATACCATTCTGCATATACATATATACATGTTATTAATTAGCTCATTAAATTTCATTTTTTTCAACAATCATCAATTGGAAATATATTGATTAAATAGTTAGTACTATACACACCCTGTAGAGACGAACATACTCAGCGCTGAGGCGTAAATAGCGGAGGACTGGGAGAGTTAAACTGTTTGCAGTTCTGATACGACCAGCACGTGGGTTATAGAGGTCGGCACCTGCAGCGTCCGCAATGTTCTCTCGAATTTTGGCACTACAGATAGTTTCTTCCAAACCATTCTTTCTTTCCTCACTTCTTTGTTTCTCCTCATCTTCTTCTTCTTCTTCCTCCTCCTCTCTGTGAGAGTGAGAATGACTCTGTTCTTTTTCTTCTTCTTCTTCCTTCCCCTTGGGGTTGATAATGCGGAGACCTCCCTCAACTCGCACAATTTGACTCCTTTCGTCTCGTGGAGATCGAAGTCTCTTCGCTGTATCCTCTTCAGTGTTGAACGTTTGTGCTAAAAACTCTGAGCTGAAGCCACTCAGCACGCTGTTACCTTCGTTTTGTTCTTCGGATTCCTCTTCTTGTTGGTGATGTCCACTCCTACGTCCAACAGGGTAACTATGCTTTTGCCGATGCCTTCCTTGTTGTTCCTCCTGTGTTTCGGGGAACTCTGTTTCTGGGTTTCCACCAAGGTAAAATACCTGCATACACATATTTACATTAGAAACTTTTTAAGTTATAATCGAAAGAGCATACTGTATGAATGGATACACTATCACTTACTCTTGGGGTTGAATCGAGCTGGTTTGCAATGTTGGAAGTGTCAAGAAGGCTAATGGCAACAAGAGGTTCATCGCCATGGTTATATGTCCAATAAGGAATTCCCGATGGAATGGCAATGATATCACCTTTTCTGAATCGACGAATCTTCTGGTGACTGTCACCTTGTTGCTGCCTGGATCCTTGTCTAGATTGTGATGAACGTGGCTCTTCATAAGTCTCGGGACAACCAGGAAGTGAAAGTCCAAGAACACCCTTTCCTTGGATGATGAAAATCAACTGTGGAGAGGGTGAGAAAGATGGCAAGTGGAGTCCATTAGGGTCAATGGTGCGTCTGATAAGTGACACACCAGCGCATTTTAGCTCAGGGTTATTTGGATTCCATGTCTCAGTGAGACCGGCTTCGGACTCAACACGGTGGTCAGGTTCCAATGCATTGATGTTGTCTAGTTGGCATTGGTTGAGTCTGTCAAACTCAGAGCGAGTTGCTAAACATGCGCTTGCAAAGAGTAGCAAGGAAAGTGAAAACAAAGATAGAGAAGGTTTGGACACTGTGAGTGTGATGATACACTACTAATACTAATGAGAGATTGATGAGTGAAGTGGTGAATTGGAGAAGCTGTGTTGTGGTGATTTATAGGAAGAGGGGAAGAGTGAGAGAGGAACACGTGTGACAGAATGTGTGTGACATTGTTGAGCATGCATGGCTATGGAATCTTAATATGGTACACATCATATGTAAGACGCGACGTAGGTGACCGCTTCATTCATTCTTCACAGATAGATGATGATTAGTATATATCCATATTACCACAGAGAAACAGAATGAATATTTGTTGCTATTCTTATATGTTGCAGGAGATGGTCCCATACAATTCTCTACTTCTCTTCTCTGCATCGACTCTCTGCGTATCTCTTCAATTCAGTGATTATTAGTTATATTCATAATACTAATACTGAATATGTACTAATACTAATACTGTATTACTTCTATTCATAATTTAATTTTAAAGTCTCACCTCTAAATATTTGTTTCTACCATTGGATTAGTAAATCTCGTCGTTAGATCAAGTAACAAGACATGGTGGAACTTAGTGATCCGACCATTAAAAATAAATCTCTGTATAATACAACATTATTACCTTGTACACAATATACACTTAATCTTATTTCTGGTTATTTATAGCATTTATCTCTTTAATTCAATTATTAATTTACTGTCTCTAGCATATATTTCACTCGACTACTTAATAATTTAGATAGAGTTGTCTTTCTTTTAGGTAAATTCAAGATTGGCTGGTGATGTATTTTGCTCAATTTTCATTTCTCAGTGAGTGTGACATCTTGTGTCGGGGATACTGCAAATAAGAAGATGAAGACGACGTAATGATGACTGCACAAGTAAATTTTAGTGTGTATTAGTGCACTTAATTTTGTGTTCAAATTCCTCACACCTTTTTAGTATTTATGTAAATTTATAAATTGAAGTTTGATATAAACTACACGCTTACATCAAGCATAATAATATTTTACTATAAAGGTTTTTTAATTACTTACTTGCATGCACTAGGTAAAAAGTTATTTAAAGATGATTTTGATAGAAATCTAACTATGACTTATATGACTTATAAGTAGGGGCGTGAAAAAAACCGGTTATTCATAATTAAATTGGTATCTAAATTGAATCACTTTAAAAAAAATCAAACCAAATGCTAAATAAAAATTTGGATATCCATTTTGTTATCCAAATATAAAATCTTATCCATTATAAAAATTTGGTTTTGTTATTGGTTATCCAAATTTTACTATGTGTTAAATTTTTATATTCGTATGTTTTCATGTTTTATCACATTATAAATCAATTTTATATTTTAAATTTTTTTATATTTTATAAAAAATTTATTTTAAAAATAAAAATCAGATTTTCTTTTTCTTTTCATCAAAAATATTATATTTGGACTTTTTTTTCGAAAAAATTATATTTGATATTTTTTTTCAAATAAAATTATTTTTTTTTAAATAAAAAAAATATTTTTTATCAAAAATATTTTGTATTTTTTTAGTAAAAAAATGTTTTTTTTAAAAAAATAGACTTTTTTTTTCAGAATATAATTTTATTATTTTCAATTTTTTATATATATATTTTTTTCTTTTTTCTGAATATTTGTTATTTTTTTTCTAAAAAAATTGTTTTTTTTTATGTTTTTTAAATTTTAAAAGAAAAAATATTTTAAAACCTCATAAAATTTGTTTATGAACAATTATGAGAGATTTTAGAAATTTGAACAATTTTTTTGATGAATTATTTATTTTATGAACAATTATGATTTATAGAGATATGATTCATAATTATTTTATTTTATGACCGTTTTTATGTAACATATCATACTTTGGGATTGTTTTTAATCGAGATATTATTTGTGGTGATTATAAAAGTCAAATTTAAAGTAATTTTTTAAAATAAATATTTTTTTATATAAAATAGTTTTATAATTAGTGAAAATAAAAAAGTCAGTTAAAAGAAAATAAAATTATTTTTGATATAAAATTGATTTTTTAAAAATATAGTTTTAAGAACTATTTTTTTTTATAAAACTGGTTTTGAAATTGATTTTAATAAGAAATTAAAAAATTGATTTTAAAGAAATTGATTTAAAACTGTTTTTTTTAAACTATTTTTTTTAAAAAAACCGGTTTAAAACCGAACCGATCCACTTATAAACCGATTTCTAAAAAATAAATTGGTTTTATGAAAGTGGTTTTAAGAACCAAACCGAACCATATATATGGTTCAATTTGGTTTGGTTCATGATCCATGCACACCCCTACTTACAAGTATGCGTACATTATTCTTATATTGTATTTATCATTATACTTTCACACAAGTCTCGCATACTTAATTATAAATCAATCAAATCAATGTCATTTTTTAGAATATTCTATGACTCATTATTAAAATCTATGATATGTGTATATGTTTTTTTCTTCCACCATTCAAAGTCAGTAGAATTTTCATCGAAATTTGGAGGTCTAATTGTATAATTTTTCTTTTCTGAATTGCTATAATCATGATTAATAGCAGCATGTGGATAGGAGTACCACTATCGATTCAAAAACTCCAGACATTGTTTAATGGATCCTTTATGCACCAATGTTAAGTGTTAAGCAAAAACTGCTCTAATGCCAACTGAATGTGAGAAAAACACAAGAAGATGGGTTGATTTGTATTTACTTTTTCTTTCTATTAAAACTCTTGGTCAGACTCTAAACACAAGCCATAGAATTTGATTCAGTCAGAGGTAAGCAGCGGATATAAAATGCAAGAAAGAAGAACAACACACAGTGTCATCCTGGTTCCTCTCACAACTTGAGAGTAATTCAGTCTCATTGTGCTTACAAGAGATTTTCACTATAATCACACAATATTATAACTTACTCAAGCACACAGGCAAGAAACTTCCAATGCTCAAACACAAAGTAAAAGACTTATATGCTCAAGCACACAAGCAAGAGACTTCCGATTTTCAAACACACAGGCAAGGAAATTTCAATTTTCAAACACACAAAAAAGAGACTTTCAATACTCAAACACAAAGTAAGAGATTTATATGTTCAAGCACGCAACCAAGAGACTTCCAATTCTCAAGCACACAAGAAAGAAAATTCCAATACTTAAGCACACAAGCAAGAGACTTCCAATACTCAAACACAAAGTAAGAGATTTATATGTTCAAGCACGCAACCAAGAGACTTCCAATTCTCAAGCACACAAGAAAGAAAATTCCAATACTTAAGCACACAAGCAGGAGACTTCTATGCCCAAACACACAAGATAGAGATTTCAAATGCTCAAATACTTAGTAAGAGACTTTTAACAATCTATCTAACAAATAAATGATTGAGAAAATACACTTGATATACAATCAGAGGTGTATAAAGAATACAATGCAAATAAATTATTTTAAGATTTAGGAATTTATAAGATATATAAGGATAAGAAATCTTAAGTTCAACTTGTGCTTTTATATTTGAAATTTTGGTGTAGTCAGAATTCAGATGTTATACTCCACGTCATGACATCTGATCTAACATTGTACCTAATACAGCAAGATAGTTATTAACCACTGTACTAATATGCACAGGTTCACAGATGTCACGACATCTCATTCTATGTCACCCTAGAATGTATGAACCCCTGGTTCTGTGCATCAGGAAGAAGGACTCAACAGAAATCAAACCTAGCACTCACTTCTGTTGTTTTCTTCCATAGTTATCAGCATGATGTCTTACTGTTGTTTGTGGACATCATCTGTTACATTGTTCCAGTGTGTGTATCTTTTACTTGTATTTCCTGAATTAAAGATTGAACATGTTAATCTAATTTCCACTTATTAGATTGCTAACAATTTGGCTATTTGTTAGGTTCATTAATTGTAGGTTAGTATTTGGTTTTCTGGTTTTTCTCTAAGCTATTGAATCCCTGAGAAAAATACTGAACCAGAAAAACCAATCATCCTACACTTTAGCACCTGCTGTTGGGAATGAATGTCACAACATTCAGTTCGACATCCAGAACATATGTTGATTCTGTTATGTTCCTGGAAACTTGCTGTGCTAAGTTTGCAATACTGGAAAAGACCAACCAGTCTCTACTTCAGTATCATCCTTCAGTATCAACTGTCAAAACATCCAGTTTGACAGTTTCACTATGATCCTTCAGCCATGTCTGTTATCCTTGAGAAGAACAGACTTAAATAAATACTGAACTACAGTTAACCTACTTATCATTCAGTATGTACTGTCCCTGATGAATGTTACAACTTTCTGATTAACATTCAAACTGAAGGCTATAAGCCAGGTCAGTTATCATCTTGATAAGCTGACTGGAATACCTGCTGAGTTATGACAGTAATAAACACATGCAGAAGGAAAACAAACACAGGAAATTGTTAACACAGTTCAGTCCAACATGACCTACATCTGGGGGCTACCAAGCCAGGAAGAAGATCCACTATTAGTAGTATCAATTCAGAGTTAAACTCACCCGTTTACAACTCATCACTTAATCCCTACCCAATGCAATCTATACCTAGGAACTCCTAGATAGAAACCTCCAGTTTCCATTCCTATCACTACAAATACAATGTAATGTTAACACACCTTGAACTTGCTTCACAGCTTCATTCAAGAACAAAATCACTCTTGCCTACAGGCTTTGAGTTACAAAAACTCTCAGGATTTACCACTGAGATACACATGGTAACCTTCCCACAGATTGGGAGGTTTACCTTACACACACCCCTAAAAATTCATTCTAAGAGGCTTACAAAAACTAGATTACAATCAGCTATTTATAACCTAATCACCCAACTGGATTTGGGCCTTCAGAAATCGCAGCAGACTTGTTCTTTGCTGTTACAACTTCAGCAGAAAAATTCTGCTACAAACAAGGTCTTCAATCCTAAAATCTCTCCATATATATCTCCATATTTTGAGTCTATATATCTTCTGATTGAGTCTTCAAGACCTCCACATGGGAGTTAGGATATTCACCAGATATCCTTGCTGATCCCAGAATATATACTGAATTAATTAATTCAGTTTTCTACACATGTGCGATGTCACAGACCTGATGTCGTGACATCGTACATGACATGTTGGTCCAGATGTTGAATTTCTTCAACCCAACATATTAAAACAACAGAGATGATTACATTATTTGTTTTCTAAAATTAATGCCAATCCTAAGGAATCAACAATCTCCCCCTTTGGCAAATTTTAGCTAAAACAAATAAACAATACACTGGACAAAACATCCCAATTTGGGAATGCTCTTCATCTCCGTTATTGGCTCCACCACCACAAACACCAAAGTTGGTGTACATGGGGAAGAAGAGGGACAAGACTCAGTTGTACCAGAACCCTTCCCCTCAACCGGAGAGCTTCCTGAAGAGTATGTAATGCTGAGTACATAGACAATGTAACTCAGATCACAAGGCACAACTGTCTTCTTAACTCAGATCACAAGACACAAGTGGTAAACCCAGTTGGTGGATTTTGTGCCTGATGCCAACTTCTGTTTGCTGCCACATCCACAGTTGGCTTGCTTCTGGTACATCCTCAACCCCAGGACTATATTTCTCTCCCCCTTTTTAGCTAAACATTTGTAAAGGCATCCTTCACAAAACCAGATCCAGGCGCAGCTTGCCCAAACCTTAACATACCCCATGATTCTGAGAATGGAGTGTTTTTCTTGTGAGAGGAAGAGGGCTATTGCATCCTTTAAATAGTCCAGCCCGTGCCTAGGAATTTCCGGTAGAAATAAATGCTTGGTCAAGATGCATTTATTTTTGCTGAGAAACAGTCAGAGAATCACCACCAAAATCTCAGATTATCTTTGAATACCTTTTATAGCTCCTGACTGTTTCTTTTCCAAAACAGTCGTTCCAGTGCATGGAGACTATTCCATATATGCAGTCAGACACGTTGCACGCGATGTCTTAACATTTCACGCGGCTTTTTCCTGCATTCTGCTAGTATTCAACATTTTCCAAGGTTCCTGTCATACCTCTAGTAGAGACTTGACATCTGGCACTGATACAGTCAAATTCCCACACTTCATCAGATGGTTACTCCCCCTGTACCACACAGCTATAGCCATCTGGCTTATTCTGATTTGTCAGAATTTGACACATCACCTTCATAATCCCTACTGACTTTTAGTTTCAGAAGGAATTAGCAGCATTGTCCAGGGCAATGTCATGACATCCGGTCAGACATTCTTCAGCTCACTCAGCCTTGACATACATCACAGTATCCTGATAACTGACAAGGTGCCATACCTAGTTATCTGAGTACACATAGACCACAAGCTTGATGATTACTTGCAGCTTCAAGGACAAAACTCCCCCTGTCATGGACGCCCTACTCTCCTCTTGAAACTTGGAGATCACACATGAGCATATCCAACACCCCAAAGTTGGGCCTTCACATACTTCCTGATTCAAAGAGAATCCAGACCACTTGATGAATGGAAAACATAAGACGCATCTTCATGTCTTCAAGAGCACACCCTCTGTTCAACCCTCTTAGCTGAACACATTCACACTCTGTGTCAATCTCTCTTCTAACCAGAACAGAAGACCATTTCACAAGATGTTCTAACATCAGCTGGGACATCCTTCACAACGAGGAGCACCATCTGATAGTCTTCAGATATCACTGAGTCATCAGCTTGATTAAGAAGACCCCAGCCCTAAATTGGGACATATACATTTTCATCCCATTACAAGAGATAATCTTCCATAGATGGCTCAGAACTCCTACCACAAGCTCCAAGGGATGAATAGAAAGCACCTCCTTTAGTCTTCAACTTACTACTTTTCTACTCAGGAGTAATTTGTCTCAGACTTTCCTCAAGACTAATCAGCTGCCATATGTTGATTATCTTGATTCTTCGAACTCACTTCTGAGGTAAACCAATTGCCACTGGTTGATTACCTCCTTCATGAATCCTCATATGAAAAGGTCAAATGCTGCTTTTTGACCTCCCCAAGTTTATCAGACTTCTCCCAAAGATATTCTGACCTTTCAAGTGAGACTAGAACTTCAAGCTTTTTGAAGTATCCAATCTATAACCCTGTAGACCTTTCTATCTCAAGTTGATGTGCCACTTCACCAACTAAGAGTCTGATGATGAACCAAATGTCACAACATTGTGTTTTGACATCTAGCTGTTGAATTCAGCTCCTTCTTCTGCCACTTGAAAGAACTTCCTCCCTTCACAAAACAAGAGTTCAATGTTCTCAGAGACTTGATTGTGAAACCAAGTTTGAGTAAACAACCTCCATCCTGCAGGTTTGCAGTTAAGTCATCCAAGCTCACACCTTGATGAATCCCTGCTTCTTCTCCAAAGACATCAAACACTCTGATGTATGAGTCTTCAGAAGGACCAGTTAGAAACTAATCCTTCAGCTCTACCAAGGATTCCATATCCTAAGGCAAGGCTGTTTCCATGATGTCAAGACTGCTGCCACTGTTCTTGACTCCACAGTGTGCATAAGCTAATGCACTTCCTTACCTAGATCAGAAATAAACTGATCCAAGTAACCACCATCAAGACTATGATGTCTTCTTCTTCTTGTACATACCAAGGCTGAATCAAGTTTCTTGCCAGGAAACCTTTTCAGAGATCATATGCTTTTGCTGCCACCAAAGAGATAGATCATAAGCCAATGTACTATCCTTCCTGTGATTCTGCACAGGGTCTTGAAGAAGTGATGTTCCAACATCTTTAAGAACATCCGTTATCTTGAGCTCCAAGGATAATCAATTACGCACTTGTACTTGGCACAAGTAGACATTGATCTTAAATCCTTTCCCAATTTTCCTTTCAGATATTTCCACCATAAGAATACTTTGAAAGTACTCTTCTTGTGTCAACATCTTCTGCTTGCAAGCACCTAGACAATTTTGAAAGTCTTCCCAGATTAAATTCACCCTTAGGAATGAGAGAGATGAATTCTTCCTTGCAAATGTGTCACACAGCCACCAGAACCCATGTGACACAGGTTAACAGCCAACCAGACCCTAGGCTGACCAGACTTGAGGAGGTTAACCAAGACTCCCCCTCAACTTAACAATCATGGAAACTCCACACCAATAACCATGCATTGTATAAAAAATGTCTCTACCTGACATACTTCATCCCTACCAGTGGTAACTACTTCTATGAGTTATACCTACGCAAACTCCTACCACACCAATCAGACTTTAGCTGACCATAAGTACTAGAGGAACACCAGTCAATAGCAGATACGCATTTCCAGAGCATACTTCATCAACCAACCTATGAATCTTCATATTCTCACTCCTTGAAAGAACTGTCACTTCTGATCGTGGTGCTTGAATAACAAGATTCATGGTCCCAATCCTCTGAAATGAAGTAGCAGTCAGGTTGCTCCATTGTTGACTGCTAGCCTCCAGAGGACTTGTCTTACAACACTCCATAGTACTCCAGAGAACAGCCATTCATCCCTGATCAATCTACAGGAGTAGGACAAGCAGCAGGAAATTGCTCAATGTCACATCTCACCCAGCTCCACTTCTAGAGACCAGACCTCTACATGTGACCTTCTTGAGCATACACACAGTTGACCCTACCCTTGTCAACTTAGTACACACAGATGTCTCCTCTTCCAGGTCAGGAGTAGGTTCCAAACAAGTATCCCTTTGTTTGACACCTAAAAACATCTGCTCTTCAACCAGTAGCTGCATACTTGTTGAATAACATGTTCTAACACCGCATAGAACATTAGTTCCACCTCCTTGGAACAAATCTGCCTTGAAGGCCTTCAAGATCTTCATACCCCCTACTCAAGTGAGTAAAAGAATCAGTAATTAAGTGATTCTTACTATCCTGAAGTGAGAACTTCATGATGAGTGGACTTGAGGAGACTCAAGTATCTTTGACATCTTCAGTAGATTATGATGAGATCTTGAATACAGCAGCCTTTCATCCACATGAGGGGAAACAACATCAGAGTTTGAGTTTTGCCAGGTATTATGCAGCGGAAATCATAATACAACTCAACCTATGAACACACACTTCACCAGATCAGCCTCCAAGACCATACCAAGTTTGAATGTGATTCAATACTGGCACAGCTGTCCCACATACAGGCCAATTGCCACCCTCCAGAGACAGGTACACACCATTCCTGTCATGAACAGTCCATCCACCTACTTCAAGGGACCATTCAGGGAAATTACAGAACCTTTTACAGGTTCCAGCATCAGTACTAACATAACTCCTTGCAAGATACCAGAAAGTATCACCCATGGATCTCATCCAGAAGCAGAACAGGATGCCTGCTTTGATACCAATTGAAATTCTGGTGTAGTCAGAATTCAGATGTTATACTCCACGTCATGACATCTGATCTAACATTGTACCTAATACAACAAGATAGTTATTAACCACTGTACTAATATGCACAGGTTCACAGATGTCACGACATCTCATTCTATGTCACCCTAGAATGTATGAACCCCTGGTTCTGTGCATCAGGAAGAAGGACTCAACAGAAATCAAACCTAGCACTCACTTCTGTTGTTTTCTTCCATAGTTATCAGCATGATGTCTTACTGTTGTTTGTGGACATCATCTGTTACATTGTTCCAGTGTGTGTATCTTTTACTTGTATTTCCTGAATTAAAGATTGAAAATGTTAATCTAATTTCCACTTATTAGATTGCTAACAATTTGGCTATTTGTTAGGTTCATTAATTGTAGGTTAGTATTTGGTTTCCTGGTTTTTCTCTAAGCTATTGAATCCCTGAGAAAAATACTGAACCAGAAAAACCAATCATCCTACACTTTAGCACCTGCTGTTGGGAATGAATGTCACAACATTCAGTTCGACATCCAGAACATATGCTGATTCTGTTATGTTCCTGGAAACTTGCTGTGCTAAGTTTGCAATACTGGAAAAGACCAACCAGTCTCTACTTCAGTATCATCCTTCAGTATCAACTGTCAAAACATCCAGTTTGACAGTTTCACTATGATCCTTCAGCCATGTCTGTTATCCTTGAGAAGAACAGACTTAAATAAATACTGAACTACAGTTAACCTACTTATCATTCAGTATGTACTGTCCCTGATGAATGTTACAACTTTCTGATTAACATTCAAACTGAAGGCTATAAGCCAGGTCAGTTATCATCTTGATAAGCTGACTGGAATACCTGCTGAGTTATGACAGTAATAAACACATGCAGAAGGAAAACAAACACAGGAAATTGTTAACCCAGTTCAGTCCAACATGACCTACATCTGGGGGCTACCAAGCCAGGAAGAAGATCCACTATTAGTAGTATCAATTCAGAGTTAAACTCACCCGTTTACAACTCATCACTTAATCCCTACCCAATGCAATCTATACCTAGGAACTCCTAGATAGAAACCTCCAGTTTCCATTCCTATCACTACAAATACAATGTAATGTTAACACACCTTGAACTTGCTTCACAGCTTCATTCAAGAACAAAATCACTCTTGCCTACAGGCTTTGAGTTACAAAAACTCTCAGGATTTACCACTGAGATACACATGGTAACCTTCCCACAGATTGGGAGGTTTACCTTACACACACCCCTAAAAATTCATTCTAAGAGGCTTACAAAAACTAGATTACAATCAGCTATTTATAACCTAATCACCCAACTGGATTTGGGCCTTCAGAAATCGCAGCAGACTTGTTCTTTGCTGTTACAACTTCAGCAGAAAAATTCTGCTACAAACAAGGTCTTCAATCCTAAAATCTCTCCATATATATCTCCATATTTTGAGCCTATATATCTTCTGATTGAGTCTTCAAGACCTCCACATGGGAGTTAGGATATTCACCAGATATCCTTGCTGATCCCAGAATATATACTGAATTAATTAATTCAGTTTTCTACACATGTGCGATGTCACAGACCTGATATCGTGACATCGTACATGACATGTTGGTCCAGATGTTGAATTTCTTCAACCCAACATATTAAAACAACAGAGATGATTACATTATTTGTTTTCTAAAATTAATGTCAATCCTAAGGAATCAACAATATTGACAGAGTATCTTCTCTTTGAGTGTCAATTTGTGTATCTTTCTTCAAGTCTTCGGCTCCTTAAATAGAGAAGAAAAGAGTCGTTGAAGATCTAGCACAATAGAGTCCTTTGAAAAGCTTCGAAAGAGATATTGGGAGGTTTCACCAAATAGTCAATGGTGGTGAAGGCTAGTTTGAAAACTATTTGCTGCAAAAGGAGTTAGCAGTTGTATCCCAACAGACTCTATGAAGAAAATAGAGCTTAGGTCTTCACGTGAAAAAGTAGTCTTAGAGGTTGAAAGTGACCTATCAGAGTCACCTTGGTCCTTGCCCTTTGTCTTGCTCAGATTCTGGTCATCAGAAGCAGACTTCTTCAAAGTCTGGTCTTTAGAGGCTGGCTCCTTCAGACTTTGACCTTCAGACGTTGACCTCTTTAGAAGTTGATTTCTTCAGAGTATAGTCTTCTGCTTCTTATCCATCAGATTTTGGTCTTTCAGCTTCTCTTTGTATGTTCATAGTTAGAATCAATACTTGGATTTTATATGAAATTTTAATCTATGATCCTGCACACTTGAACAAACATTAGTATACCCAATTGTTCTTTAAATACTTTATTATCCTCAAAATCCAAGAGATATGGGACAAACCAAATTTGATCCAACAGACTACAACTATAATAATAGTGGTATAAAAGAAAGAAGTGAAAGTACACAAAATACATGCACAACCTAGAAAATTTGTGTACAGGGATGAAACCAGATAACAAAAAAGATGTTGTGTGAATCTTCACATTTTTAAGTAATGATGAATGAATAGACCATCAACACAAACCAACTCACGTACCAATAACTCCCTAAGAGAAATCAAAGCAGACATAAAAGCTCTTTCAAGCCAAACAAGCATAAATCACAGTGAACAATAGCTGAGAAAACATAAACCTAACAAGATAGTGACAAGGCAGTGAAACAAAACAAAATAATTGTTATGATGGTGTCAACCCAAATGCCTTGAAAGTTTCATAGAAACTCTTACACGTTTTTAGGCCAAAACAGAATCACAATTCTGCCGGATTAGATCAAAACAGTCTGTCGGAGAACCACCTTAAATTCGTGTGGTGTCACCGAAGACAGAATGGAGAAACCCAAATGAACAAATATTAGTATATCCAATTGTTCTTTAAATACATTGTTATCATCAAAATCCAAGGGATATGAGACAAACCAATTTTTTCCCAATAATCCCACCCTTTTTTATGATGACAAACATAAGTATTTAAGAATAATGGTTGATAATTTAATTAACTAGTTGACTTCAGGGTCTAAGGTTTGTAAGTTTCCCCTGAGTCTAACAGTCCATAAGGTGAGGTTTGTAAGCTCCCCATAAGTCACATCCATGTTAATTGAATTTAAACATTTAAAGCACAAAGATGATTATTCAGAATTTAAGCAAATGTAATAACTGTCAGATTTCAGGTGCTTAAATACTTCTATATCTACTCCCCCTTTTGTAATCAACAAAAAAGAAATAAAGGAATTAGAAAACATACTGAAGAAAATTTCATATAACCAAAGAAGAATTTAGATGTTAGAAAAAAATATGAGCAAAAAATGCACAGAAAGATAATGTTTGATATTTTACCAGATCTGAATAAAAATAATTTAAAAATTATATTTGATATCCCCTTTTTCATTTTTTTAAATAGAGAAATTAATTGAAAACAAATTAGAATGGTTAGGAAACAACTTCTTCAATTCTTAAGATGGTTAAAATAGGTTCCGACATCTAAGCATTTGATAGGAATAAGACAGTCAAGGCTTGGGAGATGTGCTTGAATACCAAGAATGTCTCTCTCTCCAAAGTCCATTGGTGCATAATAATCAACATTGATTCCATTTCATCCAAAACTCTCTATAAAACATGTCTTCCGTTACCATCAAAATCACATTCATTTCCATCTATCTTTTCTCATAACTGATAATATGAGTAAGTCATCCTAGAATTCCAGGGAGATCTCTTCCAATAAGATTTACAGGGCTGTCAAAGATGCTCAAGGAAGGAAGCTCAAGATTGATAAGATCAGTAAGGCTGAAGGTTCAAAATCATAAATTGGTTCATCTGCAGAAGCTTATTTGGTGGGGAGGACATCAGTCTCCAAGATGAAGAAACTCAAGAAGAGTCAGGATCCAGCTAATGGCTATGATTCAGATGTTGGCGAGGACTGGATGAACTACCTCAGACGTCGTGTTTTTCATCTTGATGAATTCTGAGAGATATAGTCTTTACAATGCATTTTGTTGCTTATGAAAATGAATTAGGATTTGCAATAGTTTCTTATCAATAATAACATATCCTTTTCCCTATGCATCGATGGTTGTTTTGTCACTAACATCCATTGTTGAGCCATTAAGAAGAATGTTACAGAGAAGTTTTCAACCACTTCAACCAATTTTGTGATACGGGTGTTATAAATATAGTGAGTAAAAGAAGGAATTTTAAATACCACACCCATAAAAGAAATTATTTAAGGGGAATCAAAACAAGATTTAATTTTATCCAAGAAAATAATTCCCAATGGTAACACAAACACTTTTTTCATAAGAAGGAATATGCATGACAAGTATCACACTCATTTGCTTAAACAAACATGATTTATTAGGCAAATTAATATAACTCAGAGATCATACGACATAAAATTATTAGAAGAATTTTGACTTATGACCTTCTTAATCATAAAATCTTCTTAATCAGAGAACTAACTGGTTCAGAGTCAAATATCACAGATACACATAGAAACCAATTAGAGACACAAAGGAATCTGATGGTAACAAAACATATGTTAATGATAGATGGAGATGATACAAAGTATTAAAAAGTACTTACATCATTAACCACCAGTTATTATCCAACAGCTGAGAAACCAAGTGTCAGAAAAACCTTTCAGATTCATGACACATAAATGGACAGATGTTAAAAGTAAAATTTCCCACTTATATGCTAGCAGAGGCAACTAATCAAATTCTGAACATTAGAGGCTGAGTTGCATCAGATGCTACTATTCATTAGAAGCTACTTCAGAGCTTTTGATCACAGTAGCTTCTAATCATCATCAGACTCTGATCCTCCATTCAGAAACAACATCAATCTTTAACAAAATGCATGTTCAGATTCTTTTTGATAAAATCAAATCTTTTAAGAGTAAGATGCTTGGTAAATATATCAGCCCATTGATTATCTGTATCAATGAACTATATATCTATCACACCCTTCTGAACATTGTCTCTAATAAAATGATGTTTTATTTCTATGTGTTTGGTTCTAGAATGTTGAATATGATTCTTTGTCAAACAAGTAGCAACACTATTATCACAAAAGATTAGAATATTGCTTCCATTTATCTAATAGTCTTCCAACTTAAATTTCATCCAGAGTAGTTATATGCAACAACTTGCAATTGAGATGTAGTTTGCTTCTGCTATAGACAAAGCAATAGTTGCTTGTCTTTTACTAGCAGATGATATTAGCTTTTCACCTATGAATTGACATCTTCCACTAATGGATTTTCTCTCAATCTTATCCCCAACATAGTCAACATCACAGAATCCAACTAGCTTATAATCTAGGGATTTTTTATAAGGCAACCTTAGATTGATTGTTCCCTTCAGATACCTAAAGATCCTCGTAACAGTTGTTAAGTGAGTCTCTATAGTATTTGACTTAAATCTTACACACGGACAAACACTGAATAAAATATCTGGTATAGAAGTTGTTAAATAAAGTAGATAGTCAATCATACCTCTATACATCTTTTAACAGACCTTGGTGTTGCTTTCCTCTTTGCGTAGGTTTAAGGTTGGATGCATAAGAATTCTCATGATCTTGCAATCATAAAGCTTGAACTTCTTCAGAAACTCCTTTGTATACTTAGTCTTATGAACATAGACTCCCCTTTTGCATTGATTGATTTGAATACCAGGGATGAACTTCAGCTTTCCCATCATACTCATTTCAAATTCAGCCTACATTGTCTTTGAAAATTCTTGGCAAATAAAATCATTAGTTGAACCAAATATAATATCATCAACATAAACTTGGACAATTAAGATGTCATTCTTTAGTGTCTTTCTGAAGAGTGTAGTATTTACTTGCCCTTTCTGAAAGCCATTTTCTAATAGAAAATTACCCAGTCTCTCATACTAAGCTCTGGAGCTTGTTTGAGTCCATATAGTAATTTCTTAACTTTGAAAAGAAAACCTAGATGGACCGAGTCCTCAAACTCAGGTGGTTGTTTAACATATACTTCTTCATAAATGACCCCATTTAATAATGCACTCTTAACATCCATTTGGTATAAAATAATGTCATGATTGATAGTATAAGAGAGAAGTAACATGTTTACCTCTAACCTTGCAACATGTGCAAAGGTTTCAGAGAAATTTATACCTTCTTGCTGACTATATCCTTGAGCTACAAGTCTACCCTTATTTATTACAACTTCTCCTTGCTCACTGTCGCAACCTAAAAAATAGAATGCGAAAAAACAACTGGCGAGAAAAGAAATGACAGAAGAGTCGCCACCGTGCGTTATTTATCCCAAAGGAGGGAAAGGAAACGCTCGAAGTAAACCTGGAGAAAGGAAAGGAAAAGACAAGGTCTCGCAACCAAATATTGGGTTCGGGAGTCGATTATGCGAAGGGAAGGTGTTAGCACCCCTACGCATCCGTAGTACTCTACGGGATCCACTCTTGTTGCTCTTGTCTAAAGGGTGTGAGTGTATTTAATATACTATTTACTAAAAGAAAAGGGTCAAAGGAAATGACTCGCACGGATGTCGCATCCACTGCATACGTATCTCATCTGAATATGAGAATCAGAGTCTTCGTAGCTCGGCTACCTATGGGCTAAAGAGAAGTGTGCTCGCTAAGACATCGCGTCTTATGCCTACGTATCTCATCTGGAATGAGAATCAGAGCAAAAAAGTAGTTCAGCTAACTACGAGAACAAGGGTCTCGATTGCAACTAGGGCAAGAGAAAGGGAAGATCTCGATCGCAACGAGGGAGAGAGAAAAGAATCGCAGCAAGGGCGAAAACAAACAAGGATTAGTTGTTAGTTGTCAATCAAACTCGGCAAGACATCGCATCTTGTGCCTACGTATCTCATCTGAACATGAGAATCAGAGTTGCCGTAGTTCAGCTACATAGGGGTTGCCATCTGAACATGGACTTACAAAGGAGGACACCAGTTGTGTCAAAGGAGAGTGGGCAATGTGATCACGTCCTAGCAGCAGGTGTCACAGCACGCTGAATCGAGTCTTAGGCAGTTACCTCTTTGCAATAGAACGGAGTGACATGCCACAGGATCGGAGACGCACAGAAGGTCTAAAAATGGGGAAGCTCTGCCCTAGAGTTGTCATGCAATGTGGACCTATGAGTTAGGATTTACAAATGGGAATATCTACCTAATGTTAGCATGCAAAGAATAAGGGAATTCTACCTATGTTATCATACAAAAGAATAAGGGAATTCTACCTATGTTATCATACAAAAGAATGAGGGAATCCTACCTATGTTATCATACAAAGGGTTCTACCTAATGGGTGTTACCTAAACGGAACAAGAATCGACGAATGAAGCAAGGAGAGGAACCAGGGGTAAGGGTAGATGGTGATGCATGAAGCAATCGACTTATAGGTGGTAGATGGCGATGCATGAAGCAATCGACTTACAAGAGAAATGGTGATGCATGAAGCAGTCGACTTACAAAAGGATGGATGAATACGTGCTGGTTCTGTTAAGTTTTGAAAATGATTACTCGATGTTGGGTCGAGGTTTTGATCTTGTTATGAAATGGTTATCGAATGTTCGTTTTAATTTTGTATTAACAGATGAATAAAAAATGAAAGAATAAACATTATACAATTCATGGGAGAGGGGTACATTTGTTATGAATGGGGATTGTTCATGGCAATCAAACAATAATATTATGTGCCTCATACAACATACAAGTAGGCAACAGTTTAATCAGTAAGATAAACAATCAAGTATATGATCAAATCAAATAATCAAAGAATGAAATGAATGAGCATTAGACAATGCATGAGAAGTATAAACATGTTAAGCAATCAAACAATAGAATCATGGATGAAAGAAACAAGTATAAAAAATATCAGATGAATCAGACAGGTGAAACTATGCACACAAAGGATCAATGAGTAATTTAATCGGGAAATGGTGCAAGGATCAAATAAAATCAAGATGAAAGGCCTCTAATATGTGGCATATGAGATGAACAAGGGAGGATCAAAAGATCTCTTCAATTTCCCTAAGCAATCCCTAAGTCAAACATCAATCATAGAAAAGTCAACTGTAAAGTCAAGTCAACTTAAAAAATATGGAATAAATAGTAAATTAATTAAGAAAATTATGAAAAATTAAACTAACTAAGATGGGGTCAGGACATCATCATCCTCCAAAAAGATTTTAAAAATAATGAGAATTGGTTATTGAATTAATTGAAATAAAACAGAAGTCAAATGAAAAGTCAACCAAGCAAGCTAGGTCAAAAATAAATCCAAAATAAATTAAAAATGGGAAATAAAATTCCAAGAAAAGGTCAGGTTGACCATAAGACATTGGTCAACCCTCATCCCAAAAATCAGAAGTTAAAAATAAATTTAAGTCATGAAAATAAAATTAATAAAAATATGTGTTAAAATGGACTATTTGAAACAAATAATTAAAATAAAATATTAACATTCAATAAAATATGAAAATAAAAATTAAATAAATTAAATAAAACGTTAAGGAAAGTAAAAAATATTTTTTGGTATTTTTATGAATAAACAAAATATTTTTATTAATTAAAAACAAAACAGAATAAAAAAATGAATAAAAGAATTAAAGAAAGAAAATAAAATGAAATGGTAATGGGCCTGAATGGAGGGGTGTCAACAGCAAAAGGTGCAGGGCCCGGCCCAGCGTGACAAGGAAAATAAAATGTAACGTTTTATTAAATTATTTGAACGTTCATCAATCGGTCCAAATCATTTAAAGTCGCTAAAGGACAAAAGAAGGGCGGACGGTCAGGATTAAGAGGAAAACGCGCGATCTGAGGGCCACAACGTGACACGTTTTCCTTTCTTCATGCAACGTAATAAATCTAAGCCCATGCAGCTAGTGAAACGTGGAAAAAACGGTAATGCTTGCTCATCTTTCAACCAACATATCTCATGTTATGGTTCACCAAATGGGATGATATAAAAACCAAAGTTCAAGTTCGAAATGAGTAGAACACAATGGTATCTTGTTTTATTGAGAATAATGACTTAAATATGGTGAAAAGTGAACAATAAGGGAGCGGCACGCACACGGATACGGCAAAAATTTCGCAACACAAACTCAAGCTCAATCACAATGCCTCATGGTGAAGGCTTCATAGACAAACATGACATATTATTTACATGGAAAATAACATGATGATGGACATGGCAATGGCATAATAATAAAAAAAAACAATGAGAAGCAATAGCATAATGGTGAGCATAAAGAGTTATTCATGTCCATGGAAGAAGGAGTGAAAGCTTACCTAGTGGATGAAAGGTCCACTGCCCCTTGAAGATGGAGGGATGGAAGGAAAATGAGATGCTCTTTGAAACTTCAAGAACTTGTGAAATGGAAATGGGATGACACTTGATCTTTCTCTCCTTGCCTTGCTTAGCTCAAAATATCACAGCCACCACCACCTCAGATTAGGGTTTAGAGGCTCTTATATATGTTGGATTAAAGTGGTCTTAATGGGCTTGCAATGTTTGTTTGGATTCATGAACAACATGTGTAAAAAGTGATGCAAAAGGTGAGGTGTATTAGAAGATCTAATTGTGGCAAAGCTTAAGTCAGTGAACATAAAGCAAATGGCCAAATGAGGTAAGAAGTGTGTTGGCTGGTTTTGTGGTCTGACTTGGTTTTCTTGTGCAACATAAAAACAAACCAAATAGGTGACTTTGTGACCTTGTATCTTGATGTATACATGACCAAATGGCAAGGCAATGCAAACAGTAGAAAGAGGGCATGGAGCTTAACATCTTTTATGTTGAACACAAGTTGAAATGATGAGTGGAAAGAAGTGAAAAATGGCCATGAAGTTCAGGTTCCATAACTGCAAAATGGTTGGGCCAGTTTGACCTAAATGCTGTCAAAAAATCCAGTCTATGATACCAACTTTAGATGAGTCCATCTCCCAAACCAATGATCCAAATGGGATGATTCCAAAAATTTGTGAAAGAGGAAATGGCAAGGTGCAATTGTTATGAAGAAAGTGTTTTCAAAAGATGCCTTAAAATGCAAGAAAACTGGCCCATAAGTCTTGACAAATTTTGCAGATTTTGGACTTAGAAAATTTTCTAAGTGTTCTAAAATAATGTCCCACTTTGACCAAGCATAACTTTCTCAATCTTAATCCAAATGAAACAAACTTTATATATCTAGAAAGCTTGGAATAAGAGGAACAACTTTCATGTTGGAGAAAGTTACAAATGGAGCTTGCATATTGATGGAAAATGGGCTTAAAGTGGGTGCAAAAATCATAAAAACTTGCCCTAAATGGAAAGTCAACTATTTCCAAATTTAGTAACTTTTCCAACTCCTGATTAAATGATGAATCCATGATCCAGCCTTGATAAAATTTCACATGCAGGCTTCCTTAGGCATGAATTTTGAGATTCCACTTTCAAAATATCAGGAGTTGACTTTTCTGGCCCCACAGTTGACTTTTCCCGAACCGTCTGATTCCCTATTCCATTGATCAATTGAAGCACCTCTGGCTCAAATAAAGAGCTAATTTTTTGTATGTACACCCTTGTGGACAAATGGAGGGCCATGGAAATAAACCGATTTTATACCAAACCCTAGTTTTAGGGCAAAATGATCAAGAACTGATTGCACTGACTGCCAATGGATCTTTCTGAGATAATTGTGGATCTTCTTAGGCCAAGATGCCTCTATAATCATGACATGAATGAGCCCTCTTTTCTTCCCACCAAACATTGCCTGTTGCAGATAGCCACGAAACCCTGATTTTTGATTAAATGCAGATGCACACTCTAAGAGCTCTGAATCTCCCACTGATGAACTGTAGACCCTAATAAGATGCCTGGACCACCTTAAAACCCTTTGAGACTTGTAGATTTGGAAAATAAAGTCCAATTCTCAACCTTGCTTTGTGTGGGCCCCTTCTGTTAAGGAGTGATCAATCAAACCCTAATTTCCCAAGTCATTGATGCAGTATGCAATGAGTATGACCTAGTATGATGCTAATGAAATGTAAGACACGATCCCAAGCTTCCAGAAAATGTGAAGGGTAAATTTTGGGGTATTACAGCTGCCCCTATTCAATCAGCTAGAGACCCGAAAGGAAGATAGCAATGGCTTTCGCACTTTCGAGGTATCAAGGGATTGAATACAATAAAAACCCGGAAATTTACACTGAAGTGAAAAATGAAGTAACAATGCCTGTCAGAATCGGCAAAGAGGTGGTTTTGAAAAAGAATCTGCCTGGTACGGTGAGAATCAGTCTGAACATCGAAAAAGAATGGTAGTCTGAATACCAAAATAAATGGTAACACAGAAATAACCATGGCCTGAATGCCGCTCATCAGTCTGAACTCTGGGAATGACTTTGATCTGAGCACCGGAAGATACGAGATTATCAACATCGGTCTGAACACCGGGAAACTGGCCTGAATGCCACCTCGATCTGAATACCGGAGAATTGGCCTGAATGCCGCAAGTTGCATCGATCTGAACATCGAAAACTTCTTCGATCTGAACATCGGAAAATTGGCCTGAATGCCACTTCGGTCTGAATACCGGAAACTGGCCTGAATGCCACAAGTTGCATCGACCTGAACGTCGGAAACTTCTTCGATCTGAACATCGGCAAACTGGCCTGAACGCCACTTCGGTCTGAATACCGGAAAATTGGCCTGAATGCCATAAGTTGCGTCGACTTGAACGTCGGAAACTTCTTTGATCTGAATATCGGAAAATTAGCCTGAATGCCACTTCGGTCTGAATACCGGAAAATTGGCATGAATGCCACTTCGGTATGAATACCAGAAAACTGGCCTGAATGCCACTTCGGTCTGAATACCGGAAAAACTTTCATGCCTGTCAGGATCGACAGAAATAGGGAACATGATAATTGAGGCGGCATGTGGGCCAACGACCTATGCTAGGGATAATAAGTCATGAACAACCTTCAGTCTGAGTACTGGAAACAAGCTTCTGGTTTATCACTTGGGATACCGAGAATGTCTTATGCTTTACATGTGTATGTTTGAATTTTTCAATGGCGTAATGCTCCATGAGAATGGAAATGCTACGTGATTTGGGAGGATGCAATGTAATATGATTCTACATGCAGGGATGTGAAATGCTGGGGAGAATGCCAAGCCGAGGCAAGGAATCCTGCCGGGGGAATGATCACAATCTTCTGGACCCTGGCACTACTGTTGGAGATACACAACACAATGAACTCTGTGGGGAAATGATCGGCTACGCGGTGTTCTGGAAATAACAAAATACCGAGACTCTAACTGGGGAGAGAATGACACTGAAAGCCTGTTACTGAGGAAAGCGACCATGGTTCTGGCAACCAATATCTGCGAGAGAGACGACTCAGTGGGGGAAACAAACACCGATACGGTACAGAGATTCTACTTCAAGGACAGAGACCGTGGGTCTGGCGTCGAGGTCATCGATCTGGCATCGAACTCTGAGGAGCAGCCGCTTCCGCTGGGAAGATACAGTCCGACATTGTCAACTCTGCTGGGGATATACAGTCTGGCACTGTCAACTCTACTGGGGAGTGTATAGTCTGAAACACATGCTTGGGGAAACACAGTAGTGAGAACCTGCTGGGGATTGAAGAATCCAACGCTCGGACCAACTCTGCAGGGATAAGATACCAGATACCAACTGTTGAAGCAAAACATCTGCGATCGTCTGCTGGGAATCTTAAGGAAATGCCCCAAGCGTACCTGTTCTGGATAGACGATCCAAAGCACTCAAAATTTACAGCAATTTTAAATGTTTATTGAGCATGTACCTATAAAGCTCTTATGTTTCATGATGCAATGTTTATAAAAAATTCAGGCGTCATTTTTGCAAACAAAACAGTAAAAATGAAAATGAAAACAGAAATATACTGAATAACATGATTTCATTGATTAAATGGCCTCTGAATAGGCATTTACATCAGGAAGCAATCCCTGGAAAGAGGTAATCGCACAAAAGATAAAAACAGAAATTAATCTAATAGCAATGTGAAATGGATTTCTATCGGGTTCCAATTCTGCTATGACTCGCTCGTCTTCGAGGTCCTCCAGATGATCAGCTTTCTGGAAAAGGTGATTGGATTGTTTCCTATCCTTCGAAAGTTTCCGGTTATCGACACGAGATGAGATTCAGAACTACTCAGAACGCAGTCATTTGCTTAATCCCTAACTTTTGCCTGGATCGCCCTTTCGGGTTTTCAATCCACCGGGATACCCATTTTTGCCTAAGTTGCCTTTTCAGGTTTTCAACCTACCGGGTGTACAATCTTTTATTTTTAATCCCTAACTTTTTCCCGAACCTTTTTCATTTTCTTGGTTCGCCGGGATGCCCATTTTTGCCTGGACTATTCTTTTTATTGTCCATCGGGTCTATTTTATGCGAAGTATTTTTTAACTGCGTCTGAGTTCACAGGGGAAGTGAAGTCTTCACCATCCATAGTTGCAAGCATTAAGGTTCCACCATCGAAAATCTTGGTGACAATATATGGTCCCTCGTAGTTAGAAGTCCACTTGCCCCTGTGATCTGTCTGAGGAGGAAGGATCCTTCTCAACACCAAATCTCTGACTTGGAAGCATCGAGGATGCACTTTCTGATCAAAGGCTCTCTTCATCCGACTATGATACAACTGCCCATGACAAATGGCTGCCATTCGCTTCTCTTCGATAAGACTCAACTCTTTGAACCTTGTTCGAATCCATTCAACTTCGTCTAACTTGACATCCAACAGGACTCTCAGAGAAGGAATCTCCACTTCAACAGGTAGGACTGCTTCCATACCATACACAAGGGAGTAAGGGGTTGCCCCGGTTGATGTATGTACTGAAGTGCGGTACCCATGCAAGGTGAAGGGTAGCATCTCATGCCAATCTCGGTACGTAACGACCATCTTCTGCACAATCTTCTTTATGTTCTTATTTGCTGCCTCAACAGCGCCGTTCATCTTAGGACGATAAGGGGAAGAATTATGATGTTGAATGCTGAAGTTCTGGCACAACTCCTTCATCATTTTGTTATTGAGATTAGAACCATTATCAGTAATGATCCTTTCGGGAATCCCATAACGACAAATGATTTCTTTCTTAATGAAACGGGCAACCACATGTCTTGTGACCTTTGCAAATGATGTTGCTTCGACCCACTTGGTGAAATAGTCAATGGCAACAAGGATGAAGCGATGCCCATTGGAGGCAATCGGCTCAATCTTTCCAATCATATCAATGCCCCACATAGCAAACGGCCACGGCGAAGACATCACATTCAGAGGATTTGGCAACACATGCACCTTATCAGCATAAATCTGGCATTTATGACACTTCCGAGCATATTTGAAACAATCAGATTCCATGGTCATCCAGTAATAACCCGCTCTCAACAATTTCTTAGCCATTGCATGTCCGCCGGCATGAGTACCGAAGGAGCCTTCATGAACTTCCTGCATTAACATGTTCGCTTCGTGTCTATCCACGCATCTGAGCAAAACCATTTAGAAGTTCCTCTTATACAACACATCGTCTTTGTTCAAGAAGAAACTGCCTGCCAATCTTCTCAAAGTCTTTCTGTCATTGTTGGATGCCCCTGCAGGATATTCTTGCTTCTTTAGAAAGCACTTGATGTCATGATACCAGGGTTTGTCATCAACTACCAGTTCAGCAGCAAACACATACGCGGCCCTGTCAAGGCGCATAACATCAATCCTGGGAGCGTGGTTCCACCGAATCACCTTGATCATGGAGGATAGAGTAGCAAGAGCATCTGCCATCTGGTTCTCATCACGAGGTATGTGATACAACTTTACTGTTGTGAAGAAAGTCAACAGTCTTCTCGTGTAATCTCTGTAGGGGACCAGGGTAGGCTGGAGAGTATTCCAATCACCATTCACTTGATTGGTCACTAGAGCTGAATCTCCGAAGATGTCCAGAGTCTTGATTCTCAAATAAATGGCTTGCTCGATACCCAAGATACAGGCTTCATACTCAGCTTCGTTATTGGTGCACTCGAAAGTTATACGAGCGGTGAAAGGCATGTGGGCACCTTTCAGAGTAGTAATGACAGCACCAATTCCACTTCCTTTAGCATTGACGACCCCATCAAATGTTAAAGTCCACCTTTCATCTGGATCAGGTCCCTCCTCAACAACTGGCTCTTCACAGTCTTTCATCCTGAGGAACATGATGTCTTCATCTGGAAAATCAAACTTCATTGGCTCATAGTCTTCAATCGGTTGTTGAGCAAGATAGTCTGACAGAATACTCCACTTGATGGCTTTCTGGGATGTATACTGGATGTCGTACTCTGTCAGTACCATTTGCCAACGAGCAACCCTTCCGGTGAGAGCTGGCTTCTTAAATATATATTTGACTGGATCCATCTTGGAGATCAGTAAGGTTGTGTGAGTCAGCATGTATTGTCTCAATCGCTTAGCAGCCCATGCAAGTGCACAACATGTCTTTTCAAGCATTGAGTATCTCGATTCGCAATCTGTGAATTTCTTACTCAGGTAGTAGATGGCATGCTCTTTCCTACCTGTCTCGTCGTGTTGACCGAGAACACAACCCATAGAATTGTCAAGTACTGTCAAGTACATAATCAGCGGTCTTCCTGGGACCGGAGGCATAAGGATTGGAGGATTCTGCAAATACTCTTTAATCCTCTCAAAAGCTTTTTGACAAACATCATTCCACCTGATAGCCTGATCTTTTCTTAACAGCTTGAGTATCGGCTCACACGTGGCTGTTAGGTGAGAGATGAACCTCGCAATGTAGTTCAACCTCCCTAAGAAACCACAGACTTGTTTCTCTGTTCTTGGCTCAGGCATTTCCTGTATCGCTTTTACTTTATCAGGATCCACCTCAATCCCTTTTCCACTACCAATAAAACCCAGCAGTTTTCTAGATCTCACCCCGAAAGTACACTTGTTCGGATTAAGCCTAAACTTGAATTTCCTCAAACGCTCAAACAGTTTCTACAAATTCACCAAATGCTCTTCTTCCGTGTGAGATTTGGCAATCATATCATCAACATAAACCTCGATTTCATGATGAATCATATCATGGAAAAGAGTCACCATAGCTCGTTGATATGTTGCCCCAACATTTTTCAGACCAAACGGCATCACCTTGTAATAGAAGGTGCCCCATGAGGTTATGAAAGTTGTCTTCTCCATGTCTTCTGGTGCCATCTTAATTTGATTATAGCCAGAAAAGCCATCCATGAAGGAGAACACTGAGAACTGAGCTGTGTTATCCACCAAAACGCCGATGTGAGGTAATGGGAAATCATCTTTAGGACTGGCTCTGTTCAGATCCCGGTAGTCAACACACATCCGTACCTTCCCATCCTTCTTAGGTACTGGAACGATATTTGCAACCCATGGCGGATAATTTGTAACTGCTAGAAACCCTGCATCCAACTGCTTTTGCACCTCTTCCTTTATCTTGACAGCCATCTCTGGTCTTGTTCTTCTGAGCTTCTACTTGACCGGAGGACAATCCTCTTTGAGAGGCAAACGGTGTACCACAATGTCCGTGTCAAGCCCTGGCATGTCCTGATAAGACCAAGCGAAGACGTCAACATACTCTTGCAGCAATTCAATCAACCCCTTCTTCACATCGTCTTCCAAAGCAGCCCCTATCTTGATTTCTCTCTTGGCGTCTTCGGTGCCGAGATTAATCACTTCAGTAGACTCTTGATGCGGTTGAATGACCCTTTCCTCATGTTTTAACAGCCTGGCAAGTTCTTCAGGGAGTTCACAGTCTTCATCACCCTCTTCTTCAGCTTGAAAGATCGGATTTTCAAAGTCGAAGCGAGCCATAGCAGAACCGTTATCAATAGGATCCGGTGACGTGCATCTGCATGAGTGATGGTATGTGCTTATGAGTGTGAAAAAGTGGAAACTAAACAAAACATTGCCAAAATGTATTTATTTATTTATTTGATTTTTTTTGAAAACTGCAAAAATAGAAAGACAGTGAACAAAATATTTGAATGCAAAAAAGACGTCCTTCATTTATGATAAACAATGCAGGTATTCACATAGATTAGCCCTACAATGAGTCATTACGCCCTGGGCGGAACGTAAGACTTGGACATGCATGAACAAACAAAGAAAATTACTCCTCAAGAAGAGTGACTTGGATAATCTCCTCAGAAAACAAATTGTTGATGACTTCACCCGAGATCCTTGGGCGCACCCAGTTGTCTATGTCGCAATCGCTATCCCCGTCTTCTTCATTGATTGCAGAGATCTGGCCATACTGAATGATGCCAGCGCTGGAGAAAGTAATCGGCCCCTGACGAGTCTGAGGCGCTGAATTCGTAGAAGTCAGAGCTGGCTGATACCCAATCCCGAACTTGTCTTCTTTCATCGGTAACTCCAATAAACGTCCCCAACAGGGGGCAACACCTGAATCTACCAAGGCTTGTGCCTGCTTGAAGGACGAGATAGAGGCACCTGCTTTAACCTCTTCCACCGGAGCTGCATCCTTGATCTGAACTTCCTCAAAGGCTTGACATAGAGTCTCATGAATTTCGCCTTCCACCTCTACATACTTGAATGTAGACAGGTTACTGACCAGAATGTCCTCCTCACCACAGACGGTGATAATTCTTCCATTGGTTGGGAATTTGATCTTCTGATGTAAAGTTGAGGAGACTGCCCCATCATTATGGATCCAAGGACGACCCAGCAGGAAGCTATACGAGGGACTGATATCCATCACATAGAAGACAGTGTTGAAGGTTTGTGATCCAATCTGAATTGGCAATTCTACCTCCCCAAACACCGACCTCTTAAAACCATCGAAGGCTCTCACAACGAGATCGGAAGGTTTCAAGACCAAACCTTCTACTTATAACCTTGAGAGGGCTCTCTTGGGTAGCACGTTGAGAGAGGAACCTGTATCCACTAGAACATGAGATAACATGGTGTCTTTGCATTCCATTGAGATGTACAAAGCTTTGTTATGATTGCGTCCAGCTGGTGTCAAGTCAGAATCGGTAAAACCCAACCCGTTGCTTGCATGGACATTTGCAACGATCCCTTCCAGTTGGTTTACTGAGATCTCCTGAGGCACATATGCAGCATTTAGGACTTTCAGAAGTGCCTCCCTGTGTGCCTCTGAGCACAACAGGAGTGAGAGAATGGATATCTTAGACGGCGTCTGAATCAACTGATCGACTATCTTGTAGTCGCTTTTCTTTATGATCCTCAAGAGCTCGTCCACATCCTTCGCAAAAGTAGGCTCAGAACCAGCCTGTGGTGCAGAGGTACCCTCATTCACAGCTTGTTTGCCTTTAGCCTTGGTTGCGGCGTCAGCACTATCAGCTTGAGTAACCGGTGGTGAGAACAGTCTACCACTTTTGGTGAATCGCCCGATTCCACCGACATTGTCCACTGCAGGATCTTCCACTCCAGATTCAAGCTTCTGATCCTGCACCTCTTCTGTTTTCAATGGTTGCTCCACTCCATGATCATGCGTGTACACACTCCCCCCATAATGCCAAGGAATAGCCCTTTCGCTGGTGAAAGGTAAAGGACCAGGGGTCGTGATAGTCATAGTGGATGGTCGCACTGGTGGCACTGGTTGCGCTTCTGGCACACTGATCTGAGCAGTTAGGTAGAAAATGGTGATAGTAGCGACATCACAGTCCTACTCAGAAATCTCATTCATTGAAACTTAAACATCCGAAACATCGGAATCAAGTTCAGGAGATACATCAGAATTAAACACATTGTTTAGGATATCAGCAACAACATTGGAAAAATTAAATACATTATCAGGAATTACACAATCAATAGGATCAACATTTGTGAATTCATCAGCAGCATCTTCAAACACCTCTTCATCAACCCCTTCAACAGACTCTTTGACAGACAAGTCTTCAACTTGGAGGATACCATTGTCAAGCAAGGCCTGGATACCCTGCTGCAGCTTCAAACAACCTTTGCTCTGTGTAGCACAATCCAAACAACCATTCCCACAACCGGGGAAAACATCGGCCTTCAGCAAGTAGTCTTTAACCTCCAACAGCGGAGTTTTCAACTTCAACACATCTTTGACTGAGTTGGCTTCCCCTTCCGCCATATTAACGTTTGCACCACCATGCTGCGGCATGGGATTGTTGACGACATTAGGAGCCAGCGCAAAGTTAATGGCCTTTGAATCTATGAGGTTCTGAACTACGTGCTTAAAAGCTTTGCAGTTCTCAATATTGTGGCCAGGTGCCCCAGAGTGGAAATTACACCTAGCGTTGGCGTTGTAACCCACCGGAAGCCTGCCAACGGGAGGAGCCAAAGTGCATAACTGCACAAGTTGTAATTGTCGAAGACTAGGAAGCAACTGAGCATACGACATTGGAAGAGTGTCGAAACGCCCGTCCATCATCTTTTTCCTCTGTTGGTAGGCGGGTCTGTTACCCTGCTGCTGTTGTTGGTACTGAGTTGGTTGACGTTGTGGTTGTGGTTGTTGCACTGGTGCTGCAGCCGGAATAGTCACAGTTGCGACATACGGTTGTTGATGGTAGTTCTGAAAACTGTTCCTTCTAATACCCTTGTTCTGATAAGAAGACACAACACTAACATCCCCTTCTCTTCGCTTTTGTCCCTGAATGAACGGCTTCTTCACACCTGATGATGATCCAACTCCATTCTGGATCTTGCACGTCTTCAAGTAGTTCTCCACCCTCTCACCGGTAGAGACTACATCAGCAAAGTTGGAAGCGTTACAACCCACCAGGCGCTCCAAGTAAGACCCGGGCAGAGTGTTCATGAACATGTTGGCCATTTCCTTCTCCAACATAGGAGGCTGAACACTAGGGGTGGCAAAACGGGCTCGGCCCGCGGGCCATGCCCGTTTTGCCCGCACTTTTGTGCGGGGCGGGCCAGGGATTTAGGCCCTCACCCTCAAATGTGTCCGCCCCGCCCCGCCCCGTTTTTTTCGCGGGCTTTTGCGGGCACGTGTATTTACATAAATTTTTGCGTTTTTAGGCTTAAATAGTGCAGTGCCCGCGGGCTTTCCCCGCCCCGCCCTCACTTTTTTGCGGGGCGGGTCTAAGTTTTAGGCCCACATCCTCAACTATGACCGCCCCGCCCCGCCCCGTTTTTTTGCGGGCTTTTGCGGGGCGGGCCTAAACGGGGCGGGCATGCCCGTTTGCCACCCCTACTGAACACGGGAAGCTATCTCTCTCCAGTGTTGAGCATATTCCCTGAAGCATTCATTGCTTTTGAGAGACAGATTCTGGAGTTGAGTTATGTCAGGCGCCATATCAGCATTGTACTGATACTGCTTTACAAAGGCCTCAGCCAAGTCCCTCCAGCAGCGGATGTGGGCTCTGTCCAGCCTCATATACCATTCCAGAGATGCCCCAGCTAGACTATCCTGGAAGAAATACATAAGCAACTTCTCATTGTCGGAGTATGCAACCATCTTGCGGAAGTAGGCTTGCACATGGGTCTTCGGGCAAGAGTTGCCATTGTATTTGTCAAATATCGGAACTTTGAATTTCGGTGGCACCCTCACACCTGGGACCAGCCCCAAGTCAGCAACATCTACTCCGATAGCATTCTGTCCTTCTACAGCCTTCAGCCTCTCCTTCAGTCTTCTAAACATGGGATCCATGCCATGGCCCATGCCAAGGTCCTCCTGCATCAAGGTGAACTGATCATCATGAATGGGTTGTTGATCAGGGTTGGCACGTGGGATCGGGACAGACCCCGGTCCACTGGGTCCGTTAACTTCTCCAACCGGAGGATCAGTTACCGTCTCTGGTTGATTAGTGGCAGAATTCCTCTGCATCATCTGTCTGAGCTCTTCCTGTCCTTGAGCTACTCCCTAAACCACATCCATGAATTGGTTCATGTAGATTCTCATCTCGGCGAGTTCTGCTTGTAGGCCCTCCATTGCTCTCAGTTGGTTTCTGCGGGTATCATACCGGTGAATTCCTGAATCAGCTATCCTGCTAGTGGAACACCAAACAATATGAGAACCACTACGGCGGTACCTGTTATGCAAGACATGCAAATGAATATGTAAATGCAATGACATGTTTATCAATTCTAAAGGGTATTCTACCCCTTGATTCCAGTCTCACACCAGATGAACAATAAGAAGACCGAGTCGTGGATAAACTTCTGAGACCGAGATGCAATAGAGAGAAAACCATCATACACATGAGTTCAAAGAGAAGGGCCTTAGCCAACAGTGCATCAAAAGAGGATCTCCACAACAGGTATGTGGATCATCACTACAAAGCAACACCACAATAAGTAAAGAGAGGAACAAAATCAGGAATCAACCTCCTTTATACAACCCATAAGGACTGCTCCTCACTTCAGCTAGTAATGCCACCGTGTCAGGATGATTTGGAGATTCTGTCAAACGCCGGATAAGCAGATTCCTCTTGTGAATAACCCCATCCAATTCGTTGATGTGCTCCATGTAGTAATTCCCATCATCCTCTCCGAATACCTCTTCAAGTTTAGACCTTTTCAAACCCGCCAACACCTTGAGTTCTTCAATCTGTTCTTGAGCTTTGTTGAGTTGATCCGTGATGTAACCATTGGTTGAACGGGCGCACAGAAGCTCATTGTTCTTCTCCTTCAGCAAAGTCTTCAATTTCTCCATCTGACCAGTCAATTCGACCACCATCTCCTCCTCTTTTGCCTTTCTAGAAGCTGAAAATGCATCCCAATGCTCTTGCCACCCATCTAACTTACCATGAGCATCCATTAACTGTTGCTTGACTCGCCTCAACTCAGAACTGGATGACCCCAAGGCTTTGTCTGTCTTCCTGAAGAAGTCCACCTCCACAGCTAATTTCCTCTCTGCTTCCTCTTGCAACTTGATAGCTTCCCCCTTCTGATATTCCGCCTCATGGTACAAGTGCATGCAGTCTTGCAATTTCACACTCAACTCCGAGTTTTCAGTTTGAAGTTCCTCCATGGCATTCTTCAATTCATCATACTCCTCTCGGCTCACCATTGTTGACTGCTCAGGAGTAGATGGATACAAAGGTTCTTCAATAGGAAACGGCAGACCAAACTCTTTAACTCTTCCCTAAAGCCAATCTTCATACTGAAGGTAAGTCCTGCAATCTCCTTTTCTGAGCACAGTCCTTCCTGTCTTAATCACCTTGAACCAAGCCTCGACCGCTTTACGGGATACAGTCATATCAGATGACGAATGGAAAAAAAGAGATTCTTCCACATCCTTTTCCAAAGGCGGAGTTCTTAAAGCATATCCAAACTGTTTGACTGCTAGGGAAGGATTATAGTTGATTCCTCCTCTTCTTCCTACCAACGGTACATTCGGGAAGTTCCCACAACTGTGAACAATATCCGTCCGAAGCAAGTTCTGGTCTGACCACCAAGAAATATCTTTAGCTCTTATCCCCATCAATCTCTTCGACCAACTCAACGAGTCCTTGAGATCAACAAACGCTCCTGACTTGGGTAGGTGAGAACTGAACCACTTATAAAACAAAGGTGCACAACAATTCACCAATCCTCCTTTTCTATTCTCATTCCTATGATGCACTGAATGAAAGAAATCTCCCAACAAAGTCGGCACTGGATTTCCCAACACGAAGAGGCGTATTGCGTCTATGTCCACAAATTTTGCAACATTAAGGAACAGGACAATCCCGTATACGCAAAGAGCCAACACAGCATTGAAACCTCTCTGATCACCATCCTCAAGCTTCTTCTTGGCTTCTCCCACTAAGAAACTCAAATGAAAACCACAGACTCCTCCCTTCTGACACATATTAGCCTTCAAGATTGACTTCCCCAAATATGTGGCTGAAGCAACCATACTGAGATTGGACAGAAACTCTGAGTTGTAGAATAGCAACTGCGACCTGATAGGAACTCTAAGAAAACTAGCAACCTCCTCCAAAGTAGGGACCAAGATATAACCCGGAAATGTGAAACACCTCAATGGAGGGTCATAGAACTGCAACAGTGTAAAGAGAGCATCATGTTGATCTTTGGAGAGAACCGTGACGAAGCTTAGAATCAAACCGTAATCCTTTCGGAATCCTTCTAGAGAATCATGACCCATTAACTTCATCAGCTGTTGAATGGGACCCAAACAAACCACAGGAAACTTGTAGGCGACATGTCTCTTTCCACCAATATCCATCTTAGGAGAACCAGAAAACCCCGACCGAAATCAAGAAGAAGATGCAAACCCCCTAGAAGTAGATAAACATGTGTTAAATGATGTGAATGCAAATGATGTGATGCAATGCAGTGACATGGAAATCAGGATTGCTGTATCTGCTTGAACATCTGTCAGGTTGCACTGTCTGAAGAGAAACCCACTGAGGAACATAATACGAGATCAAAACTCTGCTCCAGAAAACCGGGTTGGTTGAAGGTTAAGGTTTTCTGAATTTAGCCCGCCCCTCACTGGTAGGTTCTAAGAACAGAAGTTTGTTAGCTTCAGCCCTTCAGTCGAGAATAATACGTTTACCACTGAAGGTTTGGCATTATTACGGGATAAAAGACCTCCACTGACTCCCCTCAACAGGACATCCTAAAGAAAGTTCCCAGTCTCGGGGTCCTCGGATTGAGTAGCGAGAATGCGCCCACCAAAGCTAACATAAACGCGTCTCGGAGGAGAGGCCTCGGCTGAATCCTCGAGAAATAGTCACCAGAGTCGACGATTTCTAGAGGAACATCTGTCGTTATGGAACACCCATAGGACATAATATATCCAGAAGAAACCTCGTCTGGATGTGGGTCTCATGAACGACTTAACGTAGCAACATGCCATGCAAGCCTCGTGACTATCCACTATAAAACCTGTGTGCACGCTCAAGCTTGGGTAGTGGGCTTATCTCTCATAAAACATCCCACCCCAACAAACAAACAACCCAACAGCAGAGCCAACAGATACAAGCAAACATATGTACATGAATGCAATAAGGTAAAGCAGGTAAATAAATAACTGTACAAAAGAATAAACACCCAACAAACAAGAAACCTACAAAAGCTAGGAGGGACTCGCTTAGGGAAACCGGGTCCCCAGCAGAGTCGTCAGCTATCGCAACCTAAAAAATAGAATGCAAAAAAACAACCGGCGAGAAAAGAAATGACAGAAGAGTCGCCACCGTGCGTTATTTATCCCAAAGGAGGGAAAGGAAACGCTCGAAGTAAACCTGGAGAAAGGAAAGGAAAAGACAAGGTCTCGCAACCAAATCTTGGGTTCGGGAGTCGATTATGCGAAGGGAAGGTATTAGCACCCCTACGCATCCGTAGTACTCTACGGGATCCACTCTTGTTGTTCTTGTCTAAAGGGTGTGGGTGTATTTAATGTACTATTTACTAAAAGAAAAGGGTCAAAGGAAATGACTCGCACGGATATCGCATCCACTGCATACGTATCTCATCTGAATATAAGAATCAGAGTCTTCGTAGCTCGTCTACCTATGGGCTAAAGAGAAGTGTTCTCGCTAAGACATCGCGTCTTATGCCTACGTATCTCATATGGAATGAGAATCAGAGCAAAATGTAGTGCAGCTAACTACGGGAACAAGGGTCTCGATTGCAACTAGGGCAAGAGAAAGGGAAGGTCTCGATCGCAACGAGGGCGAGAGAAAAGAATCATAGCAAGGGCGAAAACAAACAAGGATTAGTTGTTAGTTGTCAATCAAACTCGGCAAGACATCACATCTTGTGTCTACGTATCTCATCTGAACATGAGAATCAGAGTTGTCGTAGTTCGGCTACACAGGGGTTGCCATCTGAACATGGACTTACAAAGGAGGACACCCGTTGTGTCAAAGGAGAGTGGGCAATGTGTTCACGTCCTAGCAGCAGGTGTCGTAGCTCGCTGAATCGAGTCTTAGGCAGTTACCTCTTTGCAATAGAACGGAGTAACATGCCACAGGATCGGAGACGCACGGAAGGTCTAAAAATGGGGAAGCTCTGCCCTAGAGTTGTCATGCAATGTGGACCTATGAGTTAGGATTTACAAATGGGAATATCTACCTAATGTTAGCATGCAAAGAATAAGGGAATTCTACCTATGTTATCATACAAAAGAATAAGGGAATTCTACCTATGTTATCATACAAAAGAATAAGGGAATCCTACCTATGTTATCATACAAAGGGTTCTACCTAATGGGTGCTACCTAAACGGAACAAGAATCGACGAATGGAGCAAGGAGAGGAACCAGGGGTGAGGGTAGATGGCGATGCATGAAGCAATCGACTTACAGGTGGTATATGGCGATGCATGAAGCAATCGACCGACTTACAAAAGGATGGATGAATACGTGTTGGTTCTGTTAAGTTTTGAAAATGATTACTCGACGTTGGATCGAGGTTTTGATCTTGTTATGAAATGGTTATCGAATGTTCGTTTTAATTTTGTATTAACAGATGAATAAAGAATGAAAGAATAAACATTATACAATTCATGGGAGAGGGGTACATTTGTTATGAATGGGGATTGTTCATGGCAATCAAACAATAATATTATGTGCCTCATACAACATACAAGTAGGCAACAGTTTAATTAGTAAGATAAACAATCAAGCATATGATCAAATCAAATAATCAAAGAATGAAATGAATGAGCATTAGACAATGCATGAAAAGTATAAACATGTTAAGCAATCAAACAATAGAATCATGGATGAAAGAAACAAGTATAAAAAATATCAGATGAATCAGACAGGTGAAACTATGCACACAAAGGATCAATGAGTAATTTAATCGGGAAATGATGCAAGGATCAAATAAAATCAAGATGAAAGGCCTCTAATATGTGGCATATGAGATGAACAAGGGAGGATCAAAAGATCTCTTCAATTGCCCTAAGCAATCCCTAAGTCAAACATCAATCATAGAAAAGTCAACTGTAAAGTCAAGTCAACTTAAAAAATATGGAATAAATAGTAAATTAATCAAGAAAATTATGAAAAATTAAACTAACTAAGGTGGGGTCAGGACATCATCATCCCCCAAAAAGATTTTAAAAATAATGATAATTGGTTATTGAATGAATTGAAATAAAACAGAAGTCAAATGAAACGTCAACCAAGCAAACTAGGTCAAAAATAAATCCAAAATAAATTTAAAATGGGAAATAAAATTCCAAGAAAAGGTCAGGTTGACCATGAGACATTGGTCAACTCTCATCCCAAAAATCAGAAGTTAAAAATAAATTTAAGTCATGAAAATAAAATTAATAAAAATATGTGTGTTAAAATGGACTATTTGAAACAAATAATTAAAATAAAATATTAATATTAAATAAAATATGAAAATAAAAATTAAATAAATTAAATAAAACATTAAGGAAAGTAAAAATTATTTTTTAGTATTTTTATGAATAAAAAAATTATTTTTATTAATTAAAAACAAAACAGAATAAAAAAATGAATAAAAGAATTAAAGAAAGAAAATACAATGAAATGGTAATGGGCCTGAATGGAGGGGTGTCAACAGCGAAAGGTGCAGGGCCCGGTCCAGCGTGAACAGTCAGCGTGACAAGGAAAATAAAATGTAACGTTTTATTAAATTATGTGAACGTTCATCAACCGGTCCAAATCATTTAAAGTCGCTAAAGGACAAAAGAAGGGCGGACGATCAGGATTAAGAGGAAAACGCGCGATCTGAGGGCCACAGCGTGACACGTTTTCCTTTCTTCATGCAACGTAATAAATCTAAGCCCATGCAGCTAGTGAAACATGGAAAAAAAACGGTAAGGCTTGCTCATCTTTCAACCAACATATCTCATGCTATGGTTCACCAAATGGGATGATATAAAAACCAAAGTTCAAGTTCGAAATGAGTAGAACACAACGGTATCTTGTTTTATTGAAAATAATGACTTAAACATGGTGAAAAGTGAACAACAAGGGAGCTACACGCACACGGATACGGCAAAAATTTCGCAACACAAACTCAAGCTCAATCACAATGCCTCATGGTGAGGGCTTCATAGACAAACATGGCATATTATTTACATGGAAAATAACATGATGATGGACATGGCAATGGCAGAATAATAAAAAAACAATGAGAAGCAATAGCATAATGGTGAGCATAAAGAGTTATTCATGTCCATGGAAGAAGGAGTGAAAGCTTACCTAGTGGATGAAAGGTCCACTGCCCCTTGAAGATGGAGGGATGGAAGGAAAATGAGATGCTCTTTGAAACTTCAAGAACTTGTGAAATAGAAATGGGATGACACTTGATCTTTCTCTCCTTGCCTTGCTTAGCTCAAAATATCACAGCCACCACCACCTCATATTAGGGTTTAGAGGCTCTTATATATGTTGGATTAAAGTAGTCTTAATGGGCTTGCAATGTTTGTTTGGATTCATGAACAACATGTGTAAAAAGTGATGCAAAAGGTGAGGTGTATTAGAAGATCTAATTGTGGCAAAGCTTAAGTCAGTGAACATAAAGAAAATGGCCAAATGAGGTAAGAAGTGTGTTGGTTGGTTTTGTGGTCTGACTTGGTTTTCTTGTGCAGCATAAAAACAAACCAAATAGATGACTTTGTGACCTTGTATCTTGATGTATACATGACCAAATCGCAAGGAATTGCAAACAGTAGAAAGAGGGCATGGAGCTTAACATCTTTCATGTTGAACACAAGTTGAAATGATGAGTGGAAAGAAGTGAAAAATGGCCATGAAGTTCAGGTTCCATAACTGCAAAATGGTTGGGCCAGTTTGGCCTAAATGCTGTCAAAAAATTCAGTCTATGATACCAACTTTAGATGAGTTCATCTCCCAAACCAATAATCCAAATGGGATGATTCCAAAGAGGTGTGAAAGAGGACATGGCAAGGTGCAATTGTTATGAATAAAGTGTTTTCAAAAGATGCCTTGAAACGCAAGAAAACTGGCCCATAAGTCTTGACAAATTTTGCAGATTTTGGACTTAAAATTTTTTCTAAGTGTTCTAAAATAATGTCCCCCTTTGACCAAGCATAACTTTCTCAATCTTAATCCAAATGAAACAAACTTTATATCTCTAGAAAGCTTGGAACAAGAGGAACAACTTTCATGTTGGAGAAAGTTTCAAATGGAGCTTGCATCTTGAGGGAAAATGGGCTTAAAGTGGGTGCAAAAATCATAAAAACTTGCCCTAAATGGAAAGTCAACTATTTCCAAATTTAGTAACTTTTCCAACTCCTGATTAAATGATGAATCCCTGATCCAACCTTGATCAAATTTCACATGTAGGCTTCCTTAGGCATGAATATTGAGATTCCACTTTCAAAATGTCAGGAGTTGACTTTTCTGGCCCCACAGTTGACTTTTCCCAAACCGTCTGATTCCCGATTCCATTGATCAATTGAAGCACCTCTGGCTCAAATAAAGAGCTAATTTTTTGTATGTAGACACTTGTGGACAAATGGAGGGCCATGGAAATAAACCGATTTTATACCAAACCCTAGTTTTAGGGCAAAATGATCAAGAACTGATTGCACTGACTGCCAATGGATCTTTCTAAGATAATTGTGGATCTTCTTAGGCCAAGATGCCTCTATAATCATGACATGAATGAGCCCTATTTTCTTCCCACCAAACATTTCCTGTTGCAGATAGCCACGAAACCCTGATTTTTGATTAAATGCAGATGCACACTCTGAGAGATCTGAATCTTCCACTGATGAACTGTAGACCCCAATAAGATGCATGGACCACCTTGAAACTCTTTGAGATTTGTATATTTGGAAAATGAAGTCCAATTCTCAACCTTGCTTTGTGTGGGCCCTTCTGTTAAGGAGTGATCAATCAAACCCTAATTTCCCAAGTCACTGATGCAGTATGTAATGAGTATGACCTAGTATGATGTTAATGAAATGTAAGACACAATCCCAAGCTTCCAGAAAATGTGAAGGGTCAATTTTGGGGTATTACACTCACTGGACTTGTTTCTAAATACCCTGTTTTGTTCCAATAAGGTTCTTCTACAAATGTTTGGGTATCAGATCCCAGCCATCATTTCTTTGAAACTGATTCAACTCCTCTTCCATAGTCATAATCCAACCATCATCAAAAAGTGCTTCATTAACAGAAGTGGGTTCAGTCATGGAGAGTAATCCTGACATTAAATTCTCTTCCCTGAAGGAAGACCTTGTCTTTCTAGGGTTATATTTGTTTGCAAGAATTAACTCTTCTGGATGAGAAGACTTGTACTTGAAGGTATTCTTGGATTAGGATGCATCTGAGGAGCCATCTTGAGCTTCTTCATATTCTTCAATATCTGGATGGACTTCTGAGGTTGGATCAACTTCTAGATCACCAGCTTCTGAAGTTCTTATAACTTCTGATCATCCAGCTTTTGATGGATTATTAACTTCTGAACTTACAGTTTCTCGACCTCTAGCTCCCGATGTGTCTTCAGATACACTGATTTTTGAAAAAATTTGAACTAGCTCTGACATATTACTGTCAAGCTCTTTGTCATCAAACTTGATATGTATTTACTCTTCAACCATATTAGTTTCAGAGTTATAGACCATGTATGCCTTAGAGCGTTCAGAGTATCCTAAAAAGATACCCTTCTGAGCTTTGACATCAAATTTCTTTAGATAGACTTTATTGTTTAGGATGTAACCTGTACATCCAAATTGATGAAAATAAGAAATGCTTGTCTTTCTTTTCTTGAACAGCTCATATGAAGTCTTGTTCATAATAAGTCTAATATAGATTCTATTATGAACATAACATGTTATGTTTATAGCTTCTGCCCACAAGTACTTAGGTAAGTTGTATTCATGAATCATGGTTCTGAACATTTCTTGTAAAGATCTATTCATTCTCTCTACAACTACATTTTTCTGTGGATTTCTAGGAGAAGATAACTCATGGAGAATTCCATGTTTTTCACAAAAAAGTTCAAATGTCTCATTTTCAAATTAACCACCATGATCATTTCATACCTTTAAAATTTTTTATTCCTTTTCAGTTTGTACTTGTATGTAAAAGATGTTGAACATATTATATGATTCATCCTTGATTCTAAGGAATTTAACCCAAGTTCATATGTTATAGTCATCAACAATGACTACTCCATATTTCTTTCTATTGATTGATGCAGTACTAACATGACCAAACAAATCAATGTGAAGCAATTCTAAAGGTCTATGGGTAGAGACAATGTTTTTAGTTTTGAAAGAAGTTTTACTAATTTTTCCTACTTGGCATGCTCCACAAAGAGCATCTAAGTTATAATTTAGGTATGGCAATCCTTTAACATGTTTCAACTTACTAAGTTTATAGATTAATCTCCAATTAGCATGACCTAACCTTCTATGTCGGATCCACTTCTCATCACTCACTGATAGAAGGCAAAGTACCTTCAGATAAACCAATTCAGAAAAAATAATTTTATACACATTACTTTTCCTCTTGCCTTTGAATATTATGGACTTGTCAAATTCATTCATGACTATGCAGTTGTTCTTATTAAATATGACTTTATAATCACTATCACAAAATTGACTAATGCTCAATAGGTTATGTTTAAGTCCACCTACAAGCCAGCCATTATTAGTTAAGATAGAGGATCTACCAATAGTACTCATACCAGTGATATTTCCTTTCTGGTTTCCTCCAAATCCCACAGTCCATCCCTCTTTAAGAGTTAGGGTTTGGAACATATGCCCTTCTCCTGTCATATGTCTTAAGAAACCACTGTCCAGGTACCATGATTGTTGTTTTGCTTCTCCCTTGAAGCATATATGTAGCCAAAAACAAATTGAGATTTAGGTATCCATAGTCTTATGGGTCCTTTAGGGTTAGTTCTGACAGGGTTCTTCTTGTTTTGTACCTTTTCTCTCATATGCTAAGGCTTATGACCATTCAAGACTTTTGATTTGAAAGTTTTTTATCTTGAATGGACCTTAGCCTTAGATTTTGAACCTTTCAAAACCTTAGCTTATGACTTTTTCATAACCTTTGACTTTAAAATCTTAGGTTCTAGTATCTTTAGAACCCTTAACTCAACAAATTTAGGTTTTGATTGATTCAGAACCTTTGCATTTTCAGCAGCAAGTACAAAATAGGAGTTAAGCCCTTTATGATGAGAAATTAAAGAAGGAGGATTTGTTGGTTTACTCAAGGTTTCAAACCTTGGATTAAAATATTTTTGTGAGTAACCAAGACCTTCCCATTTGCTTCTACTTACTCATCATGGAAGAAAGTTTAGTTCTATTGAAGCCAGTTATGATAAATTCTTGAAGAGCCATTTCATGCTCATCAAGAGGTTTATCATACACTCCCTTTACTAGAGCAGTATGATCTTTCTCAAGAGCTTCAATTTTACTTTGAACTGAATTTAATTCTTCTTTCAAAAGATCATTATTGCTTTCTCAATATTTTCACGTGTCTGACCTTCTTTTGACATCTTCCCATGAGATCTTGAATGAGAGTAATTAAATCAGAACGAGATATTTTAGAAAACAACTTATCCTCATCCTCGGACTTTGAACCAAAATATGAGTCAGATTCTGCTTCAGAAGATGTAAGAGCCATCAAAGCAAGGTTGGCTTGCTCTTCATCCTTTTCAGCGTCTTCCTCATTATCAAGTTCATCTCATGTTTCCATCAGACTTTTCTTGAACTTGTTTTTGAAGCTATCTCTCTTAAAGATTCCCTTCTTTGACTTGTCCTTTTGTACTTCGGGACAGTAAAAAATGAAGTGACCATGCTTCTTATAGTTGAAGCATCCTTTCTGATCATCCTTCTTTTCTATGGAACTAGATCCTCTGAAGCCATTGCTTCTGCCAGAGAGTCTCTTGTTCTTCTTGGCCAGATATTGAACCTTTTAATGATAAAGGTCATTTCCTCATCATCTAAGTCATCTTTAGAATCTTCTACAAGAGAAGCTTCTTCAGAATCCTAGACATTAGGACTATAGCAATTTTAGAAACAGATTTCAAAGACAGAGGCTTTGACTTTCTAACAGGTTCATCTCCATTGAGCTCCATCTCATGGCTCTAAAGATTGCTGATAAGACTTTCAAGACTTAATGTGTTTAAGTCTTTAGCCTCATGTATAGCTGTCACTTTAGATTTGTATCTGACAGGAAGACTCCTAAGAATCTTCTTGACATCATCAGATGTAGTGTAGCTCTTGTTCAGAACCTGATGTCCAGATACAAGAACTTGAAACCTAGAAAACATGGTTTCAATGTCTTCGTTCTCCTTCATTCTGAACAACTCACGTTGCTGAATCAGAAGGTTAACCAAAGCTTCTTGAACTTGTTAATTCCCTTTATAAGTAGCACATATAGATTTGAAAATGTCTTAGTAGTAGATTTATCAATGATTTTGATGTACTCTGAGTGAGGTAGAGCATCAACCAATATGCCTCTAACTGTATGATGTTTTCTATAGATCTTTTTCTAAGCTGGTGTTAGAGTTTGACATCGGTCGAACTCCATTGACTGGAATATCAAATTCGTCTTCTAGATATCCCATAACTCATCATCAAGATCCATGATATGAGTATACATCTTTCTCTTCCACCATTCAAACTAAGTAGAGTCTCCACTAAAAGTTAAAGGTCTAGTTGTATAATTATTCTTTTCTGATTTGCTATAATCATGATTAATAGCAGCAAGTGGATTAGGAGTACCACTATCAAATTTAAAAACTCTGAACATTGTTCAATATATTTTTCTCAGGATCTTTTCTGCACACGGCTAAGTGTTAAGCACAGATCGTGCTCTGATGCCAACTGAAGGTGAAAAAAACACAAGAAGGGGGGTTGAATTGTGTTTACTTTTTCTTTCTTTTAAAACTCTTGGTCAGATTTTAAACACAGGTTATAGAATCTAATTCAGTCAGAGGTAGGCAGTGGATATAAAATGTAAGAAAGAAGAACAACAAACAGAGTTATCTTGGTTCCTCTTACAACTTGAGAGTAATTCAGTCCCCTTGTATTTACAAGAGATTCTCACTATAATCACACAAGATTACAATTTATTCAAGCACACAAGCAAGAGACTTCTAATGCTCAAACACAAAGTAAGAGGATTATATGCTCAAGCACACAAGCAAAAGACTTTCAATATTCAAGCACACAAGCAAGAGAGTTCTAATGCTCAAACACAAAATAAGAGACTTATATGCTCAAGCACACAAGCAATAGACTTCCAATACTCAAGCACATAAGTAAGAGACTTCTATGCTCAAGCACAGGAGTAATATGCTTCAAATGTTCAAACAGTTAGTAAGAGACTTCTAACAACTTACCTAACAGATAAATGATTATTTGGGAAAGTACACTTGATATACAATCAGTGGTGCATACAGAATACAATGCAAATAGACTCTTTTAAGACATATAGATTTCTAAGATATACAAGGATAAAAAATCCTAAGTTCAGCTTATGCTTTAATGCTGACAAAGTAACTTCTCTTTGAGTGTCAATTGGTGTATCTTTCTTCAAGTCTTCAGCTCTTTAAATAGAGAAGAAAATAGTCGTTGAAGATTCATCACAATATAGTACTTTGAGAAGCTTCAAAATAGACGTTGGGATGTTTCACCAAATAGTTAAGGTTGGTGAAGGCTAGTTTGAAAATCCCTTGGTACAAAAGAAATTATCAGTTGTATCTCATCATACTCTATGAAGAAAATAGAGCTTAGGTCTTCACGTGACAAAGTAGACTCAGAGGTTGATAATGACCTATTAGAGTCACCTTGGTCATTGCACTTTGAATGACTCAGGTTCTGATCATCAGAAGCAGACTTCTTCAAAGTCTGGCCTTTAGAGGCTGACTCATTCAGACTTTGACCTTCAAACGTTGAACTCTTCATAAGTTGATTTCTTTAGAGTCTGGTCTTCAGCTTCTGATCCATCCGATTTTTGGTATTTCAACTTCTCTTTGTATGTTCATAGGTAGAACCAATACTTGAATTATATATGAAATTTTAGTCTATGATCTTGCACACTTGAACAAACACTAGTATACCCAATTGTCCTTTAAATACTTTGTTATCATCAAAACCATAGAGATATGGGACAAACTAATTTTGTTCCAACTGACTACAACCACAATAATATTGGTCTAGAAGAAAGAAGTGAAAGTACACACAACACATGCACTACCTAGCGAAACTACAACCACAATAATATTGGTCTAGAAGAAAGAAGTGAAAGTACACACAACACATGCACTACCTAGCGAATCTGTGTACAAGTACGAAACCAGATAACAAAAAAGATGTTGTGTGGATCTTCACAATCTTAAATAATGACGAATGAACTGACCATCAACATGAACCAACAACTCCCTGCGAGAAATCAAAGCAAATATAAAATCTCTTTCAAATCAAACAAGCACAAATCGTAACGAACCATAGCTGAGAAAACATAAGTCCAACAAGATAATGACAAGACAGTGAAACAGAACAAATAAATTATTAATGGTGTCAAGCCAAACACCTTGAAAGTTACATACGCCTTGAAAGTTGCATAGAAACTTACACGTTTTTAGACCAAAACAGAACCATCATTCTATCGGAGTAGATCAAAACAGTCAGTCGGAGAACCACCTTAAATTTGTGTGGCGGCACCGAAGACAAAATGGAGAAAAATCTATGACTAACAAGAGGGTGGTGGAGAGGAAAGAACTCATCACACTTGCAAGAAGGAAGACAACGTGTTAACACATAAAGTTTGGATTTTGAAGGAGAAAAATAAAGGATGGCAGCTAGGTTGAAGAAAAGGCAGAAGAGACATAACAGAGCATTTACATGCTTAAAGGACTTGTTGTCGCAGTTTGAAATCGAAAAGGTCTCATTATTGTTAATTCACTATAAATCAAACTAACTTTTTAATCATTCAACTAATCATCACAATAATTGAATATACTCAACAAAAGAAATCGTGAAATCGATATTTTTATATTTCTGTGATATAACCATGGACTTGCAGTTGTATCACCACAATTGGTAGTGGAAGCCACTGGAAGGGGAAAAAAGAGGAACTCAACATTCTGCTGCTCTTCATCTTGAACATATATGAGGTGACCCATCTCTACAGAGAGATGGAGAAATTGAAATAAGGCCTCTACAAAGAAAAGTGAAAACAATTTATGATGTCTGAGGAAAATCAAAGGACAAGTATAAATGGTACTCCCTCAATCTAGATACCCACCACAAACAATAGATAACATAAACTTCTAGAAGTTGGTAATCAAACTTAGTTTTGAACAGGTTTACAATAACAAATCTAATGAAACAATCAATCACTTAGCCTGCCCACAAAAATTTGCATAAGGCCTAGAGAGTTCAATTAAGTACAAAATCCACAACATCTAGAACTAGACAAATATATACATGAAATGAGGAATTGCAGAGAACCAGTGCCCTATCCGATGCAGGTTTTTCCAGGCTCTTACATTCCACAAGGTTTAACAGAAAGTTGCATCGGCATGTTCAATCATAATGTCATGTCAGGATCATCTTCGTAATCAAAATCTTGTTCACTTGACACCCTTGCTCTCTTCGCATCTCTTGGTGCACCCCTTCCTTTCTTCGGTTTACCCCTATGATGACATGACAAATTTTTAGATTACGCAGCATACATTCTTTACATGTTTGACAAGATTTGTGAAACAAATTTCAATAAACAAAGCAGTTATTTAATTTAAAAACATTAAGGCGGAGACACATTAGTTGAGTGCTTACTGTCCATTTGCATAAATTGTCCCGCCTTTTGAACGACCAGGACCAAAATCCGATCTCCCGTCTGAGATAAACGGAAATACATTATGTAATTAGTAGCCAAAGAAAAACATGCAAGAAAAGTCATTGAAATTTTGCTAATAGGATCTCACCATCTCGTCCAGCCGCAAGCTCTTCTGCCTACAATAAAAAGATGAAGATCATCTCAGAATTCAGAAATAACCTTGCTGAGATAAGATTCCACACTTGATATATGGACTATAATTAAACATAATTGACAATAAAAGGCTTAAAAGGATGAATCATTTTATGGGATCAACTACACAGAACAACCATTTGATCGAAGAGCCTAGGAGGAAATTATAAACTGCAGTTATTGTCTTATATTCAGAAAAAATAAGCCTCGAGGTTGGACATTAGTTATTACTTGGTTCTCACTAGTGGACATTATTTATTTTTATCTATTTACGGTTGGAAGCCCTGAAAATCAGAAACACACCGCTGGCGAGGACACTGAAGATAATGAAAAGAGCCTATCTTCAGGCTGAAACTTTCTAGACCGCTTCAAGCTGCCAAGAAAACAAAATCAACAATGTCATATAAACCATGAATAACAAATGGTGTGTCAGTATTTTAAGCAATCATATTCCCCATCTAAAACCTTAGTAAGATTCAATTGCAAATGCATCTAGCCATGTCCCAGTACAGCATCACCGTGTGTAGCATTTTTTTAGCAATCAATATAAGTAAATAAAGCCTATGATTTTGCTTTTCCCGACCATAAACTATTCAAAATTATGGAAAACCTGGCCAAATATCTAATAAATATGATTTGCGATTAGGTAAAATAACAAGCCAGGTGCCTAATACATATGATTTGTGATCAAATATAACAGATCATACAAGTATGATACTACCTTCCTATTTGCCTTAGATAATCAGAATTCAGAACTTTACACCTCTGAAAAAAGGTGTGTCCGTGTCGGACACATGCACTGGCATTTGTGATTATGTTTAATTTATTCATTTTTTCAAATTATTACCGGTATCGCCGTGTCAGTGTCGGGGTCGTGTTTGGGGTGTCCGTGCTTCATCCGGACAGAAACTATTATCGTATTTCTTCTAAGGAGAAATTAAATATATTACATAAACTACCAAGTTCTGAAAGAGCAGGTAATTTGAGCATGAGAATTCTTGGAAAGAAGAAAACTATCAATGTTTCAGTCCAAAAGAAAGAAGGCGAAAGAGATTCATACAATGCAGTGTTCTTTGATGAAGATAGGAATCCTTCAAATCCCTTTAATACATTGCCACACTGTCCAGGATCCTGTAAATAACTTGTCTCCATATCATAAACCTGCGTCAAGGACAAAAGTTTGGCTACTGCTTGCTATAAACCATAAAGAATATTCTTCACTGCATGCCCCAATCAACAAGAAACCTCAGAAATCAATGTATCATGTAAAATCATGAGGCCAAAGAACAATAAACTACCAATACAATCCAGAGGTGTTACATGAACATGACATACTGAGCAAGCTCTGTAGCAATAACACCTCTGAAAAAATGTGTGTGCACACTTGCAATTCCGTTCAATTTTTTTCAAATTATTAGTGAGCTCGAAGTGTCATGTCGGTGTTGTGTCCGGTGTCCAACTTAAGGTTAGACTATAGTTTTCTCAATTATCCTATTGCATTGACAATTGGATTAAGGTAAAATTAAAATTAAATTGAAGTAATTCTACATAATAAATTCCAAATATATTTTGAAAAAAAAATCAATCATTTATAGAATAGTCAAAGATAGTTTCTGCGGGTTTTGAAGAAATGAACAAAACCCAGATGCGAATATAGAAAAAGCTACCTGCTTTTCAATACTGCGAAGCTCTTCGTGAAGCTTGGCTCTCTTACTAAGCAAGGAAGCCAACATAGCTGACGGATTCACCGTACCCTTTTGCCCTAAAACAACATCATCATCAAAGGTTACGAATTGCAGCACCATTTTGGATTATATTTTCAATTAATAAATAAATTACAAGCTAACAATAATTAAGGGTTATAACCTTCGGAATCCATTTTCGCGGAACGATTTATTAGAAGATTCGATCAAAGAAAAACCCTAAATCCCCAATTTTATTCCAGTTTCTCTCTGTTTGTTTCACGCGCATTCGATTTCAGTTTTTTCTCAATCAAAACTGCGTCGTTTTGATGTCGCACAGAACACACGTGTTTCTAGTCTTTTTATATTGTGTATCAAAATTAAGAGTATTATTATATGATTACTATAGTATCTAAATGTATTAAAATTGCAAATAAGGTTTAATATGGATTAAGAGATTAAAAAAAAAGTTGAATATCATTTAAAAGATTAAAAAGATGATTTTTTTTAAAATATATATATTTAATATATTAAAAACATAAACAATTATTTTTTAAAAAAATATTATGTATTTAATATTATGAACATAAATTTTTTTATTAGATATTTTAACTAAAGGCGCATACTCGTTAGCATAATCTTAAATCTTTTAGTGTTGTTTTAGTCATTTTAATTCTTAAATCTCTTTTATTAATCACTTTGATTTTGATTTTTAATCCTGGAAAGTCTTCTTAAATAATTAATTTAATTTATAAAATTTAAAACAAAAGATACACTTTATGATGTATTTGTAACTTTGGATTAAAAAGATTATATATCATATTAAACATTCGAATTCAACGGCTAATCTAATATATGTATGTTAAAATCGAATCTACTATTAATTTAAGTGTGAAGTATCAAGTACTTTAGATGAATCTCCAACTCTCATATAAGAAAAATGAGCGATCTCAAAAAGATCAATATGTTTTTTCCTTATTAAATGACACATTTATAAAATATTTAGTTTTGTTGTTTTTATACATTTATATCATCCTTTTTATTATTAAAATAATATATTTTAAAATTAACATATTATTTTATATTTTTAATTTTCACTTTTTTACTTCTGTTTCTTTCTCTTCACTATCCATCTCTTGTATGTTTTTCCTCTGCCTTCTCTATTTCCCTACTTCCTAATTTTTCTTCTTCCATACAATCTCATTGAAAAAATTATTCTTTTACACCTTTCCACACACAATTTATAAAGAATGTTGCATTTTAAAATGTAAATTTTAATTTATTCATTTTCTGAACTTTTTTTTCCCGTATTTCATTAATATTTATTTGTTGATTTTTATAGATCTGAACTATATTAAGATGAAACAAAAATTTCCAGATCTGAAATAAGATCATATAAAATCAAAACCTCAACCTTTACAATTTTTGTTCCATCAAAACCATGTAAGAAAAAAACCTTTAAGCTCTTTGTTCCATTTCATTAATATTTATTTGCTGACTTTAATGCTTTTTTTCTTCAAATTGTGTTACTATGATACGAAACGACTTCCGATGAATCGAAACCATCGGAATCAACGGATCTGAAATCAAAACCACCAGATTTGAAATCAAAACAACCAGATCTAATATCAAAATCACATGATCTAAAATCAACCCTCATCTTCTTCATACTTACAATATTTGTCTATTCACTCTTGTCATTGTTGTTTTACATATTTTGTTGTGCTACAAGGTTAGGTTTTCTATTTTCGATTTTATTGTGTTCAAGGTCAAACTGTGAGCAATATGTGTGTGTTGCAATGCTGAAACTTTGATGTTGCGGTTTTCGATTCTTCACCTTTTGTATTTTTCAGATTTCACCATCTTCTTCTTTCAAATTTCACCTTGCTCAACTTTTATTTTTTTTATATTGCGGTTTTTCGCCCTCATTTAAAATTAATTTGTATTTTTTCACTTTATAAAGTCTTTTGTAAGCGTGCAGTTATTTTTTTTATAACTGGATAACCAATCCAATGAGTTATTTGTTGAATAAATTGATATGTAAAAATTAATTTATATTTGTGTTAGCAACTATAGAATCTAGATCCTAATTATTCAACATTAATCTTTACCTTAAAAGTTGAAATTCATGTTTGAGATTTTTACTTTCTTATATGTATTGAATAGGATTATGAAATGGAACAATAAAAGGAGGGTATCAAAATTCAAGATTACTAAAAATTGTCCCTGATAAACAACTAATCATACCCAATTGATTTTGTTTTCTGTATTTTTCTATTTGGGATCTTTGATTTCTAATCTTTTGATTTATTATTTTAGAAGGTATTTGGATGGATTTGATTTATATATTATTTTTCTCAATCTAAAAAGGATTCACCTTAGAGTGGAGTAAATTGATGAATATTATGTGTATTTTTTTCCCGATTTGGCTTCCAAATTACAGAAGAATAACATATTTAAATTAGAATGGAGCAAAGAAAGCTGGAAAAAAAATAGATTTAAATTAGAGTGGAGTAAAACATGCTGGAAAAAAATGAAGAGGACGGTCAAGGTAAGACTTCATCACCAGGAAGAAAATTATCATCTATTCTCTCGGTTTAAGAAAACACCCAAGGGATAAACAAATTCAGCGTACATACTTCGAGTCTTGGCAATTGCAACTTTTGTTTTTTTTTCTTTAAAAGTGTCAATTTTCTTATTATTTATTATCATAAACGAATGCATAAAATATCCAATATTTGATCTTCCCAAAGATTCAGTGAAACGAGGATCCAACATTTGTTCTTCACCTGTAGTGATGACGATGAATCAGATTCAATTTTTTTAATATATTTTTACTTTAATATTATGTGTAAATAATGTAATATTTTGCGTAACTAATGTAATTTGTAAATAATTTAATTTAATATTTTGTGTTAACAATGTAATTTGTATTTAAAAAGAATCCCCTCGGTTTTGGGCATAAACCGAGAGGTATGTGGCGCTAGTTATGAAATTATAAAAAAGGTTGTTGTTGGGGGTCGAACCATTGACTATTTCAACTATCCCCTCATTTATTCCAGAACCGAGAGGTAAAATGGCAACTTTTCACGACGTCATTTGTTACCTCACTTGTATCGCCGTGGTAAAATCTCTTTCGCACTCGAGGTAACATGTGTTTTTTTTTGTAGTAGTGGAACGATATTATTTGGTTAACCCCTTTACCGAGGTGGCTCATTCTAACCTTTGCGACATAGATTTCGGACCTCTTTATCAATGTTCGAACAATTTTTCCATGTTCTAGCACCAAAACCATTTATTGGCAGACGCTGGGTTTTATGTCTATATATTGGATGGCTCGTCCCTATAAGAAACCTATATAATGAGGAAATTAGTAGCCTTTCTCGAATACTTGGGCTTCTGGGAGAATCTTGCGTACAGGGTCTCTTGTCAGTCTAATCGTGGAAGTTCATGATTCTCCAAATTGAGTCATTATAGAAATTACCCTATGTTTGTTGTTGGACACAACTAGAGGGAGCCTTGTTACTAGGCCCATTGTCGAGGAGGCTCACGAGTAAGGATTGTTTACTTAAATTGGATGCTCGATCAAGACTTATGTATGCATGTATATTGAATCCCTCCTACAACCACATCTTCTCTATTTTCAATCTAAGTTTCTTGAAAAGCTCCACGTAAATGATGTCAGAAGAGCTCCCCCGCCAATGAGGATCTTGGATACATCAAAATTGCAAATAAATTTTTGGGAAAGGCTAATTAATGTCCCGTGAGCATGGATTAAGAGATTAAAAAAAAGTTGAGTATCATTTAAAAGATTAAAAAGATATTTTTTTAAATATGTGTATTTAATATATTGAAAATATAAATAATCAATTTTTAAAAGAAATATTATATATATTCTGAACATAAATTTTTTTATTAGATATTTTTAACTAGAGTGGACACTCTTAGCACAATCCTAAGTTTTTTAGTGTTGTTTTAATCATTTTAATTATAAATCTCTTTTATTAATCACTTTGACTTTGATTTTTAATCATGGAATGTCTTCTTAAATAATTAATTTAATTTATAAAATTTAAAACAAAAGATACACTTAACTTTGAATTAAAAAGATTATATATCATATTAAACATTTGAATTCAACGTCTAATCTAATATATGTATGTTAAAATCGAATCTACTATTAATTTAAGTGTGAAGTATCTAGTAGTTCAATATTTTAGGTGAGCCTCCAAACTATCATATAAGAAAAATGAGTGCTCTCAAAAAGATCAATATGTCTTTTCCTTATTAAATGACACGGTTTATAAAATATTGATTTTTGTTGTATTTATACACTTATATTATCCTTTTTACTATTAAAATAATACATTTTCAAATTAATGTATTATTTTATATTTTAATTTTCTCATTTTTCACTTCTGTTTCTCTCTCTTCACTATCCATCTCTTGTACGTTTCTCCTCTGCCCCCTGCTTCCTAATTCTTCTTTTTTCATACAACCTCATTGAAAAAGTGGTTCTTTTACACCTTTCCACACACAATTTATGAAAAATGTTGCATTTTAAAATGCAACCTTTAATGTATTCATTTTTTGAACTTTTTTTTCCGCATTTCATTAATATTTATTTGTTGATTTTTGCATATCTTAACTATATTAAGATGAAACAAAAACTTCCAGATCTGAAATAAGATTATGTAAAATCAAAACCTCAACCTCTACGATTTTTGCTCCATCAAAACCATGTAAGAAAAAAATCTTTAAGCTCTTTGTTCCATTTCATTAATATTTATTTGCTGACTTTAATGTTTTTTTTTTCAAATTGTGTTACTGTGATCTGAAACGACTTCCGACAAATCTGAAATCGAAACCATCGGAATCAAAGGATCTGAAATCAAAACCACCAGATTTGAAATCAAAACAACCAGATCTAATATCAAAAGCACACGATCTAAAATCAACACTCATCTTCTTCATACTTACAAGGTTTTTCTATTCACTCTTATCATTGTTGTTTTACATATTTTGTTGTGTTACAAGGTTATATTTTTTATTTTTGATTTTATTGTGTTCAAGATCAAACTGTGAGCAATATGTGTGTGTTGCAATGCTGAAACTTTGATGTTGCGGCTTTCGATTCTTCACCTTTTGTGTTTTTCAGATTTCACCATCTTCTTCTTTCAAATTTCACCTTGCTCAACTTTTGTTTTTTTGATGTTGCGGTTTTTCACCCTCATTTAAAATAAATCTGTAGTTTTTTCACTTTATAAAGTCTTTTGTAAGCGCGCAGTTGTTTTTTGATAACCGGATAATCAACCCAATGAGTTATTTGTTGAATAAATTGATATGTAAAAATTAATTTATATTTGTGTTAGCAACTATAGAATCTAGATCCTAACTATTCAACATTAATCTTTATCTTAAAAGTTAAAATTCATGTTTGAGATTTTTACTTTCTTATATGTATTGAATAAGATTATGAAATGGAACAATAGAAGGAGGGTATCAAAATTCAAGAGTACTAAAAATTGTCCCTGGTAAGCAACTAATCATACCCTATTGATTTTGTTTTCTGTATTTTTCTATTTGGGATCATTGATTTCTAATCTTTTGATTTATTGTGTTAGAAAGTATTTGGATGGATTTGATTTATATATAATTTTTCTCAATCTAAAAAGGATTCACCTTAGAGTGGAGTAAATTGATGAATATTATGTGTATTTTTTTCCCGATTTGGCTTCCAAATTACAGAAGAATAACATATTTAAATTAGAATGGAGCAAAGAAAGCTGGAAAAAAAAACACATTTAAATTAGAGTGGAGTAAAGCATGCTGGAAAAAAATGAAGAGGACGGTCGAGATAAGACTTCATCACCTAGAAGAAAATTATCATTTATTCTCTCGGTTTAAGAAAAAACTCGAGGGATAAACTAATTCAGTGTACATGCTTCGAGTGTCAGCAATTGCAGCTTTTGTTTTTTTTCTTTAAAAATGACAATTTTCTTATCATTTAATTTTATATTTTATTATTAGATATTATATTCCCTCGGTTTCTCAAATAACCGAGGGGTATCATAAACATATTTTACTATAAAATGATTCCTTCACTAAGTTTTATCCTAAACCTAACTCACAAGTTCAGTAGTTCCATACTCTTAAACATCATTTTGTCTGATGGGTTGCAAGACATATTTTTTTTGTTATGTGTTGTTGTTCTTCTTACTTCAACATTTAACAAATCATTTTTTTGTTCTTGCAATTTATCTCACGTAATAGTGTTGTTGTTGTTCTTCACGTCAATGTTTAATGAAATAACTTTCTAATATTGTTAATCAAATAAAACTTTATATCTCAGATATTGATTTCTTCTGTTGACAACATTGAGAACTTTATTTTTAATTATATTGCAACACACAAAGATACTGGTGAACGGTAAAAAAAATAAAAAAGGAAACAATACATGTTACTTCAATTTTTTTCATTCACCATTTTTTTTTGCAATATAAGTCATCTATTACCTTAATTCTTTTAGAAACCGAGGTTTAAACTAAAGGGAAAATATACGCGTGTTTATTGAATTTATTCGCAATCCTTAAACAAATCTTTATCGTCCATTTAGTGAGTATCAACGCTTAAGACACTACCATTAGTGATCTGCGTGAAACCTAAAATATAGAAGGCTCGTGCCATATTAAAAGCATTCTAAATATAAAAAATTGATCATGAATGTATTTGTCATGAAAACATTGAAACTTATTTGTTTTATATCATAAACATTGAAATATTGTTCCCTATGATGGATTGTAAGAGCAGAAAAATGATTGGGTTTAAGGATCAAATATTTTGGATTAAAGTTTTTGTTCTTAAATAATCATATAACTGAATATTTATTTTATTTATCTAACCCTTTTTTTATATCAGAAACGAATGCACAAAATATCCAATATTTAATCTTCCTAAAGATTCAGTGAAATGAGGATCCAACATTTGTTCTTCACCTGTAGTAATGACGATGAATCATATTCAATTTTTTATATATATTTTTACTTTAATATTATGTGTAAACAATGTAATATTTTGCGTAAATAATATAATTTGTAAAGAATTTAATTTAATATTTTGTGTTAATAATGAAATTTGTATTTTAAAAAAAATCTCCTCGGTTTTAGGCATAAACCGAGAGGTATGTGGCGCTAGTTATGAAATTATAAAAAAGGTTGTTGTTAGGGGTCGAACCATTGACTATTTCAACTATCCCCTAAGTTATTCCAAAACCGAGAGGTAAAATGGCAACTTTTTTATGACACTATTTGTTACCTCACTTGTATCGCCGTAGTAAAATCTCTTTCGCGCCCGAGGTAACATGTGTTTTTTTGTAGTAGTGGAATGATATTATTTGGCTAACCCTTTTACCGAGGTGGCTCATTCTAACCTTTGCGACATAGATTTCAGACCTCCTTATCAATGTTCAGACAATTTTTCCATGTTCTAGCACCAAAACCATTTATTGGCTGACGTTGGGTTTTATGTCTATATATTGGATGGCTCGTCCCTATAAGAAGCCTATATAACGAGGAAATTAGTAGCCTTTCTCGAAGACTTGGGCTTCTGGGAGAATCTTGCGTACAGGGTCCCTTGCCAGTCTAATCGTGGAAGTTCATGATTCTTCAAATTGAGTCATTGTAGAAATTACCCTATGTTTGTCGTTGGACACAACTAGAGGGAGCATTGTTACTAGTTCCATTGTCGATGAGGCTCATGATTAAGGGTTGTTTACTTAAATTGGATGCTTGATCACGACTTATGTGTGCATGTATATTGAATCCCTCCTACAACCACATCTTCTCTATTTTCAATCTAATTTTCTCGAAAAGCTCCACGTAAATGATGTCATAAGAGCTCCCCCGCCAATGAGGATCTTGGATACATCAAAATTGGCCATTGTTTCCATTATTACCGAGGGAAAATATCATTTAGGATTTTGTCCACCTTTTCGCTATCTTGGAACCCGACGATTGGCCTTTCTGGCTTTTTGTCAAAGGTCGTTCCTCTTTCTTTGCTGATTGTCATTAACTCGAAATTCCTCCTCCTCATAACCCCCTTGGACAAATTTTTGGATCTATAGAGACCTCATTTGATGGAAGTTATGTATTATCTTTTCCCTTTCAATCTTCTTCTTATCCATTTCCATTATCTTTCTTCCATTTGTACCTATTTACAACATCAATAGTTTTCTTGAGGGAAAACTTCTCCGATCAAGAGGACTATTTCTTCTTTGGTGACTCATCCAATAATTTGTGATCTTTCTTCGAGTCTCACTCGTCCCTTCAACCTCCTTCTTATGTGCACCTAATGAGCCTCCCATTTTTGATCGACTCTTTAATTGCATCATTTAGGTGGATTCATTCATTAGTATCATGGTAGTGACTTTTATAGAAATTACAGTACTTCGATTTATCTATCCTAGATGAAACTATAACCGGATATGGGTTCCTACTCCCTCCTTCTTCAAACTCAGTGTTTGTGCATTCTCGCCAGATTTTCCCTTGACGTGTTTAAAGGAGTGTATGCAGAAAATCAGGATCAGAGTCCACATTATCTGTCGTCTTTGTGGAAATTATTATCCTTTTATGGAGCCCCACCATATTTGGAGTTTCACAATCCTTGGGTTTTCTATTTAACAAGAAGTTATTCTTTGTAGTTGATTTAGTGTTAGGCTTTATCCAGAAGGTCACTTAATATGCAAATAATGAAGATCACTTGTGAAAATAAATAGATATAGAGCTTAGAACGAGGATAATGAAGAAATTATAGAAATAATAAATAATTAAGAGTTGTCGTATTAGTTTATCTAAGTAATTAAACTTTCTCATACTCGTCAATTAACTTTTTATTACCAATTTTGTTGTTGTTATAACCAAGATTCTTTTCTTATTCTGTTAAAAAAAGATCCTGGTATCTAGAAAGAAAAGGAAATAAAAAACACTATCTTTGTTTTGAGCTTTAGGCCATTGTGAAATATCTTCATCAGATATGTGGTGTTCAAGTTATCGGTTGAACACGTAGTCATGATTCTCTTATATTTTCTGTAGGCTTCTATGTGATCCCCCATTCTTTTAGTTACATTTCATACCGCTTTGAACAAAGATATAGGTGGGTAAATACTATTTAAAAAATGTTTTCTCCATTTCAACCCAAGCAAAGATGTTGATTGGTGTTAGTTTCTCAAACCATTCTTCTGCATCATCTTTTAGAGTAAAAAAACATCCCAATTGTTTACCTTTCCAATATGTTCTTCTACCTTAAAAGTTGTGCACATGGTGAAGAAGCGTTTTAAGTGCTTTTTGGCACATTCATTCAACCTTATGACATACAACTTTTGGTTCAAATTGTAAAGTAGTGTTAGGTTAAACTCGAACTTTATTACCATTACAAATTGATTCACAATAGTAAATTTATTACCATTGATTGAACTTTCACCATAGTCTCTCTGTTTTTCACGATCACCCATCTAATTATCAAATTTTGAGTCTTATATCCTTTACTTCTCAAACTGTGAACAAGACCACATTATAACCTTCTAAATACCTAATTTAAGCAAAGGTATTTTTAAGGCATACTTCATCAAGGTTGCATAAACCTGACTCTTAGATATTTGCTAAAAAACATTTGTATTTATATCAAATTCCTATGTCGTCTATCACACTTTAAATAATGATTTTGATCTCAAAACTTGCATGAGCGTCGCATTAAAATTATCATTTTTGAATAAACAATTTTAATATGCAAATCACCACCTAGCATCAAGGAGGTTGCGATGATGAACTATAACATATGGTCCTACCAGGGGCATTCCTCTAAGATCAGTTAACCAGGGGCATCCCTCAAAGATCAATCAGCCAAGGGCCAAATTACTTCAAGGCTCGTACTAGGGCAGACCACCTCAAGAGCACAAGAAGTCAACTGATTCAGGAGACGGTTAATTAGGTACATATAATTTCAAGACATTGGGGTAAGTCAGATCAAGATCTTTCCATGACAATACTGCTCCATAACTTGTGATCAGGGAAACCCATGCAAATACCCAACAGGTTGGGGCAGAGATATGTTATGAAAGTTCAAGTTCTCTCCATGTTCCAAGTTGCCGAGGCAAGTGCAAAAGTGCATCAACAACCGTTGAGCCTGAAGCAGGCGTCGGGGATTCATGTATTCATAACCCACTTCATAGCCTTAAATATTCTATCTCCCACTACATGAGAATTTAGTGAACCAAGCATAAATCATTATCATGCATAAATCAGGTCACTTCTCTCTAACAAGAAAGTACACATATCATCATCGCATAGATCATTGTCATGCATTAATCAAGTCATTTCACTCAGATATCATCGCATTCACCTGATATCATCATAAAGCCTTATAACCCAAGCAATCTTTTCCAAAAAAACTATCACCATAAACATCTACCTTGTGACTGGTATACTTCCAACATATTAATCCTCAGTTAAAGTGATGGTATTTCTCTTAAAAGAATAGTATCCCCGTGGAACTTCTAGCTGATATCCTCGAAGTGTTTTCTTTTGGAGTTTTTCCATGACAAGGTTCCTCTCAAGAAAACCATATTGAAATGTATTCGTTTAGAATACTTCCTAGTTTTTATATGGACAATTATCCTTTTATTGTCTCACCACCATAGCAAGGTCACTCATTTTCAAGATCAGTTGTTAATCCTTTTCCAACATCCATGGTTGATGAACTTTTCATTATCTCGGGTTTGTTCCGAATCTTTTCAACATCTCTGGTTCGTCAAAAATACATTTATTCTCTTAAAAATAATCAAATTTAAACCTCTAGCAGCAGTGGTATCTTGAAAGTGTCTTAATCAGCTTGCAAGTTCCTTGATTCAGTTATCGAATGTCAGAGGATCAAAGTTCACCATCACACCGAAAAAACCAGAGCCAAAGTCCACCTCTGTCAATACCAGTCACTTCTTTCACCTAGAAACCTGTGTCATTGCATAACATGCGTAATCTCATGCATCATATAAGTCATGGTAATCACATCGCATACCTTTTCAACAAAAAGCTTTGTAGCCAAGCAAGACACTTCCCAGTTTCAACCATACATGACCCACCTCAGGGGCACTTGTTGAACCTTCGAAACCATTACACAAGAAAAAGCCAAAACCCAAGCCCAGTCTCATGCATATCATTTATCTAGCATAGTGAAGGAGAAGAGTGATCCAAAACACAACGGAATTTAAAAAATTTCTCCTTTAGTGATCCTTATGAATGGGTATGATCAGTGATAGAATCGTTACCTCTTGTGGCGATTGAAAACTTTGATGCAGATTTACGGAGTGATCACGAACGTTGAACGGTGACAACACCTTTACTTAGTCCACACGAACGGATTCCTTCAATCTCAATGCTAGCTGCTACGAATGAAGGCTTTGAGTGAGTGAGAGAGAGAGAGAGAGAGAGAGAGAGAGAAACGAAATTACAACTGCACAAATGCTTCTGCATAAGGGTTCTATTTATAGAACCACTTGTGTGGGCTGCAAGCTTAAAAGCCCACTTAAGTGTATGTGGCCCATATCTTATGATATGCCAAAATCACTTAAGCGTGTGGTACCTTACCATATTTCGTATTCTACTTAAGTACACCGTACCTTACGATGTTCTAAAATTCACTTAAGTGCACCGTACCTTACGGTGTTCCTTAGTTATTATATCTCTCATCAATCTGTCCTTTTGTGTGTGACCCTGTAGGTTTAAGCGACATTAGCAATTATATTAAATCACGTATTTAACATAATAAACAATGAGCGCTATCTAGCAACACATCACTGCTACCCGAGATACGAAAATGTCATGTGATCTAACAAATCCTTTTGTGGTAATACTTATTGTGATACCCCAGTTTTGTCCGGGTGGTTTTTTTTTAAAAACTTTCATCGGTATTTGAAACCATAAAACACGATGCACAAAATCAAGGCTTGAGAGTTTCACTAGAGGAAGAGATTAGGTTTCTTTTGATCTTCACCCCAATTTCGTTGCATTGTGGATTTGAGACCATATTACATTTAGAAGTTCATAACGTATCAAGATCTTTTGACAAGCAAGAAGTGCATTCTACCCATGCTTAATGATTAAGTGGGTCACTAGGTTAGTGTATATTTGTTAAAAAAAATTAAAATTAGTGGTTATAAGGATTTAATCAAGTGTTGTTCATCCATTAAACATGGTGCATATTATTGTTATTCATCCATTAAGCATATTGCATCTTATTGTGGATTCATCTGTTAAGCATAGTGCATATTATTATTGTTCATTCATTGAGCACAATGCACATTACTATGATCCATGACGTTATATATTCCTTTCATAAGGGGCCTTGAAGGCTCATGTCTCGTTAAATCCATACCATAGAAACATTGTGTGGCTCATAAGTATAAGTTTCATAAAGTCTTTTGTTTAAGCATTTAATACCTATAAGGAAGAGAATAAAAGCGTTATCCTATGAACGTCCCAATGGTACCAATTGATTAATATTATTTGACTTGAAGTTACTTTTTGTTTACATAAGTATTCTATTGTCTCTCGTCAAAAGCATTGTGTTACATTTGTATCACAAAGTTACAATTAATACATGGGACCATAATGCCCAAATTGCAAAACGATGTTCAGTAGCCTGTAAGGTTCAAATCCTCCTCATTTATGCTAATCTGAGCTTCCTCTTTTGAACCATGTACGTCAAGCTTTACTCCTCGTTTGGATGCTCCTTACCATAGTGACCTATTAAGAGAAAAGGGGTTAGCTTTGAATAATAAAGCCTTATCATAATTGATGGAGAAACAAGTTGTTGACATCACAAAACCAAAAAAAAAACAATTAAAATTTAAACAAAATATTAGTAATCATATAAAGAAGAAATATGCAGGGGACCACAGAGTGTAGATTTTTTCCATTTGTGCAAAGTGGTAGTACCACTTGAGGGAGAGGCTCACAACTAAAATCCCACGAAATTGGGGATGAATGAAATCCTCAACAAATTGATTTTAACAAATTACATCTCACCAAATCTAAGGGAGATGGACCCTAAATTTGAATAAATCTCCTATAAATAGGGGAGAGGTATTGTAAGCAAAAGGAGGAGACTACGGAGACGTTGCCAAAATTCAGTTCAACAAACCTCACTCAAATCTAAAGAAACCTTAAAAATTACTCGGAGTTTTTCATAAAAACATTGAGATAAGTTGAGTTGAATTAAAGAGGATCCTAAGCCAACGACTACGACGAAGATCAAAAATCAAAAAGAGGAAGAAGAAAGAAGAAGGGAAGAAGGACTTATCTGAGTATCTCCAAAACATCATCGGACTAGCTCCGGTTAGGTAGACCTCTTCACTTCTTTCTCGAAATCACAACGCCTTCGTGTTCTCCTTGACGAACTAACTGAAATCCCTTTGATAATTTCTTGAAATCTTTGTTGTTGTTGATTCAATTCCGAAACTAGGGTTTTATTGTTGGTTTGTTATTTACCGTGATTTTGACTTTGATTTTGTGTTTAGGAGAAGATTGAGGTTAGGTTTGGTACTGCGTGGTTTAGGTTTTGTGGAGTTTGACATTTTCATTTTGGGGGGACGTCGATCCGGTCGGGGGGAGGTCGTTTTGTTAAATCCGAAGCCGGATTCATGGTCATCGTCCAAAATGATGTGGGGGTTAGTGTTTGCGTTTTGGTGTTTTAAGGTGGTGTTTGGCCGAAGAAGAAGGTGGCACCGCCGCCGGTGGCCGGCCACCACCGTCTTCTCCGATGGCTTCTCATCGGCGCCAAAAGGACACTTGCAGAGCGAGAGAGAGAGAGAGAGAGAGAGAGAGAGAGAGAGAGAGAGAGAGAGAGAGAGAGAGAGAGAGAGTGCTTTGAAGTGAAGAGAGAGATTGGAGTTTGACAAATGAACTCCATCTCTCACAAAATGGCTTTTATATGTTGGTGGTTTGTAAGTGCATGAAGGCCAATTGGTCATTTTGCATGTCGCCACGCGTAGGGTTGACCTCTGGTCAACCAGGGATCCCGTGTGGATCCCCCACCATAGTGCTGAATATGGTTTGATGATCACTCTGTCCATCTCGTTTGACCAAAACTCAGATCTACGGATCTGACGGTCTGGGCTTGTTTCTCAGTCAAGGTGTTGATCGAAGGTCCATTAGACTCCTTCCTGAGTCTGTGGCCCTTTCGTGGCTGGGCTTAGAGGACTTTTCCTCAATTCACCCCCTTTATTTATTTTGACAGCACCCATAGTGGTTTGTCTTCTTTGTCCAAGACCCATTTGTTCTCATTTTACCTTTTCTTTTATTATTTTCCTTCATTTGTTTTCTTGCAACAACAAAAAATTGTTATTATTAACACCTAATAGTAATTAAATAATCCATTAACTATTTATTTAATTAATTTTATTATTATTACCATCATTTATTATTTAAGTACAATTTAGATAATTACTCATTTTTGTGGGATTTGTGTGCACTATTATTTTGTGTTTATTTATTTATTTGCACAAATTCTTGAGTTCATATGTATGGTGTGCTACAATCATGACAAGCTATTTCAATTTCACCGATTTAAAACCATTCAAATCAATTTCGAGAATAAACCACATACTTATCGATTCAATGTTGAGCCCCTTCCCCAAATGCCTTTGTAAGTCTGGCGCTTTTAAAGCATCGCCATCAACCTCACATAGCTTACTCTTGGGCTTTCTTACAATGAGACCTATTCAGTTATTAATTAGTCGATTAGATGATTGATACACCAAATTAATCCAATCTATTTGCAAACACCAATTCAAATCTCGATCCAATATCAAGTATTTATATTCAAATTAAATTAAAATACGTAATCGCAATTAAATACCATTTCATAATAATGAAGTGAAAAGGGAGATGGTACTGAGTTTTCAACTCCTCCCCTCGATTATTTAAATATGAGTTCTCTTACTCGGTTAGTCAGATATTTGTCATTTCTAACCCACCTAAGCCTAATCAAGTCAAATCATTTTCATCATAATGAAATGAAAAGGGGGATCGTTTTGAGCCTTCAACTTCTCTCCTCGATTATTTGAATACGAGCTCTCTTACTCGGTTAGTCAAATAATTGTCATTTCTAACCCGCCTAATCCTATTGAGATCAAATTATTTTCATAATAACGAAATAAAAAGGGAGATGATTTTGAGCCTTCAACTTCTCTCCTCAATTGATTGAATACGAGTTCTCTTAATCGGTTAGTCAAACGATTGTCATTTTTCCACAAACATATAACTTAATCAAATAATTTTCACAATAATCTACGCGAAAAGGGAGATGGTCTTGAGTTTTCGATTTCTCTCCTCAAATGCTTGGATATGAGTTGTCTTACTTAGCCATTCAAGTACTTGTCGTTTATTCTAAAAACATCAACCATACACAAACCTATTTTCATAATCACTCAGATGAAAAAGAAAGTGGTATAGAGTCTTCTATTCCCTTTACCAATTATTAGGATACAAGTTGTCTTACACGACTATCCGAGTATTCATCATCCATTCAAAAACACCTTAATTATTATCGAACTCCATTTATAATTAAGGATGAAAAAGAAAGTGGTCTAGAGTCTTCTATTCCCTTTCCCGACTATTAGGATATGAGTTATCTTACTCGACTATCTAAGTAATCGTCATCCAACAAAAATATCTTAAACATACTAAACCTAATTTCTCGCCCACGTGCGATCGAAACCAACCAAACAAAACATCAAAGACATCAACTCAACTTGTCACTCCCGCGCGACCAAAACTCTTTTCAAAAAGAACACTGTTAATCCTCCCTAATGCGCACAACAAACTAGTGCTTAAGCCTCCATCGAGAGTAGACAAGCCAACGTTTAGCCTTTAGGACACGATTTACACAGTCGTTCATTAAAAAACACTCACTAATCGTAGTTTCCCGAACTACGAATGCTCTGATTTCCTTATTGCACCATAAGGATACGTAGGCACGAGATTGCGAGATCTTGGTGAGCACACTAATAAAAAACCCTTCCTTTTCCCCCTTCTGAGGTTCCCACCATCTTGTTTTTTTTTCAATATTCTTATCACTCGAAGAGAACAAATAACGTAAGTTAACACTCAAATCCTAAATTAAACTAGAAGGTTCCCGTTGAGTATAACGGACGTGAGGGGTGCTAATACTTTCCCCTTGCGTAATCAACTCCCGAACCCGAATATGGTTGCGACGACCATTATTCAATTTCCTAAAGGTTTTATCGATATTTTCCTATTCCTTCATTGGGATAAATAAAGTTTGGTGGCAACTCTGTTCGAACAAATTTTTCCGTGTCCATCGCGAGGGATCGCATTTTTCGAGGTGCGACACTTATGTCTACAATTACCCTTTTGCCCTTATGTTTATATTGAACACAAGGCATATACCGTGCCATCCTTGTCTAGTTCAATATTGGGCCCGTAGATATTTATCCTGTTACGCAGGATGGACAAATTCCATCTAGGTCACTCATGTCCCTCAGTATGCTTCGAGGAGTACCCATCAACTGTCTTTATGGTCATCCAGTTACAGACAATGTTTGATCAGCAATAAGGCACTCGACTCTACATCTAGGGTCCATAGTGGTTTCAGGTCGAAGGGTGGTATACACCATTATCATCGTAAGAATAATTTATGACATTTTGCATAATATTCTATATAGTATTCTCATAGCGAGTCAATCCAATATAAACATTACTCTTAATATTCATACCTATGTTTAAGACTTGATAACTCCTTATCCATGATCCATGAGATGTGATCACCAGTCTATATATATAACAATCTTAATGCTTTAATGTTATCCCATTTCACAATAAAGCTCGACTACGGATACTTTAAGAATAGTGTCCTTATGTTTAATGGGATCTCATGATTAAGTCACACTTGATACATTAAACGGACTAACTATTCTAGGGACTTTATTAAACAAACATAATAAAGAAAAAGCCTTTTTATTATTAATAAATAATTCGATACAAGTACCAAAAGTATTGACCTCCAGGGCTTACACCAACAATCTCCCATTAGCACTAGAGCCAATCAGACATACCCTTAATGCACATAGATCTAGTATGGCCATCATGCTTATGTTGCGTAAGAGGCTTTGTCAGTGGGTCAACAATATTGTCAAGTGTAGGTACTCTACATATTTTCACATCTCCTCTATCTATTATCTCTCGAATGAGGTGATAACGCCTAAGTATGTGTTTGGATCGTTGGTGAGATCTAGGCTCCTTAGCTTGTGCGATAGCACCATTGTTATCACAATAGAGACCAATGGGATCCATAATGCTAGGAACTATGCCAAGTTCACTTATGAACTTTTTGATCCAAACAGCTTCCTTTGTTGCACTTGAGTCAGCAATATACTCGGCCTCGGTTGTAGAATCAGCAACTGTATCTTTCTTTGAACTTTTCCAGCTCACAGCGCCACCGTTTAAGCAAAACACATAACCAGATTGCGATCTAAAGTTATCCTTATCTGTCTGGAAGCTAGCATCGGTGTATCCAATTACAACAAGCTCTTCTTGACCTCCATATACCAAGAATTAGTCCTTAGTCCTTCTCAGATACTTAAGGATATTCTTGACAGCTACCCAATGAGCATCACCGGGATCAGATTGGTACCTACTCGTTGCACTTAAAGCATACGAGACATCTGGTCGAGTACATAACATGGCATACATGATAGATCCTATTGCAGATCCATATGGAATCTTATTCATGTGATCCCTTTCTTCCTTAGTTGAAGGGCATTGTGTTTTTGATAGACACAAGCCATGTTGCATAGGTATGAATCCTTTCTTGGAATCATGCACATTAAAGCATCTCAGCACTTTGTCTATGTATGTACTCTGACTTAGGCCAAACGGTTTTTGTGATCTATCTCTATAGATCCTGATTCCTAATATACATGTTGCTTCACCTAGGTCCTTCATAGAAAAGCATTTCCCCAACTAAGACTTTACTTGTTGCAGGGTAGGGACATCGTTTCCAATGAGTAATATATCATCTACATATAATACCAGGAAAACGATCATGCTCCCACTAACCTTCTTGTAGACACAAGGCTCATCTTCGTTCTTGGTGAATCCATATTGTTTTACTGTTTCATAAAAACAAAGATTCCAGCTTCTGGAAGCTTGCTTCAATCCATAGATTGATCTTTGTAACTTACATATCTTTTGGACTTCTTCTGGTATGTCAAATCCTTCAGGCTGTGTCATGTACACATCCTCAAGAAGATTCCCATTAAGGAAAGCAGTTTTGGCATACATCTGCCATATTTCATAATCATGTCATGCAGCGATAACAAGTAAAATCCGAACAGATTTAAGCATTGCAACTGGTGAAAAGGTTTCATGATAGTCAACCCCATGAATTTGTTTATATCCTTTTGCAACCAGTCTTGCCTTATATGTATGTACCTTACCATCCATGTCAGTCTTCTTTTTGAAGACCCACTTGCATCCTATAGGGTTAACTCCTACAGGAGGCTCTACCAAGGTCCAAACTTGGTTTGTGTACATGGAATCCATTTCACATTTCATGGCTTCTAGCCACTTCTCAGACTCGGGACCAGTTATGGCCTCTTGGTAGGTCACATAATCATCTTGATCCATGAGTAATACATCACCTTGATCAGTTATGAGATATCCATATCTCTTAGTTAGGTAACGTATCCTGCTTGACCTACGCTGGTCTTGTTCTACTTGAGTAAGTTGCTCTTCCACAACTACTTGTGTTTCCTGCTCTAATTCCTTCATAGGTGTATCAATGCTTTGTGATTCTTGAATTTCTTCAAGCTCTACTTTCCTCCCACTGATTCCTTTAGAAATAAAATCCTTTTCTAGGAAAACTCCAGTTCGAGCGACAAACACTTTGCCCTCAGAAGGATTGTAGAAGTAATACCCTCTTGTTTCTTTAGGATACCCCACAAATAAGCATTTGTCAGATTTGGGCTCAAGCTTAGTTGAAATTTGTCGTTTCACATAAACTTCACAACCCCAAATCTTCATGTAATACATATGTGGTTTCTTACCACTCCATATCTCATATGATGTCTTCTCAACCTTTTTGGATGGAACACAGTTAAGTGTGTAAGCTGCTGTCAATAGTGCATATCCCCAAAAGGAGTTTGGAAGATCGGCGTGACTCATCATGGATCAGACAATGTCTAACAAGGTTCGATTTCTTCTCTCAGATACACCGTTCCATTGGGGTGTTTCAGGAGGAGTAAGTTGGGATAGGATCCCACACTCTTTCAAATGGTCATCAAACTCTAGGCTTAAATACTCACCACCTCGATTTGATCGAAGAGTTTTAATGTTCTTACCTAGTTGGTTTTGTACTTCATTCTTGAATTCCTTGAACTTTTCAAAGGACTCTGATTTGTATTTCATTAAATACACATAACCATATCTACTGAAATCATCAGTAAATATGATGAAGTACTGAAAACCTCCTCTGGATGGTATGTTCAGTGGTCCACATACATCAGTATGTATGAGGGCCAAAAGATCATTAGCTCTTTCACCTTTTTCCTGTGAATGGAGACTTTGTCATCTTTCTAATTAAACAAGATCTGCATGTCTCATATGATTCATAATCAAAAGAGTCCAAGAGTCCATCTTAATGGAGTTTGGAAATGCGTTTCTCATTTATGTGGCCTAATCGACAATGCCAAAGGTAAGTTGGATTTGACTCATTATGTTTCATCCTTTTAGTATTAATGTTATAAATAGGCATTTTAAGATCAAGGACATATAGTCCATTATTCATTTGTGCAGTAGCATAGAATATACCATTCAAATAAATGGAGCAACAATTATTCTTTATTATAAATGAAAAATCAAAATTGTCTAAACAAGAAACGGAAATAATATTCCGGCTAATTACAGGTACATAATAATTATTCTCTAACTGAATTATTAAACCACTAGGTAAAGTCAATACATAAGTTCCTACAGCTAAAGCAGCAACCTTTGCTCCATTTCCAACTCGTAGGTCAACTTCACCTTTTACCAAATCTCTACTCCTTTTTAGCCCCTGCACATTGGTACAAATGTGAGAACCGCATCCAGTATCTAATACCCATGATGCAGAAGTAGATAAATTTATTTCAATAACAAAAATACCTGAAGTTGAAGTCTCTACTCCATTCTTCTTATCTTCCAAGCACTTTGGGCAGTTTCTCTTCCAGTGTCCGGTCTTACCGCAGTGGAAGCATGTGCCTTCCTTTGCTATGCCTCCACTAGGCTTCAAAGCAGGAGTAGTGGGTTTAGGTTTGGCAACTTCCTTGCCTTTCCCTTTATCACCCTGCTTGGTGGGTCTTTTGTTCTGTCTCTTTCCATTTCCGATCATCAGAATGGACTTCCCTTTTGACTTCAAATTCTTCTAAGCAATTCTTAATATGGCCAGCAGTTCAGGAAGAGATTTGTCCATATCATTCATATTTAAATTAAGGACAAATTGACTGAATCTATCTAGCAACGATTGCAAGATCAAATCAGTCGCAAGTTCCTTTCTCAGGGGAAACCCCAACCTCTCAAGGTTCTCCATATACCCAATCATCTTGAGCACATGGGGACTATAGGGGCTCCCTCAGCTAACTTGCCTTGAAAAATGGATTTTTAAACTTCAAACCTTTCATGCCTTGCTTGCTCTTGATAGAGCATCTTCAGGTGTTCGATCATATCGAATGCTGCCATGTTCTCATGTTGCTTTTGTACCTCTGAGTTCATGGTAGCTAGCATGAGGCAAGCAGTTTCATTGGCATCATCAACATGCTTCTTATAAGCATCTCTTTCTGCCTTAGGTGCAGAATTAGGAGGTTCCTCTTCAGGAACAGGTTTCTCCAAGACATACAACTTTCTATCATGTTTGAGGATAATCCTCAGATTCTGGTGCCAATCCAGAAAATTTATCCCGGACAATTTTTCCTTGTCAATGATTGATCGCAAAATGTTGTTAGAGGTGTTTGTTGTCACGGTAATCTACATGAAAATAATGAAAATATAAGTATCAATAACATATTTAATTAGGCCTTTAATTAAATATGCTCCCACTATTTTACTCAAAACAAATGACCCTCACCATTTGATTTGGAAAATCCCGTTGGAAGATTTTCTAGTGGGTCGAGATTCACATTTCACTTTGTTTTAAGTTCGCGTAGGAGGATTATACAAAACTAGGTTATTTAGGTAGGAACTCCTTCCAATTGTATCTAATACAACTCTTGAATATTTTAGTTGGGTGAATAACTCCTTATTCCAATCCATCACATGGATCATTTCCAACTCTTGCTTCTAAACATATATAATCTTATTATAATTTGTTTAGTTAAGTTTGACCCATTGTTTTAGCAATTGGATATTACAATTATCCCATCGCACCTTACTAATATAGAATATGCACCTCGCGCAGGCGAAACCTACATTATTCGATACTAGTCTTAATGAGTGCTAAAACTTGGAAAGCATAAACTTAATATTTAATTTGAGGGAATTTGCAATTATTCTGATCTCACCGACTTATTTATCATATAAATCGTTTCTCACATGCATCAACATACATTCACATGCATCAACATACATAATGAAATAGTTATGGCCCCTAGCGCAATTGTTCTTCCAAGCCAATGAGAGAACCTAAGCTAACCTAATAACGATCTAAGCTTCTCCAAGCAAGATCTTCAAGGTTGTCATCCTTTGATATTCTATTCTTCTCTTTCTTCATAACATTACATTACAAAAAGAAACTCGTTTTACATACGAGGGAGTGAGATGAGAAAAGAAGTTACATTAAGAGATTAAAAGAGAGGCACGACACGCAAGTCGTATCTTAAAATCCCAAAACAAAATAAAGGAAAACTAAAGCCATAACTGATCACCACAAGACAATAATAATCAACACATTATTATTATTAATTTAAATTATGTTAATTAATTAAAACCAAATTAAATTTCGGCGACCGATCACACTATGCAAAGTTAGTCAGGGGTTCCACTGCCCGATTAGCAGATGGTGGTTCCGCTGCCCAGTCAGCGGACGGGGGTCAATGGGGCAACGCCCTCTTGCAGAGTTGTTAGGGGCAGCGCCCCGACGCAAAATTTTAATGAACAATTCATTTGAAATCGACGTCGTTTTTCGCATCAATACTTGATACTTTAAAGCACAACTCTTACGCAATCACAACCATAATCACATAACTTTTTGACAACACAACCCTTGTACTGTCATGAACCCTAATGCACCAGTTTCACACCGTCAAACACACCCCGATTGTTAATTCAGTATGATAGATCAACACGTCATTGCTTCACCATACTAATGTCGGATCAAGAAGCAAATGACCATTGACCGCTCAAAGGAAAACAACCATTAAGTGTTTGAATGAACGAAACAGAAAAAATATATCATATATACCATATTTTGCATCAGGATTACTTATATCATATATATAACTTGGTCGATCTCAATTGTGTAACCTATGGCGATCGATGTATCGCTGCTTCACCTTACTAGCGTCAGATTCCGAAGCATAGTCAACATCAATCATCCAAATCATATACACATGATGCCAAATTTAATTACTCGATTATTCTTTGATTCATTCTGTCTTTCAATCGTATTAATACAGAAAATACAGAAAATAAACAGCTATCAGATGCATGGTTTCGTAAGTGGCTCTGATACCAATGAAGGAGAAGAGCGATCCAAAATGCAGCAGAATTTAAAAAATTTCTCCTTTAGTGATCCTTACAATGGGCATGATCAGTGATAGAATTGTTACCTCTTGTGGAGATTGAAAACTTTGATGCAGATCTACGGAGCGATCACGAACGTTGAACGGTGACAATTCCTCTACTCAGTCCACACGAACGGATTCCTTCAATCTCAGTGCTAGCTACTACGAATGAAGGCTTTGAGAGAGAGAGAGAGAGAGAAAGAGAGAGAGAAACGAAATTACAACTACACAAATGCTTCTGCACAAGGGTTCTATTTATAGAACCACTTGTGTGGGCTGCAAGCTTAAAAGTCCACTTAAGTGTATGTGGCTCATATCTTATGATCTGCCAAAATCACTTAAGCGTGTGGTACCTTACCATATTTCGTATTCTACTTAATTACACCGTACCTTACGATGTTCTACAATTCACTTAAGTGCACCGCACCTTATGGTGTTCCTTAGTTACTCTATCTCTCATAAATCCGTCCTTTTGTGTGTGACCCTGTAGGTTTTTGCGACATTAGCAATTATATTAAATCACGTATTTAACATAATAAACAGTGAGTGGTATCTAGCAACACATCATTGCTACCCAAGACACGAAAATGTCATGTGATCTGACAAATCCTTTTCTGATAATACTTATATGTATAATTACCCTTTTGCCCTTATGTCTATATTAAACACAAGGCATAGGCCGTGTCATCCTTGTCCAGTTCAATATTGGACACGTAGACGTTTATCCTGTTACGCAGGATGGGAAAATTCCATCTAGGTCACTATAGCACCTCAAATTTGCCCCCCTCATTCATGCATTCATTTTTAGGTCATTTAATATTTCATATTGCATTTCATCATGTCAATCAGAATTAGATCCAAGAAGCTTGAATATCATCCAAGATACTTTGTGGGTTCTATCTTGGTGATCAGTCAACACAAGGGAATGACTCGAGTTACTTCCAACATGTTCAAATGGGGTCTATTCATCATTCAAAACGCTAATCTTGAAGGAGCAAAAGTCTGTTCCTGAGTTGTCATGCTCGCTAGGCGAGCAGCGTGGTTCGCCTAGCGAGTCTGAACTGTCATGCTCGCTAGGCGAGCAAATTCTTCGCTAGGAAAAGCGCACGCGTTTTTAAAAAATATATATATATAACAGAAAAATCTTGGACTTGGACCTCTCTCATTTGAGCCCACCAAGCCACGAAAATCAGGTTATAAATTCTAAAGATTCAGGGGAACAAAAGGGGGAAGAGCTAACAGAATTCAGAGCAGCCTCCGTAGACACTGAAGAAAAAAACTCCTTTGCGCAGGATCACCTCTACCAATTCCATCTCATATAAACCCTAAGATTGCTTTGCAAACCCAACCGGGCAATTCAATTTCATTCGATCTCTCCAATAAGGTTTGCCCTATTTTCATTACTCTATGCTTTCAATTTGAAATTTTTGAATGTGTGAGGCATTATGGGTGAATTTGGAAGAGTGGGTATCGTTAGGTTTCACATGTGGGTTTAGATATGCATGAATGTGTAGAATAATGCTTTGAATGTTTGATCACTTAATTTCTAAAATGGGTACCATGGGGTTTGGGGTTACTGAAATCGGATTGTTATCAAGGAAGAATCCAGAATCTGCAGGCATTCGCTAGCAAATCGCTAGGCGAATCTGCAACGAAGCTTCGCTAAGCGAAGCAGTAGCGATCGTGACAGTAGTTGTTTTTTTGTTTACTCTCTAATTTGTCTTGTGTTTGTTGGTTTTTCTGTTTCTATTGCATCCGTGCGCTGTTTACCTGACGTTGTTGTGGTTATGGTCCTTCTGTTTGGTGCAACTCTTGATTGCCCCCCATCTTGTTATTCTAACTTGTTTGTTGAGTTTTTTGTGAGGGCTCACATGACTCTTGAAGAGATAGCTTGCTTGGTATTCCACTTTATTTGTGGGATACCATTTGGAGATTTATTCTGATTACTTTGCTGACTTGCTTTCTTTGATGGTGCTAGCTTGAGAGATCACCGGGTTTCTTGCTTCTTTAGTTGTTATTACTTCGGATTTTTATCTGTGTGGTAGATCTCTTGATCCCTTTATCTTTCCCGCATTTTACCGTTTTCTTAGCTGGAAGACCTCGATAGGAGGCGATGTTTTTTGTGTGTTTACTTGTGTGCCCAAAGACCTCCAAGAAGAGGCACCAGTGCTAAAGACCTCCACGGAGAGGCAATTGATGGATAAAAGGGATTAGTAGTCAATCCCCCGTTATTCAGTGTGTCGTTCTCTATGCTCACACTACGTGTCGATGCTTCAGAATAAAAGCCCAAGATCTTTTGTCCGGTTGTCAGTGGAGAGGGTTCCATCTTCCCGAATCCCCACTTTTTGTCATGAGCTCACCCTGTCCAGGGTTAAGAGCTATGAGGTCTTATCCTCATTACCCTTTTGATCTTCTCACCCCGACGTTCAATGTCAGTGGTTAAGAACCCGTTTGATTACCCTTCCATGGCTTGTTTGTCGAGGTTGATATGACCCCTCTTGACTAAAGCCCTACCCACGTATGTTTGAGCCCCCTGTTGGCATGTTTACTTTATGCATGTTTGTTTTGTATGGTTTGATTGTTTCCCCCATAGGATTGCTAGGCTTCGTATAGTCTCTCGTTTGCATGTCAATTAAGGTAGCACGGTTCCTTCGTCTAGGACTTCCTTTTTTGCGTGAGCATCCTAAAACACAAACAAACTCATTGATTTTTCTTTTCCTAAGAACATGTTAACTCCTTCTACTACAGGCGAGTAAGTCTCCAAAGGTCGAGCATCTGGTAGATTGCGTAGTAACGTCGTTCATCTAAAAAACACAAAACAAACAAATAGGTTAGCCGAACTACGGTTTGCTCTGATTCTCATTCCAGATGAGATACGTAGACATAAGACGCGATGTCTTAGCGAGCATACTCCTCTTTAACCCATAGGTAGCCGAGCTACGAAGACTCTTATTCTCATATTCAGATGAGATACGTATGCAGTGGATGCGACATCCGTGTGAGTCATTTTCTTTTGACCCCTCTTTTAGTAAATAGTACATTAGATAAACCCACACCCTTTAGACAAGAACAACAAGAGTGGATCTCGTAGAGTACTACAGATGCGTAGGGGTGCTAATACCTTCCCTTCGCATAATCGACTCCCGAACCCAAGATTTGGTTGCGAGACCTTGTCTTTTCCTTTCCTTTTTCCAGGTTTACTTCGAGCGTTTTCCTTTCCCTCCTTTGGGATAAATAACGCACGGTGGCGACTCTTCTGTCATTTCTTTCTTTTTTTGCCGGTTGTTTCGTTTCGCATTTAGGTTGCGACAGGTGGCGACTTCTGCTGGGGAAAGGTTTCCCTAAGCGAGTCCCTCCTAGATTTTGTAGTTTCTAGTTTGTTGGGTGTTTATTCTTTTGTACAGTTATTTACTTTCAGCATTTATCTGCTTTATCTTATTGCATTGTGTACATATGTTTGTTGTATCTGTGGGTTCTGTGGTTTGTTTGTTTGTTGGGATAGGATGTTCTATGAGAGATAAGCCCACTACCCAGTGTCGCATCCGCGAAAAAACAACCGGCGAGGCTGAAACAAAAACAACACAGAGCCGCCACTGCGCGTTATTTATCCCAAGATAGGGAAAGGAAACGCTCAGAGAAACCTGGAAAGGAAATGGTCTCGCGACCAAAGAGAAAGGGTAAGGGAGTCGGTTACGCAAGGGGAAGGTATTAGCACCCCTCACGTCCGTCGTACTCGACGGGATCCACGTTCTAAAAAAAGAAAAGGTTGCTAAAACACCACACACACACACGCACCGAAGACAACACAGGTGGGGTTAAGGGGGAGAGAGCTCGGTAGGACATCGCATCCTATGCCTACATATCTCGTCTGGAACGAGAATCAGAGCTGCTGTAGTTCGGCTCACGCACGCCAAACAACACACGCACCCAAACAAGCAAACCTGGAGCCTGAATGCCAATCACTGGGCTTACATCAGCATCCGAACCAAAACACACGCACACTGGAACCCAGATGCCACTTGATGGACTTACACCGGCTTCCAAGCACACAACAAGCACAATCAATCACCATCAGGATACGGACAGCCAATCGCTGGGCTTACGTCCATATCCTGACGCACAAGCAGATAACAAGTAAACACACACAAAAAGAAAAAAAGCGCCCGGAGAGGTCTCGCACGACCTCCTGCCTACATACCTCGTCTGGAACGAGGATCAGGGCGATGTAGTTCCCCCGAAAGGGAAAGAAAATCTAGCCAGAAACCAAGGGAAGACACACTACCAGGGAGCTGTACTCGAGCCTAGTGTTGTCATGCATCATTGCCCTACGTTCAGGTTTCTACCTACTTGCACAACCGCAAGCTAGTCCTATCCAGGAAGAAAGCATACAAGCATACAAACAAACAGAGCAAACACATATTCACAAAGCACACACTATAACCAGTCAAGTGAGGCTCAAACAATGGGTTTGACTGCCGAAGCAAGTCATCTGTACATGGGTAGCATTCGCTCTTAACCTTGCCATTGCGAGGCTAAGGTGAAGCAGATGAGAGGTGAGTGAAGATTAGACTTCACAGCTCTTATCCCCGACCAGGGAGAGCTTCAGACAAAGGAGCGTGGGTCCAGAATGGAGGGACCCTTCTATGCTCAAAGACTCTGACTCGATTGTGCAACAGCACAAGATCTTGGGTTTGTGTCCCAATGCATCAACACACAGCCGTGTGAGCAGGGGGACGACTCAACAGAATAGTGGGGGATAGATTGCATATCCCTTTGATCCACCAATTGCCTCATAGAGGTCTTTACCTGCTTGGGCACAAATGTAAACAACCACAAACATCGCCTCTTAAGGAGGACTTCAGACAGTTGCCTGGCCAAGTAACAGGCCAGGTCTTCCAGACTACATGAAGAATAGAAGTCCTACCTCAAGTGGTTTAAAAACCAAGCGGCAGCAAGCAAGTTCTTAAAGAACTGTAAGCGACTAAATGTACCTGAAATCAATCAAGTATCATCAGTACTCAGACAAACAAACAGTAAACAGCAAATGTTAATCAGTTAATCTGTACAAAGCAACACAAGTTAATACACGTAAGTGCAAGCTATAATCCCAAGCTCAAGCTTCACAACCTACAAAACAAAGTCAAATTAGTGGACAACATCAAACAAATTCAATTTTCACTTTTCAATTTCCTTCTTAAGCCTTTTTGCACTTTTAACCTGAAAAGTCAAACCAAATGTGAGAAACTAGACCACTAGGCCAAGCCTAGGGTCCAAAAGGGAGAAAAAAATCTAAACAGCAAGCAAAACCAATCCAAAATCAAATTAAAACAATTCAAAAGCAAATGCAATTGGTCCCATGCTCATATCCTTCACCATATTCATTTCATGCACAATTTAACATCAAACATGCAATTTGCAACACCAAAAGACCAAACAGAACTATTTCACTCAAAAGCATACCAAAACAATTCCAAAAATCCTCAAATAATTCACACCTAAACAGGACACAATCAACAAGTAGCATGTCAATTTTCAGCTCAATTGGACAAAAGAAAGTAGGTCAATGAAAATAAAAAAAACCAGACACAATTATTCAAGCCAATTCATAGCATCAACACAAGCATTCACTTCAAAAATTCATAAAACAGTGAAAACAATTAAGAAATGAATGGGACCAAAATCATGATGTCCTACAATGTGTCTATAACCAGCAAACCAAATTTCACATTCATCCAAAACCATATGAGAATTTCACAGAAGATATGCCAACATGTATCACACAATGTCACCAAATGAGCATACAGTGAAGAAAATTATCAATCAAATTGAAAACTCCATAAAAAATTCCAGCAAAAATCACATGTTATCTTGACATATCAATGATCATCCACACAAAAAATTAGCTCAATCAAACAATCCTAGGTCATGCAAATAAATTCATGAAGTTGACCTAGCTAGGTGTGACACAAATTGTCACACCTAGATTCAAAAAATCATATCTCAATCATCAAGTATCCAAAAATCACAAACTTTACATGGAAATCACCATCAACATGTCCAGAATAAGCACAAAAATTTTCAATCATTTCTTTAAAAGTATGAGCATTTCATGAAGGTTATGGTGAAACATGTAAAAATGTACACATGAACAAAATCAATAGGCCAGGTCAACATTTCTCCATGCACAACTTATGGTACCATGCCTATAAAAAACTAGAGAGAATTTGGGATCTATCAAAAAAAGTCTCACTATTTTTGGATTAATAATTAATTTTTTATGATTTTTCTAAGTTTTGTTGAATTATTAAATAATTATTGAAAGTGTTAATTTAATTAAATGGATTCAGTGGCAAATTCGTAATTCTCGCTAGCCATGCCAAAACGCAGGCGTTTCACTTATTCAGTGTCACACGCTGATTGGCCAAAAGCGGAGGGAAACAACAATTCAAAATTGGCCTGGCAGTGAAATGAATCAAATAAGAACTTTCCAGAATTCTCGTTCATGGCCGCGCGCTTCTACTGTTCTTCGTCTTCAAATCCAGAATTGGTTTCGCTCATTTTTTCACCAAAACTCACAAACGGATATCCATTGGAAAGGTCTAAGCATGAGGATTCCAAATATGTAACCTAATTAAGCTAACTCTAACTGTAGCTCACGGATCGAGCCAATTAGGTTTTGACATCAAATCTTTCAAACACGATTTCTCAACCTATAGTTCATCATTTCAAAAACTGGACCTAGCATGATCATCTACGTGGAAAACACTATAGAACGCATATCACAATTCACAAAATGATGAGATTCGAAATCACACCTTAAATTGGAGACAGTGTTGAATCTTGAGCTTTGGCGCGTTTTTCCTCAAAACAGATGCAGCATGAAGATAGGGAAGTTGAACGGAGTGCTCAGGTTAGCTCGAAATTGCTTCTATTGGAAGAATTTGCCAATTGCCATTGTTGCACCAAGGATGAACAGTTGAGATTCGTGAGGTTTTTGGTGATGAATTGATGAAACAGTCCAAGAGGAAGATGATTGGAGGAGGAAGCAAAAAGAATTTCGTGAATTGGTGAAGAATTGGAAGAGTTTGGTTGATGAATGTTCTTGATGAATTTGGAGAATTGGAGGGAAAAACTGTTAGAGATTTTGTGAAATTGTGATTCTGATCCAAAGTTAGTTATGATTAGGCTCTTATACTTCCACTTAATCCATCTCTTAATCACAAATTAACCAAAATGATGTAATTATCTTAATGTGCAATTTACAAAGCAAGGGCAATCATGTCTTTTCACCCTGGGGCCCATGACAGCTGTATGACAGCTCACACACTCTCCAAATTCCATTTGTGATGTGTTGCAACTTGTCTCATGGCAATTGGTTTTGTATTTTTCAATTTCACTATGCTATGCCACAAAATGCATTTTCAAGTACAATTCCAAAATGACTTAACCAAATATTGGACCTTGAAGTTTGTGACAGTTGAAACAATCTCTAATTGGCATATGTGAGGTGTTGCAAAAATCCCCATACCAAAATTCCCATTATTTCTCAACTTGGACCATTTTGCCCTTGGACTTTTAACTGTACACTTGAAAATTGACTTTTTGCATTGACCATTTCTAATGAATTCCAATTATGCACCATGAAAGTACATGTCAAATGGAGTTTGCACATAAAAAAAATCACTCAATTTGGACACTCCATGTGGAAGTTATGCCACTTTGATTATGGGTCTTTTTTGAAATTGAATGGACCATAACTTGCCAACCATACATGGGAATTTCAAGTTCTTGGACTTTTTGGAAAGGTGAGACCAAGATCTACAACTTTCATGTTGAACAAATTTTCATTTGAAGCTTCCTTGGACATGTAATTTTGTGGTCAAAACTTTCCATTCTTGGAAACTTCCATTACAAGTCACTTTCTATTTTTGGCAATTTTTGTCCTGACTTTATTTTCTTCATTCTTGAGCTTTGACATGTCAAATAACACTTGTTTCAACATGAATGAAGTGTATCCAACTCTCTCCCACCTCCAAATCCATAAAATCAAGCACAGTTGACCATAGTTTACTTTTCAACTGATAGATGAATTTGGCAATGCATAGATCAAACTGAGTACCAATCCTCTGATGAAATGGCTCAAGGGTGAAACCCTAGCCTTAATAATCTCCATAAAACCAAATAATGATCCCCATATCCATCATAGACCCCATCTCCTTGCTATGCCCTGATTAGCCCAATACAACTGATTAGGGTTGACCAGTGGTCAAAACCCTAATCTCAAGGAATATGCTCCAACACTTGAATTTTCTGATGATAAACCATGATGATGATGATATATCACTTCAAACAAGATGTAGACCAATCCCCCTTGAGAATCACAAAACCCTAATTTGGACCTCCACATCCTCAGATGATTAATGACCAGTCCAATGAAACCCTAGCTTGCACATGACCTCTTCTTCTCCTGATCAAGACTTAAGAGGATGACTTGCACAATGTAACCACATGATATGCAATATGCAATGCCTAATGACCTAAAAATGATATGCAATATGATATGCTAGTCCCAAGAGAGGAGGGCAAATTTTGAGGTGTTACACCCAGGTTTGAGTGTACACACATGTTTTAGAGTGGATAGTCATGAGGCTTACGTGGCATGTTTCTACGTTAAGTCGTTCATGAGACCCACATTCCAGACGAGGTTTCTGCCGGATATATTTTGTCCTATGGGTGTTCCATAACGACAAATATTCCTTTAGTAATCGTCGACTCTGGTGACCATTTCCCGAGAACTCAGTCGAGGCCTCTCCTCTGAGACGCATTTATGTTAGCTCTGGTGGGCGCATTCTTGCTGCTCAATCCGAGGACCCTGAGATTGGGAACTTGCTTTAGGATATCCTGTTGAGGGGAGTCAGTGGAGGTCTTTTATCCCGTAATAATGCCAAACCTTCAGTGGTAAACGTATTATTCTCGACTGAAGGGCCGAAGTTGACGAACTTCTGTTCTTAGAACCTACTAGTGAGGGGCAGGCTAAATTCAGGAAACCTTAACCTCCAACCAACCCGGTTTTTTGGAGCAGAGTTTTGATCTTGTATTATATTCCTCAGTGGGTTTCTCTTCAAACAGTGCAACCCAACAGATGTTCAAGCAGATACAGCAACCCTGATTTCCATATCACTGCATTGCATCACATCATTTTGCATTCATATCATTTAACACATGTTCATCTATTCCCAGGGGTTCATATCTCCTTCTTGATTCTAGTCGGGGTTTTCTTCTTACAATATTTATCAAATGTGAGATTGGAATCAAGGGGATAGAATTCCCTTTGGAATTGATAAACATGTCATTGCATTTGCATATCCATCAGCATGTCTTGCATAACAGGTACCGCCACAGTGTTCTCAGTTGTTTGGTGTTCCACTAGCAGGATAGCTGACTCAAGAATTCACCGGTACGGTACCCGCAGAAACCACCAGAGAGCAATGGAAAGCCTACAAGCAGAGCTCGCCGAGATGAGGATCCGCATGACTCAATTCATGGATGTGGTTCAAGGGGTGGCTCAGGGACAACAAGAGCTCAGGCAGATGATGCAGAGGAATCGCGCCACTACTCAACCAGAGACGTTGACTGATCCTCCAGCTGAAGAGGTTAACGGACCCAGTGGACCGGGGCCTACCCCGATCCCGCAGGTCAACTCCGGTCAACAGCCCGTCCATGATGATCAGGACGATCAATTCACCTTGATGCAGGAAGACTTTGGCATAGGCCATGGCATGGACCCCATGTTTAGAAGATTAGAGGAGAGGCTGAAGGCAGTGGAAGGACAGAATCCTCTGGGAGTAGACGTTGCTGACTTGGGATTGGTCCCAGGCGTGAGGGTGCTACCGAAATTCAAGGTCCCGATATTTGACAAATACAGTGGCAACTCTTGCCCAAAGACCCATGTGGAAGCCTATTTCCGTAAAATGGTTGCATACTCTGACGATGAAAAGTTGCTTATGTACTTTTTCCAGGATAACCTAGCTGGGGCATCCCTGGAATGGTATATGAGGCTGGACAGAGCCCACATCCGCTGCTAGAGGGATTTGGCTGAGGCTTTCGTGAAGCAGTATCAGTATAATGCAGACATGGCTCCGGACAGAACTCAACTTCATAATCTGTCTCTTAAAAGCAATGAGTGCTTCAGGGAATACGCTCAACGCTGGAGGGAGACAGCTTCCCGTGTTCAACCTCCTATGTTGGAGAAGGAAATGGCTAACATATTCATGAACACTCTTCTCGGACCTTACTTGGAGCGCCTGGTGGGTTGCAATGCCTCCAACTTTGCTGATGTAGTCTCTACCAGCGAGAGGGTGGAGAACTATTTGAAGACATGCAAGATCCAGAGTGGAGGTGGATCTTCATCAGGGATGAAGAAGCCGTTCATTCAGGGACAGAAGAGGAGAGAATGGGATGCAAATGCCATATCTTCTTATCAGAATAGGGGTAACCGGAGGAATAACTTTCAAAACTATCATCAACAACCGTATGTTGCGGCTGTGACCATTCCAGCTGCAGCACCACTACAACAACAACAACCACAACGTCAGCAAACTCAGTACCAACAACAACAACCGGGTAACAGACCCGCCTATCAACAGAGGCAAAGGATGATGGACCGGCGTTTCGACACTCTTCCAATGTCGTACGCTCAGTTGCTTTCTAGTCTTCAACAACTACAACTTATGCAGTTACGCACTCTAGATCCTCCTGTTGGTAGGCTTCCGGTGGGTTACGACGCCAACGCTAGGTGTAGCTTCCACTATGGGGCACCTGGCCACAATATTGAGAACTGCAAAGCTTTTAAGCATGTAGTTCGGGACCTCATAGATTCAAAGGCCATCGACCTTGCACCGGCTCCTAATGTCGTCAATAATCCCATGCCACAACATGGTAGTGCGAATGTTAATATGATGGAAGGGGAAGCCAGATCCGTCAAAGATGTGTTGAAGCTGAAGACTCCGTTGTTGGATATCAAGGGCTACTTGTTGAAGGCCGGTGTTTTCCCTGGTTGTGGGAAGGGTTGTATGGATTGTGCTACTCATAGTGGAGGTTGTTTGAAGCTGCAGCAGGGTATCCAAGCCTTGCTCAACGAAGGTACCCTCCAGGTTGAAGATTTGTCTATCCAAGAGTCTGTGGAAGGGGCTGAGGAAGAGGTGTTTGAAGATGCTACTGATGAATTCGCAGATGTTGTTCCTACTGATTATGTAATCCATGATGATGTATTTAATTTTTCCAATGTTGTTGCTGATATCCCAAACAATGTGGTTGATTCTGATGTAATTGAACTTGATTCCTATGTTTCAGATGTTTATGTTTCAATGAATGAGATTTCAGAGTATGACTATGATGTTGCTACTATCACCATTTTCTACCCAACTAATCAGATCAATGTACCAGAAGCGCAACCGGTGCCACCGGCGCGACCGTCCACTATGACTATCACAACCCCTGGTCCTTTACCTTTCACCAGCGAAAGGGCCATTCCTTGGCATTACGGGGGGAGTGTATACACGCACGATCATGGGGTGGAACGGCCACTGAAGGTAGAAGAGGGTCAGAAGTCTGAACTTGAAGTTGAAGGTCCCGCAGTGGACAATGTTGGGGGAATCGGGCGATTCACCAGGAGTGGTAGACTGTTCTCACCACCCGTTACCCAAGCTGATGATGCTGACGCCGCGGCGAAAGCCAAAGGCAAGCAAGCTGTGAATAAGGGTGCCTCCGTACCCCAGGCTGGTTCTGAGCCCACTTTTGCGAAGGATGTGGGCGAGTTTTTGAGAATTATAAGGAAAAGTGACTACAAGGTAGTCGATCAGTTGATTCAGACTCCGTCCAAGATATCCATTCTCTCACTCCTATTGTGTTCAGAGGCGCACAGGGAGGCACTGCTGAAAGTCCTAAATGCTGCATATGTGCCTCAGGAGATCTCAGTGAACCAACTGGAAGGAATCGTTGCAAATGTTCATGCAAGCAACGGGTTAGGTTTTACTGATTCTGACTTAACACCAGTTGGACACAACCATAACAAGGCTTTGCACATCTCGATGGAATGCAAAGACACCGTGTTATCTAATGTTCTGGTGGATACAGGTTCTTCTCTCAATGTGCTACCCAAGAGAGCCCTATCAAGGCTAGAAGTAGAGGGTTTGGTCCTGAAGCCTTCAGATCTTATTGTGAGAGCCTTTGATGGTTCTAAGAGGTCGGTGTTCGGAGAGGTAGAATTGCCAATTCAGATTGGATCACAAACCTTCAACACCGTCTTCTATGTGATGGATATCAGTCCTTCCTATAGTTGCCTGCTGGGTCGTCCTTGGATCCACAATGCTGGGGCAGTCTCTTCAACTTTACATCAGAAGATTAAATTCCCAGTCAATGGAAGGATTATCACCGTCTGTGGTGAGGAGGACATTCTAGTCAGTAACCTGTCTACATTCAAGTATGTAGAGGTAGAAGGTGAATTTCATAAGACCCTATGTCAGGCCTTTGAGACAGTTCAGATCAAGGACGCAGCTCCGGTGGAAGAAGTTAAAGCGGGTGCCTCTATCTCGTCCTTCAAGTAGGCACAAGCCTTGGTAGATTCGGGCGTTGCCCCCAGTTGGGGACGTCTGTTGGAGTTACCAATGAAAGAAGACAAGTTTGGGATTGGGTATCAGCCAGCTCTGACTTCTACAACTTCAACACTTCAGACTCGTCAGGGGACGATTACTTTCTCCAGCGCCGGCGTTATCCGATATGGTCGGGTCTCTGCGGTCAACGATGAAGATGGGGATAGTGATTGTGACATCGACAACTGGGTGCGTCCGAGGGTCCCCGGTGAAGTTATCAACAATTGGTCTTCTGAGGAGATGGTCCAAGTCACTCTTCTTAAGGAGTAATTTTTCTTTGTTTGTTCATGCATGTCTAAGTCTTGCGTTCCGCCCAGGGCATAATGACTTATTGTAGGGCTCGTCTATGTGATTACCTGCATTTTTTATCATAAATAAAGGACGTCTTTTTGCAGTCAAATATTTTGTTCATTGTCTTTCTATTTTTGCAGTTTTCAAAAACCAAAAAAATCAAAAAATATTTGGCAATGTTTTGTTTAGTTTTCACTCACTGTTCACACTCATAAGCACATACCATTACTCATGCAGATGCACGTCACCGGATCCTACTGATAACGGTTCTGCTATGGCTCGCTTCGACTTTGAAAATCCAATCTTTCAAGCTGAAGAAGAGGGTGATGAAGACTGTGAACTCTCTGAAGAACTTGCCAGGCTGTTAAAACAGGAGGAAAGGATCATTCAACCGCATCTAGAGTCTACTGAAGTGATTAATCTCGACACCGAGGACGTCAAGAAAGAAATCAAGATAGGGGCTGCTTTGGAAGATGATGTGAAGAAGGGGTTGATTGAACTGCTGCAAGAGTATGTTGACATCTTCGCTTGGTCTTATCAGGACATGCCAGGGCTGGACACAGACATTGTGGTACACCGTTTGTCTCTCAAAGAGGGTTGTCCTCCGGTCAAATAGAAGCTCACAAGAACAAGACCAGAGATGACTGTCAAGATAAAGGAAGAAGTGCAAAAACAGTTGGATGCAGGGTTTCTAGCAGTTACCAATTATCCTCCATGGGTTGCAAACATCGTTCCAGTACCTAAGAAGGATGGAAAGGTACGGATGTGTGTTGACTACCGGGACCTGAACAGAGCTAGCCCTAAAGATGATTTCCTATTACCTCACATCGATGTTTTGGTGGATAACACGACTCAGTTCTCGGTATTCTCCTTCATGGATTGTTTTTCTGGCTATAATCAAATTAAGATGGCACCAGAAGACATGGAGAAGACAACTTTCATAACCCCATGGGGCACCTTCTGCTACAAGGTGATGCCGTTTGGTCTGAAAAATGCTGGGGCAACATACCAACGAGCTATGGTAACTCTTTTCCATGATGATTCATCATGAAATCGAGGTTTATGTTGACGATATGATTGCCAAATCTCAGACAGAAGAAGAACATTTGGTGAATCTGTAGAAACTGTTTGAGCGTTTGAGAAAGTTCAAGTTGAGGCTTAATCCGAACAAGTGTACTTTCGGGGTGAGATCTGGAAAACTATTGGGTTTTATTATTAGTGAAAAAAGGATTGAGGTGGATCCTGACAAAGTAAAAGCGATACAGGAAATGCCTGAGCCAAGAACAGAGAAACAAGTCCGTGGTTTCTTAGGGAGGTTGAACTACATTGCAAGGTTCATCTCTCACCTAACAGCCACGTGTGAGCCAATATTCAAGTTGTTAAGAAAAGATCAGACTATCAGGTGGAACGATGATTGTCAAAGGGATTTCGAAAAAATAAAAGAGTATTTGCAGAATCCTCCAATCCTTATGCCTCCAGTCCCAGAGAGACCGCTGATCATGTATTTGACAGTACTAGACAATTCCATGGGTTGTGTTCTCGGTCAGCATGATGAGACAGGTAGGAAAGAGCATGCCATCTACTACCTGAGTAAGAAATTCACAGACTGCGAGTCGAGATACTCAACGCTTGAAAAGACATGTTGTGCACTTGCATGGGCTGCTAAGCGTTTGAGACAATACATGCTGACTCACACAACCTTATTGATCTCCAAGATGGATCCAGTCAAGTATATATTCGAGAAGCCAGCTCTCACCGGAAGGGTTGCTCGTTGGCAAATGGTACTGATAGAGTACGACATCCAGTATACATCCCAAAAAGCCATCAAGGGGAGTATTCTGTCAGACTATCTTGCTCAACAGCCGGTTGAAGATTATGAGCCGATGAAGTTTGATTTTCCAGATGAAGACGTCATGTTCCTCAAGATGAAAGACTGCGAAGAGCCAGTTGTTGTGGAGGGACCTGATCCAGACAAAAAGTGGACTTTGTTGTTTGATGGGGCCGTCAATGCTAGAGGAAGTGGAATTGGTGCTGTGATTACTACTCCGAAAGGTGCCCACATGCCTTTCACCGCTCGTCTGACTTTTGAGTGCACCAATAATGAAGCTGAGTATGAAGCCTGTATCTTGGGTATTGATCAAGTCATTGATTTGAGAATCAAGACTCTAGACATCTTCAGAGATTCAGCTCTAGTGATCAATCAAGTGAATGGTGATTGGAACACCCTCCAGCCTACTCTGGTCCCCTACAGAGACTACACGAGAAGATTGTTGACTTTCTTCATAACAGTAAAGCTGTATCATATACCTCGTGACGAGAACCAGATGGCAGATGCTCTTGCCACTCTATCCTCCATGATCAACGTGATTCGGTGGAACCACGCTCCCAGGATTGATGTTATGCGCCTCGACAGGGCCGCATATGTGTTTGCTGCTGAACTGGCAGTTGACGATAAGCCTTGGTATCACGACATCAAGTGCTTTCTGAAGAATAAAGAGTACCCTGCAGGGGCATCCAACAATGATAGAAAGACTTTGAGAAGATTGGCAGGAAGTTTCTTCTTGAACAAAGACGATGTGCTGTATAAGAGGAACTTCGACATGGTTTTGCTCAGATGCGTGGATAGACACGAAGCGGACATGTTAATGCAGGAAGTTCATGAAGGCTCCTTCGGTACTCATGCCGGCGGACATGCAATGGCTAAGAAATTGTTAAGAGCAGGGTATTACTGGATGACCATGGAATCTGATTGTTTCAAATATGCTCGGAAGTGCCATAAATGCCAGATTTATGTGGATAAGGTACATGTGCCGCCAAATCCTTTGAATGTGATGTCTTCGCCGTGGCCTTTTGCTATGTGGGGCATTGTTATGATTGGAAAGATTGAGCCGACCGCCTCCAATGGGCATCGCTTCATCCTTGTTGCCATCGACTATTTCACCAAGTGGGTCGAAGCAGCATCATTCGCGAATGTCACCGGACATGTGGTTGCCCGATTCATTAAGAAAGAAATCATTTGTCGCTATGGGATTCCCAAAAGAATCATTACGGATAATGGTTCTAATCTCAATAACAAAATGATGAAGGAGTTGTGCCAGAACTTCAACATTCAGCATCACAATTCTTCCCCTTATCGCCCTAAGATGAACGACACTATTGAGGCAGCAAATAAGAACATAAAGAAGATTGTGCAGAAGATGGTCGTCACGTACAAAGATTGGTATGAGATGCTACCCTTCACCTTGCATGGGTACCGTACTTCAGTACGTACATCGACCGGGGCAACCCCTTACTCCCTTGTGTATGGTATAGAAGCAGTCCTACCTGTTGAAGTGGAGATTCCTTCTCTAAGAGTCCTGTTGCATGTCAAGTTAGAAGAAGCTGAATGGATTCGGACAAGGTTCAATGAGTTGAGTCTTATCGAAGAGAAGCGAATGGCAGCCATTTGTCATGGATAGTTGTATCAGAGTCGGATGAAGAGAGCCTTTGATCGGAGAGTGCGTCCTCGATGTTTCCAAGTTGGAGATTTAGTGTTGAAAATGATCCTTCCTCCTCAAACAGATCACAGGGGCAAGTGGACTCCTAACTATGATGGACCATACATTATCACCAAGATTTTCGATGGTGGGGCCTTAATGCTTGCAACTATGGATGGTGAAAACTTCACTTCCCCTATGAACTCAGACGCAGTTAAAAAATACTTCGCATAAAATAGACCCGCTGGACAATAAAAAGAATAGTCCAGGCAAAAAAAAAGGGAGTATCCCGGTAAACCAAAAAATAAAAAAGGTTCGGGCAAAAATTAGGGATTAAAAATAAAAAGATTGTACACCCGGTAAGTTGAAAACCTGAAAAGGCAACTTATGCAAAAATGGGTATCCCGGTGGATTGAAAACCCGAAAAGGGCGATCCAGGCAAAAGTTAGGGATTAAGAGAATGACTGTGTTCTGAGTAGTTCTGAATCTCATCTCGTGTCAATAACTGGAAACTTCCGAAGGATAGGAAACAATCCAATCACTTTTTCAGAAAGATGATCATTTGGAGGATCTTGAAGACGAGCGAATCATAGCAGGATTGGAACCCGATAGAAATCCATTTCACATTGCCATTAGATTAATTTCTGTTTTTATCTTTTGTGCAATTACCTCTTTCCATGGATTGCTTCCTGATGTAAATGCCTATTCAGAGGTCATTCAATCAATAAAATCATGTTATTCAGTATATCCCCGTTTTTATTTTCTTTTTACTGTTTTGTTTGCAAAAATGACGTCCGAATTTTTGATAAACATTGCATCATGAAACATAAGAGCTTTACAGGTACATGCTTAATAAACATTTAAAATTGTTGTAAATTTTAAGTGCTTTGGATCTTATATTCAGAACAGGTACACTCGGGGCATTTCCTTAAGGTCCCCATCAAATGATCGCGGATGTTTTTCCTCAACAGTTGGAATTTGGTATCTTATCCCTATAGAGCTGGTCTGAGCGTTGGATTCTTCAATCCCTAGCAGACTCTCACCATTGTACTCTCCCAAGCATTTGTTGTAGACTATACACTCCCCAGTAGAGTTGACAGTGCCAGACTGTATATCCCCAACGGAGTTGACAGTGTCAGACTGTATCTTCCCAACAGAAGCGGCTCCTCCTTAGAGTTCGGTGTCAGATCGATGATCTTGACGCTAGATCTATGGTCTCTTTCCTTGAAGCAGAGTCTCGGTACCGTATCGGTGTTTGCTTCCCCTGCTGAGTCGTCTCTCTCGCAGATTATGGTTGCCAGAACCACTGTCGCTTTCCTCAACAACAAGTTTTCAGTGCCATTCTCTCCCTAGTCAGAGCCTCGATATTTTGTTATTTGCCAGAACACCGTGTGGCGAGTCATTTCCCCACAGAGTTCTTTGTGCTGTGCATCTCCAACAGCATTGCTAGGGTCCAGAAGATTGTGATCATTTCCCCAGCAGAATTCCTTGCCTCGGCTTGGCGTTCTCTCTAATCAAGCATTTTGCATCCCTGCATGTAGAATCATATTGCATTGCATCATCCCAAATCGCGTAGCATTTCCATCTTCATGGAGCATTACGCCATTGAAAAATTCAAACATACGCATGTAAAGCATAAGGCATTCTCGGTATCCCAAGTGATAAGACAAAAGTTGTTTCCAGTACTCAGATTGAAGATTGTTCATGACTTATCTTTATTATTCCCAGCAGGGGTCGTTGGCCCACGCGCCGCCTCAATTATCATTTTCCTTATTTCTGCCGATACTGACAGGCATGAAAGTTTTTCGGTATTCAGACCGAAGTGGCATTCAGGCTAAGCTTCCGGTATTCAGACCGAAGTGGCATTCAGGCCAATTTTCCGATGTTCAGATCGAAGAAGTTTCCGACATTCAGGTCGATGCAACTTGTGGCATTCAGGCCAAGCTTCCGGTATTCAGACCGAAGTGGCATTCAGGCCAATTTTCCGATGTTCAGATCGAAGAAGTTTCCGATGTTCAGGTCGATGCAACTTGTGGCATTCAGGCCAAGCTTCCGGTATTCAGACCGAAGTGGCATTCATGCCAATTTTCCGATGTTCAGATCAAAGAAGTTTCCGATGTTCAGGTCAATGCAACTTGTGGCATTCAGGCCAAGCTTCCGGTATTCAGACCGAAGTGGCATTCAGGCCAATTTTCCGATGTTCAGATCGAAGAAGTTTCCGACGTTCAGGTCGATGCAACTTGTGGCATTCAGGCCAAGCTTCCGGTATTCAGACCGAAGTGGCATTCAGGCCAATTTTCCGATGTTCAGATCAAAGAAGTTTCCGACGTTCAGGTCGACGCAACTTGTGGCATTCAAGCCAATTTTTCGGGTATTCAGACCGAAGTAGCATTCAGGCCAGTCTCTCGGTGTTCAGACCGATATTAATAATCTCATATCTTCCGATGCTCAGGTCGAAGTCATTTCCAGTATTCAGACTGATGAGCGGCATTCAGGCCAGGGTTATTTCTGTGTTACCATTTATTTTGGTATCCAGGTTAACATTCTTTTTCGGTATTCAGACCGACTCTCACCGTACCAGACGGATTCTTTTTCAAGACCACCTCTTGGCCGATTTTGACAGGCATTGTTACTTCATTTTTTCACTTCAGTGTAAATTTTCGGGCTTTTATTGTATTCAATCCCTTGATACCTCGAAAGTGCAAAAGCCGCTGCTATCTTCCTTTCGGGTCTCCAGTTGATTGAATAGGGGCAGCTGTAACACCTCAAATTTGCCCCCCTCATTCATGCATTCATTTTTAGATCATTTAACATTTCATATTGCATTTCATCATGTCAATCAGAATTAGATCCAAGAAGCTTGAATATCATCCAAGACACTTTGTGGGTTCTATCTGGGTGATCAGTCAACACAAGGGAATGACTTGAGTTACTTCCAACATGTTCAAATGGGGTCTATTCATCATTCAAAACGCTAATCTTGAAGGAGAAAAAGTCTGTTCATGAGCTGTCATGCTCGCTAGGCGAGCAGCGTGGTTCGCCTAGCGAGTCTGAACTGTCATGCTCGCTAGGCGAGCAAATTCTTTGCTAGGCAAAGCGCACGCGTTTAAATATATATATATATATATATATATATATATATATATATATATATATATATATATATATATATATATATATATATATATATATATATATATATATATATATATATATATATATATATATATATATATATATATATATATATATATATATATATATATATAACAGAAAAATCTTGGACTTGGACCTCTCTCATTTGAGCCCACCAAGCCACAAAAATCAGGTTATAAATTCTAAAGATTCAGGGGAACAAAAGGGGGAAGAGCTAACAGAATTCAGAGCAGCCTCCGTAGACACTGAAGAAAAAAACTCCTTTGCGCAGGATCACCTCTACCAATTCTATCTCATATAAATCCTAAGATTGCTTTGTAAACCCAAGCGGGCAATTCAATTTCATTCGATCTCTCCAATTAGGTTTGCCCTATTTCCATTACTCTATGCTTTCAATTTGAAATTTCTGAATCTGTGAGGCATTATGGGTGAATTTGGAAGAGTGGGTATCATTAGGTTTCACATATGGGTTTAGATATGCATGAATGTGTAGAACAATGCTTTGAATGTTTGATCACTTAATTTCTGAAATGGGTACCACGGGGTTTGGGGTTACTGAAATCGGACTGTTATCAAGGAAGAACCCAGAATCCGCAGGCATTCGCTAGCAATTCGCTAGGCGAATCTACAGCGAAGCCTTCGCTAAGCGAAGTAGTAGCGATCGTGACAGTAGTTGTTTTTCTGTTTACTCTCTAATCCGTCTTGTGTTTGTTGGTTTTTCTGTTTCTATTGCATCCGTGCGCTGTTTACCTGACGCTGTTGTGGTTATGGTCCTTCTGTTTGGTGCAACTCTTGATTGCCCCCCATCTTGTTATTCTAACTTGTTTGTTGAGTTTTTTGTGAGGGCTCACATGACTCTTGAAGAGATAGCTTGCTTGGTATTCCACTTTATTTGTGGGATACCATTTGGAGATTTATTCTGATTACTTTGCTGACTTGCTTTCTTTGATAGTGCTAGCTTGAGAGATCACCGGGTTTCTTGCTTCTTTAGTTGTTATTACTTCGGATTTTTATCCGTGTGGTAGATCTCTTGATCCCTTTATCTTTCCCGCATTTTACCGCTTTCTTAGCTGGAAGACCTCGATAGGAGGCGATGTTTTTTGTGTGTTTACTTTTGTGCCCAAAGACCTCCAAGAAGAGGAACCAGTGCTAAAGACCTCCACGGAGAGGCAATTGACGGATAAAAGGGATTAGTAGTCGATCCCCCGTTATTCAGTGTGTCGTTCTCTATGCTCACACTACGTGTCGATGCTTCAGAACAAAATCCCAAGATCTTTTGTCCGGTCGTCAGTGGAGAGGGTTCCATCTTCCCGAATCCCCACTTTTTGTCATGAGCTCACCCTGTCCAGGGTTAAGAGCTATGAGGTCTTATCCTCATTACCCTTTTGATCTGCTCACCCCGATGTTCAGTGTCAGTGGTTAAGAGCCCGTTTGATTACCCTTCCATGGCTTGTTTGTCGAGGTTGATATGACCCCTCTTGACTAAAGCCCTACCCACGTATGTTTGAGCCCCCTGTTGGCATGTTTACTTTATGCATGTTTGTTTTGTATGGTGTGATCGTTTCCCCCATAGGATTGCTAGGCTTCGTATAGTCTCTCGTTTGCATGTCAATTAAGGTAGCACGGTTCCTTCATCTAGGACTTCCTTTTTTGCGTGAGCATCCTAAAACACAAACAAACTCATTGATTTTTCTTTTCCTAAGAACACATTAACTCCTTCTACTACAGGCGAGTAAGTCTCCAAAGGTCGAGCATCTGGTAGATTGCGTAGTAACGTCGTTCATCTAAAAAACACAAAACAAACAAATAGGTTAGCCGAACTACGGTTTGCTCTGATTCTCATTCCAGATGAGATACGTAGGCAGAAGACGCGATGTCTTAGCGAGCACACTCCTCTTTAACCCATAGGTAGCCGAGCTACGAAGACTCTGATTCTCATATTCAGATGAGATACGTATGCAGTGGATGCGACATCCGTGCGAGTCATTTTCTTTTGACCCCTCTTTTAGTAAATAGTACATTAGATAAACCCACACCCTTTAGACAAGAACAACAAGAGTAGATCCCGTAGAGTACTACGGATGTGTAGGGGTGCTAATACCTTCCCTTCGCATAATCGACTCCCGAACCCAAGATTTGGTTGCGAGACCTTATCTTTTCCTTTCCTTTTTCCAGGTTTACTTCGAGCGTTTTCCTTTCCCTCCTTTGGGATAAATAACGCACAGTGGCGACTCTTCTGTCATTTCTTTCTTTTTTCGCTGGTTGTTTCGTTTCGCATTTAGGTTGCGACAGTCACTCATGTCCCTCAGCATGCTTCGTGGAGTACCCATGAACTGTCTTTATGGTCATCCAGTTACGGACAACGTTTGATCAACAATAAGACACTCAACTCTACATCTAGGGTCCATAGTGGTTTCAAGTCGAAGGGTGGTATACACCATTATCACCATGAGAATAACTTACGACACTTTGCATTATATTCTATATAGTATTCTCATAGCGGGTCAATCTAGTATAAATATTACTCTTAATATTCATACCTATGTTTAAGACTTGATAACTCCTTATCCATGATCCATGAGATGTGATCATCAGTCTATATACATAATAGTCTTAATGATTTAATGTTATCCCATTTCACAATAAATCTCGACTACGGATACTTTAAGAATAATGTCCTTATGTTTAATGGGATCTCATGATTAAGTCACACTTGATACATTAAACGGACTAACTATTCTAGGGACTTTATTAAACAAACATAATAAAGGAAACACATTTTTATTATTAATAAATAATTCAATACAAGTACAAAAAGTATTGGCCTCTAGGACTTACACCAACACATAGCATGAAGCCTTGTAAAATAAATAACAAAAGCAAAAGCCCAGTCTTTATTGGAACCTCCAAGAAAAATCAAAGCCCAACTATGTTGGCGTTTTGAATATAATAGTCATCATTACATAGCATTGCATCCCTACAAAACGCGTAGCATATCCATCAATATGGATCATTACATCATGCAAATTCAAACATGCATACAAAGCATAAGCCATACTTGGTACTTTGCATGAAAGACCAAATTAATCCCGATTAAAACAATAATGTACCTCCGAAGAGAATATTACCCACACAAATTCCTAGTGAATTCCCTATCAAAGTCCAACTTCGGTTGGCACCCTGTCAAGGCCCAGTTCCTGTCTGGCAGATCACTTCAAAGCCTAATTCTCGTATGGCAAGTCATTTTAAAGTCCAGTTCCCGTATGGAAAATCATTTCAAAGTCATGTTCATGTCTGGGAAATCCTTTCAAAGTCCAGTTCCTGTTTGGAAAATCCTTTCAAAGAGTAGTTCCCGCTTGGAAAATCATTTCAAAGCCTAGTTCCCATCTGAAAAAATCATTGCAAAGCCCAATTCCCATATGACAAATCATTTTAAAGCCCAGTTTCCGTCTAACAAATCATTTCAAAGCGCAGTTCCCGTTTGGAAAATCGATTCAAAGCCTAGTTCCCATCTAGAAAAAATCATTGCAAAGCCCAATTCCCATATGACAAATCATTTTAAAGCCCGGTTCCCGTCTAACAAATCATTTCAAAGTGCAGTTTCCGTTTGGAAAATCATTTCAAAGCATAGTCCCCGTTTGGAAATTCATTTCAAAGCTCAGTTCTCATCTGGAAAATCATGTAGGGCACAGTTCTCATCTGGAAAATCATTTCAAAGTCCAGTTCCCGTCTGAAAATTTATTTCAAAGCCCAGTTCCTGTCATACCCCAAAATTCACCCAACTCCGATACAACTTTCATTTGATCCATGGCCCTACTGCACATGCATGCTTTCATTATTTCATCATCATAATTTCATTGAACTTTCATAACCAAAGACATATTGCATGGGCTCAAGGCATGAAATTAAAAATAAAAAAATAAAAATAAAAATTTTAAAAATAAAAAAATAGGGAAGTCGATTTACCCAATTAAGTAAATCGATTTCCCCTGCGCAGACATCAAAAATAAGCCTTTTTTTTGCACAAAGGGTATTTGGTTCCCCCCACTTTCCCACTTGCTTTCCTTATAAATAGATGCACTATTCCCCCTCATTTTTCATGCTTTCTAGCCCCCAAAAATTCTGAAAAAATATCATTCAATCCCTCTTCTCCAAACCTAAAATCAAAACCAAAAAACATTTCTCTCCCAAAAGTCACCACCACCAACTTTTTTTCCATTTTAAATTTTTTCCTCAAAATTTCTCATTCTCTAACACTCATAACCCAACCCCTTTACTAAGCTTTCACCACAAATATTTTCATCCAAAACCCCTTGCTTCACATTCAAGCTCAACCCCATTTCTACCTAGCTTTTTTCACATTTTGTGGGTAATGATTTTAATTTAAACTTTTTAACCTTTTGTTTCTTTTTTGATTAAAAATGGTTGCTTGTTCTTGGTTGGTATTTTGAGATGGTTTAGATTCAAGCTTACAAAAAATGATTGACTTTGGTTTACTCACCTTTTTTAAAGATTTTTTTACTCTTACTATCTTTTTTTCACCTTTTTGTAGTTGCTTTGTGTGTGTTATCATTTTCTTTTATTATGGACTTATTGTTGTATTTGTTTAGTTGATAAGGTCTATTAGATCATGACCATGGTTGTTTAGAGTTGATTAAATCTCAATGTTTCAAACCTATCTATGGTTGATCAATAGATCATTCATGATATTTTGAGGCATTGATAGATTGCCTCTATTTTAACCATATTTGGGTCATTTTATGCATAGACGAAACCATGTCTTTACATTAACTTGCTAATCCATTTGCTTATTGTTACTAACTACTAATTACTAACTCCTAACATTTATATTATTGCACTTTATTTTATTTTATTTTGCAATTTATTTTATTATTCATTTTATTTCATTTACTTTATTTTTATGTTCACTAATTACTAACTTCTAACATTTATATTATTGCACTTTATTTTTTTGCAATTTATTTTATTGTTCACTTTATTTCAAGTATTTTATGTTTATGTTTATTGTTATCTAACTATATTATTTACATTATGCTAATTTATTTACTACCTTATTATCTTGTTAAATAAAAGAGGAATAAAAACAAAAGAAAGAGAACAAATCACCTTTTTTAAAAATATTAATAGATGGACTTAAGGTTGCATAACTTACTTTGTTACAAATCTATTGTTAGTTGATTTTTTAATCATCTTCAATACTTTGCATCAATGATAAGCTATCCCTTAATGTGTCATATTTTAAGTCTTTTTGGCCCAAGAAAATAGTTTTAAAAAATATTCATTTTTGTACATGTTACTAACCACTAATTATACTTCATTAATTTTGTTTATCATTAACCTTTATTATTGTGATTTTGGTATTATTGAATTATTATTTGTTTTATATCATTTATATTCACTAACTATTATTATTGGGGTTAAATACACTTTACCCCCCTGTAATGTTAGCGAGTTTAGGATTACCCCCCTTGTAAAGTTATTTTTTCAATACCCCCCTTATGTTATGTAGATTCCTTCATAGAACCCCCTAATATCCAGGTGGCATGGAATCTTGGTTTTTTATTTCAGACGTGGCTTTTTAATTTTTTTATTTTCACATGTGAATCTCCAGCATGGCATAAACTAGATTTTAGGGTTCCAAATCCATCCCTCTCTCTCTTCGTGAAATCCATCCCTATCCCAAATCCATCCCTCTCTCTCTTCGTGAAATCCATCCCTACCCCAAATCCATCCCTCTCTTCATCTTCGTCCGTGTCCCCTTCATCTGGGTTATGGGTGGCAGCAAGGCATCTTCCACGAGTGAAGTTGGAAACGGCTTACCAAGATGTGGATGCAATGAAACCATGAAGTTGTTCGTCTCCAAGTCAATTGAAAACCCCGGTCGCAAATTTTGGAAATGCAGGAATTATATGGTGAGCAATTTTGAAGCATTTTATTATTTTGAGTTTGATTTCGAAATTAATTGTTGGTGGTGTTTGTCTCAAATTGCAGAATGGGTGCGGTTTATTTTTGTGGGATGATTTGGTCAGTGAGTTTGCAGTGAAAGAAACCAATCCGTCCGGATGCCGCCAATGTGAAGTCAACAAGGCTTATTTGATTGAATTTGCTAAAGAGATTGTTGAGGAGATAGATTGCAGAGTCGGAAAGCTTAACAAGTTAGAAAAACTGAAGAAAAAGATTGCAATGGAAAAGAGGAAAAATTTATGGTTAATGTTTGTAATTGGTCTGTCATGGATGTTGATAGCAGCTATGGTTAAGTTAGTCTAATGAGTCTGTCATGTAATTGTTATGTCATTAGTGTTTTTCAGCAATGTAATGAGTCTGTCATTGTTGTAAGATTAGTCCACAGATATCTGAGTGAGTATTGTTGTAGATAAGTAGCTCCAGTGAAGTATAATGTTCTGTCAAGGGAAAACAAGTTGTTCTGTTCTGCTTCTAAGTACATGTTTGGATTAACTGTGATCTAATCTAGGTGCAAAATCACAGTGCAATTGAAATTTCTGCAAATGCTGTAGGAGGACTATTTTAGTTAGATTTTGTAACATGGAAATAATGTATATAGTTGCAAATGCTTCAAGAATTTTCTAACCTAATAGAGTAATCCTTTGAGACGAGTTCTTTCTTTATAAATAACAAAATTGTATATAGTTGCTTGATAGTACCAACATTTAGCTTAAACCATCAGGATAAGAAGCAGGAAAATTGTTTTATGGGGCATTGATCTATATAATAAAACCAGCAGTGTCAACCTAATGATACTTGGGTGCCTTGCTCTGCAAATACTTGGACAAAACATCCATAACAGATCCAAAATCAGCCTTGACCTGCATTGGAGGATTGGCAAATTGGCAAGCCAGGTCTTTGATATTCTTTGAATGGTAATCAATTTTGGACTGAGTAAACTTCAACCCATGTGCAGTGCTCACATGAAACAGTCCTATCAGTAGGCTTAATAACACCACTATTCCTGAGCTTAAACAAAGCAGTCAAAGCAACACCAGTGTGAGGGCAAGTAAACATTCCAGTCGAATCAGCCTGAGCCATAGCATCCATCAATTCTTCCTCAGTAGCCTCCTCAACGATACCATTACAGTTCTTCAAAGCATGAACAACTCTATCAATAGAAACAGGATCCCCAATCCGAATAGCAGATGCAAAAGTTGTCTGTGCCCTAACTGGCTTAAACTCTTTCCAACCCGACTTAAAATACAAATACAAAGGATTTGCATTTGCAGCTTGAGCACAAACAAGCCTTGGAATTCTATCCACAAGACCTAACTCTTTACACATCTGAAACCCTTTATAAAAAGCATAAATATTCCCAAGATTCCCACCAGGTGCAATAACCCAATCAGGTACCTGCCAATCAAACTGCTGCAAAATCTCAATAGCAGCAGTTTTCTGTCCTTCAAGCCTCAAACTGTTCAGAGAATTAGCCAAATAAATAGGCAATTCAGCAGTTACTTCACGAATCAACTGCATACACCCATCAAAATCAGTATCAATGCTAAGAACAAACGCTCCATTCGCAATCGGCTGAACCAGTTGAGCAATAGAGATTCTATTAGCAGGCAGGAAAACAATGGAAGGAATTCCAGCAGATGCACAATAAGCAGACAAAGCAGCGGTTCATTTTATGCTTTTTATAAAGAAGGAAAATAAGAGAGAGCATTCAAAAATATTAACCATATTTCTAATCAAACAAATTTCTAATGTATGAATCCAGCCACCAAGCAGTAAAGGCTGCTAGAGTCTTGCATGCTACCCATCTATATTTGCAGGGTTCAAATCTGGTTTAGTGCCATTGTGTTTTATAGACAATACACACCAATAATGTTAAACTGATACATTAGAATTGATCATCACAGTAAGTGCATATGTTTGTTACAAAAGGATTACAAAATACATGTCTTCAAAGATCAGTTGGCATTACAAAAGAGTTTTCCAAAAGGATTACAAAATACATAGCAGAAACATAATAATCAGTCCCTCATTTTGAAGTGGGTATGTCTTCATTTTCTGGTAGGGTAATTGGTTTGTCACTAGATATTCCTTCACCTGTTATGGGTCTTTTAAACCAACTCAACTTGATCCTCTCACTTTGCCTTCTTTTGATGATAGGTTTTTTTTCAACCCTTTTTCTGGATTGTTTTGTGATTGAGGCAGCCACACTAGATCCTGTTTGACTCATAATAGTTGGAACAGGCATATCAGTTGGAGGCTGTGGATCAGTTGGAACAGGCACATTTGTTGGAACAGTCATATCAGTTGCAGTTGGGGCAGGCATATCAGATGCAGTTGGCATATCATTTGCAGTTGGCATATCAGTTGCAGTTGGCACATGTCCTTTTTTAGGTTTTCTCTACAATGTAAGACACAATGTATGGTTGTCATCACAATGCATATCACAATGAAGAATGTAAGACAGAATGTAGAATGTAAGACAAAATGTATATCACAATGAATTACCTTTCTTTTAAGTGCATTGGGATCCTGAGTGGTAGCCTTACAAGTCATAGCATTGTGAATGGTTTTCTCTCAGGCAGGAGGTAACACATTAGCCTCAAGGTGTTCACAAAACAAATAACTGTGAATGGTTTTGGCTAAAATATTTGCTTCCTACAGGCCAAAGTAAATTATCATAAAGGAGTAACAGTTAACAATAAATATAATAGACAGAAGTCACAACACAGTAAACAGTTCGTGCAAATTCTATGAACCCAAAGTGTCTTGATTTCCAGTCTGCTGAACAATAACTAAAAGCAATATCAATTATCACTGAAGAAGGTAATTAAATAACAGCCAAAGATTGTTGAATCCATGAACTGGACTAAAAAAACAAGTAACTTGAAAGCTCAGGTGCCAAATACCATCAAGTTCATACAAGTGTAAGTAAACAGTTATACAATGAAAAACAAGTTTAGGAACTTAACCTCTTTATTTCTATTTTTAATATCTTGATGTCTCAAATTGTCCAAAATCAGCTGAAACAAGCAATTTAAAAGCATGAATTTGTACCTTGTAAAATCTAAAATTTAAGAAACAATAGATTAATGTTATAATATAAGCACCTTCCATCTCTTCTCATAAAAGCAATGTGAAACCTGACCAACGTACAAACAGTGGCAGTATTCTCCGGCCTTTCTGTTCAGGAAATTTGCGACCAGGACCACCTATTCATTCCAAAATTGGTCAACTGCTGAAGCTGTAGAATTAGACGGTTCTCTTCAGCATACTTCTGCAGCATTTGCAATCCTAATTCTCAAAAGCTTTCTAGAAAGCAGATTTGATCAACTCACAAGCTGTTTTGTGTCATCTTCTTTGTTTTTCTGTTAACTCCTCCAGCTGCTGTATGACAGCTCAAACTAGGCAATGCAAAATGAGGAATCTCCAAAAGTTACATAGCACACATGGATGGATAGCCATCCTAGATTTTTAAATGTTACCATGATAATAATGTATAAATTCTCGTCGACTTGATTACATAACTTGGTGATTCTTGTAGTTGTAGGCTTTTCCTCCAATTTATAATCGGGAAGAGGAACTTTGATTGCATACCTTCTCGTCTTTTTGGTTTTAAAGAAAATATTCATTTGTTCTGCTAGTCCGTGTTGATAGTGGCAGAGCTTCGTTACTAGCAAGAAAGACACAAACCTTGTTTGTGGGCTCCAATCCAACTATATCCTGGAATTTTCTTCAAGCCATGAGCATTCATATGTAATCTTGTCCTTCTGGCCTCATTCCACTTGCCACATTGAGCATAAATATCTGACAAAACTACATAATGAACTGCATTTCTCGGTTCAAGTTTAACAAGGTGATGCAGGGCAACCTCTCCTAATGTGACATTCGAATGAATTTTACACCCTCCCAGGAGGGCGCCCCAAACTTGAGCATCTGGTTCTGTTGGAATTTTGTTAATTAAACTAAGAGCTTCATCAAATAAACCAGCACGGCCCAAAAGATCAACCATGCATGCATAGTGTTCCATATTGGATTCAACATGGTGCTTTTCACACATGGAGGCAAAAATGTTCCTTCCTTCTTGAATTAAACCAGCGTGTCTACAAGCAGATAATACACTGATGTACGAAATAGAATCAACATGAACATTAGTCTCTTGCATTAGTGAAAAAAGAGTGACAGCGCGTTCACCTTGGCCATGCATTGCATATCCTGAAAGCATTGCATTCCATGAGATAGTGTCTTTGTTTTCCATTTCATGAAAACATTTCTCAGAATAACTAAGTTGACCACATTTAGCATACATGTCTATGAGACTGTTTCCAAGAAGGATGCTAGATGGAAATCCCATTCGGATAATGCAGGCATGAAAAGCCATCGCCTCTTTTAATACTGTCAAATACGATACAGCAGGAAGGATGATCGCAAATGTGACTAAACTGGGCCTGACGTTTTCTAATTTCATCCATTGAAAAGTGGAAATTGCTTCATTGGCATATCCATTATGCAGATACCCTGAAATCATCACATTCCAAGATACCTCGTCCTTTACATGCTTGGTTAAGAGAAACAGGCATTCTGCTGAGAAAAGGCTCCCGCATTCTCAATGTTATCCATGTTCCAATTTGAAACATGTATCCCATTAACTGTCGTATCCGTACCCCCTCTGTATATAATTTCTTCTTCAAAAACCCTGTAAAATTCACCCCCATGGTGGAGTGTAACACTAAAGTGTTGTGAATCCTGTCAATATATTATACCCACATGTCAAACATTGTTGATTTCAAAATTTTACCCTACGACATTGATGAACTTCAAATTTTTACTAACCTCGGACTTTGGACACTTCACTGAGCTCGTCTTCACTGAGCTGGATCGCTTCTTCGTATTCGCTGAGGTTGTCTTCATCTTCGTCTTCACTGCGGTCGTCTTTCTCGTTTGCTTCGTTCCCTGCATTCTTCTTCTTCGTCTTCGTCTTCCCCTGGAAATTTCGTCTTCGTCTTCCCTGCTATGTTCAAAACCCTAATTTTCTAAGGGGGTATTTGAAATTAAAAAGTGTAAAATGACACATAATCACTTTAACAAAATTAAAAATATGCCAGGTGTAGGACCTCTTATTAGATTCCATGCCACCTGGATATTAGGGGGTTCTATGAAGGAATCTACATAACATAAGGGAGGGTTTACAAAAAATATTTTTACAGGGGGGTAATCCTAAACTCGCTAACATTACAGGGGGGAAAAGTGTATTTAACCCTTATTATTGTGATATGGTTTCTTTATCTTGTAATTTACTTTTATGTCATTACCTTGTAATTTACATTAAAGTACTCATCATCATCATCATCATTGTACAAATTCATCATGCATTTTTATTAACTTGTTATCTATTTTATTGTCATCAAACATTAAAAACAACAAAAACATGATAAAATGATAAGACACAAATATTCATTCCACTCTTAATCAACTTGGACTTAGAGGATTTCATTTTAGGACCCTTGCTTGGAGGATTTTCCCTAATCTTTGTGATACTTTGTAAATGTTGGATTTTATTTGTAACTTACATTCATGTTGTAAGAATGGCATCATGGCACCACCTTAGGGGGACATGTTTGTAAGACCATTATCCTTTGTTTAGCTTAGGTCACTTTTGCACACAAAAGGCTTTCTCTTGGGCTACCTTACAATGAGACTCTTTAATTTCTTGTTGGTTACTTCGCATTCACGTTGCATAAGCCAAATTTCATAATCAAAATAAAATAAACCCTTGATTCAACGTCAAGTGGCATTTTTATAATCAAATTCAAAACACCTAATAATTATGATTATTATTGTGCGTCACGAGCCTTAAGTGGTGGAGAATGAGTGAGATTGGAGCATTCCTACCCTTACTATGATTATTTTGGACGCAAGACGCTTGGTTTGTTGTCTAGAATAATCACCTCCGCCCATAGACTTTAGTACAATATAATCACAAACATTCTTTCATAAAACCCTTATTCAAGGTAAAAACAATACAACTCATCAAACTCTTTTTTTATGCCTTAGGGCATCATCCCGAAAACCTTTTTTTCAAAGGTAAAATCAACCAACACACAAACATTTTCTACTCCGAACTACGGAGCTCTGATTCCTCATCCCCGAATGAGTGATACGTAGGCACAAGGGCCACAATCCTTGGCGAGCACTATAATAACAAAAACACCCCCCTTCTTCTCACACATTCTTTTGAAAATAAAACAATAATAGATAAATCCCATGTATGTAAAACAACCCAAATGGTTCCCATGGAGTACCATGGACGTAAGGGGTGTTAATACGAAGCCATTACGTAACCGACTTCCGAACCCAAATCTCGGTTGCGAGACCGATTTCTTATTCTCTTTTAGCACTTCCCGTGCGCGTCTCTTTTCCGAGGGTTTTATCGACTATTTCCCCTCTCCTCTCTGATAGAGGTAAACTAAATAAAATTCAGTGGCGACTCTTCTGACTTTGCCTCCCTTTGGCATCTTAGATATCAACACCAACAAGCTAGTGGATAATTGGGGAGTTAAAGGATCCCGCAAAGGTTTAACTCAAAAGTTCCTAGAAGCCCATACTTGGGAAAGGATTAAATAAGGAAGACCCGACTTTTGCAGTACAACCTTGACACTTTTGATTCATGGAATTGTCCTCTTCCCAAATCTGGACAAGTTCGTGGATCAGTTAGCAGTTGAAGTCTTTTTAACAAAGAATCCAGTGCCTTTTTTACTTGCCGATTTCTACCATACCTTCCATACAAGGCATGAGAAGAAGGGAGGTATTTTCCTTTGTTGTGCTCTTATGCTACATCTTTGGATGAGGACCCGCATGCCTCAAAGTGGACCCTTCACCGAAAACAAACTGACATGGCCGCAAAGGTTCGCATCTCTCTCTGCCAACTCAATTTTATGGTACAAGAGGGAATGGGATATAAACGATGTCATCGCAATATGTGGAGAGTTCTCTAACGTACCCTTGATAGGAACACAAGGTTGCATCAACTACAACCCTGCTATACTCAAGAGATAACTAGGGTACGCCATGACAAGTCCCCCCGAGGAAAGAGATTTCATTCCATTTGTCATCAATACCGTGGATCCGCTTGATTCAAACGTGAAAAGAGTGAGAAAAGCTTGGACAAGCATAGTCCGTATTGACCATGAATGGGGCAAGAAAAATATCCTAGCCAAGGAACCCTACTATGTGTGGGTAAAAGAGAGGGCTAGGGTGGTTAAGATGTTGTTTCTGTTTGATCCTTCTTCATTCTCGTTGATGCCTGAGCCCGAGCCTATCCTACAAGAGGACATGGACAATCTTACCAGCCAAATCAAAGAGCTCGAGTTGGAAAACACTCAACTACGAGTCCAACTCAATCGTGCCAAGGAACGTAACCACGTCTTGGAGGATAAGGGTAAGCAAGTCTGTGAAAAATTAGAAGATAGAAAGAAAAGGCTCCGATTAGCCGAGGGACAAAGAGTTTGGGTTGGTGGAGCTTTACAAGGAGCTAATTCTGAGCTAGACTTCCGCAACGAGGAGTTGGATCGAGCATCCCGAATCATCAAGGACCTTGAAAATACTGTCGAGAGGTCTAATGCCATGAAGAAAGAAGCGAGGGAAGATTACGAGGCCCAGATTCTCGAACTAAGGACCACTCTAAAAGAGTATAAGGATTTTCTAGCCAAGGAGCAACTAGAGAAAGAAAAGATTCACCGAAGCTTCATGCGTGAGTAGTTCAACCTTGGACGAGCTTGCGAACAAATCAAGAACTTGAAGAGGGGAATCTATGACCAAGCCTATGTAGAATTGAAAAACAATTGCAGACATTGGGAGGAGCATTGCCATGGATTCGAAGCTACCATTGTTCAAAGGGACGAAATCATCCATAATCTCCAAGCCCTTTACGAAGAATGGAGGGACAAGTACACCAACATGACGGTATTAACCAACTATGCCCTTCAAGACTTTCCCAACAAGTTGAAGGAGGCAGATCTGATCATGTGCCCAGATAATACCCCCAAGGAGGTCTACCACTTCGTCAAGTTCTGCAAAAGAACAATGGCCAAACTCATCACCGACATTGAGGCTCTCCGCAAGTCCCAAGGAGTCACTTTTAGGGGGGATATCTAGTTGGTTTATTTGCTTCCATTACTTGTATTTTGCAACTTCTATGTATTGATGTCTATTTTCCCTTCAAAGGATGAATGAAAGTTGTGATTTTTCTCTATTGTGTTTTCCTTTATTCATGATTGTGAGTGTGAATCGTCAAGTAGTTTTCGCAATGAATAAACATGAATAACTAAAAAGAGCTTTGCTTTAACAAGAAAAATTCATGCATCATATGCATCTTTCGAAACACAAAAACATAAAAAAACTCATCCATCCATCCCTTTTTCCTTCTAGAACCACTCTCCAAAGCTGACTTTTCGGTACGATACACGAGGACGTCGACAAGCTGTCATGGAGCAACTTTAAGAGAACCAAGTTGTCCTTCAGGAAGAAGTATCCCAAATGCGGTCCCAAATGCGGCAATTGATGGATACTATTCAAGCAGTCGCAAGAGGCCATGAGGTTATGGCAAAAATGCAAGAAGAAATGAACCAACGTGCCAGTACTACCAATCCTCCTACCCCTCCAACGGTCGAGAATCCGACTCCAGTTCCTCAAGTTGATCCTTCAATTAACATTAATGCACCCGGCGGTGTTCCAAACGACAATCCTCGTCCTCATGCTCTTGAGACAGACGACTAACTCGATGCATTCTTCAGCCCAAGGGACGTTTCTCAGGATGACGTCTTCGGTTCAGCAACCAACAAGGCGGAGAGGAAGGTAAAGGCTATCGAGGAAAAGCTCAAGGCAATGGGGAGCATTGATGTTTTGGGCCTTGATGCGGCAGAAATGTGCTTAGTACCCGGGGTCATCATTCCGGCCAAGTTCAAAGTTCTGGACTTTGAAAAATATAAGGGAAATAGCGACCCTAGGACACACATTAGGGCATACTGCCGAAAGATGGCTGCCTATTCCAGCGATGATCAACTTTTAATGCATTTTTTCCAGGATTCCCTCAGTGGGGCATCTTTGGATTGGTACATGCAACTTGAGGGCAACCATATTCACACCTGGAGGGAAATGGCCGAAGCATTCCTCAAGCACTATCAGTACAACACTGATATGGCACCTAATCGCACGCAGTTGCAAAATCTGACTCAGAGGTCTGAGGAGTCCTTCAAAGAGTATGCCCAACGGTGGAGGGAATTAGCTGCTAGGGTACAACCCCCATTGCTAGAAAGAGAACTGGTAGACATATTTATGGGAAACCTGCAAGGTCCATACCTTGATAGAATGGTAGGGAGCACCTCTTCGGGCTTTTCCAACCTGGTCTTATCCGGTGAAAGGATAGAAAATATGATTAAGATGGGAAAGATCTAGAACTCTGCTAGTGTTTCTAGTGCATCGAAGAAACCTTTTGTTCCCTACGGTAAAAAACGAGAAGGAGAGACCAATGCTGCCTCCATCATTCGAACAAGAAAACCCACTTATCCACAGGTAGCTGCCATAGCTCCCGTCCAACCAAGTCAATAACAACCATTTGAAGTTCCTATTCAAACTCAATAACAACAACAACCGCAACGTCAGCAACCACAATATCAACAACAACAACAAAGGATGCGAAGGCCCGAGAGAAGATTTGACACAGTTCCCATGCCTTATAGCCACATTCTACTGTATCTATTGAGGGGATCACTTGTGCAACTAAGGGAGTTAAGACCCCCACCAGCGATTCTTCCTCCCGGTTATGATGCAAATGCCCGCTATGAATTTCATTCTGGTGTTCCTGGGCATTCGATCGAGAATTGTAAAGCGTTAAAGTACAAGGTTCAAGATCTTATTGACTCTAAGGCAATCACGTTCGCCCCAAGGGGCCGAATGTAAATAATAACCCGATGCCCCCTCACAACAATGCATCCGTGAATATGATGGAAGCTAACAATGGAAGGAGATTGATGTCCTGTGTGGACGAGTTAAAAACACCACTCATCGAGATCAAGAATGCTTTAACGAAGAATAATGCCTTTCCCATCTGCGGTAATGACTGTGAACATTGTTTGATTAACCCGCAACAATGTAGAACATTAAAGTCTGTCATACAACAATTAATGAACCAAGGGATCTTGGTGGTAGACTGCCCGTCCACAAAGGAAGATGTGTCTACCCTTGAGATACCATACGACGAAGTCCCTCCTCTGCAAATTCCATATGACTTCTCTCAGTTAACTCTGTCGACAAATCCTGTTACTCCAATCGTAATAACAGTTTCCACACCATTCCCATATGTTGACACCAAGGCAGTCCCATGGATGTATGACACCTCATTCTACATTCATGGTCAGAAGGTACAAGAAGAACCGTTAAAGTCTAGTGACCCAATGATCAATATCACCGACACTAGCGGAGTCACGAGAAGTGGAAGGATATTTACACCGACACCCACTCCAATTGGAACTATCAATCCTTCAACTTCAGACAAAGGAAAACAAATTGATGGCGCTCAATAAAGACAAGACCCCGCACCTTCAAGTGAAGTAGATGAGTTCTTACGCATTATCAAGAAGAGCGATTATCGAGTAGGTGATCAGCTTAACCAGACACCCTCGAAGATCTCAATGTTGTCTTTATTAATGTGCTCGGAGGCCCATAGGGAGGCTTTGGTAAAGTTTCTGTTTGTCGTTTTGAAGGAGTAGTTAACAATATCGCTACTAGCTTAAGTTTGGGTTTCAGTGATGAAGAGCTTCCCGTCGAGGGGAGGAATCATAACAAGGCTCTCCATATTTCTATTGAGTGTGTGGAAACAGTCCTATCAAGAGTTTTGGTAGACACTGGGTCTTCCCTCAATGTGATGCCTAAGAGCTCCTTTGCTAAACTAACTATTGAAGGACTCGTAATAAAGCCAAGTGAGCTTATAGTAAGAGCATTCGATGGGACTAGAAGGACTGTAATCGGTGAAGTGAATTTTCCTATGAAGATTGGTCCCCATATTTTCCTCATCACTTTCTTTGTAATGGATATCTATCCAGCCTATAGTTGTCTGCTTGGGAGGCATTGGATCCATTCAGCTAGTGCAGTCACTTCAACGCTCCACCAAAAATTGAAATTCTTAGCTGATGATAAGCTAGTTGTTGTCGAGGGTAAGGAGGACATTGTGGTAAGTCACCTCACATCTTTCCGATACGTTGAAGGAGAAGGGGAAATAAGGGAAGTCCCATTCCAATCATTCGAAGTTATCAATGTTGAAATGGTTTGCCCAGCAAGGGATGAATCAAAAGATGCCGAATCTCCTATGGCATCTCTTAAAGACGCCCTGACAATCATAAAGGATGGACACCCCCAAGGATGGGGAAGATTTCTTGAACTTCCTACCAACAAGGACCGCACCGGTTTGGGATACAACTCCCAGAATTTGAAGAAGCCCGCACCGATAGCTACAAGGGGATCAGTGCTCCCGCTATCCGAAAACTTCTCAAATGCTGGTTACCTGGATGACAACCGTATTTGTGCCGTAGAAGAAGAAGAAAAAAAAGATGATGGGTTGATCTTCACAAAGACTGATGGAAATTGTGCCACCAAATGGACCGAGTTTGAAATACCTAAAGTGACCTTGATTGAAATGTAATTCCCAATGTTGTTTCCCTTCCTTTTTATCAAAAGAACCCATGTCAAGCCCAAGGCATGGGGGAATCATTTGTAGGGCCTCATCAAATTTCCTTATTAATCATTAATGAAAAAGGGTTCATGTTCGCAATCAATTTTGAGATCCTTGCCTTTCATTTATTTCTTTCACCTTTTTTAAAATGACATTTCTTTTTTTTTTAATTCTTTTCAAATCATCCTTTCTTTCATACCAATAAAAGTGTGGACCTTAAATCATGCAGATCATCCTCGACAACCACCAATGACAATTATGCTACAGTCCCATACGACTTTGACAACCCGATTAATCAAGCTGATGAAGAGTGTGAGGAAGAGGCCGAACTCCTAGAAGAATTGGCAAGGCTGCTCAAGCAGGAGGAAAAAGTCATCCAGCCGCACAAAGAATCAGTGGAAGTGATTAACCTTGGGACATATAAGGAAGCGAAAGAAGTCCGAGTCGGCTCCGCTCTACAAGACGAGGTGAAGACAAAATTAATTGAGCTCTTGAAGGAATACAAAGATGTGTTTGCATGGTCATACCAAGATATGCCCGACCTCGATACTGACATTGTGGTCCATCATCTACCCCTTAAAGAAGAATGCCCTCCAGTAAAGCAAAAACTACGAAGGACCCGTCCCGACATGGCTATGAAAATCAAGGAGGAGGTACAAAAGCAGCTCAACGCCGGCTTCCTAGCGGTCTCCAATTATCCTCAATGGATAGCTAACATTGTGCCTGTACCTAAGAAGGATGGCAAAGTAAGAATGTGCATAGATTATAGAAATCTAAATAGAGCAAGTCCTAAAGATGACTTTCCACTGCTACATATTGACGTGCTAGTAGATAATACCGCTCAGTTCTCTGTTTTCTCTTTTATGGATGGTTTCTCCGGTTATAACCAGATCCGCATGGCTCAAGAAGATATGGAGAAAACCACTTTCATAACACCATGGGGCACCTTCTGCTACAAGGTGATCCCTTTTGGATTGAAGAACGCTGGCGCCACATACCAACGAGCCATTGTCACTCTCTTTCATGATATGATCCATAAAGAGATTAAGGTCCACATCGACGACATGATAGCCAAGTCTCAAACCGAAGAAGAACACATTGTCAATCTAGAAAAGCCGTTTGAGAGGCTGAGGAAGTTCAAATTAAGGCTTAATCCCAACAAATGCACATTTGGGGTAAGATCCAACAAATTGTTAGGTTTTATCGTCAGTCAACGTGGCATCGAAGTAGATCCCGAGAAAGTAAAGGCCATACAAGTTATGCCTGCACCCAAAACCGAGAAGGAGGTCTGAGGATTCCTAGGTAGATTGAACTACATTGCTAGATTCATATCTCACCTCACTACCACTTGTGATCCAATCTTCAAACTTCTTTGAAAGGATCAAGCCATCATTTGGAACGATGACTGCCAAGACGCATTTGAGAAAATAAAGGAATATTTGCAAGAGCCTCCTGTGTTGATGCCTCCTGTACCTGGTAGACCATTAATCATGTATCTCACCATTCTCGAAGGATCAATGGGTTGTGTTCTCGGCCAACATGACGAGACTGGTAGAAAAGAGCATGCAATATATTATTTGAGCAAGAAGTTCACTGATTGCGAGACTAGGTATTCGATGCTTGAAAAGACTTGTTGCGCACTAGCATGGGCTGCCAAACGTTTAAGACAATACATGCTCACTCTTACGACATTGTTGATCTCTAAGATGGATCCTGTCAAATACATCTTTGAGAAGCCGGCTCTAACTGGTAGAGTAGCCCGATAGCAAATGGCTCTGACCGAGTACGATATCCAACATGTCACTCAAAAGGCCATCAGAGGGAGTGTATTGTCTGATTATCTTGCACAACAACCCTTGGAGGACTATCAGTCTATGCGTTTCGAATTCCTCGACGAGGATATCATGTTGATTAGGGATTGCAACATCCCCGGTCCCGAGGAAGGACCCGAGCCTGGATCCCGATGGACCATGGTTTTTGATGGAGCTTCTAACGCTCATGGCAATGGTGTTGGGGCAGTAATCACTTCTCCAACTAATTTCCACCTCCCCTTCACCGCCCGATTATGTTTCGAATGTACAAATAATATGGCCGAATACGAGGCTTGTATCTTTGGTATTGAAGCTGCTATCGATCTTAGAATCAAAATCCTGGAAGTCTATGGGGACTCAACCTTGGTAATCAGCCAAGTCAAAGGAGATTGGGATACTAGAGATCATAAGCTCATTCCTTACAAAGAGCATGTCTTGAAACTAGTCCCCTACTTCGATGATATTACATTCCACCATATCCCTCGAGAAGAGAATCAGCTAGCTGACGCTTTGGCAACTTTGGCGTCCATGTTTAAAGTAAAATGGAAGAACGAAGCGCCGTCCTTTCACCTGAACTACTTGGACGAACCTGCTTACTGTCTGGAAGTAGAAGACGAAGCTGACGGTCATCCTTGGTTCCATGACATCATGAAATTCTTAGAGAACCAAGAGTATCATGCGGACGCGTCTATCACCGACAAGAAGTATCTTCGAAAACTGTCATCCAAATTCTTCTTAAGTGGAGGGGTATTATACAAGAGAAATTATGATTCTGTTTTGCTTAGATGTGTGAACAAGCAAGAAGCAAACCAGATTATAATGGAAATTCATGAAGGATCCTTTGGGACGCAGGCCAGTGGGAGCACTATGGTGAAGAAAATTTTAAGGGTCGGATATTACTGGATGACTATGGAGATTGGCTTTCATCGCCACGTCCAAACCTGCCACAAGTGCCAGATCTATGCTGATAAGATCCATGTGTCGCCAACGCCTATCAACGTCCTAACATCACCTTGGTCTTTCGGCATGTGGGGCATTGACATGATCGGACGCATAGAGCCAACTGCCTCGAACGGACACCGCTTCATCCTTGTAGCCTTGACTATTTCACAAAATGGGTAGAAGCAGCCTCGTATGCCAACATTACCAGACAAGTGGTGACTCGATTTCTTAGGAAAGAAATCATCTGCCGTTATGGGATCCCCAACAAGATCATTATTGATAATGGATCTAACCTCAATAATAAAATGATGAAAGAGCTATGCCCGAATTTCAAGATCGACCACCACAACTCATCGCCTTATAGGCCTAAGATGAATGGCGTTGTTGAGGCAGCTAACAAAAACATCAAGAAGATCGTGCAAAAGATGGTGGAAACCTACAAAGATTGGCACGAAATGCTCCCATTCGCATTACACGGCTATCGTACTTCCGTACGCACTTCCACTGGGGCAACTCCCTTCTCCCTTGTATACGGCATGGATGCAGTCTTACCGGTCGAAGTAGAAATTCCTTCCTTAAGGATTTTGACAGATGTTAAGCTTGATGAGTCTGAGTGGGTACAAGCTCGATTTGACCAACTAAACCTCATTGATGAGAAGCGCTTAGCAGCCATCTGCCATGGCCAACTTTACCAAAAGCGCATCAAGAGGGCACATGACAAAAAGGTTTTCCCCCGCAGCCTAAAGGCCGGAGACCTCGTATTGAAGAAGCTTCTTCCAATCCATACTCACCCAAGGGGAAAATGGACGCCGAACTACGAAGGTCCGTATGTTGTAAGAAAGGTCTTCTCCGGAGGAGCCTTGATCTTTGCAACTATGGATGGTGAAGATCTTTCGTCCCCGGTGAATGTGGATGCAGTCAAAAAATACTATGCTTAAAAAAGAAAAAAGAAATATATATATATATATATATATATATATATATATATATATATATATATATATATATATATATATATATATATATATATATATATATATATATATATATATATATATATATATATATCCCGATATGTTGAAAACTCGAAAGGGCAACTTATGCAAAAAATGGGTATCTCGGTAGACTGAAAACCCAAAAGGGCGGTCTAGGCAAAAATTAGGGATTTAATAAGAGCAAGAGGCTGCATCCCGCAAGGAATCCTTCTTCATTCCTTGGCGAGTCAATTATGTGGGTCCCCAGCAAGTCAATCCTATCACTCTCCTTCAAAAAAGCAAGATCAAAGGGCGACCAAAGGCATAGAGGCTATAGCAGAGTTAGAATTTGGAGGAAACTCGAGATGTTTCATTACCATTACAATTATCATTTTCTTTTCGCAATCACCTGTTTTAGGAATTGCTTTCCTTTGTACAAAATTCTCTATTTGTGGAACCACTTGTCAATAAAAATCAGTTTCCTCACATGTGTTCCATATTTTTACTTTTCCTGCTTTGTCTGTGAAATTTGACTTTTTTCTAAATAAAATTACATGGGAAATTTTCGATTAAAAGACCTTTCTTTTTCAAAAAAAAAAACTATAAGGGAGACAATATCGAATTACATTCTTTTTAGAATTTTGCTAAAGGTAATCAAAATACATTTCCAACCCAAGGGTGCCACACAGTTCTTTGGACTAGGCCGATCATTTCTCCCCCCAACAAGAGATCTCAAACAATACATTCAGCGCTTGCTTGAACGTCGAACTCCAATTTCTCAAGTATCGGAAAGTCAGTACGATTCACCCCATCACCCTTTTTAAGCCCAATCACCATTGGCATTCCCCAAATACACTCCTCCGCAAAGCCTAAACATACTTGGCATAACTTGCAAACCCTGTATTTCATGTATTCCCCATGAAAGACCAAACATGCATTGGCATACATAACATCACATCATAAGTATCTCCTTAACTTACTCAAACTAACTCGTTAGAGTTCGGAATTTTCCAACCGTTGTTAGGAATTTTCCCCAATAAAAATCAATGTTCATCTTCAAAACATTTCCCAAGCACAAACCACGCATTCCAGCTGTTGCTGGGAATCGTTGCTAAGCTGTTTCATTTCATTGTCAAGCTTCCCCAGAGGAGTCAATGCTGAGAAACATCATTATACTTCTTCTATCCCTAGAAAGTCAACACATTTTTCCTTTTCCCCGCAGAGTCAGGTATTCTTAGCCATTATTAAGAATCGTCACTGAATTCTCATTTTTTAGACTAGAGGCATTTTGAATTCATTTCCCAAGCCGAGTCAGACATTCATAGCCGAGAACTATCCTGAAGCTCATTTTTCACTAGTAGAAGTCAGGAATTCCAGCCATTGCTAGGAACCGTCACTTGACATCCGTATTCTCCTCAGCAGAGTCAGGTATTCTTAGTCGTTGCTAAGAATCATCACTGAGTTGTTTGATCTTCCCGGAGGATTTCAGGTATTCTAGCCTTCGCTACGAATCGTCACTGTACCTTCGCAAAAAAAATTGTATTCTCCTTAGCAGAGTCAGGTATTCTTAGTCGTTGCTAAGAATCATCACTGAGTTGTTTGATCTTCCCGGAGGATTTCAGGTATTCTAGCCTTCGCTACAAATCGTCATTGTACCTTCGCAATTTTTTTTTATCTCCAGTCGAGTCAGGTATTCTAGCCATCACTAAGAATCGTCATTGATTTCGTTTTGTTTGACCCCTAATAGATGTTTTGTATTCCAGCCGTTGTTAAGGAACGCTGTCTTGTTTTTTCCAAATCGTGACTAGGAGTGATCACCCTTCTTTTTCTCATTCCCTAGTGAAGCTTTCTTCCCTCAACTTTCTTGGGCCCTTTTGACATCAAACTTTCATCGTTAAGAAGATACTTAGGATGCATACATCACATTGCATGCATAATCATCATAACCATGCATAATCCCTAAACAAGTATTCACACTATCATCCTCCGGCAGGGAGAATTTTTGGTTACTCTCATTAGTATTTAATCCTCTCTTACCTTGAATACATTGGAAGTCGTCACTATCTATGTATTCAGGTCCGAGAAAATTAAGTAGGGGCAACTGTCATACCCCAAAATTCACCCTACTCCGATACAACTTTCATCTGATCCATGGCCCTACTGCACATGCATGCTTTCATTATTTCATCATCATAATTTCATTGAACTTTCATAACCAAAGACATATTGCATGGGCTCAAGGCATGAAATTAAAAAAAAAAAAATTAAAAAAAAAAATAGGGAAATCGATTTACCCAATTAAGTAAGTCGATTTCCCCTGCGCAGACATCAAAAATAAGCCTTTTTTTGCACAAAGGGTATTTGGTTCCCCCCACTTTCCCACTTGCTTTCCTTATAAATAGATGCACTATTCCCCCTCATTTTTCATGCTTTCTAGCCCCCAAAAATTCTGAAAAAATATCATTCAATCCCTCTTCTCCAAACCTAAAATCAAAACCAAAAAACCTTTCTCTCCCAAAAGTCACCACCACCAACTTTTTTTCCATTTTAAATTTTTTCCTCAAAATTTCTCACTCTCTAACACTCATAACCCAACCCCTTTACTAAGCTTTCACCACAAATATTTTCATCCCAAACCCCTTGCTTCACATTCAAGCTCAACCCCATTTCTACCTAACTTTTTTCATATTTTGTGGGTAAAATGATTTTAACTTAAACTTTTAAACCTTTTGTTTCTTTTTTGATTAAAAATGGTTGCTTGTTCTTGGTTGGTATTCTGAGATGGTTTAGATTCAAGCTTGCAAAAAATGATTGACTTTGATTTACTCACCTTTTTTAAAGATTTTTTACTCTTACTATCTTTTTTTCACCTTTTTGTGGTTTCTTTGTGTGTGTTATCATTTTCTTTTATTATGGACTTATTGTTGTATTTGTTTGGTTGATGAGGTCTATTAGATCATGACCATGGTTGTTTAGAGTTGATTAAATCTTCAATGTTTCAAACCTATCTATGGTTGATCAATAGATCATTCATGATACTTTGAGGCATTGAAAGATTGCCTCTATTTTAACCATATTTGGGTCATTTGATGCATAGATGAAACCATGTCTTTACATTAACTTGCTAATCCATTTGCTTATTGTTACTAACTACTAATTACTAACTCCTAACATTTATATTATTGCATTTTATTTTATTTTATTTTATTTTATTTTGCAATTTATTTTATTGTTCATTTTATTTCATTTACTTTATGTTTATGTTCACTAACTACTAACTTCTAACATTTATATTATTGCACTTTATTTTTTTGCAATTTATTTTATTGTTCACTTTATTTCAAGTATTTTATGTTTATGTTTATTGTTATCTAACTATATCATTTACATTATGCTAATTTATTTACTACCTTATTATCTTGTTAAATAAAAGAGGAATAAAAACAAAAGAAAGAGAACAAATCACCTTTTTTTAAAAATATTAATAGATGGACTTAAGGTTGCATAACTTTCTTTGTTACAAATCTATTGTTAGTTGATTTTTTAATCATCTTCAATACTTTGCATCAATGATAAGTTATCCCTTAATGTGTCATATTTTAAGTCTTTTTGGCCTAAGAAAATAGTCTTAAAAAATATTCATTTTTGTACATGTTACTAATCACTAATTATACTTCATTAATTTTGTTTATCATTAACCTTTGTTATTGTGATTTTGGTATTATTGACTTATTATTTGTTTTATATCACTTATATTCACTAACCATTATTATTGTGATATGGTTTCTTTATCTTATAATTTACTTTTATGTCATTACCTTGTAATTTACATTAAAGTACTCATCATCGTTATCATTGTACAAATTCATCATGCATGTTTATTTACTTGTTATCTATTTTACTGTCATCAAACATTAAAAACAACAAAAACATGATAAAATGATAAGACAAAAATATTCATTCCACTCTTAATCAACTTGTACTTAGAGGATTTCATTTTAGGACCCTTGCTTGGAGGCATTTCCCTTATATTTGTGATACTTTGTAAATGTTGGATTTTATTTGTAACTTACATTCATGTTGTAAGAATGGCATCATAGCACCACCTTAGGGGGACATGTTTGTAAGACCATTATCCTTTGTTTAGCTTAGGTCACTTTTACACACAAAAGGCTTTCTCTTGGGCTACCTTACAATGAGACTCTTTAATTTCTTGTTGGTTACTTCGCATTCATGTTGCATAAGCCAAATTTCATAATCAAAATAAAATAAACCCTTGATTCAACGTCAAGTGGCATTTTTATAATCAAATTCAAAAAACCTAATAATTACGATTATTATTGTGCGCCACGAGCCTTAAGTGGTGGAGAATGAGTGAGAATGGAGCATTCCTAACCTTACTCTGATTATTTTGGACGCAAGACGCTTGGCTTGTTGTCTAGAATAATCACCTCCGTCCATAGACTTTAGTACAATATAATCACAAACATTCTTTCATAAAACCCTTATTCAAGGTAAAAACAATCTAACTCATCAAACTCTTTTCTTTGCCTTAGGGCATCATCCCAAAAACCCTTTTTTTCAATGGTAAAATCAACCAACACACAAACATTTTCTACTCCGAACTACGGAGCTCTGATTCCTCATCCCCGAATGAGTGATACGTCGGCATAAGGGCCACAATCCTTGGCGAGCACTATAATAACAAAAACACCCCCCTTCTTTTTACACATTCTTTTGAAAATAAAACAATAATAGATAAATCTCATGTATGTAAAACAACCCAAATGGTTCTCATGGAGTTCCATGGACGTAAGGGGTGCTAATACCTTCCCCTTACGTAACCGACTTCCGAACCCAAATCTCGGTTGCGAGACCGATTTCTTATTCTCTTTTAGCGCTTCCCGTGTGCGTCTCTTTTCCGAGGGTTTTATCGACTATTTCCCATCTCATCTCCGGTAGAGGTAAACTAAATAAAATTTGGTGGCGACTATTCTGACTTTGCCTCCCTTTGGCATCTCTTTAGTCCCGGTTTCGTTATCGTGAAATCCCGGTAGCGACAGTTCCCGCCTGACAAATCTAGGGATGTCAATTTGCATATGTTAACGGGGATCCATGTGGGGATTATCTGTGCAAAGCTCCGAAGTTGGAGATTTTTTCCCCATGGGGACGAGGATGGATGAAAAAGTTTCCCCGATGACACTCCGGGGAGGGGATTGGGGAAGTACCCCCCGCTCTGCGGATTCTCTGACCCCGATCATACTATTTAACTTTTATATATAATATAATTATAATATATAATTATATAATTTTGCTAATATTTTCATAAAAATATTAATTAATATATTAGAAAATAAAGAGTTATTAGTGGATCATTTTTTTTGTTTGTTTCATTCTATAATGTATTGTTTCACTATCCAAGTATTCAATCCTTAAAAAGTGCATATCTCCTTTGTTCTCGTCATCATCATCATCACAACAACCACTCTCATTTGTTCATTATGCCTATGGTAAATACTCTTCAACCTCATTATACTTCAATTAGTAACCTATTTTTCATTCAATTAGTAAATTAGCGGTAATGTTTTCCTAATTGCAAGTGTTTTTACATATTTTTTTGTTATTGATAAAAGATGTGTTTTTATTTTTTAAAAGAAGAAAGATGCAAAATATATGTTTTTATAAAAAGTAAAAAACAACGAAATACTAGGGTTATAGTTTTGATCAAAAAATATAGATTTTTTTTAAGACTCGATCTTCGATTCTCCGCGGGGATCTGTGGGGATGAGGATGGGGAAAAATATTCCCCCATGGTGAGGAATGGGGACGGGGATGGGGAAAATATTGGGGGCGGGGAAGGGAGCAGGGAAGAATCCTTTGCATATTCCTTGCCCCGTTGATATCCCTAGGAAAATCATTTCAAGGCCCAGTTCCCGTCTGAAAAATCTTTTTAAAACCTAGTTCTCGTTTGACAAATCAATGTCTCTCCATATTTCTTGTCTAGTAGTCAGTTCTCGTCATCTAGTCTACTTTCAAAGTTAGTTTGCGTCTGGCAATAAATTCTTCATTCGCCTTTTGCAAGACCGTTCATGTCTTCTTTATGAGAAGGTTGTATGTATTTGCCTCTTTCCAATTATCTCTACACCCTTTTATGCTTGCCTTTCGCAAGTACATAATCAATCCTCTTACCTTTGTGGAACCATGCGGGAATGTCTCAGCTACCAATACCTGCCAAAGCTCATTAATGGAGGCAAAACAAAAAAAAACATAAACACTTATACATATCTATTATCTTTGGAGTGCAAATTTTTGGATATTTTAGTATTTAATCATCTTCTACCTTGAATGCGCAAAAGGCTTTCATCGTTCATACATTCAGGTTCAAGATGATTAAATAGGGACAACTGTCATACCCCAAAATTTGCCCTATTTTTTTTCATTTTTCATCTGGCCCATAACTCATTTCATCTGCATAATCATACCCTAGTCATCTATCATAAGATCATTCACTTGCATTTTTCAGAGAAGCATCATTGATTCAAGGGTTTTGCTATTTATGACACAAAGATGTGAATCAAGCTTGTGGCACAATAAAGTGGTGGTTGATATGTCTCTTGGACCCTAATATTGGTCTATAACATTTGTGGATCATACGGACTACATCATGACATTGAAATTGAATGTTAGTTACAAGTTTGGCTTAGTCAAAGTCAACCATGAGAGGTTGAGTTTTGTTGACCAAATTCTTTATGGACTTTTTCACAATTTAGTTCATTGGCTATTAGTTTGGATTCAAGGCTTAGTATTGCAGATTCATATTCAAGTTCATTTTCAAATTCAAGTTTGGAGGGAAAATCATCTTTCTTGAAATACAAGACACATATTACAATCCAAGGATCCATTTCATTACAACATCACAAATCTCCATCATAAAACCTTCAAACATATCATTTTTACAAAGCCAAATCAAAATTACACAAAAAAGACACATTTGACCTAGAGTTGACTTTTGGTCAACTGTTAACTTTTTGGTCAAACAGATGACCAAAGTCAACTAACTATCCTAAACCCTAATAAATCTACTTTTGCCTTTATTCTCACTAGGTCTTATATCTTCGTGCCTCCAAAATTCTCCCAAGTTCATTCCCTCCATTACAAGCACCATAATGCCATGCATGACATGCCATGATTCCACACCAAATTTCCTTGTTGCATTGCCAATCTCCACCCTATCATCCATACATCAATATAAACCAAGGCATGTAAACACACATACACACATAACTCCATCAACATAATATAACATTAGAATAACATTAGTTCATACTACATTCAAACCAATCTAACTAGTATGCTTTGACATAACTATTGTGAACAATTCTAACACAAACATTCCATAGCATTTAGTGAGCTTTTCAAATTGTTTTCAAGGTATCACTAACCTTCGCATAAAATTCTAACATCCATCATAACTAACTAATTATCCCTTAACTCCTTTAACAGTTCAGTGGAAATGCATCACTATTCAGTTCTAACCATTCATTAGTCACTAACAATCATCTAACTAGTTCAGATAACAATACGTACTAACCAATTCAGTTCCCATTTAACAACTAAGCACTATTAGCTAACTTCGATAAACTCTAACCAATAAACAACTCATTGTTGCTAACATTCTATCACAATTAATTAATGGACACAATAATAACAATTCAACAACTCAAGCTAACTAATTCAATCAACCTAAGTTTTCACTAATAGTCAATTGCAGTTCAATTCCATGATAATTCCATTCATCATTAACTAAATACATTAACACAATTCCTTAGCAGTTCATCAATTACCATATTCACCATCATACTAACTATTTCTCAATAGTTCACCCTAACACCAATTCAAACATAGCAAAGCTAATCCATTAACTGCCAATTTCATTTCACTATTTTTCTAACTATTTTTACTAATCATAACTAACATTTCCTTCTAACGTCAACTTTACTAACTGCAAAAATAACAAACTAACTGAATTAACAGTTCATTAACAATGTTATTTCTCTAACCATTTTGCTCTTTGAATCTAACTAACTTTAAGCATTCCCTAATTGTAACTAACTGCCTTAATTCTCTGCCCTAAAATAGTTATAATCACATTCTATATAATCTTCATTCCCCCTTCATTCATCTTCAACAATCACATTCTGCAAACTTTACTCTTATCACTCTTTCTCTTTGCATTCAATCTTCCTTACCACTTACCAAGAGCTCGATCCCACCATTTTTGAGCAAGCTTCACATTGAAGCTTGCTGCAACTGAGCAATTGGCCTCTTCCCACACTCATCATCAACAACCATAACTACAATTCAAGTGGATCCTACACACTAGAATTCAGGGAGAAGAAGAATAAAAAGTTGCTACAAGATAGAAGGTTGAAGAATTTGAAGCACATACATGTCATTCCTCTGGTTTTCTCTTTGTAATCTTCATCTTCATCTCCAACAAAATCTGAGACAAGCCACGGTCTCACCGATAGGTCAGTTCCTATCCTTGCTTCTTTTACTTCAAATTTGTTATCATCATGTATCCTCCAATGAGGGAATCAAATCCCCAAGGTGGCGTTGCTTGATTCCCCTCCCTCAACATTTAATTTCAGTTTTTAGGACCCACGATTCTTGTTTTTCTTGGTTCGATTCTGAAAATTGTTTGAGTTTAGGAAGAAATTGATGCAATATTGAAAGAGAGGAGTTTGAGA